>NC_140134.1:754782-1354782 GCF_964035555.1 Netta rufina
ATATGTTTTAGGGGAAGCAGAAGGGTAAGGGTTAGGTTAAGTGTAAGGGGAAGGGGAAGGTAAGGGGAAGGGTTGGAGTAAGGTATAGGGTAAGGGTAAGGTTATGGTTAAAGGAAAGAGTAAGGGTAAGGAAAAAGTAAAGGTAAGGATTTGGGTAATGGTAAGGGTGAGAAGGGTTAGGGTAAGGGTTACGGTAAGGGTTAGGTAACGCAGTGTACAACCTGGGACGTCACACGCAGAGCTGCCTCTGGCAAGGTGAGTGAGGAACAGATGTAGCAGTTGTTGTAGGTCTGTCTCACTGTTCCTCTAAGCATCCCCTCTTTGTCTTTTAGAGGTGTTGTAGCTGTTTGAAGAGGGTAGATTGAAGCATCTGCCTCAGGGGCTGGTAAGCGGCAGAGGTAAGGGAGCAGATGAGAGTAACTTACCTAGTTGTGCTGTGTCTTTGGATGCTGCATCGGCCTATGCGTTTCTTTTTCTTTCACAGGTGTCTCGCACAGGCTCAAAGGAGCAAACTGCACTCTGAAGAGCTGTGTAAGAAGAGGGGCTGGTCATGAGCTGGGTTGGAGCAGAACGACCAAGTAGCACAAGGTGACTATGAAAGGTGTCCCTCTTGCTTTGCAGGTGCCGCGGCAGGCTCTCCACAGAAGTGGATAAGGATATGAGATAAGGCCAGAGAGCGACAAGGAGCGGCACGTGCAAACGTAAGGTTTAGGGTTAGCTTAATAGTAAGGTTAAGGGTAATTGTACGAGTAATTACTAGGGTAAGTGCAAGCGTAAGTGTACATGTAAGTGTTGTTGTATGGCTTATGATAAGGGTGTGAGGAATGTTTTAACAATTCGTGTCCATAAAGAACAATTCTGTTTGAATCCTGTCTGCCTCTGGGCCCTGCACTGGCAATTTAATTCTTGAACCTCAGCTGCAGTGTGTCCCAGTCTCCCCCTCATTCTAGTCAATTTATCACTCCTTAAATTTATGAACCTGTTTGCTTTTGTTATTCCGGACTTCTATTTCTAACACTGCTATAGATGTGTCTGTGAATGGCTGGGGAAGAATGTTTTAATTACTCGTGAAGCTGTTTGTGTTTGATGTCTGGGAGTTTCAGAACAACTGATAACAACTAGTGACTGTTATGGGATACTATGCGGATCTTTGGTATCTGGTTAGGGGGGCCGAGAGATTAAGAGGAAGGAAAAAGAAGCTGAAGGACGGCTGGGAGACAAGACTTGAAGAGACTGTTCTATAAACTTGGTATGGTGCCAAGTAAGTACAAAGGGGGAGAGGAAGACTACGAGCCTTCAGCATGAAAGACCCCTAGAGACCCCCAGAAGAGACCCCAGAGGAGACTGCGCATGCTCCAGTAGGAGAGACTGCACCCCGGAAGCTAATTTTAATAATCTATTTTTTTTAGAAGTAGTAATGAATATGTATTAGTGTAGGAGCATAAAAATCAGCTGCTTGATGTAACCGGTGTGCGTCCTGGTGGAGCGGAGACTCCCGGTGCACCCAGCACTGTTTGCTTACCTCTATTCCTTTATATTCTTTCAATAAATCCTATTTTTTTATTTAATCCTAATTTGAATCCTGAGCCATTTATAACAATTTTGGGGCTCGTCCGGGATGGCTATAGTTCCTGAATTCTGATTTAATCTAGGAGAGGCGCCCCACCATTTGGTGGCTCCTGTTTGAGTCAGATCGGGACTAATGCCATCCTGAACCTGAATAAAGGTAAGCAAAGAATTTGTTTTGTTTTGTTTTTTTTTTTGAGCTCCCTTGCTGGCTGTTTTTTGCCTGTAATTCTGCGCGCGAAGATCCGGATGAAGACGACAAGGTCGTTTGGATACCGTTAGGTTGGATTCCGGTGTCCGGAATCGAACCGGATGAAGACGACAGTCATTTGTGGATACCGTCTGGTTCGATCCCAGACGAAGACAGCAGAGATGCTTGTGGATACCGTCCAGTTGGATTCTGGATGAAGACGACTGATTCGTAAGATACTGTCCGGTTGGGTAAAGGTGCGGTTGCTAGTGTTTGTGTGTGAGAGTGTAACTGAGACTTCTAAAGTCCGCGTGGAGGTCTTTTTGTTTTCTCACCGGTTCTAATCTCCTGTCGGGGGTGCTGGGCTGGTGAAGAGAGGGATACGTGGGTGGGTGATAGGTCCTAAACCCCCTGCAAGACACTCTCACTAGGGGCAACCAAGGGCTGTGGGAATTGCCACTAGTAAAATTCCCGGATGGGTCAGATAAAATCGAAGACCAAGGACCAGAAAGGGAGCAAATTACCAGATATATGACCAAAAAGTCCATTACGAAGAATGATTAGAAATTGGAACAATAGGGGCCCCAGAAAATTAAAGAGTAAATTAAAAATGATCCTGTATTATATGATAGAATGACCAAAAGAACTCTTAAGACCCCATGTATTTTGATCCACGGAGGACGGGGTCTGTCAGGCTTTGAACATTAATAGTAGAATACCCATGGATCCAGAAAAGAGCAAGCTGAAACATTGGAATTAGAAATTAGAGAGCAATTGATTAAGAATGAATATGTGCTACATTTGTGCCTGTGCTGCACTTATACCACCAGATAACAGGAGCCTCTCGGACCCTGAGAACCAGATCAAAAACAACCTCATGGTTCGGACTTTAATCAAGGGGTCTGAGATAAGGAGGACTGCTCACAAAGGGACAGGTTAGGAATATGTATATGTATAGGAATGTTCATGTATATGTAACTCTTTACTAGAGCAATTTGCCATGTTAGGCGTGCACGACTTTGGTGGGACTACCCACCCCGTGCTGCATGGAACTGAGTAAACATACCTACTTTACAATCTTACTGATTGTGGAGTCAGCTTTCTGTGAGTCATTTTGGTGAGCCAGGCAGAAGACACTCTGCTCGGCTGCGGGATCGGCTGCAGCACGGACGCCCCTAGGTGCACCCTGAGCGTTTTTGCTCGGAGGGGACTCCACTCTCAGCTGCTCACCGCAGGAGCAAAGATCTCCTGAAACTGCAGACAAACGGTATGTTTTCAGCTGCTGGAGGGATACTAACTGGAGTGTTAATAATTGTATGTGTTTTTATGTATGTATTTTGTGTTGACATTTTATATATTGTAATATTTGCATATTGGATGTATTTTGTGTTGAAAGTATTTGTGTAAATGTAAGGGTTTGAAACAAAGTGTTACAAGTCACTTCACGAGGAACACAGTCAGAGACAATACTTGTTTGGTTGGTTATCATTCTAAATTATATTCCTGTGGTATGAATGAGATGTGCTGGAGGCCTCCGTGTGCGATTGTGCTGTGTGAGTGAGACGCAGCGTTGCTGCAAAGCGAGTGCAGAGTTCCGATCCGTTGTTCCGCACTCTCCACAAGGGGAGTGGGCAGAGACGAACGAAGTGCTTGACAGACTGAAAAGAAGTGCTGTTTTATCCAAGTTTTGAGTGGTGGTGCCCAGTGTATCTTGTGTATCTTGTGTATCCTATTTTTGCTCTTAAATGTTTTGACCGTGACAAGAAAAAGGCAGGAGCATGATATGACATGCTTTCTGCAACATATGAGGCCTGCACAGGCCGAGACCTGGACTCGCTGAGACCTGAACAGGCCGAGAGACCGGAGCGGCGCCGAGAGACTGGAGTGGCGCTGGGAGACCCGAGACACTACGGAGGGACTACCGCTGGACGGAGAGAGCCCTGAGAGACGCTGCAGAGCCACGGACGGCTCTGAGAGAAACAGAATAGACCGGACAGAAGCCGGAAAACGCGGGGAATTGAAGTAATTGCGGGACATCCGAGATCCAGTTGCTACGGGAGACCAGAGGCGTCAGTGGACACCGGTAGCCGACCCTCACCGTGTGGCCAGTCGGCACAGAGCAGAGGGGCAGACATCAGGACCCTGCAGCCTGTCTGACGTAACCATGGAGGCAGCGGCAGCAGTGGCTGTGCTGCTTCACTCTAGCATTCTTTTTATAAAAGGTTTATCTTGCAATGCAAAAAAGACTATTAGTCCCCAGATCGGTGTTATAACTGTTACTAATGATGACTTAGCTCTATTGCAGGGCAGGAGTGCAGAGACGCAGATTACACTGCCAAATGACCACCAGCAGGCTCTTTCACAAACCTAAGGTTGCAGCTGGCACTGCCTGCAGTCGTATAGCAGACGTTACACTCTCTCTCCTAACTAGTAATCATGTGTCTCATCCATTTGTGGTGAATGGTCAGTGGGTCAGTGGCAAAAAGAAAAGGAGGATGCCACTGACACTAACAGCATGGGTAATAGGAGTAGTATAAGTGACACAGGTGACGGTGCGAGGCGAGGCGCTCTGCCTGCTGCTCGCCTTCGCCTGACTGTGCACTGCTGCCGACGGTGCTAGAGTAAAATGTGAAGACTGCTCAGATGGCAGTGATGAGAGTGTTTGTGTGAAGAAGATGTGTGAAGAAGATGTGTGCTGAATCTGACTTTGTGTGCAACAGTGGTCAGTGTGTGCCAAACAGGTGGCAGTGTGAAGGGGATCTGGATTGTGAAGATGGGTCTGACGAAAGTGCTGAGCTGTGTCATATGAGAACAGTGTCATGGAAATGTGATGGTGAAAAAGACTGTGGCAGTGGAGAAGATGAAGAGAATTGTGGCGATGTGATAGAGATCCTTACTGTAAGGATGGAGGAGATGAAATTAACTGCCCTTCCTGGACCTGTAGGCCAGACCAGTTCAGATGTGAACTGTGTCCATGGGAGTAGGCAGTGCAGTGGTGTGAGAGACTGTCTGGATGGCACTGATGAAGCAAACTGTAACAATGTTATTCAGTGCTCTGGACCCGGCAAATTCAAGTGCAGAAGTGGAGAATGCATAGATATCAATAAAGTGTGTAACCAGCAGAGAGACTGCAAGGACTGGGGTGATGAGCCCCTGAAGGAATGCAACATAAATGAATGTGACTGTCCAGCTGTGAAACTGTGGAGATAGTGATGAATGCCAAAACCCTGTAGTCAAATCTGTATCAACCTGAAAGGCTATCAGATGAATCCTGCTACAGGAACCTGGAAAGGGCCATACGGCAAAGCAAATTAAATAACTGTTATTTAACTTGTCAGAAGATAAAAAATAAAGTGTTTCAACAAGCAGCCACGGGAGGGAAGAATCACTGAACCCTCGATGTGAGGGACTGTACCTTGTTTTACTGACTACTGAAACAGCTGTGAGAACTGCAGAAAGGGACCCACGCATCCAGAATAAAAGGACCAGTAACTACTGAAACTTGGAGGGTTGAGTCCGCTCCTGGGAAACTGAAACTCAAGCTAAGGGAGAACTAATATTCTGGCAGCGAGGCTCTGCATGAATTAAGGATGCCAAATAAAGGGGACAAGCCTAAAGGGAGAAAAGGGAGAAGGCAAGACCGGGGCAGGACCCTCCACTGCGGTGTGTATGGTCTACCGAGGGAGGCAACCCCTATCGGTATTGACTGCCGAATGAGAGGGCCTCGACCGGACTTCTCCCACGCTAAGATCAGGTTGTCCCGAGAAAATAACATAAAAAACCTCTTTTTTAAACCTATATAAAATTGTGATTCGTTTTACAGGAGCTGGATCACCCTGACAGGCCGAACAGTAACACAAGCCTGAATCGACCCTGAAGGCGTTTGCCTATTATGATCCAGCTACATGGGCAGAAGACAGATCCTGGGGCTATAGGACCTCAGTATATATATACTTAATAGAATAATTAGGTTATTAGCTGTAATAGAAATAGTTATAAATGATGAGAACTGATCTAAATGAGTTATAAAGATGAGAACTGCTTTGTATCAAAATTGCCTAGCTTTGGACTGTTTGCTAGCACAAGAAGGAGAAGTCTGTGGAAAATTTAACTTTAGTAATTACTGTTTAAAGATTGATGAAAAGGTGTTTCTTCCTAGTAACTGATAGAATGTTATGTTCTGGTTTAGGATGAGAAGAATGTTAATAATATGCTGATGTTTTAATTGTTTTTAATTGTTACAGAGCAGTGCTTACACCAAGCCAAGGACCAAGCCAAATTCAGCTTCTCACTGTCCTGCCAGCAGGCAGGCTGGGAGGAGGGCCGGACTGCTCGGGGTTAGGTTGGGCATCGGACAGCGGGTGGTGAGCAATTGCATTGTGCATCACTTGTTTCGTACACATTATTACTAGTAGTACTACTATCATCATTATTGTTATTATCTTCTTGTTTTTAACTCAACTCACAGGCTTCACTTTCCCATTTCTCTCTCCCATCCCAGAGAAGGAGGGGGGAGGTGAGCGAGCAAACACAAACCTGGAAGGATATGGAATGGGATTTATTTTCATGGCTGCCTGGTGGACCATGGGTCAAAAGAGTGTTATTTTTATTGTTATGTGGTGTAATTACGTTATTATTTGTACCTTGTATGATACCTTGTCTTACATTATTAATACACCGGGTGATAAATAGTACATTTGTAATAACTTCATTAAAAAAAGAAGGGAATATGTCAATTATGATGCTTAAGAATTGGACCCTCCAAGAACAAACTGATGAAATCCAATTATTAATAACAGAAGAGACACGAATTGGGGATGTTAAAAAGAAGATAAGGGATTGTGAGGAATGTTTTAACAATTCGTGTCCATAAAGAACAATTCTGTTTGAATCCTGTCTGCCTCTGGGCCCTGCACTGGCAATTTAATTCTTGAACCTCAGCTGCAGTGTGTCCCAGTCTCCCCCTCATTCTAGTCAATTTATCACTCCTTAAATTTATGAACCTGTTTGCTTTTGTTATTCCGGACTTCTATTTCTAACACTGCTATAGATGTGTCTGTGAATGGCTGGGGAAGAATGTTTTAATTACTCGTGAAGCTGTTTGTGTTTGATGTCTGGGAGTTTCAGAACAACTGATAACAACTAGTGACTGTTATGGGATACTATGCGGATCTTTGGTATCTGGTTAGGGGGGCCGAGAGATTAAGAGGAAGGAAAAAGAAGCTGAAGGACGGCTGGGAGACAAGACTTGAAGAGACTGTTCTATAAACTTGGTATGGTGCCAAGTAAGTACAAAGGGGGAGAGGAAGACTACGAGCCTTCAGCATGAAAGACCCCTAGAGACCCCCAGAAGAGACCCCAGAGGAGACTGCGCATGCTCCAGTAGGAGGGACTGCACCCCGGAAGCTAATTTTAATAATCTATTTTTTTTAGAAGTAGTAATGAATATGTATTAGTGTAGGAGCATAAAAATCAGCTGCTTGATGTAACCGGTGTGCGTCCTGGTGGAGCGGAGACTCCCGGTGCACCCAGCGCTGTTTGCTTACCTCTATTCCTTTATATTCTTTCAATAAATCCTATTATTTTATTTAATCCTAATTTGAATCCTGAGCCATTTATAACAAGGGTTAGGTTAACTTTAAGGTTTATGTTAAGTGTAAGTGTAAGGGTAACGGAGACAGTAAAGGTAAGGGTAAGGCGAATGGTAAGGTTAAGGCTACAAGTACGTGTTAGGGTATGGGTTATGGTAAGGGTAAGGGTTAGGGTAAGGGTAAGTGTTAGGGTAATGGTTAGGGTTAATTTTAGGGTTAGGGTGAGGGAAACATAAGGGTAAGTGTTAGGGTAATAGTTAAGGGTAAGGTTAAGTTTAAGAGTAACGGTTAGGGTAAGGGTAAGTGTTAGGGTAATGGTTAGGGTTAATTTTAGGGTTAGGGTGAGGGAAACATAAGGGTAAGTGTTAGGGTAATAGTTAAGGGTAAGGTTAAGGTTAAGAGTAAGTGTAAGTTTTAGGGTAAGGGTTAGGGTTAATGTAAGGGTCAGGGTAAGGGCTGGGGTAAGGTTTAGGGTTAGGGTTAGGTTAAGGGTAAGGATTAGGGTAAGGGTAAGGGTATGGATAAGGATAAGTGTAAGTGTTAGGGTAAGGGTAATGTTAAAGGTAACAGTAAGTGTAAGGAGAAGGGTTAGGGTAAGGGTAAGAGTAAGGGTATTGGCAACGGTAAGGGTGAGGGTTACAGTAAGGGTAAGTGTAAGGTTTAGATTTAGGCTAAGGGGAAGTGTAGCAGAAAGGGTAAGGTTTACTGTAAGGTTTAAGGTTTCGGCTTAGGTTAAGGGTAAGGGTAAGGGTAATTGTACGAGTAATTGCTAGGGTAAGTGTAAGCGCAAGTGTACATGTAAGTGTTGTTGTATGGCTTATGGTAAGGGTAAGGTCAAGGGTAAGGTTTATGTTAAGGGTAAGCGTAAGGGTAACGGATAGAGTAAGGGTAAGGGTAAGGTTAAGGGTACAAATATGTGTTAGGGTATGGGTTATGGTATGGGTAAGAATTAGGGTAAGTATAAGGGTAAGGGTACAGGTCAGGGTAAGGGTTAGAGTAAGGGTTAGGGTTAGGGTTAGGGTTAGGGTTAGGGTTAGGGTAAGGGTAAGGGTTAGGGTAAGGGTTAGTTTTAGGGTTAAAGTCAGGAAAACATATGCGTAAGTATTAGGTTAATGTTAAGGGTAAGGTTAAGGTTAAAAGTAAGTGTAAGGTTTAGGGTAAGGGTTAGGGTTAATGTAAGGGTCAGGGTAAGGGTTGGGGGAAGGTTTAGGGTAAGGGTTAGGTTAAGGATAAGTGTTAGGGTAAGGGTAAGGTTAATGGTAACCGTAAGTGTAAGGGTAAGGGTTAGGGTAAGGGGAAGAGTAAGGGTAAGGGTAGGGGAAGTCTAAGGTTATGGGTCAGGGTTAAAAGTTAGAGTAAGGGTTAGGGTTAGGGTTAGGTAAGGATAAGTGTTAGGGTAATGGTTACGGTTAATTTTAGGGTTATGTTGAGGGAACATAGCAACAGTGCGCGCAGTCGCAGAATATACCAGGATGTGCTGCGTAATCCCAGAATTAGCAAGGTATAAAAAGGGACCCTGGCAGGGGTGAGGTGCGTGCCGTTGGCGGAGCTGAGACTCCCCGGCTGCCCAGTGCTGTTTTGCTTGATGTTTGCTTACTCAATAAATTCCTTTCTATGATTAATACAATGCTCTCTGAAAATTAATTAAGGGGGAAACTTATAACACTTTGGACACTCAAAACCCAAACCCAAAAACTTTGGACGCTCAAAACCCTATCCCGAAAACACTAGGACGCTCCAAACCCTATCCCGAAAACAGGACGCTCAAAGCCCTAACCCAAAAACATTAGGATGCTCCAAGCCCTATCCCGAAAACATTAGGACGCTCAAAACCCAAACCCAAAACATTAAGATGCTCCAAACCCTATCCGGAAAACATTAGGAAGCTCAAAGACCTATCCCAAAAACTTAGGACGCTCAAAACCCTATCCTGGAAACATTAAGATGCTCAAAACCCTATCCTGAAAACTGAGGATGCTCATTACCCAGACCCAAAATATTAAGATGCTCAAAACCCTAACCCAACTACTTAGGATGCTTGAAAGCCTATCCCAAAAAATTAGGGCACACAAAAGCCTAACCCCCAAAATTAAGATGCTCAAAATCCAAACCCCCAAAATTAGGATACTCAAAACCCTGGACCTGGAGAACCTAACCTGAAAAAAAAAAAAAAAAAGATCTTAAAACCCTAACCGTAAATAACTGACCAAAAATAAAACCTTAAGACTCTAACCCTAAAAAACATATCAACACTACAACCCAAAAAACTCTAATACCCTAACACGCTAACCCTGAAACCCTTAAAACCCTAACCCCCAATTCCTTAAAACCCTAACCGTTAAAACTCCAACCCTAAAAACCTTAAAATCCTAAACATAAACCCTGAAACCCCTTACCCTGAAACCCAACCCTAGTGCCCAATCCCTGAAACCTTAAAACCCTGAATCAATCTGTAGCAAATAGCATAGGCTGAGTCGAGGATCTCAGTACAGTAGCATTATTATTCGAGATTACAATGGCGGGTGTCCCACAAGCAGGAGGGTGCCTACTAATTCCATACACAGTTTATACACTTTTTTTTTCTGCCGAGGACCGGGACCCTCCCCTGTTTCCCCTTTAACTGTGCTATTCAAGGTTCATAATCTAGCTGGTGCTTCACAGAAAATACACAGCTGCTGGCCTGTTACAAGTCACATTTCTTTTGAGGTTTTTACTCTTTGAGGTGGTAATGTGTCTTACGCCGTGATTTCCACCTAATTGCTGTAAGGATTCTGGTTGTCTGCGTTTTACAAGGTTGTCTGTTATAATAAATAAAAGTCCCAAATAGGATTACAATCAAAGTTTACAATTCACTGAATGAATAGAGGTAAGCAAACAGTGCTGGGTACGCCGGGAGTCTCTGCTCCACCAAGACGCGCACCAGTTATACACCAGTTACCTCCCTTAAGGGATATAGAGAAGCCCTCTCAGATAGGTCCGTCCTACTTCTCCTGCATGCGGCCGGAGGTCGGTCTAATTCTGGTGCTGTTGGTGGTGGAAGCTGGGGCAACGGTGGTACTGGTGGCGATACCACAGCCACCGGAGGGGGAGCCGCCGGGGGTGGATTGTTAGGATATGGAGGTGGTAGCTTATCCAACGGCTCACGTTTATCTTCTCTTTCTTTTTCATGTTCTTCTTGTTCTTCAAATTTCTTACCTGCTTCTAGTGTAAATATTGAGGCTGGAAAAGGACCTGAAGTCCTCCTGATCCATAATCCTGCATAATCACTTTCTTCCTGGCTAAAAGGTTCCTTTGAATTAACATGGATATTTAAGGCCTGGCAAATCCAGTCTTCGAAGGATCCAAAAGCAGGCCAAAAGACATGTAGTCTTAAAGGCTCCTTTGGCCATTCAGTCACACAATACTGGACCATTTTTAATTTACTTTTTCCTTTTCTGGGGTCCCTATCATTCCAATTTCTAATCGTTATTCCTAATGGACTTTCTGGTGGTATGACTGGTAATTTGCTCCCTTTCTTCTGGTCTCTGGTCTTCAATTTTGTCTGACCCATCTAGGAATTTTACTATGGCAATTCCCACAGCCCTTGGTTACCTTAGTAAGAGTGTCTTGCAGGGGGTCGAGGACCTATCACACACCCACAAATCCTATAGGAATCCCTTCGGTCCTTCACCAGCCAAGTCCCTCGCGGGAGATTGAAAACGCGGTTAGAAGACCTCCACAATCGCTTCGGAACTAAGTTCCATCTCAGTCACACTCTTACACACACAGGCAACCGAACCCCACCCAACCGAACGGTATACACTTTAAATGCTTACGACTCCGTCATCTTCGTTCGGATCTTCACACACACAATTACGGGCAAAATATAGTGCTGCAGCTGGCAAGGGAGCTGAAAAAAAGAATCAGAAACTTTGTTTACCTTTATTCAGGTTCAAGATACCATTAGTTCCGACCTGACTCAAACAGCAGCCACCAAATGGTGGGGGTGCCTCTCCTAGATCAAACCAGAAATCAGGAACCAAAGCCCTCCCGGACGAGCCCCCACTTGTAATAAATGACTGGGTCCCAAATAGGATTGCAATTGAAATTTACAATTTATTAAATGAATAGAGGTAAGCAAGCAGCGCTGGGTGCGCCAGGAGTCTCTGCTCCACCAAGACGCACACAAGTTACATCAGGCGGCTGGTTTTTATGCTGCTAGGCTAATACATATTCATTACTACTTCTACAAAAGGCAGGGTTATTCTAATTAGTTCCCAGAATCCAAACCCTCCCACTGGTGCAGGCGTTATCAGTCTCCGGTGGTCCCTCTGGGGGCCCCTCGTACTGAAGGCTCATAGACTTCCTCCCAGGCTTTTCTCTTGTCCATCTCCTTTGTCCATCTTGGCTGGATGGCAGACACTTGCATAGTGTCCCATGCAACAGTTGTAATAGTTAGCAGTTATTCTGAAACCCCCTTGTTCTCTTATCCCCTATTGACCCGAATTGCTGGACCATTCCTTTGCAAGATACAAGAACTATATATATTAACCACTCTGGTTTTCTCAGACTTTTCATCATATCATGCGGCCCTAGCATTGTTCCATATTGACACGAATCAGATGAACTCTTTTCACACTGTTAAGCTGTCTTATCACTGCAAGCATATCTCAATACCACCTTCCTTCCCTCTACAGGATGTAAAAACATCCTGTTGTTTGTGCAAAAACAACATTTTTATTCCCACAACCTTGATCCCCTTACCCTGAAATCCTTATTCCCCTTAAACCTAACAACTCTAACCACAACCCTAACCCTTATTATCAACCCCCTAACGCTAATGACACTGACCTTAATCCAAACCCCAAACTGCCCCTAACCCCAGACAACCAACAACGAAACACACACACACAAAGATGGAAACTACAAAAAAGGCAAAACTCTGGATACAGGAAACAAATCACAAATACGCAACCAAAATGCTACAGAAAAGCCCCAGATGCAGGCCCCAAATGCTACTGCTAGGCCTCAAAAGCTCAAGATGCATCCCAAAGCAAAAATGCAGACCCCAAACATTACAGAAAAGCCCCCAAACCCGGGCTGCACAAGTCTACAAGCAGGCCCCAAACTGCCAACAGAAGCAGGCACCAACCACACCCAGATGCAGATCCCAACTGCCCACAAGCAGCTCCTACCCCACTACCCCCTCCCAAGAACTGGACTCCACCCAGACACTGGCCCAAGACCCGGGCCCGCCCCCCGCCAACCCCCCTACCCTCCCCTCGACACAGGTGTACAAGCAGCTCACAACCCGCCCCTTCAGAGACCGGTCCAACTCCCCCCACCTCCCCCAAGACATGGGATGCGGAGGTGTACAACCAACTCCCAACTCCCTCCCCCTCAAAGGGAGGCCCCAAAGACCCCCAAATGGAGGCTCCTAGAGTGAAAAAGCACCTCCCAACTCCCCCAGGCACAGGCCCCCCCCCCCCCCCCCCCAAACACAGGCCACAAAGGTGTATAAACAGCCCAGACCCCCCTCCAAGACCATGGCCCCTATAGTGTACAAGCAGCTCCCAACCACCCACAGATGCAGGCCCCAACCCTTCTCAAAAGGGAGGCACCTAGAATGCATGAACAGCTCCCAACCCCCCTAAACATAGGTCCAAAAGTGCACAAGCAGCTCCCAACCCCCCTCAAATACAGACCCCAAAAGTGTACAAGGAGCTCCCCCCTGAGAGACAGGACCCAAAGGTGTACAACCAGTTCCCAACACCCCTGAGACACAGGCCCCAACCCCCCCCCAGACACAGGGACCCAAATTCTACAAGCAGCTCCCAACCCCTGCCAGGCAGGCCCCCCACCCTACACAAGCAGCTCCCAACCCTCCACCCCCCCCCCCCCGAGGGAGGCCCCCAAGCCCCCCCACAAACACAGGCCCCTACAATGTACAGGCAGCTCCCAGCCACCCCCAGATGCTGGCCCTAAAGTTGTACAAACAGCTCCCAGCCACCCTGCAGAAACAGATTCCTACATTGTACAAGCAGTTCCCAGCCCGCTAGACACAGGCCCTGACCCCCCACAGATGCAGGCCCCAAAGGTGTACAAGCAGCTCCCACCCCTCCCCCAGACGCAGGTCCCAAACCCCCCCCCCAAAACACAGGCCCCTACAACCAGCACCCAACCCCCTACCCCCGATGCCAGGCCCAAAGGTGTAGAAGCAGCTCCAAACCTCCTCCCTCAACCCAGGCTCCAACAGTGTACAAGCTGCTCCCAACCAACCCTCCCCTTCCGCCCCCCCCCCCCCCCCCCCGACACAGGCTCCAAAGGAATACAAAGAGCTCCCACCCCTCCCCCAGATGCTGGTCTCAACCCCCCCCCCCGCCCCCAGAAGCAGGCCCCAAAGGTGTAGAGTCAGCTCCCAACCCCCTCAGTTCTGGCCCCAAGGGTCTACACAAGCAGCTCCCCCCTTGCCCCCAGATACCGGCCCCCAGACACAGACCCCAAAAGCCTAATCACAGGCCCTGAACTCTAGAGGCAGGCTCCAAAACCCAGGACAAAGCCCCAGTGGTTCGAGACAGGGCCCAAATCCCAGACACAGGCCCCAAACGCTAAACATATGCCAAAAAAAGTATTAGTGCTGGTGCCAAATGTTACAGTGTCTGTAAAAAAAAAAAAGCCCAAAAGCCCGAGATGCTCAAGGCTGAGACGTAACTTGGCTTTCTGAATTACTGGAAAGCAGCTTTCATTCTCAGATAATTGTGTGCAGGCTAGATAGGATGGGGCTTCAGGCACCTCTTCACTTGAGGAAACACACTGCCATCAGGCACCGCTGTGCCAGACAAGCTTGTTCTGCTAGAACACCCTACTCAGATGCACTGTGGCATTCTAGTGAACTGCTTTCATGCAAATATAACGACTGATGTTACAACCCACCTTGCCTGTGGCACCTGATGAACAGAAGAGGAAGCCACCGCAGCGCTTCAAAACCATCCCTGCACGTGCCGCTCCTTGTCGCTCTCTGCCTTATCTCATATCCTTATCCACTTCTGTGGAGAGCCTGCCACGGCACCTGCAAAGCAAGACGGACACCTTTCATAGTCACCTTGTGCTACTTGGTCGTTCTGCTCCAACCCAGCTCATGACCAGCCCCTCTTCTTACACAGCTCTTCAGAGTGCAGTTTGCTCCTTTGAGCCTGTGCGAGACACCTGTGAAAGAAAAAGAAACGCATAGGCCGATGCAGCATCCAAAGACACAGCACAACTAGGTAAGTTACTCTCATCTGCTCCCTTACCTCTGCCGCTTACCAGCCCCTGAGGCAGATGCTTCAATCTACCCTCTTCAAACAGCTACAACACCTCTAAAAGACAAAGAGGGGATGCTTAGAGGAACAGTGAGACAGACCTACAACAACTGCTACATCTGTTCCTCACTCACCTTGCCAGAGGCAGCTCTGCGTGTGACGTCCCAGGTTGTACACTGCGTTACCTAACCCTTACCGTAACCCTTACCCTAACCCTTCTCACCCTTACCATTACCCAAATCCTTACCTTTACTTTTTCCTTACCCTTACTCTTTCCTTTAACCATAACCTTACCCTTACCCTATACCTTACTCCAACCCTTCCCCTTACCTTCCCCTTCCCCTTACACTTAACCTAACCCTTACCCTTCTGCTTCCCCTAAAAACATATCCTAACACTTTCCCTTACCCTTACACTTACCCTAACCCTTTCTATTACCCTTACACTTACTCTTGCCCTAATCCTTGCTTGCACCCTTACACTTATCCTAACCCTTTCCCTTACCCATGCTCAAACCCTTACTCTAACCCTTACCCTGACCCGTACCCTTACCCTTACCCTTAACCTAACCCTAAACCTTAAACCTTACTGTAAAGCTTACCCTTTCTGCTACACTTACCCTTTGCCTAAATCTAAACCTTACACTTACCCTTAGCCTAACCCTCACCCTTATCATTACCCATACCCTTATTCTTACCCTTACCCTAACCCTTACCTTTACACTTACGGTTACCATTAACCTTACCCTTACCCTAACACTTATCCTTAACCTAACCCTTACCCTAAACCTTACCCCAACCCTTACCCTGACCCTTACATTAACCCTAACCCTTACCCTAAACCTTACACTTACTCTTAACCTTAACCTTACCCTTAACATTAACCTAATACTTACGCATACGTTTTCCTGACTTTAACCCCAGAACTGACCCTAACCATTACCCTAACACTTAACCTTACCCTAACCCTAACCCTTACTCTAACCCTTACCCTGACCTGTACCCTTACACTTACACTTACCCTTACCCTTATACTTACCCTAATTCTTACCCATACCATAACCCATACCCTAACACATATTTGTACCCTTAACCTTACCGTTACCCTTAACCTTACCCTTACCCTTACTCTATCCGTTACCCTTACGCTTACCCTTAACATAAACCTTACCCTTGACCTTACCCTTACCATAAGCCATACAACAACACTTACATGTACACTTACGCTTGCACTTACCCTAGCAATTACTCGTACAATTACCCTTAACCTTACTATTAAGCTAACCCTAAACCTTACCCTTATCCTAACACTTACCCTTATCCTAAACCTTACCCTTTCTGCTACACTTACCCTTTGCCTAATTCTAAACCTTACCCGAACCCTCACCCTTACCTAAATCTAACTAAAATCTAACCATTACCCTAACCCCTCACCCTTACAATATACATATTTTTACCCTTTACCTAAACCTTTACCCCAACCCTTACCTTGACCCTTACACTAACCCTAATCCTTACACTAAACCTTACACTTACTCTTAACCTTAACCTTAGCTGTAACCTAATACTTACTCTTACGTTTCCCTCACCCTAACCCTAAAATTAACCCTAACCATTACCCTAACACTTACCCTTATCCTAACCCTTACTCAAACCCTTACAATTACCCGTACTTTTACACATACCCTTACACTTACCCTTACTCTTAAACTTACACTAACCCTTACCCTTAACTAAATCTAACCCTTACACTAAACATCATCCTTACCCTTACCATTATCCCTTCTCTTACCCTTATCCTAAACATTTCCCAAACCCTTACCCTTACATTAAACCTAACCCTTACCATAACTCTTAACCTTATCCTTAAACTTAACCTAATACTTACCCTTCCGTTTCCCTCACCCTAAACCTAAAATTAGCCTAACCATTACCCTAACACTTACCCTTACTCTAACCCTTACCCTGAACTTAAGTGTAAGTGTTAGGATAACGTTAACCTTCAGGGTGACCCTTAAGCTTATCCTTAATGTTTATGGTTAGGTTAAGGGTAATTGTACGAGTAATTACTAGGATAAGTGTAAGCGTAAGTGTACATGTAAGTGTTGATGTATGGCTTATGGTAAGGGTAAGGTCAAGGGTAAGGTTTATGTTAAGGGAAAGTGTAAGAGTAACGGATAGAATAAGGGTAAGTGTAACGGTTAAGTGTTAGGGTAATGGTTAGGGTTAATATTAGGATTAGGGTGAGAAAAATGTAAGGTTAAGTACTAGCTTAAGGTTAAGGGTAAGGTTAAGGTTAAGAGTAAGTGTAAGGTTTAGGTTAAGGGTTAGGGTTAATGTAAGGTTCAGGGAAAGGTTTGGGGTAAGGTTTAGGGTTAGGTTCAGCTTAAGGGTAAGGGTTGGGGTAAGGTTAAGGGTATGGATAAGGATAAGTGTAAGGGATAGGGTAAGGGTAAGGGTTAGCGTAAGGGTAAGATTAATGGTAAGGTTTATGTTAAGGGTAAGCGTAAGGGTAACGGATAGAGTAAGGGTAAGGGTAACGGTAAGGTTAAGGGTACAAATATGTGTTAGGGTATGGGTTATGGTATGGGTAAGAGTTGGGGTAATGTAAGGGTAAGGGTGAGTGTAAGGGTATGGGTCAGGGTAAGGGTTAGAGTAAGGGTTAGGGTTAGGGTAAGGGTAAGTGTTAGAATAATGGTTAGGGTTAATTTTAGGGTTAGGGTGAGGGAAACGTAAGGGTAAGTATTGGGTTAAGGTAAGGGTAAGTGTAAGGTTTAGATTTAGGCTAATGGTAAATGTAGCGGAAAAGGTAAAGTTTACGATAAGGGTAAGTGTTAGGGTAAGGGTAAGGTTTAGGGTAACATAAAGGGTAAGGATTACGGTAAGGGTAAGGGTACAGGTAGAATTTGTTAGAATATGGCTTATGGTAAGGGTAAGGTTTAGGGTAAGAGTAAGTGTAAGTGTATGTGTAAGGGTACGGGTCATTGTAAGGGTTAGAGTAAGGGTTAGGGTAAGGGGAGGTGTTAGGGTAATGGTTAGGGTTAATTTTAGGGTTAGGGTGAGGGAAACGGAAGGGTAAGTATTAGGTTTAGGTTAAGGTTAAGGGTAAGGTTAAGGTTAAGAGTGTAAGTTTTAGGGTAAGGGTAAGGGTTAATGTAAGGGTCAGGGTAAGGGTTAAGGTAAGGGTTAGGGTTAGAGTTAGGTTAAGGTTAATTTTTAGGGTAAGGGTAAGTTCTATGTATAAGGATAAGTGTAAGGGTAAGTGTTAGGGTAAGTGTAAGGATAAGGATAAGTGTACAAGTCAGGGTAAGGTTTAGAGTTAGGATTAGGGTTTGGGTTAGGGTAAGGGTAAGTGTTAGGGTAATGGTTAGGGTTAATTTTAGGTGTAGGGTGACGGATAAGAAAGGGTAAGTAGTAGGTTAAGGTTAAGGTTAAGCGTAAGGTTAAGAGTAAATGGTAAGTTTTAGGGTACGGTTTAGGGTTAATGTAAGGGTCAGGGTAAGTGTTTGGGTAAGATTTAGGGTTAGGGTAAGAGTAAGTATATGGGTAATGGTAAGGGTAAGTGTTAGGGTTAGGGTAAGTGTAAGGTTTAGATTTAGGCTAAGGGTAAGTGTAGCAGAAAGGGTAAGGGTTACGGTAAGTGTAAGTGTAAAGATAAGGTTAAGGTTTAGGCTTACGTTAAGGGTAAGGGTAATGCTTTGGTAAGGGTAAGAGTAAGGGTAAAGGTAAGGGTTACGGTAAGGGTACTGGTAGAAGTATGTGTTAGAGTACGGCTTATGGTAAGGGTACAAGTAGCTCCCCCCTGAGAGACAGGACCCAAAGGTGTACAACCAGTTCCCAACACCCCTGAGACACAGGCCCCAACCCCCCCCCAGACACAGGGACCCAAATTCTACAAGCAGCTCCCAACCCCTGCCAGGCAGGCCCCCTACCCTATACAAGCAGCTCCCAACCCTCCCCCCCCCCCCCCCCCCCCGAGGGAGGCCCCCAAGCCCCCCCACAAACACAGGCCCCTACAGTGTACAGGCAGCTCCCAGCCACCCCCAGATGCTGGCCCCAAAGTTGTACAAACAGCTCCCAGCCACCCTGCAGAAACAGATTCCTACATTGTACAAGCAGTTCCCAGCCTGCTAGACACAGGCCCTGACCCCCCACAGATGCAGGCCCCAAAGGTGTACAAGCAGCTCCCACCCCTCCCCCAGACGCAGGTCCCAAGCCCCCCCCCCAAAACACAGGACCCTACAACCAGCACCCAACACCCTACCCCCAATGCCAGGCCCAAAGGTGTAGAAGCAGCTCCAAACCTCCTCCCTCAACCCAGGCTCCAACAGTGTACAAGCAGCTCCCAACCAACCCTCCCCTTCCGCCCCCCTGATTCAAAGATCGAAGCCGAAATTCCTTTAAGTGGTATATTCTTTATTGCAGCGCTGGATGCACGGGGGATCTCTCCACCTATCGTGCATACCCAAAGCAAAAAGCAGTCTTGAATTTATACAATCAATCTATCAATATTCTACAAGCACCTATACATATGCATTACCTATCCCCGCCTTCCCTCGCTTCTCATGCTAATTAGCCTTTTGGCACCTTGCGCCTGCGTAGAGCCTTCCAAGAATTGTGGGCAGGGGTCTTTGGGACGTGGGCAGGGGTCTTTGGGAGGAAGACCCCGAGTCTTCCTCACAGTGTACTTTTCACCTTTGGTCAGGAATCTGCTGAATTGGCATGTTTCTTAATTGCAAGAGCTGGTTGTTGCTAATTCTCCCGTTTGTTGTATCTTTATAATGAATTCCAATGTCCAGTTTCGAGATTTATAGTCCTTACATTCGTTTCTCTGTCCGTCTGCTGCTTCCTTATCATGAGTTCCAGTGTCTTGTTTCGAGATATACCGTCCATGTCTGGGGATTGCCCTTGCCTCCCCAATGCCTCCCCAATACCTCCTTAATCAATCCCCCCTTTTCTTTTCCCATGCAAATTCTTTTGCATCAGATACTTTCATTATTTACAGTAACACAACAAAGCAGGCATCTAAACAACATGCACACAAATATTCCTAACACTACTGATGCGATTAGAGCAATGAATACTTGTTTCAACCATTGGAAATTGGGCAACCAGGAGGTTAACTTATTCCATAGTTCACTAAAACTCCATGAAAGATCATCTTTACTGATCTCATGTAGGATCCTTGTCTGCTTCCAGATTTCTTCCAGGTCGGTAGAGATCCTTCCACTCTGATCTACATACATACAACAACTTGTGTTTGTTACTGTACAGACTCCCCCTTGAGTGGCCAGTAACAAGTCTAGGGCCATCCGATTTTGTAATACTACCTGTGATAAACTAGATATCTCTTCTTGTTGAGCCTTTATAGCATCCAGAATTTTGTTTTCTAACTTCTCTATAATTGCAGAAATATTAACTATTGCCTTTTCCAATTCACTCACTCCTAACCATGGGATAAACCATCGCCCAAAACTATGAAAAGGGGTGTGTCTCTCTACCAATGGATTGTTAATTTTTCATCTGATTCTCCGGATATGAGTTCTCAAGTAACCTCGAGGCACTACATCATGTACTGTCATACTGGGGACTACCGCTCCAAGAGTGCAAGTTCCCTTCCAATTCTCAGGCAAGACCTTACGGGCTGTATCATTGCATAGCCAATACCACCCTTTTCCTTCTGGAACCGTCCAGCTGGTTGAATTTGCCCAGCCGCTAGTCGTACTAATATCAATTGTTCAATTACAAGATGTCTGATTTCCCACATAAGTAGTATCCGTATTTATACAATGCTGTTTTCCTATACCCTTAGGCGGGTTACACCTTTGTACACATACATAATAGGATTCTAACGGCACGAAGCTACTCACTTCTAGTTCCAAAACTGCTTAATATTTTCGACCCCAAGATGTGTTTTCCCACAAATTAGTCCAAGATAAGTTTGCAGGCAAGGGAATCCCAATTAACGATACACCCTTATTCCCATGCTGTGGCAGATGGGTGCATACCCAACAGTTCGTCTTATTAGCTACGTGAGAAATTGTTTGTATTAAGGTCAGGTGTAAGTTCTCATCCCAAGTTGCCCACCCCAAATCCGAGAACCGCACCCCTGCAATCATTAGGATCTGGAAAACCGTAATTTTGTTGGTCCAGTTGGAGTGGTGGTCCATATCCTCGCCGGGGCCTTCTTCACCCTTGAATTGTGGATCCAAGCTGCTTGCTTCTTAATCTTCATGGCGGTGTGTGTTGTCAGTAATACTTGGTATGGTCCCATCCACTTTCCTTCCATTTTTCCTGTAGGGGTTGTCCTGAAAAAGTCTTTATATATATATAATCCCCGAGCTTCAAGGGGTGGATTGGTTGATCCAACCCTCTAGCCCTGGTCCCTAAAACAAATGTATGGACTTTATTTAATTGTTTCTGAAGTTCAGTTATATAAGCATATAAATATTCTGATCCTAACTGCGTTAGGTCCTCTCCACTAAATAGAAATTGCTATGGCCTTCCATATAAGATTTTGAAGGGACTCAAATTTCCTTTTATTCTAGGTTTAACTCTAATTCCAAGTAATGCTAAAGGGAGGGATTGAGGCCATGACAAATTAGCTTCTTATCCAATTTTAGC
Organism: Netta rufina; assembly: GCF_964035555.1. Classification (NCBI taxonomy): domain Eukaryota; kingdom Metazoa; phylum Chordata; class Aves; order Anseriformes; family Anatidae; genus Netta; species Netta rufina. Next base: position 776,033 of record NC_140134.1, read on the forward strand.
TATTTATTGTTTAATTAAATGGTTCATTTTTTCTACCTGTCCACTTGCCTGTGGTCTATAAGGAGTATGCAGTTGCCAAGCTATCTTTAGAATCTTACTTATCTGTTCTACCACTTGTGCACAAAAATGTGAAACTCTATCAGAAGACATTGCTACTAGAATCCCAAAGCATGCTATTATTTCATTTAACAAGACTTTAACCACTTCTCTTGCTTTGTTTGTTCGACAGGGAAAGGCTTCAGGCCTTCCTGAAAACGTGTCAGTCAGAACCAGTAAATAATGATACCCCCCTTTTCTAGGGAGTTCTGAAAAATCAATTTGCCACTGTTGCCCCGAATAATTTCCTTTACCGATTATTCCAAATTTTATTCTATCCTTGGTATTGGGGTTATTGTGTAAGCAAATGCTACATTGTTGAGTTACTTGTTTTATCATATCGTCCCACTAATGTCTGACTCAGGCTCTTATGCAGTGTGCCAGCTCCCCAATGCATTTTATTGTGTTCTGTAAGAACTATGGGCCATGTCAAACTAGAGGGTATTACTAATGTGGTTATCTTTTAAATATACTCATCCATCTGGTTTCATTTTACCTTTCAAATCTTCAATTAATTTTAAGTCTTCTTTTGTATAATTTGGATATAGTTTGGATTTTACCGTCTGGTATCAAAGACAATGCCTTCACCTCAGTTATTTCAGCTGCCTGCTTAGCCTCTGCCAATCGATTTTCCAATTTCAAAATCGGTGTTCCCCTTTTGGTGTCCCTGACAATGCATGATAGCTACCTTTTCTGGTTGTTTTACAGCCTCTAACAATTCTAAAATTTCTTCAGCATACTTTGTGTTTTCACTGAGCGGTCAGCAATCCATGGTCTTTCCAAATTGCTCCATGAGCATGTACCACGCCGAATGTATATTTAGAATCTGTCCAAATATTTACCCTTTTTCCCGCTGCCAGTTCCAATGCTCTCGTGAGAGCAACTATCTCCGCCTTTTGAGCTGATGTTCCAGGGGGTAAAGGCTTAGACTCGATTACCTGCTGAGTAGTTGTTATAGCATATCCAGCTTTACGTTGTCTTTGCATAACAAAACTGCTCCCATCCGTGAACCAAGTTTCTTCCGCATCTTCCATGGGCTCCTCCTTAAGGTCTGGTCGGCTGGAATACACAGTCTCTATAGTTTCTAAACAATCGTGAATCACAGGTTGTGCCGGAGCATCACTAAGAAAAGAGGCTAGATTCACAATATTAATGATCACAATTTCCACGTCGCCCTGTTCTACCAATATTGCTTGATATTTCAAAATCATCAATTCTTGTTTAAGTTGTTTAAAGACTTTTTGTGCTTCTCCAGTCCAGACTAACTTTGACTGGTTAATCTTTATCAATTCACATAGAGGCTTTACCAATAGTCCATAGTTATAAATCCAAAGGCGACACCAACCTGTCATTCCTAAAAAGGTTTGTAGCTCCTTTACCATTTGAGGTTCTGGAGTCCGGCAAATGACTTCCTTATGTTCAGTTCCTAGTTCTCGTTGTCCTTCCGAAATGTCAAATCCCAGATAGGTCACACTTTGTTGAGCCAGCTGGACTTTCTGTCAAGAGACTTGATATCCATTTAAACCCAGAAAATTAAGACGACTTATAGTCCATTGAATACAACTCCCTTTAGTCTCGGTAGCTATTAAGAGATCATCTACATATTGTAACAAAGCACCTTCAGTGTCCGGAGGTATCCATGTTTCGAGTTTCCATGCTAATTGGTTTCCAAAAATAGTGGGGCTATTCTTGAATCCTTGAGGTAGTAATGTCCACGTAAGCTGCGTCTTTCTGCCTGAATCGGGATTTTCCCATTCAAAGGCGAATAGGTTTTGGCTTTCTGTGGCTAAGCCTAGGCAGAAGAAGGCATCTTTTAAATCCAGCACGGTAAACCAGACTTGACTATTCTTTAATTTAGTCAGCAAAGTATAAGGGTTTGCCACTACTGGATGTATATCCTCAGTGATTTTATTTATGGCCCTCAAATCCTGAACTAGCCTATAGCTTTTTCATCTGCTTTTTTAATTGGCAATATGGGTGTATTGTATTCTGATTCGCATTCAATCAATAATCCATACTGTAAAAATTTATGAATTATCTCTTTAATTCCTTTCCTATCTTCTATCCTCAAAGGATATTACTTAACCTTAATGGGTTTCTGTCCTGGCTTTAATTTAATAATTATTAAGGTCACATTTTTAGCTCTTTCAGGGGTTTCAGTAGCCCACACTCCTGGACATACTTGATCTGTGATCTCTAAAGGTATTTCACTTTTAGGGTCAGTTTGTATTAGTGCCAAGCTTAACACATTTGTTAGTTGTTCTTCTCCTATTCTTAATTCCATTTTCCCTTTTTCAAAGACAATTTCTGCTCCTACTTGCTCTAATAAATCTCTACCTAAGAGTGCCCATGAGGAGTTAGGCATATATAAAAATCTGTGTATGCCCCATTGTTTCCCTATCTTGTACTTCAAAGGTTCACAAAAATAAGCCTTTTCGGTTACACCTTGTCCTGGTTTCAGTTAGAACAGAGTTAATTTTCTTCCTAGTAGCTGGTAGAATGCTATGTTTTGGCTTAGGATGAGAAGAGTGTTGATAACACCCTGATGTTTTAATAGTTGCAGAGCAGCGCTTATACCAAGCCAAGGACATCTCAGCTTCTTGCTTTTTCCTGCCAACAGGCAGGCTGGGGGTGCAGTAAGGGCTGGGAGGGGACAGACCCAGGACAGGTGACCCAAACTAGCCAAAGGGGTATTCCATACCATCTGACGTCATGCTAAACAATATATAGGGGTGGCTAGCCGGGGGAGGGGGCCGGACTGCTCAGGGTTAGGCTGGGCATCGGTCAGCGGGTGGTGAGCAATTGCATTGTGCATCACTTGTTTGTACATATTATTATTAGTAGTGCTATTATCATCATTGTATTATTATTATTATTATTATTATTATTATTATTATTATTATTATTATTATTATTATTATTATTATTTTGTCTTATTAAACTGTCTTTATCTCAACTCACGGGCTTCACTTTCCATTTCTCTCCCTCGTCCCAGAGAGGGAGGGGGAGGGGGAGCAAACGGCTGCATGGTGTTTAGCTGCCGGCCGGGTTAAACCACGACACATCTTTTACCCTAACATAATAATTCTGTGAAGGCATTAATGCTTGATTTAGAACTGAATACGTTGCCCCATATCAATAAGAAATTTCACTTCCATTCCTCCCCTAGCTTCATTATAACCAGTGGAGGATCCGCTAGGTTAGATTCCCCAGGTCCCCATTATTCCTGTTGAAATCAGGGGTCTATTATCCTAGGAAAAGGCTAGTCAATTTGTCCTCCGAAGCCAGGTCCAAACCGTTTTGTTTTATTTATTTATTTATTTATTTATTTATTTTCATTACATTTCAGAGTTGGTCCAAAAATTCCGTAGGGGTTTCTTTTAGACCTTGTTGGAAGCATATTCTCAATTCCCAATTCATCCAGATTTTAGTATTTACTTAACCGTTCATAATTTTCGGGATGATTCGGGTCTTAGTGGGGGTCGGTCAGGGGAATGCAATTGTCCACAGTTCCCTGAGCGGTCCCATCGGCAATCTGAGCTCGCACATGAACTCAGGTTGTTTTAAGAGTTAACTGGTTTTCTGTTTCTGTGACAACTCTCTCGGACCCATCATGGTGCCTTTGCCCCAAAGGGCTAACACCCATGATTTTAAGATCTCTGCTTCGGGCAGAGGCAGAACTATTAACATTCCTACATCCTCTTTCCCTGCTCATTCAACTTCAAACACCTTTAACACTTTCAACAACCCTTTTAACACTTCCTTTATCTTTCTCCAGCCTGTCATCAAAGGCTCAGTCAGGGGCCAACTTAATTCTGTACCTTTTCCCACCAAGATGCTGAAACATCAGTATACAACATTTCATCCTGTTCTGCTTCTCCAAAAACAACACTAACTGTAGCAAAATATTATAGTTTAAAGTTCCATTTAGGGGCCACTTTTCTCCACATTCCAGCTTATAAAGTGGCCACCACTGATTACGATATTTTATCAATGTTTTCCTGTTCACACTTCCACGGGCAGATCCTCCAATATCCTTCCAGTGACTTAAAACACAGCCTAACACACTTTTCTTTACAATTTCACTGCTTGTTTGCCCCCCCATTTTCCAGTTTACACTTTCAGAACACACGTTACTTACAAAAGCGTATCACAAAACGTATCACTCACAAAAATACGGGCACGCAATATCTTTCAGTAGCGATGTCACAAAACTACTATTACCAGCAATATTGCCAAAATCACAGTAACAATAGTCAGAGTCAAATTCCACATGCGATAAGTCAGAAAACCGAACTGTGTAACACCGTAACGATATCTTTCTTATAACAATGCCACGAACCTACTATTACCACCAGAAAAATAGCCAAAATCGCAGTAACAATAACCAGAGTTAAATACCATACTCCATGAGTCAGAAAACCGAAATAGACAACACAATTCCAGATGGACCTTAAAGCGAGCTCCTTCCTTAAGGTCCCCAAACATGTACTTATGGTGCTAACCACAAAGTATATACCAAATACTGTCCTGCAGAAGTCACCTTCCGACTTACTGGACAGTCCCAGATGACTGGTCTACCAGAAAACCAAACCAGAATAAAGAAAATACTCTCTTACAATGATGGGGTCCTTGTCTGCCTCCGCAGTGATCCAGTGAGTCGAGGAGTCCCTCCGGGAAGTCCCGGGGGTACCCTAGGGAGTCCTGTTCCCAGCGGGTCCTGCGGTCCGGCAGAGTGGTTGTCCCATCTGGGGTGCCAGATTGATTCAAAGATCGAAGCCGAAATTCCTTTAAGTGGTATATTCTTTATTGCAGCGCTGGATGCACGGGGGATCTCTCCACCTATCGTGCATACCCAAAGCAAAAAGCAGTCTTGAATTTATACAATCAATCTATCAATATTCTACAAGCACCTATACATATGCATTACCTATCCCCGCCTTCCCTCGCTTCTCATGCTAATTAGCCTTTTGGCACCTTGCGCCTGCGTAGAGCCTTCCAAGAATTGTGGGCAGGGGTCTTTGGGACGTGGGCAGGGGTCTCTGGGAGGAAGACCCCGAGTCTTCCTCACAATGTACTTTTCACCTTTGGTCAGGAATCTGCTGAATTGGCATGTTTCTTAATTGCGAGAGCTGGTTGTTGCCAATTCTTCCGTTTGTTGTATCTTTATAATGAATTCCAATGTCCAGTTTTGAGATTTATAGTCCTTACGTTTGTTTCTCTGTCCGTCTGCCGCTTCCTTATCATGAGTTTCAGTGTCTTGTTTCGAGATATACAGTCCATGTCTGGGGATTGTCCTTGCCTCCCCAATGCCTCCCCAATACCTCCTTAATCAGGGGCCATGGTCTTCGAGGGGGGTCTGGGCTGTTTATACACCTTTGTGGCCTGTGTTTCGGGGGGGGGGGGGGTGGGCCTGTGCCTGGGGGAGGTGGGAGGTGCTTTTTCACTCTAGGAGCCTCCATTTGGGGGTCTTTGGGGCCTCCCTTTGAGGGGGAGGGAGTTGGGAGTTGGTTGTACACCTCCGCATCCCATGTCTTGGGGGAGGTGGGGGGAGTGGGACCGGTCTCTGAAGGGGCGGGTGTGAGCTGCTCGTACACCTGTGTCGGGGGGAGGGTAGGGGGGTTGGCGGGGGGCGGGCCCGGGTCTTGGGCCAGTGTCTGGGTGGAGTCCAGTTCTTGGGAGTGGGTAGTGGGGTAGGAGCTGCTTGTGGGCAGTTGGGATCTGCATCTGGGTGTGGTTGGTGCCTGCTTCTGTTGGCAGTTTGGGGCCTGCTTGTAGACTTGTGCAGCCTGGGTTTGGGGGCTTTTCTGTAACGTTTGGGGTCTGCATTTTTGCTTTGGGATGCATCTTGAGCTTTTGAGGCCTAGCAGTAGCATTTGGGGCCTGCATCTGGGGCTTTTCTGTAGCATTTTGGTTGCGTATTTGTGATTTGGGGCCTGTATCCAGGGTTTTGCCTTTTTTGTAGTTTCCATCTTTGTGTGTGTGTGTTTCGTTGTTGGTTGTCTGGAGTTAGGGGCAGTTTGGGGTTTGGATTAAGGTCAGTGTCATTAGCGTTAGGGGGTTGATAATAAGGGTTAGGGTTGTGGTTAGAGTTGTTAGGTTTAAGGGGAATAAGGATTTCAGGGTAAGGGGATCAAGGTTGTGGGAATAAAAATGTTGTTTTTGCACAAACAACAGGATGTTTTTACATCCTGTAGAGGGAAGGAAGGTGGTATTGAGATATGCTTGCAGTGATAAGACAGCTTAACAGTGTGAAATGAGTTCATCTGATTCGTGTCAATATGGAACAATGCTAGGGCTGCATGATATGATGAAAAGTCTGAGAAAACCAGAGTGGTTAATATATATAGTTCTTGTATCTTGCAAAGGAATGGTCCAGCAATTCGGGTCAATAGGGGATAAGAGAACAAGGGGGTTTCAGAATAACTGCTAACTATTACAACTGTTGCATGGGACACTATGCAAGTGTCTGCCATCCAGCCAAGATGGACAAAGGAGATGGACAAGAGAAAAGCCTGGGAGGAAGTCTACGAGCCTTCAGTACGAGCGGCCCCCAGAGGGACCACCGGAGACTGATAGCGCCTGCACCAGTGGGAGGGTTTGGATTCTGGGAACTAATTAGAATAACCCTGCCTTTTGTAGAAGTAGTAATGAATATGTATTAGCCTAGCAGCATAAAAACCAGCCGCCTGATGTAACTTGTGTGCGTCTTGGTGGAGCAGAGACTCCTGGCGCACCCAGCGCTGCTTGCTTACCTCTATTCATTTAATAAATTGTAAATTTCAATTGCAATCCTATTTGGGACCCAGTCATTTATTACAAGTGGGGGCTCGTCCGGGAGGGCTTTGGTTCCTGATTTCTGGTTTGATCTAGGAGAGGCACCCCCACCATTTGGTGGCTGCTGTTTGAGTCAGGTCGGAACTAATGGCATCTTGAACCTGAATAAAGGTAAGCAAAGTTTCTGATTCTTTTTTTCAGCTCCCTTGCCAGCTGCAGCACTATATTTTGCCCGTAATTGTGTGTGTGAAGATCCGAACGAAGATGACGGAGTCGTAAGCATTTAAAGTGTATACCGTTCGGTTGGGTGGGGTTCGGTTGCCTGTGTGTGTAAGAGTGTGACTGAGATGGAACTTAGTTCCGAAGCGATTGTGGAGGTCTTCTAACCGCGGTTCCAATCTCCCGCGAGGGACTTGGCTGGTGAAGGACCGAAGGGATTCCTATAGGATTTGTGGGTGTGTGATAGGTCCTCGACCCCCTGCAAGACACTCTTACTAAGGTAACCAAGGGCTGTGGGAATTGCCATAGTAAAATTCCTAGATGGGTCAGACAAAATTGAAGACCAGAGACCAGAAGAAAGGGAGCAAATTACCAGTCATACCACCAGAAAGTCCATTAGGAATAACGATTAGAAATTGGAATGATAGGGACCCCAGAAAAGGAAAAAGTAAATTAAAAATGGTCCAGTATTGTGTGACTGAATGGCCAAAGGAGCCTTTAAGACTACATGTCTTTTGGCCTGCTTTTGGATCCTTCGAAGACTGGATTTGCCAGGCCTTAAATATCCATGTTAATTCAAAGGAACCTTTTAGCCAGGAAGAAAGTGATTATGCAGGATTATGGATCAGGAGGACTTCAGGTCCTTTTCCAGCCTCAATATTTACACTAAAAGCAGGTAAGAAATTTGAAGAACAAGAAGAACATGAAAAAGAAAAAGAAGATAAACGTGAGCCGTTGGATAAGCTACCACCTCCATATCCTAACAATCCACCCCCGGCGGCTCCCCCTCCGGTGGCTGTGGTATCGCCACCAGTACCACCGTTGCCCCAGCTTCCACCACCAACAGCACCAGAATTAGACCGACCTCCGGCCGCATGCAGGAGAAGTAGGACAGACGTATCTGAGAGGGCTTCTCTATATCCCTTAAGGGAGGTAACTGGTGTATAACTGGTGCGCGTCTTGGTGGAGCAGAGACTCCCGGCGTACCCAGCACTGTTTGCTTACCTCTATTCATTCAGTGAATTGTAAACTTTGATTGTAATCCTATTTGGGACTTTTATTTATTATAACAGACAACCTTGTAAAACACAGACAACCAAAATCCTTACAGCAATTAGGTGGAAATCACGGTGTAAGACACATTACCACCCCAAAGAGTAAAAACCTCAAAAGAAATGTGACTTGTAACAGGCCAGCAGCTGTGTATTTTCTGTGAAGCACCAGCTAGATTATGAACCTTGAATAGCACAGTTAAAGGGGAAACAGGGGAGGGTCCCGGTCCTCGGCAGAAAAAAAAAGTGTATAAACTGTGTATGGAGTTAGTAGGCACCCTCCTGCTTGTGGGACACCCGCCATTGTAATCTCGAATAATAATGCTACTGTACTGAGATCCTCGACTCAGCCTATGCTATTTGCTACAGATTGATTCAGGGTTTTAAGGTTTCAGGGATTGGGCACTAGGGTTGGGTTTCAGGGTAAGGGGTTTCAGGGTTTATGTTTAGGATTTTAAGGTTTTTAGGGTTGGAGTTTTAACGGTTAGGGTTTTAAGGATTTGGGGGTTAGGGTTTTAAGGGTTTCAGGGTTAGCATGTTAGGGTATTAGAGTTTTTTGGGTTGTAGTGTTGATATGTTTTTTAGGGTTAGAGTCTTAAGGTTTTATTTTTGGTCAGTTATTTACGGTTAGGGTTTTAAGATCTTTTTTTTTTTTTTTTTTTTTTTTCAGGTTAGGTTCTCCAGGTCCAGGGTTTTGAGTATCCTAATTTTGGGGGTTTGGATTTTGAGCATCTTAATTTTGGGGGTTAGGCTTTTGTGTGCCCTAATTTTTTGGGATAGGCTTTCAAGCATCCTAAGTAGTTGGGTTAGGGTTTTGAGCATCTTAATATTTTGGGTCTGGGTAATGAGCATCCTCAGTTTTCAGGATAGGGTTTTGAGCATCTTAATGTTTCCAGGATAGGGTTTTGAGCGTCCTAAGTTTTTGGGATAGGTCTTTGAGCTTCCTAATGTTTTCCGGATAGGGTTTGGAGCATCTTAATGTTTTGGGTTTGGGTTTTGAGCGTCCTGTTTTCGGGATAGGGTTTGGAGCGTCCTAGTGTTTTCGGGATAGGGTTTTGAGCGTCCAAAGTTTTTGGGTTTGGGTTTTGAGTGTCCAAAGTGTTATAAGTTGCCCCCTTAATTAATTTTCAGAGAGCATTGTATTAATCATAGAAAGGAATTTATTGAGTAAGCAAACATCAAGCAAAACAGCACAGGGCAGCCGGGGAGTCTCAGCTCCGCCAACGGCACGCACCTCACCCCTGCCAGGGTCCCTTTTTATACCTTGCTAATTCTGGGATTACGCAGCACATCCTGGTATATTCTGCGACTGCGCGCACTGTTGCTGTGTTCCCTCAACATAACCCTAAAATTAACCGTAACCATTACCCTAACACTTACCCTTACCTAACCCTAACCCTAACCCTTACTCTAACTTTTAACCCTGACCCATAACCTTAGACTTCCCCTACCCTTACCCTTACTCTTCCCCTTACCCTAACCCTTACCCTTACACTTACGGTTACCATTAACCTTACCCTTACCCGAACACTTACCCTTACCCTATCCCTTACACTTATCCTTATCCATACAACTTTCGCTTACCCTAACACTTAACCTTAACCTAACCCTAACCCTAAACCTTACCTGAACCCTTACCCTGACCCTTACATTAACCCTAACCCTAAAACTTAACCTTAACCTTATCCTTAACCTTAACCTAATACTTACCCTTATGTTTCCCTCACCCTAACCCTAAAATTAACCCTAACCATTACCCCAACACTTACCCTTACCCTAACCCTTACCCTTACCATAACCCATACTCTAACACATACTTCTACCCGTACCCGTACCCTTACCGTAACCCTTACCCTTACCGTTACTGTTACCCTTACCCTTACCCTATCCCTTACCCTTAACCTAACCCTAAACCTTACCCTTATCCTAACACTTACCCTTACCGTAAACCTTACCCTTTCTGCTACACTTACCCTTCACCTAAATCTAAACCTTACACTTACCCTTAGCCTAACCCTCGCCCTTACCATTACCCATACCCTTATTCTTACCCTTACCCTAACCCTTACCTTTACACTTACGGTTACCATTAACCTTACCCTTACCCTAACACTTATCCTTAACCTAACCCTTACCCTAAACCTTACCCCAACCCTTACCCTGACCCTTACATTAACCCTAACCCTTACCCTAAACCTTACACTTACTCTTAACCTTAACCTTACCCTTAACATTAACCTAATACTTACGCATACGTTTTCCTGACTTTAACCCTAAAACTAACCCTTACCCTAACCCTTACCCTTACCCTAACCCTAACCCTAACCCTAACCCTTACTCTAACCCTTACCCTGACCTGTACCCTTACCCTTATACTTACCCTAATTCTTACCCATACCATAACCCATACCCTAACACGTATTTGTACCCTTAACCTTACCCTTACCCTTACTCTATCCGTTACCCTTACGCTTACCCTTAACATAAACCTTACCCTTGACCTTACCCTTACCATAAGCCATACAACAACACTTACATGTACACTTACGCTTGCACTTACCCTAACAATTACTCGTACAATTACCCTTACCCTTACCCTTACCCTTAACCTAAGCCGAAACCTTAAACCTTACAGTAAACCTTACCCTTTCTGCTACACTTCCCCTTAGCCTAAATCTAAACCTTACACTTACCCTTACTGTAACCCTCACCCTTAGCGTTGCCAATACCCTTACTCTTACCCTTACCCTAACCCTTCTCCTTACACTTACTGTTACCTTTAACATTACCCTTACCCTAACACTTACACTTATCCTTATCCATACCCTTACCCTTACCCTAATCCTTACCCTTAACCTAACCCTAACCCTAAACCTTACCCCAGCCCTTACCCTGACCCTTACATTAACCCTAACCCTTACCCTAAAACTTACACTTACTCTTAACCTTAACCTTACCCTTAACTATTACCCTAACACTTACCCTTATGTTTCCCTCACCCTAACCCTAAAATTAACCCTAACCATTACCCTAACACTTACCCTTACCCTAACCCTTACCCTTACCATAACCCATACCCTAACACGTACTTGTAGCCTTAACCTTACCATTCGCCTTACCCTTACCTTTACTGTCTCCGTTACCCTTACACTTACACTTAACATAAACCTTAAAGTTAACCTAACCCTTGTTATAAATGGCTCAGGATTCAAATTAGGATTAAATAAAAAAATAGGATTTATTGAAAGAATATAAAGGAATAGAGGTAAGCAAACAGCGCTGGGTGCACCGGGAGTCTCCGCTCCACCAGGACGCACACCGGTTACATCAAGCAGCTGATTTTTATGCTCCTACACTAATACATATTCATTACTACTTCTAAAAAAAATAGATTATTAAAATTAGCTTCCGGGGTGCAGTCCCTCCTACTGGAGCATGCGCAGTCTCCTCTGGGGTCTCTTCTGGGGGTCTCTAGGGGTCTTTCATGCTGAAGGCTCGTAGTCTTCCTCTCCCCCTTTGTACTTACTTGGCACCATACCAAGTTTATAGAACATTCTCTTCAAGTCTTGTCTCCCAGCCGTCCTTCAGCTTCTTTTTCCTTCCTCTTAATCTCTCGGCCCCCCTAACCAGATACCACAGATCCGCATAGTATCCCATAACAGTCACTAGTTGTTATCAGTTGTTCTGAAACTCCCAGACATCAAACACAAACAGCTTCACGAGTAATTAAAACATTCTTCCCCAGCCATTCACAGACACATCTATAGCAGTGTTAGAAATAGAAGTCCGGAATAACAAAAGCAAACAGGTTCATAAATTTAAGGAGTGATAAATTGACTAGAATGAGGGGGAGACTGGGACACACTGCAGCTGAGGTTCAAGAATTAAATTGCCAGTGCAGGGCCCAGAGGCAGACAGGATTCAAACAGAATTGTTCTTTATGGACACGAATTGTTAAAACATTCCTCACACCCTTATCATAAGCCATACAACAACACTTACATGTACACTTACGCTTGCACTTACCCTAGCAATTACTCATACAATTACCCTTAACCTTACTATTAAGCTAACCCTAAACCTTACCCTTATCCTAACACTTACCCTTATCTTAAACCTTACCCTTTTTGCTACACTTACCCTTTGCCTAATTCTAAACCTTACCCTAACCCTCACCCTTACCTGAATCTAACCATTACCCTAACCCTCACCCTTACCCTTACCATTATACTTACTTTTACCCTTAACCTAAACCTTACCCCAACCCTTACCCTGACCCTTACATTAACCCTAACCCTTACCCTAACCCTAACTCTAATCCTAACCCTTAACCTAAACCTTACACTTAATCTTAACTTTAACCTTACCCTTAAACTAATACATACCCTTACGTTTCCCTCACCATAACCCTAAAATTAACCGTAACCATTACCCGAACACTTATCCTTACCTAACCCTTACTCTAACTTTTACCCTGACCCGGACCCTTAGACTTCCCCTTACCCTTACGCTTACTCTTCCCCTTACCCTAACCCTTACCCTTACACTTATGGTTACCATTCACCTTACCCTTACCCTAACACTTAACCTTAACCTAACCCTAACCCTAAACCTTACCTGAACCCTTACCCTGACCCTTACATTAACACTAACCCTAAAACTTAACCTTAACCTTACCCTTAACCTTAACCTAATACTTACCCTTACTTTTCCCTCACCCTAACCCTAAAATTAACCCTAACCATTACCCTTACCCTAACCCTTAATCTAACCCTTACCCTTACCATAACCCATACTCTAACACATACTTCTACCCGTACCCGTACCCTTACCGTAACCCTTACCCTTACCGTTACCGTTACCCTTACCCTTACCGTTACCGTTACCCTTACCCTTAACCTATCCCTTAACCTATCCCTTACCCTTAACCTAACCCTAAACCTTACCCTTATCCTAACACTTACCCTTACCGTAAACCTTACCCTTTCTGCTACATTTACCCTTAGCCTAAATCTAAACCTTACACTTACCCTTAGCCTAACCCTCGCCCTTACCATTACCCATACCCTTATTCTTACCCTTACCCTAACCCTTACCTTTACACTTACGGTTACCATTAACCTTACCCTTACCCTAACACTTATCCTTAACCTAACCCTTACCCTAAACCTTACCCCAACCCTTACCCTGACCCTTACATTAACCCTAACCCTTACCCTAAACCTTACACTTACTCTTAACCTTAACCTTACCCTTAACATTAACCTAATACTTACGCATACGTTTTCCTGACTTTAACCCCAGAACTGACCCTAACCATTACCCTAACACTTAACCTTACCCTAACCCTAACCCTTACTCTAACCCTTACCCTGACCTGTACCCTTACACTTACACTTACCCTTACCCTTATACTTACCCTAATTCTTACCCATACCATAACCCATACCCTAACACATATTTGTACCCTTAACCTTACCGTTACCCTTAACCTTACCCTTACCCTTACTCTATCCGTTACCCTTACGCTTACCCTTAACATAAACCTTACCCTTGACCTTACCCTTACCATAAGCCATACAACAACACTTACATGTACACTTACGCTTGCACTTACCCTAGCAATTACTCGTACAATTACCCTTAACCTTACTATTAAGCTAACCCTAAACCTTACCCTTATCCTAACACTTACCCTTATCCTAAACCTTACCCTTTCTGCTACACTTACCCTTTGCCTAATTCTAAACCTTACCCGAACCCTCACCCTTACCTAAATCTAACTAAAATCTAACCATTACCCTAACCCCTCACCCTTACAATATACATATTTTTACCCTTTACCTAAACCTTTACCCCAACCCTTACCTTGACCCTTACACTAACCCTAATCCTTACACTAAACCTTACACTTACTCTTAACCTTAACCTTAGCTGTAACCTAATACTTACTCTTACGTTTCCCTCACCCTAACCCTAAAATTAACCCTAACCATTACCCTAACACTTACCCTTACCCTAACCCTTACTCAAACCCTTACAATTACCCGTACTTTTACACATACCCTTACACTTACCCTTACTCTTAAACTTACACTAACCCTTACCCTTAACTAAATCTAACCCTTACACTAAACATCATCCTTACCCTTACCATTATCCCTTCTCTTACCCTTATCCTAAACATTTCCCAAACCCTTACCCTTACATTAAACCAAACCCTTACCATAACTCTTAACCTTATCCTTAAACTTAACCTAATACTTACCCTTCCGTTTCCCTCACCCTAAACCTAAAATTAGCCTAACCATTACCCTAACACTTACCCTTACTCTAACCCTTACCCTGAACTTAAGTGTAAGTGTTAGGATAACGTTAACCTTAAGGGTGACCCTTAAGCTTATCCTTAATGTTTATGGTTAGGTTAAGGGTAATTGTACGAGTAATTACTAGGATAAGTGTAAGCGTAAGTGTACATGTAAGTGTTGATGTATGGCTTATGGTAAGGGTAAGGTCAAGGGTAAGGTTTATGTTAAGGGAAAGTGTAAGAGTAACGGATAGAATAAGGGTAAGTGTAACGGTTAAGTGTTAGGGTAATGGTTAGGGTTAATATTAGGATTAGGGTGAGAAAAATGTAAGGTTAAGTACTAGCTTAAGGTTAAGGGTAAGGTTAAGGTTAAGAGTAAGTGTAAGGTTTAGGTTAAGGGTTAGGGTTAATGTAAGGTTCAGGGAAAGGTTTGGGGTAAGGTTTAGGGTTAGGTTCAGCTTAAGGGTAAGGGTTGGGGTAAGGTTAAGGGTATGGATAAGGATAAGTGTAAGGGATAGGGTAAGGGTAAGGGTTAGCGTAAGGGTAAGATTAATGGTAAGGTTTATGTTAAGGGTAAGCGTAAGGGTAACGGATAGAGTAAGGGTAAGGGTAACGGTAAGGTTAAGGGTACAAATATGTGTTAGGGTATGGGTTATGGTATGGGTAAGAGTTAGGGTAATGTAAGGGTAAGGGTGAGTGTAAGGGTATGGGTCAGGGTAAGGGTTAGAGTAAGGGTTAGGGTTAGGGTAAGGGTAAGTGTTAGAATAATGGTTAGGGTTAATTTTAGGGTTAGGGTGAGGGAAACGTAAGGGTAAGTATTGGGTTAAGGTAAGGGTAAGTGTAAGGTTTAGATTTAGGCTAATGGTAAATGTAGCGGAAAAGGTAAAGTTTACGATAAGGGTAAGTGTTAGGGTAAGGGTAAGGTTTAGGGTAACATAAAGGGTAAGGATTACGGTAAGGGTAAGGGTACAGGTAGAATTTGTTAGAATATGGCTTATGGTAAGGGTAAGGTTTAGGGTAAGAGTAAGTGTAAGTGTATGTGTAAGGGTACGGGTCATTGTAAGGGTTAGAGTAAGGGTTAGGGTAAGGGGAGGTGTTAGGGTAATGGTTAGGGTTAATTTAAGGGTTAGGGTGAGGGAAACGGAAGGGTAAGTATTAGGTTTAGGTTAAGGTTAAGGGTAAGGTTAAGGTTAAGAGTGTAAGTTTTAGGGTAAGGGTAAGGGTTAATGTAAGGGTCAGGGTAAGGGTTAAGGTAAGGGTTAGGGTTAGAGTTAGGTTAAGGTTAATTTTTAGGGTAAGGGTAAGTTCTATGTATAAGGATAAGTGTAAGGGTAAGTGTTAGGGTAAGTGTAAGGATAAGGATAAGTGTACAAGTCAGGGTAAGGTTTAGAGTTAGGATTAGGGTTTGGGTTAGGGTAAGGGTAAGTGTTAGGGTAATGGTTAGGGTTAATTTTAGGTGTAGGGTGACGGATAAGAAAGGGTAAGTAGTAGGTTAAGGTTAAGGTTAAGCGTAAGGTTAAGAGTAAATGGTAAGTTTTAGGGTACGGTTTAGGGTTAATGTAAGGGTCAGGGTAAGTGTTTGGGTAAGATTTAGGGTTAGGGTAAGAGTAAGTATATGGGTAATGGTAAGGGTAAGTGTTAGGGTTAGGGTAAGTGTAAGGTTTAGATTTAGGCTAAGGGTAAGTGTAGCAGAAAGGGTAAGGGTTACGGTAAGTGTAAGTGTAAAGATAAGGTTAAGGTTTAGGCTTACGTTAAGGGTAAGGGTAATGCTTTGGTAAGGGTAAGAGTAAGGGTAAAGGTAAGGGTTACGGTAAGGGTACTGGTAGAAGTATGTGTTAGAGTACGGCTTATGGTAAGGGTACAAGTAGCTCCCCCCCGAGAGACAGGACCCAAAGGTGTACAACCAGTTCCCAACACCCCTGAGACACAGGCCCCAACCCCCCCCCAGACACAGGGACCCAAATTCTACAAGCAGCTCCCAACCCCTGCCAGGCAGGCCCCCTACCCTATACAAGCAGCTCCCAACCCTCCCCCCCCCCCCCCCCCCCCGAGGGAGGTCCCCAAGCCCCCCCACAAACACAGGCCCCTACAGTGTACAGGCAGCTCCCGGCCACCCCCAGATGCTGGCCCCAAAGTTGTACAAACAGCTCCCAGCCACCCTGCAGAAACAGATTCCTACATTGTACAAGCAGTTCCCAGCCCGCTAGACACAGGCCCTGACCCCCCACAGATGCAGGCCCCAAAGGTGTACAAGCAGCTCCCACCCCTCCCCCAGACGCAGGTCCCAAGCCCCCACCCAAACACAGGCCCCTACAACCATCACCCAACCCCCTACCCCCGATGCCAGGCCCAAAGGTGTAGAAGCAGCTCCAAACCTCCTCCCTCAACCCAGGCTCCAACAGTGTACAAGCAGCTCCCAACCAACCCTCCCCTTCCGCCCCCCTGATTCAAAGATCGAAGCCAAAATTCCTTTAAGTGGTATATTCTTTATTGCAGCGCTGGATGCACGGGGGATCTCTCCACCTATCGTGCATACCTAAAGCGGAAAGCAGTCTTGAATTTATACAATCAATCTATCAATATTCTACAAGCACCTATACATATGCATTACCTATCCCCGCCTTCCCTCGCTTCTCATGCTAATTAGCCTTTTGGCACCTTGCGCCTGCGTAGAGCCTTCCAAGAATTGTGGGCAGGGGTCTTTGGGACGTGGGCAGGGGTCTTTGGGAGGAAGACCCCGAGTCTTCCTCACAGTGTACTTTTCACCTTTGGTCAGGAATCTGCTCAATTGGCATGTTTCTTAATTGCAAGAGCTGGTTGTTGCTAATTCTTCCATTTGTTGTATCTTTATAATGAATTCCAATGTCCAGTTTCGAGAGTTATAGTCCTTACATTCGTTTCTCTGTCCGCCTGCCGCTTCCTTATCATGAGTTCCAGTGTCTTGTTTCGAGATATACAGTCCTTGTCTGGGGATTGTCCTTGCCTCCCCAATACCTCCTTAATCAATCCCCCCTTTTCTTTTCCCATGCAAATTCTTTTGCATCAGATACTTTCATTATTTACAGTAACACAACAAAGCAGGCATCTAAACAACATGCACACAAATATTGCTAACACTACTAATGCGATTAGAACAATGAACACTTGTTTCAACCATTGAAAATTGGGCAACCAGGAGGTCAACTTATTCCATGTTTCACTAAAACTCCACGAAAGATCATCTTTACTGATCTCATGTAGGACCCTTGTCTGCTTCCATATTTCTTCCAGGTCGGTAGAGATCCTTCCACTCTGATCTACATACATACAAAAACTTGTGTTTGTTACTGTACAGACTCCCCCTTGAGTGGCCAGTAACAAGTCTAGGGTCATCCGCTTTTGTAATACTACCTGTGATAAACTAGATATCTCTTCTTGTTGAGCCTTTATAGCATCCAGAATTTTGTTTTCTAACTTCTCTATAATTGCAGAAATATTAACTATTGCCTTTTCCAATTCACTCACTCCTAACCATGGCATAAACCATCGCACAAAACTGTGAAAAGGGGTGTGTCTCTCTACCAATGGATTGTTAATTTTTCATCTGATTCTCCGGATATGATTTCTCAAGTAACCTCGAGGCACTACATCATGTACTGTCATATTGGGGACTACTGCTCCAAGAGTGCAAGTTCCCTTCCAATTCTCAGGCAAGACCTTACGGGCTGTATCATTGCATAGCCAATACCACCCTTTTCCTTCTGGAACCGTCCAGCTGGTTGAATTTGCCCAGCCGCTAGTCGTACTAATATCAATTGTTCAATTACAAGATGTCTGATTTCCCACATAAGTAGTATCCGTATTTATACAATGCTGTTTTCCTATACCCTTAGGCGGGTTACACCTTTGTACACATACATAATAGGATTCTAACGGCACGAAGCTACTCACTTCTAGTTCCAAAACTGCTTAATATTTTCGACCCCAAGATGTGTTTTCCCACAAATTAGTCCAAGATAAGTTTGCAGGCAAGGGAATCCCAATTAACGATACACCCTTATTCCCATGCTGTGGCACATGGGTGCATACCCAACAGTTCGTCTTATTAGTTACTTGAGAAATTGTTTGTATTAAGGTCAGGTGTAAGTTCTCATCCCAAGTTGCCCACCCCAAATCCGAGAACCGCACCCCTGCAATCATTAGGATCTGGAAAACCGTAATTTTGTTGGTCCAATTGGAGTGGTGGTCCATATCCTCGCCGGGGCCTTCTTCACCCTTGAATTGTGGATCCAAGCTGCTTGCTTCTTAATCTTCATGGCGGTGTGTGTTGTCAGTAATACTTGGTATGGTCCCATCCACTTTCCTTCCATTTTTCCTGTAGGGGTTGTCCTGAAAAAGTCTTTATATATATATAATCCCCGAGCTTCAAGGGGTGGATTGGTTGATCCAACCCTCTAGCCCTGGTCCCTAAAACAAATGTATGGACTTTATTTAATTGTTTCTGAAGTTCAGTTATATAAGCATATAAATATTCTGATCCTAACTGCGTTAGGTCCTCTCCACTAAATAGAAATTGCTATGGCCTTCCATATAAGATTTTGAAGGGACTCAAATTCCCTTTTATTCTAGGTTTAACTCTAATTCCAAGTAATGCTAAAGGGAGGGATTGAGGCCATGACAAATTAGCTTCTTATCCAATTTTAGCTATTTATTGTTTAATTAAATGGTTCATTTTTTCTACCTGTCCACTTGCCTGTGGTCTATAAGGAGTATGCAGTTGCCAATCTATCTTTAGAATCTTACTTATCTGTTCTACCACTTGTGCACAAAAATGTGAAACTCTATCAGAAGACATTGCTACTAGAATCCCAAAGCATGCTATTATTTCATTTAACAAGACTTTAACCACTTCTCTTGCTTTGTTTGTTCGACAGGGAAAGGCTTCAGGCCTTCCTGAAAACGTGTCAGTCAGAACCAGTAAATAATGATACCCCCCTTTTCTAGGGAGTTCTGAAAAATCAATTTGCCACTGTTGCCCCGAATAATTTCCTTTACCGATTATTCCAAATTTTATTCTATCCTTGGTATTGGGGTTATTGTGTAAGCAAATGCTACATTGTTGAGTTACTTGTTTTATCATATCGTCCCACTAATGTCTGACTCAGGCTCTTATGCAGTGTGCCAGCTCCCCAATGCGTTTTATTGTGTTCTGTAAGAACTATGGGCCATGTCAAACTAGAGGGTATTACTAATGTGGTTATCTTTTAAATATACTCATCCATCTGGTTTCATTTTACCTTTCAAATCTTCAATTAATTTTAAGTCTTCTTTTGTATAATTTGGATATAGTTTGGATTTTATCGTCTGGTATCAAAGACAATGCCTTCACCTCAGTTATTTCAGCTGCCTGCTTAGCCTCTGCCAATCGATTTTCCAATTTCAAACTCGGTGTTCCCCTTTTGGTGTCCCTGACAATGCATGATAGCTACCTTTTCTGGTTGTTTTACAGCCTCTAACAATTCTAAAATTTCTTCAGCATACTTTGTGTTTTCACTGAGCGGTCAGCAATCCATGGTCTTTCCAAATTGCTCCATGAGCATGTACCACGCCGAATGTATATTTAGAATCTGTCCAAATATTTACCCTTTTTCCCGCTGCCAGTTCCAATGCTCTCGTGAGAGCAACTATCTCCGCCTTTTGAGCTGATGTTCCAGGGGGTAAAGGCTTAGACTCGATTACCTGCTGAGTAGTTGTTATAGCATATCCAGCTTTACGTTGTCTTTGCGTAACAAAACTGCTCCCATCCGTGAACCAAGTTTCTTCCGCATCTTCCATGGGCTCCTCCTTAAGGTCTGGTCGGCTGGAATACACAGTCTCTATAGTTTCTAAACAATCGTGAATCACAGGTTGTGCCGGAGCATCACTAAGAAAAGAGGCTAGATTCACAATATTAGTTATCACAATTTCCACGTCGTCCTGTTCTACCAATATTGCTTGATATTTCAAAATCATCAATTCTTGTTTAAGTTGTTTAAAGACTTTTTGTGCTTCTCCAGTCCAGACTAACTTTGACTGATTAATCTTTATCAATTCACATAAAGGCTTTACCAATAGTCCATAGTTATAAATCCAAAGGCGACACCAACCTGTCATTCCTAAAAAGGTTTGTAGCTCCTTTACCATTTGAGGTTCTGGAGTCCGGCAAATGACTTCCTTATGTTCAGTTCCTAGTTCTCGTTGTCCTTCTGAAATGTCAAATCCCAGATAGGTCACACTTTGTTGAGCCAGCTGGACTTTCTGTCAAGAGACTTGATATCCATTTAAACCCAGAAAATTAAGACGACTTATAGTCCATTGAATACAACTCCCTTTAGTCTCGGTAGCTATTAAGAGATCATCTACATATTGTAACAAAGCACCTTCAGTGTCCGGAGGTATCCATGTTTCGAGTTTCCATGCTAATTGGTTTCCAAAAATAGTGGGGCTATTCTTGAATCCTTGAGGTAGTAATGTCCACGTAAGCTGCGTCTTTCTGCCTGAATCGGGATTTTCCCATTCAAAGGCGAATAGGTTTTGGCTTTCTGTGGCTAAGCCTAGGCAGAAGAAGGCATCTTTTAAATCCAGCACGGTAAACCAGACTTGACTATTCTTTAATTTAGTCAGCAAAGTATAAGGGTTTGCCACTACTGGATGGATATCCTCAGTGATTTTATTTATGGCCCTCAAATCCTGAACTAGCCTATAGCTTTTTCATCTGCCTTTTTAATTGGCAATATGGGTGCATTGTATTCTGATTCGCATTCAATCAATAATCCATACTGTAAAAATTTATTAATTATCTCTTTAATTCCTTTCCTATCTTCTATCCTCAAAGGATATTACTTAACCTTAATGGGTTTCTGTCCTGGCTTTAATTTAATAATTATTAAGGTCACATTTTTAGCTCTTTCAGGGGTTTCAGTAGCCCACACTCCTGGACATACTTGATCTGTGATCTCTAAAGGTATTTCACTTTTAGGGTCAGTTTGTGTTAGTGCCAAGCTTAACACATTTGTTAGTTGTTCTTCTCCTATTCTTAATTCCATTTTCCCTTTTTCAAAGACAATTTCTGCTCCTACTTGCTCTAATAAATCTCTACCTAAGAGTGCCCATGAGGAGTTAGGCATATATAAAAATCTGTGTATGCCCCATTGTTTCCCTATCTTGTACTTCAAAGGTTCACAAAAATAAGCCTTTTCGGTTACACCTTGTCCTGGTTTCAGTCAGAACAGAGTTAATTTTCTTCCTAGTAGCTGGTAGAATGCTATGTTTTGGCTTAGGATGAGAAGAGTGCTGATAACACCCCGATGTTTTAATTGTTGCAGAGCAATGCCAAGCCAAGGACATCTCAGCTTCTTGCTCTGTCCTGCCAACAGGCAGGCTGGGGGTGCAGTAAGGGCTGGGAGGGGACAGACCCAGGACAGGTGACCCAAACTAGCCAAAGGGGTATTCCATACCATCTGACGTCATGCTAAACAATATATAGGGGTGGCTAGCCGGGGGAGGGGGCCGGACTGCTCGGGGTTAGGCTGGGCATCGGTCAGCGGGTGGTGAGCAATTGCATTGTGCATCACTTGTTTGTACATATTATTATTAGTAGTACTATTATCATCATTGTATTATTATTATTATTATTATTATTATTATTATTATTATTATTATTATTATTATTATTATTTTGTCTTATTAAACTGTCTTTATCTCAACTCACGGGCTTCACTTTCCATTTCTCTCCCTCGTCCCAGAGAGGGAGGGGGAGGGGGAGCAAACGGCTGCATGGTGTTTAGCTGCCGGCCGGGTTAAACCACGACACATCTTTTACCCTAACATAATAATTCTGTGAAGGCATTAATGCTTGATTTAGAACTGAATACGTTGCCCCATATCAATAAGAAATTTCACTTCCATTCCTCCCCTAGCTTCATTATAACCAGTGGAGGATCCGCTAGGTTAGATTCCCCAGGTCCCCATTATTCCTGTTGAAATCAGGGGTCTATTATCCTAGGAAAAGGCTAGTCAATTTGTCCTCCGAAGCCAGGTCCAAACCGTTTTGTTTTATTTATTTATTTATTTATTTATTTATTTTCATTACATTTCAGAGTTGGTCCAAAAATTCCGTAGGGGTTTCTTTTAGACCTTGTTGGAAGCATATTCTCAATTCCCAATTCATCCAGATTTTAGTATTTACTTAACCGTTCATAATTTTCGGGATGATTCGGGTCTTAGTGGGGGTCGGTCAGGGGAATGCAATTGTCCACAGTTCCCTGAGCGGTCCCATCGGCAATCTGAGCTCGCACATGAACTCAGGTTGTTTTAAGAGTTAACTGGTTTTCTGTTTCTGTGACAACTCTCTCGGACCCATCATGGTGCCTTTGCCCCAAAGGGCTAACACCCATGATTTTAAGATCTCTGCTTCGGGCAGAGGCAGAACTATTATCATTCCTACATCCTCTTTCCCTGCTCATTCAACTTCAAACACCTTTAACACTTTCCACAACCCTTTTAACACTTCCTTTATCTTTCTCCAGCCTGTCATCAAAGGCTCAGTCAGGGGCCAACTTAATTCTGTACCTTTTCCCACCAAGATGCTGAAACATCAGTATACAACATTTCATCCTGTTCTGCTTCTCCAAAAACAACACTAACTGTAGCAAAATATTATAGTTTAAAGTTCCATTTAGGGGCCACTTTTCTCCACATTCCAGCTTATAAAGTGGCCACCACTGATTACGATATTTTATCAATGTTTTCCTGTTCACACTTCCACGGGCAGATCCTCCAATATCCTTCCAGTGACTTAAAACACAGCCTAACACACTTTTCTTTACAATTTCACTGCTTGTTTGCCCCCCCATTTTCCAGTTTACACTTTCAGAACACACGTTACTTACAAAAGCGTATCACAAAACGTATCACTCACAAAAATACGGGCACGCAATATCTTTCAGTAGCGATGTCACAAAACTACTATTACCAGCAATATTGCCAAAATCACAGTAACAATAGTCAGAGTCAAATTCCACATGCGATAAGTCAGAAAACCGAACTGTGTAACACCGTAACGGTATCTTTCTTATAACAATGCCACGAACCTACTATTACCACCAGAAAAATAGCCAAAATCACAGTAACAATAACCAGAGTTAAATACCATACTCCATGAGTCAGAAAACCGAAATAGACAACACAATTCCAGATGGACCTTAAAGCGAGCTCTTTCTTTAAGGTCCCCAAACATGTACTTATGGTGCTAACCACAAAGTATATACCAAACACTGCCTCGCAGAAGATCACCTTCTGACTTACAGACAGTTCCAGATACAGATGGACCCCAATGTCCCCAGATATACTTGTGGTACTAACCACAAAGTATATACCAAATACTGTCCTGCAGAAGTCACCTTCCGACTTACTGGACAGTCCCAGATGACCGGTCTACCAGAAAACCAAACCAGAATAAAGAATATACTCACTTACAATGATGGGGTCCTTGTCTGCCTCCGCAGTGATCCAGTGAGTCGAGGAGTCCCTCCGGGAAATCCCGGGGGTACCCTAGGGAGTCCTGTTCCCAGCGGGTCCTGCGGTCCGGCAGAGTGGTTGTCCCATCTGGGGTGCCAGATTGATTCAAAGATCGAAGCCGAAATTCCTTTAAGTGGTATATTCTTTATTGCAGTGCTGGATGCACGGGGGATCTCTCCACCTATCGTGCATACCCAAAGCAAAAAGCAGTCTTGAATTTATACAATCAATCTATCAATATTCTACAAGCACCTATACATATGCATTACCTATCCCCGCCTTCCCTCGCTTCTCATGCTAATTAGCCTTTTGGCACCTTGCGCCTGCGTAGAGCCTTCCAAGAATTGTGGGCAGGGGTCTTTGGGACGTGGGCAGGGGTCTCTGGGAGGAAGACCCCGAGTCTTCCTCACAGTGTACTTTTCACCTTTGGTCAGGAATCTGCTGAATTGGCATGTTTCTTAATTGCGAGAGCTGGTTGTTGCCAATTCTTCCGTTTGTTGTATCTTTATAATGAATTCCAATGTCCAGTTTTGAGATTTATAGTCCTTACGTTTGTTTCTCTGTCCGTCTGCCGCTTCCTTATCATGAGTTTCAGTGTCTTGTTTCGAGATATACAGTCCATGTCTGGGGATTGTCCTTGCCTCCCCAATGCCTCCCCAATACCTCCTTAATCAGGGGCCATGGTCTTCGAGGGGGGTCTGGGCTGTTTATACACCTTTGTGGCCTGTGTTTCGGGGGGGGGGGGGGTGGGCCTGTGCCTGGGGGAGGTGGGAGGTGCTTTTTCACTCTAGGAGCCTCCATTTGGGGGTCTTTGGGGCCTCCCTTTGAGGGGGAGGGAGTTGGGAGTTGGTTGTACACCTCCGCATCCCATGTCTTGGGGGAGGTGGGGGGAGTGGGACCGGTCTCTGAAGGGGCGGGTGTGAGCTGCTCGTACACCTGTGTCGGGGGGAGGGTAGGGGGGTTGGCGGGGGGCGGGCCCGGGTCTTGGGCCAGTGTCTGGGTGGAGTCCAGTTCTTGGGAGTGGGTAGTGGGGTAGGAGCTGCTTGTGGGCAGTTGGGATCTGCATCTGGGTGTGGTTGGTGCCTGCTTCTGTTGGCAGTTTGGGGCCTGCTTGTAGACTTGTGCAGCCTGGGTTTGGGGGCTTTTCTGTAACGTTTGGGGTCTGCATTTTTGCTTTGGGATGCATCTTGAGCTTTTGAGGCCTAGCAGTAGCATTTGGGGCCTGCATCTGGGGCTTTTCTGTAGCATTTTGGTTGCGTATTTGTGATTTGTTTCCTGTATCCAGGGTTTTGCCTTTTTTGTAGTTTCCATCTTTGTGTGTGTGTGTTTCGTTGTTGGTTGTCTGGAGTTAGGGGCAGTTTGGGGTTTGGATTAAGGTCAGTGTCATTAGCGTTAGGGGTTGATAATAAGGATTAGGGTTGTGGTTAGAGTTGTTAGGTTTAAGGGGAATAAGGATTTCAGGGTAAGGGGATCAAGGTTGTGGGAATAAAAATGTTGTTTTTGCACAAACAACAGGATGTTTTTACATCCTGTAGAGGGAAGGAAGGTGGTATTGAGATATGCTTGCAGTGATAAGACAGCTTAACAGTGTGAAATGAGTTCATCTGATTCGTGTCAATATGGAACAATGCTAGGGCCGCATGATATGATGAAAAGTCTGAGAAAACCAGAGTGGTTAATATATATAGTTCTTGTATCTTGCAAATGAATGGTCCAGCAATTCGGGTCAATAGGGGATAAGAGAACAAGGGGGTTTCAGAATAACTGCTAACTATTACAACTGTTGCATGGGACACTATGCAAGTGTCTGCCATCCAGCCAAGATGGACAAAGGAGATGGACAAGAGAAAAGCCTGGGAGGAAGTCTACGAGCCTTCAGTACGAGCGGCCCCCAGAGGGACCACCGGAGACTGATAACGCCTGCACCAGTGGGAGGGTTTGGATTCTGGGAACTAATTAGAATAACCCTGCCTTTTGTAGAAGTAGTAATGAATATGTATTAGCCTAGCAGCATAAAAACCAGCCGCCTGATGTAACTTGTGTGCGTCTTGGTGGAGCAGAGACTCCTGGCGCACCCAGCGCTGCTTGCTTACCTCTATTCATTTAATAAATTGTAAATTTCAATTGCAATCCTATTTGGGACCCAGTCATTTATTACAAGTGGGGGCTCGTCCGGGAGGGCTTTGGTTCCTGATTTCTGGTTTGATCTAGGAGAGGCACCCCCACCATTTGGTGGCTGCTGTTTGAGTCAGGTCGGAACTAATGGCATCTTGAACCTGAATAAAGGTAAGCAAAGTTTCTGATTCTTTTTTTCAGCTCCCTTGCCAGCTGCAGCACTATATTTTGCCCGTAATTGTGTGTGTGAAGATCCGAACGAAGATGACGGAGTCGTAAGCATTTAAAGTGTATACCGTTCGGTTGGGTGGGGTTCGGTTGCCTGTGTGTGTAAGAGTGTGACTGAGATGGAACTTAGTTCCGAAGCGATTGTGGAGGTCTTCTAACCGCGTTTTCAATCTCCCGCGAGGGACTTGGCTGGTGAAGGACCGAAGGGATTCCTATAGGATTTGTGGGTGTGTGATAGGTCCTCGACCCCCTGCAAGACACTCTTACTAAGGTAACCAAGGGCTGTGGGAATTGCCATAGTAAAATTCCTAGATGGGTCAGACAAAATTGAAGACCAGAGACCAGAAGAAAGGGAGCAAATTACCAGTCATACCACCAGAAAGTCCATTAGGAATAATGATTAGAAATTGGAATGATAGGGACCCCAGAAAAGGAAAAAGTAAATTAAAAATGGTCCAGTATTGTGTGACTGAATGGCCAAAGGAGCCTTTAAGACTACATGTCTTTTGGCCTGCTTTTGGATCCTTCGAAGACTGGATTTGCCAGGCCTTAAATATCCATGTTAATTCAAAGGAACCTTTTAGCCAGGAAGAAAGTGATTATGCAGGATTATGGATCAGGAGGACTTCAGGTCCTTTTCCAGCCTCAATATTTACACTAAAAGCAGGTAAGAAATTTGAAGAACAAGAAGAACATGAAAAAGAAAGAGAAGATAAACGTGAGCCGTTGGATAAGCTACCACCTCCATATCCTAACAATCCACCCCCGGCGGCTCCCCCTCCGGTGGCTGTGGTATCGCCACCAGTACCACCGTTGCCCCAGCTTCCACCACCAACAGCACCAGAATTAGACCGACCTCCGGCCGCATGCAGGAGAAGTAGGACGGACGTATCTGAGAGGGCTTCTCTATATCCCTTAAGGGAGGTAACTGGTGTATAACTGGTGCGCGTCTTGGTGGAGCAGAGACTCCCGGCGTACCCAGCACTGTTTGCTTACCTCTATTCATTCAGTGAATTGTAAACTTTGATTGTAATCCTATTTGGGACTTTTATTTATTATAACAGACAACCTTGTAAAACGCAGACAACCAGAATCCTTACAGCAATTAGGTGGAAATCACGGCGTAAGACACATTACCACCTCAAAGAGTAAAAACCTCAAAAGAAATGTGACTTGTAACAGGCCAGCAGCTGTGTATTTTCTGTGAAGCACCAGCTAGATTATGAACCTTGAATAGCACAGTTAAAGGGGAAACAGGGGAGGGTCCCGGTCCTCGGCAGAAAAAAAAAGTGTATAAACTGTGTATGGAATTAGTAGGCACCCTCCTGCTTGTGGGACACCCGCCATTGTAATCTCGAATAATAATGCTACTGTACTGAGATCCTCGACTCAGCCTATGCTATTTGCTACAGATTGATTCAGGGTTTTAAGGTTTCAGGGATTGGGCACTAGGGTTGGGTTTCAGGGTAAGGGGTTTCAGGGTTTATGTTTAGGATTTTAAGGTTTTTAGGGTTGGAGTTTTAACGGTTAGGGTTTTAAGGAATTGGGGGTTAGGGTTTTAAGGGTATCAGGGTTAGCGTGTTAGGGTATTAGAGTTTTTTGGGTTGTAGTGTTGATATGTTTTTTAGGGTTAGAGTCTTAAGGTTTTATTTTTGGTCAGTTATTTACGGTTAGGGTTTTAAGATCTTTTTTTTTTTTTTTTTCAGGTTAGGTTCTCCAGGTCCAGGGTTTTGAGTATCCTAATTTTGGGGGTTTGGATTTTGAGCATCTTAATTTTGGGGGTTAGGCTTTTGTGTGCCCTAATTTTTTGGGATAGGCTTTCAAGCATCCTAAGTAGTTGGGTTAGGGTTTTGAGCATCTTAATATTTTGGGTCTGGGTAATGAGCATCCTCAGTTTTCAGGATAGGGTTTTGAGCATCTTAATGTTTCCAGGATAGGGTTTTGAGCGTCCTAAGTTTTTGGGATAGGTCTTTGAGCTTCCTAATGTTTTCCGGATAGGGTTTGGAGCATCTTAATGTTTTGGGTTTGGGTTTTGAGCGTCCTGTTTTCGGGATAGGGTTTGGAGCGTCCTAGTGTTTTCGGGATAGGGTTTTGAGCGTCCAAAGTTTTTGGGTTTGGGTTTTGAGTGTCCAAAGTGTTATAAGTTGCCCCCTTAATTAATTTTCAGAGAGCATTGTATTAATCATAGAAAGGAATTTATTGAGTAAGCAAACATCAAGCAAAACAGCATAGGGCAGCCGGGGAGTCTCAGCTCTGCCAACGGCACGCACCTCACCCCTGCCAGGGTCCCTTTTTATACCTTGCTAATTCTGGGATTACGCAGCACATCCTGGTATATTCTGCGACTGCGCGCACTGTTGCTGTGTTCCCTCAACATAACCCTAAAATTAACCGTAACCATTACCCTAACACTTATCCTTACCTAACCCTAACCCTAACCCTTACTCTAACTTTTAACCCTGACCCATAACCTTAGACTTCCCCTACCCTTACCCTTACTCTTCCCCTTACCCTAACCCTTACCCTTACACTTACGGTTACCATTAACCTTACCCTTACCTGAACACTTACCCTTACCCTATCCCTTACACTTATCCTTATCCATACAACTTACGCTTACCCTAACACTTAACCTTAACCTAACCCTAACCCTAAACCTTACCTGAACCCTTACCCTGACCCTTACATTAACCCTAACCCTAAAACTTAACCTTAACCTTACCCTTAACCTTAACCTAATACTTACCCTTACTTTTCCCTCACCCTAACCCTAAAATTAACCCTAACCATTACCCTTACCCTAACCCTTAATCTAACCCTTACCCTTACCATAACCCATACTCTAACACATACTTCTACCCGTACCCGTACCCTTACCGTAACCCTTACCCTTACCGTTACCGTTACCCTTACCCTTACCCTATCCCTTACCCTTAACCTAACCCTAAACCTTACCCTTATCCTAACACTTACCCTTACCGTAAACCTTACCCTTTCTGCTACACTTACCCTTCACCTAAATCTAAACCTTACACTTACCCTTAGCCTAACCCTCGCCCTTACCATTACCCATACCCTTATTCTTACCCTTACCCTAACCCTTACCTTTACACTTACGGTTACCATTAACCTTACCCTTACCCTAACACTTATCCTTAACCTAACCCTTACCCTAAACCTTACCCCAACCCTTACCCTGACCCTTACATTAACCCTAACCCTTACCCTAAACCTTACACTTACTCTTAACCTTAACCTTACCCTTAACATTAACCTAATACTTACGCATACGTTTTCCTGACTTTAACCCTAAAACTAACCCTTACTCTAACCCTTACCCTGACCTGTACCCTTACCCTTATACTTACCCTAATTCTTACAAATACCATAACCCATACCCTAACACATATTTGTACCCTTAACCTTACCCTTACCCTTACTCTATCCGTTACGCTTACGCTTACCCTTAACATAAACCTTACCCTTGACCTTACCCTTACCATAAGCCATACAACAACACTTACATGTACACTTACGCTTGCACTTACCCTAACAATTACTCGTACAATTACCCTTACCCTTACCCTTACCCTTACCCTTAACCTAAGCCGAAACCTTAAACCTTACAGTAAACCTTACCCTTTCTGCTACACTTCCCCTTAGCCTAAATCTAAACCTTACACTTACCCTTACTGTAACCCTCACCCTTAGCGTTGCCAATACCCTTACTCTTACCCTTACCCTAACCCTTCTCCTTACACTTACTGTTACCTTTAACATTACCCTTACCCTAACACTTACACTTATCCTTATCCATACCCTTACCCTTACCCTAATCCTTACCCTTAACCTAACCCTAACCCTAAACCTTACCCCAGCCCTTACCCTGACCCTTACATTAACCCTAACCCTTACCCTAAAACTTACACTTACTCTTAACCTTAACCTTACCCTTAACTATTACCCTAACACTTACCCTTATGTTTCCCTCACCCTAACCCTAAAATTAACCCTAACCATTACCCTAACACTTACCCTTACCCTAACCCTTACCCTTACCATAACCCATACCCTAACACGTACTTGTAGCCTTAACCTTACCATTCACCTTACCCTTACCTTTACTGTCTCCGTTACCCTTACACTTACACTTAACATAAACCTTAAAGTTAACCTAACCCTTGTTATAAATGGCTCAGGATTCAAATTAGGATTAAATAAAAAAATAGGATTTATTGAAAGAATATAAAGGAATAGAGGTAAGCAAACAGCGCTGGGTGCACCGGGAGTCTCCGCTCCACCAGGACGCACACCGGTTACATCAAGCAGCTGATTTTTATGCTCCTACACTAATACATATTCATTACTACTTCTAAAAAAAATAGATTATTAAAATTAGCTTCCGGGGTGCAGTCCCTCCTACTGGAGCATGCGCAGTCTCCTCTGGGGTCTCTTCTGGGGGTCTCTAGGGGTCTTTCATGCTGAAGGCTCGTAGTCTTCCTCTCCCCCTTTGTACTTACTTGGCACCATACCAAGTTTATAGAACATTCTCTTCAAGACTTGTCTCCCAGCCGTCCTTCAGCTTCTTTTTCCTTCCTCTTAATCTCTCGGCCCCCCTAACCAGATACCACAGATCCGCATAGTATCCCATAACAGTCACTAGTTGTTATCAGTTGTTCTGAAACTCCCAGACATCAAACACAAACAGCTTCACGAGTAATTAAAACATTCTTCCCCAGCCATTCACAGACACATCTATAGCAGTGTTAGAAATAGAAGTCCGGAATAACAAAAGCAAACAGGTTCATAAATTTAAGGAGTGATAAATTGACTAGAATGAGGGGGAGACTGGGACACACTGCAGCTGAGGTTCAAGAATTAAATTGCCAGTGCAGGGCCCAAAGGCAGCCAGGATTCAAACAGAATTGTTCTTTATGGACACGAATTGTTAAAACATTCCTCACAATCCCTTATCTTCTTTTTAACATCCCCAATTCGTGTCTCTTCTGTTATTAATAATTGGATTTCATCAGTTTGTTCTTGGAGGGTCCAATTCTTAAGCATCATAATTGACATATTCCCTTCTTTTTTTAATGAAGTTATTACAAATGTACTATTTATCACCCGGTGTATTAATAATGTAAGACAAGGTATCATACAAGGTACAAATAATAACGTAATTACACCACATAACAATAAAAATAACACTCTTTTGACCCATGGTCCACCAGGCAGCCATGAAAATAAATCCCATTCCATATCCTTCCAGGTTTGTGTTTGCTCGCTCACCTCCCCCCTCCTTCTCTGGGATGGGAGAGAGAAATGGGAAAGTGAAGCCTGTGAGTTGAGTTAAAAACAAGAAGATAATAACAATAATGATGATAGTAGTACTACTAGTAATAATGTGTACGAAACAAGTGATGCACAATGCAATTGCTCACCACCCGCTGTCCGATGCCCAACCTAACCCCGAGCAGTCCGGCCCTCCTCCCAGCCTGCCTGCTGGCAGGACAGTGAGAAGCTGAATTTGGCTTGGTCCTTGGCTTGGTGTAAGCACTGCTCTGTAACAATTAAAAACAATTAAAACATCAGCATATTATTAACATTCTTCTCATCCTAAACCAGAACATAACATTCTATCAGTTACTAGGAAGAAACACCTTTTCATCAATCTTTAAACAGTAATTACTAAAGTTAAATTTTCCACAGACTTCTCCTTCTTGTGCTAGCAAACAGTCCAAAGCTAGGCAATTTTGATACAAAGCAGTTCTCATCTTTATAACTCATTTAGATCAGTTCTCATCATTTATAACTATTTCTATTACAGCTAATAACCTAATTATTCTATTAAGTATATATATACTGAGGTCCTATAGCCCCAGGATCTGTCTTCTGCCCATGTAGCTGGATCATAATAGGCAAACGCCTTCAGGGTCGATTCAGGCTTGTGCTACTGTTCGGCCTGTCAGGGTGATCCAGCTCCTGTAAAACGAATCACAATTTTATATAGGTTTAAAAAAGAGGTTTTTTATGTTATTTTCTCGGGACAACCTGATCTTAGCGTGGGAGAAGTCCGGTCGAGGCCCTCTCATTCGGCAGTCAATACCGATAGGGGTTGCCTCCCTCGGTAGACCATACACACCGCAGTGGAGGGTCCTGCCCCGGTCTTGCCTTCTCCCTTTTCTCCCTTTAGGCTTGTCCCCTTTATTTGGCATCCTTAATTCATGCAGAGCCTCGCTGCCAGAATATTAGTTCTCCCTTAGCTTGAGTTTCAGTTTCCCAGGAGCGGACTCAACCCTCCAAGTTTCAGTAGTTACTGGTCCTTTTATTCTGGATGCGTGGGTCCCTTTCTGCAGTTCTCACAGCTGTTTCAGTAGTCAGTAAAACAAGGTACAGTCCCTCACATCGAGGGTTCAGTGATTCTTCCCTCCCGTGGCTGCTTGTTGAAACACTTTATTTTTTATCTTCTGACAAGTTAAATAACAGTTATTTAATTTGCTTTGCCGTATGGCCCTTTCCAGGTTCCTGTAGCAGGATTCATCTGATAGCCTTTCAGGTTGATACAGATTTGACTACAGGGTTTTGGCATTCATCACTATCTCCACAGTTTCACAGCTGGACAGTCACATTCATTTATGTTGCATTCCTTCAGGGGCTCATCACCCCAGTCCTTGCAGTCTCTCTGCTGGTTACACACTTTATTGATATCTATGCATTCTCCACTTCTGCACTTGAATTTGCCGGGTCCAGAGCACTGAATAACATTGTTACAGTTTGCTTCATCAGTGCCATCCAGACAGTCTCTCACACCACTGCACTGCCTACTCCCATGGACACAGTTCACATCTGAACTGGTCTGGCCTACAGGTCCAGGAAGGGCAGTTAATTTCATCTCCTCCATCCTTACAGTAAGGATCTCTATCACATCGCCACAATTCTCTTCATCTTCTCCACTGCCACAGTCTTTTTCACCATCACATTTCCATGACACTGTTCTCATATGACACAGCTCAGCACTTTCGTCAGACCCATCTTCACAATCCAGATCCCCTTCACACTGCCATCTGTTTGGCACACACTGACCACTGTTGCACACAAAGTCAGATTCAGCACACATCTTCTTCACACATCTTCTTCACACAAACACTCTCATCACTGCCATCTGAGCAGTCTTCACATTTTACTCTAGCACCGTCGGCAGCAGTGCACAGTCAGGCGAAGGCGAGCAGCAGGCAGAGCGCCTCGCCTCGCACCGTCACCTGTGTCACTTATACTACTCCTATTATCATAGAATCATAGAATCATAGAATATCCTGAGTTGGAAGGGACCCTTAAGGATCATCAAGTCCAACTCTTGACACCGCACAGGTCTACCCAAAAGTTCAGACCATGTGACTAAGTGCACAGTCCAATCTCTTCTTAAATTCAGCCAGGCTCGGTGCAGTGACCACTTCCCTGGGGAGCCTGTTCCAGTGTGCAACCACCCTCTCTGTGAAGAACCCCCTCCTGACGTCCAGCCTAAATTTCCCCTGCCTCAGCTTAACCCCGTTCCCGCGGGTCCTGTCACTAGTGTTAATGGAGAAAAGGTCTCCTGCCTCTCGACACCCCCTTACGAGGAAGTTGTAGACTGTGATGAGGTCTCCCCTCAGTCTCCTCTTCTCCAGGCTGAACAGGCCCAGTGACCTCAGCCGTTCCTCGTACGTCTTCCCCTCCAGGCCTTTCACCATCTTCGTAGCCCTCCTCTGGACACTTTCCAACAGTTTCATGTCCTTTTTATACTGTGGTGCCCAGAACTGCACACAGTACTCGAGGTGAGGCCGCACCAGCGCAGAGTAGAGCGGGACAATCACCTCCCTTGACCTACTAGCGATGCCATGCTTGATGCACCCCAGGACACGGTTGGCCCTCCTGGCTGCCAGGGCACACTGCTGGCTCATATTCAACTTGCTGTCTACCACGACCCCCAGATCCCTCTCTTCTAGGCTGCTCTCCAGCGTCTCATCGCCCAGTCTGTACATGCAGCCAGGGTTTCCCCGTCCCAGGTGCAGGACCCGGCACTTGCTCTTATTGAACTTCATGCGGTTGGTGATCGCCCAGCTCTCCAACCTGTCCAGATCCCTCTGTAAGGCCTTTACGCCCTCATTTGAGTCCACAACTCCTCCAAGTTTGGTGTCATCAGCAAACTTGCTCAAAATACCCTCTATTCCTACATCCAGATCGTTTATAAAAATATTGAAAAGTACCGGCCCTAAAATGGAGCCTTGAGGGACCCCACTGGTGACCGCCCGCCAGCCTGACGCAGCCCCATTTACCATAACCCTTTGGGCCCTGCCCGTAAGCCAATTGCTCACCCATCGTATGATGTTTTTATTTAGCTGTATGGTGGACATTTTGTCCAGTAGGATCCTATGGGAAACCGTGTCAAAAGCCTTGCTGAAGTCCAAAAAAATCACATCAGCTGGTTTCCCTTGGTCCACCATACGGGTGATCTTATCATAAAAGGAAATCAGGTTAGTTAGGCAGGACCTACCCTTCACAAACCCATGCTGGCTGGGACCAATGACTGCTCTGTCCCCCAGGTGCGCCTCAATAAGTCCGAGAACCAACTTCTCCATGATTTTACCAGGCACTGACGTGAGACTGACAGGCCTGTAATTGCTAGGGTCTTCTTTCTGACCCTTCTTGAAAATTGGCACAACATTTGCCAGCTTCCAGTCTACCGGGACCTCTCCAAATTCCCAGGATCGTTGAAAAATAATTGAAAGAGGTTCCGCGATGACATCCGCCAGCTCTTTCAGCACCCGGGGATGAATCCCATCCGGACCCATGGACTTGTAGGGATCCAGGTGGAGTAGCAAATCCCGCACACGTTCAGGGTCAGTTGGGAGTTTGTCATCCCCACCGTCCCGGTCCTCCAGCTCAGGGCACCCTCGGTCCCGAAGCCCATCATCGGCATTGAAGACAGAGGCAAAGAAGGCGTTAAGCGTCTCTGCTTTGCCTACGTCATCGTCTGTGAGGAGACCTTCCCTATCAAGGAGCGGCCCTATGTATTCTTTAGTTCTCCTTTTTCCATTTACACATCTAAAAAAACCCTTTTTATTTTCTCTCACAGACACAGCCAGCTTCAACTCTAGCTGTGCTTTGGCCACTCGAACTTTCTCCCTACAAACACGAACAGCATCCCTGTATTCTTTCCATGACGCCTGGCCCTCCTTCCAGTAGCGAAACACTCTCTGTTTCCGCCTAATCTCCATTAGAACATTCCTGGTCAGCCACGCCGGCCTCCTTCCCCGCCTGCCTGACTTGCGATATTTTGGAATTGCCTGATCTTGTGCTTCTAGGAGGCATCGCTTAAAGAGTGACCAGCACTGGTGGACATCGAGGCCTTCAAGAGCAGTTTCCCAGGGGACCTTGCTGACTAGTTCCCTGAGCAGCCTGAAGTCCGCTTTCCCCATATCTAGGGATGAGGTTTTGGTGGCACTTTTCCTTCTGTCACCATAAATATTGAACTCAACCACTTCATGGTCGCTATGGCCGAGGCGGCCACCAATCACCACATCTCCCACCAGACCCTCTCTGTTTTCTAGCAACAGGTCTAGGAGGACACCTTTCCTAGTTGGCTCCGTTAGCACCTGCACCAAAAAGTTATCATCTAGGTGCTTCATGAACCTCCTGGACTTGCTCGTGTCAGCTGTGTGGCACTCCCAGTTAACGTCCGGCAAGTTGAAGTCCCCCATAAGGACAAGGGGAGTTAATCTCGAGGCCTTTCTTAGTTCTGTAAAGAATAATTTATCGGCGCTATCGTCCTGGCCAGGCGGTCTGTAATAGACTCCCACAACGACATCCCCTTTTATTTTTTATTACCCATGCTGTTAGTGTCAGTGGCATCCTCCTTTTCTTTTTGCCACTGACCCACTGACCATTCACCACAAATGGATGAGACACATGATTACTAGTTAGGAAAGAGAGTGTAACGTCTGCTATACGACTGCAGGCAGTGCCAGCTGCAACCTTAGGTTTGTGAAAGAGCCTGCTGGTGGTCATTTGGCAGTGTAATCTGCGTCTCTGCACTCCTGCCCTGCAATAGAGCTAAGTCGTCATTAGTAACAGTTATAACACCGATCTGGGGACTAATAGTCTTTTTTGCATTGCAAGATAAACCTTTTATAAAAAGAATGCTAGAGTGAAGCAGCACAGCCACTGCTGCCGCTGCCTCCATGGTTACGTCAGACAGGCTGCAGGGTCCTGATGTCTGCCCCTCTGCTCTGTGCCGACTGGCCACACGGTGAGGGTCGGCTACCGGTGTCCACTGACGCCTCTGGTCTCCCGTAGCAACTCGATCTCGGATGTCCCGCAATTACTTCAATTCCCCGCGTTTTCCAGCTTCTGTCCGGTCTATTCTGTTTCTCTCAGAGCCGTCCGTGGCTCTGCAGCGTCTCTCAGGGCTCTCTCCGTCCAGCGGTAGTCCCTCCGTAGTGTCTCGGGTCTCCCAGCGCCACTCCAGTCTCTCGGCGCCGCTCCGGTCTCTCGGCCTGTTCAGGTCTCAGCGAGTCCAGGTCTCGGCCTGTGCAGGCCTCATATGTTGCAGAAAGCATGTCATATCATGCTCCTGCCTTTTTCTTGTCACGGTCAAAACATTTAAGAGCAAAAATAGGATACACAAGATACACAAGATACACTGGGCACCACCACTCAAAACTTGGATAAAACAGCACTTCTTTTCAGTCTGTCTAGCACTTCGTTCGTCTCTGCCCACTCCCCTTGTGGAGAGTACGGAACAACGGATCGGAACTCTGCACTCGCTTTGCAGCAACGCTGCGTCTCACTCACACAGCACAATCGCACACGGAGGCCTCCAGCACATCTCATTCATACCACAGGAATATAATTTAGAATGATAACCAACCAAACAAGTATTGTCTCTGACTGTGTTCTTCGTGAAGTGACTTGTAACACTTTGTTTCAAACCCTTACATTTACACAAATACTTTCAACACAAAATACATCCAATATGCAAATATTACAATATACAAAATGTCAACACAAAATACATACATAAAAACACATACAATTATTAACACTCCAGTTAGTATCCCTCCAGCAGCTGAAAACATACCGTTTGTCTGCAGTTTCAGGAGATCTTTGCTCCTGCGGTGAGCAGCTGAGAGTGGAGTCCCCTCCGAGCAAAAACGCTCAGGGTGCACCTAGGGGCGTCCGCGCTGCAGCCGATCCTGCAGCCGAGCAGAGTGTCTCCTGCCTGGCTCACCAAAATGACTCACAGAAAGCTGACTCCACAATCAGTAAGATTGTAAAGTAGGTATGTTTACTCAGTTCCATGCAGCACGGGGCGGGTAGTCCCACCAAAGTCGTGCACGCCTAACATGGCAAATTGCTCTAGTAAAGAGTTACATATACATGAACATTCCTATACATATACATATTCCTAACCTGTCCCTTTGTGAGCAGTCCTCCTTATCTCAGACCCCTTGATTAAAGTCCGAACCATGAGGTTGTTTTTGATCTGGTTCTCGGGGTCCGAGAGGCTCCTGTTATCTGGTGGTATAAGTGCAGCACAGGCACAAATGTAGCACATATTCATTCTTAATCAATTGCTCTCTAATTTCTAATTCCAATGTTTCAGCTTGCTCTTTTCTGGATCCATGGGTATTCTACTATTAATGTTCAAAGCCTGACAGACCCCGTCCTCCATGGATCAAAATACATGGGGTCTTAAGAGTTCTTTTGGTCATTCTATCATATAATACAGGATCATTTTTAATTTACTCTTTAATTTTCTGGGGCCCCTATTGTTCCAATTTCTAATCATTATTCGTAATGGACTTTTTGGTCATATATCTGGTAATTTGCTCCCTTTCTGGTCCTTGGTCTTCGATTTTATCTGACCCATCCGGGAATTTTACTAGTGGCAATTCCCACAGCCCTTGGTTGCCCCTAGTGAGAGTGTCTTGCAGGGGGTTTAGGACCTATCACCCACCCACGTATCCCTCTCTTCACCAGCCCAGCACCCCCGACAGGAGATTAGAACCGGTGAGAAAACAAAAAGACCTCCACGCGGACTTTAGAAGTCTCAGTTACACTCTCACACACAAACACTAGCAACCGCACCTTTACCCAACCGGACAGTATCTTATGAATCAGTCGTCTTCATCCAGAATCCAACTGGACGGTATCCACAAGCATCTCTGCTGTCTTCGTCTGGGATCGAACCAGACGGTATCCACAAATGACTGTCGTCTTCATCCGGTTCGATTCCGGACACCGGAATCCAACCGAACGGTATCCAAACGACCTTGTCGTCTTCATCCGGATCTTCGCGCGCAGACTTACAGGCAAAAAACAGCCAGCAAGGGAGCTCAAAAACAAAACAAAACAAAACAAATTCTTTGCTTACCTTTATTCAGGTTCAGGATGGCATTAGTCCCGATCTGACTCAAACAGGAGCCACCAAATGGTGGGGCGCCTCTCCTAGATTAAATCATAATTCAGGAACTATAGCCATCCCGGACGAGCCCCCAAATTGTTATAAATGGCTCAGGATTCAAATTAGGATTAAATAAAAAAATAGGATTTATTGAAAGAATATAAAGGAATAGAGGTAAGCAAACAGCGCTGGGTGCACCGGGAGTCTCCGCTCCACCAGGACGCACACCGGTTACATCAAGCAGCTGATTTTTATGCTCCTACACTAATACATATTCATTACTACTTCTAAAAAAAATAGATTATTAAAATTAGCTTCCGGGGTGCAGTCTCTCCTACTGGAGCATGCGCAGTCTCCTCTGGGGTCTCTTCTGGGGGTCTCTAGGGGTCTTTCATGCTGAAGGCTCGTAGTCTTCCTCTCCCCCTTTGTACTTACTTGGCACCATACCAAGTTTATAGAACATTCTCTTCAAGACTTG
Source organism: Netta rufina (assembly GCF_964035555.1). Classification (NCBI taxonomy): domain Eukaryota; kingdom Metazoa; phylum Chordata; class Aves; order Anseriformes; family Anatidae; genus Netta; species Netta rufina. The sequence continues at coordinate 815,284 of NC_140134.1, forward strand.
TCTCCCAGCCGTCCTTCAGCTTCTTTTTCCTTCCTCTTAATCTCTCGGCCCCCCTAACCAGATACCAAAGATCCGCATAGTATCCCATAACAGTCACTAGTTGTTATCAGTTGTTCTGAAACTCCCAGACATCAAACACAAACAGCTTCACGAGTAATTAAAACATTCTTCCCCAGCCATTCACAGACACATCTATAGCAGTGTTAGAAATAGAAGTCCGGAATAACAAAAGCAAACAGGTTCATAAATTTAAGGAGTGATAAATTGACTAGAATGAGGGGGAGACTGGGACACACTGCAGCTGAGGTTCAAGAATTAAATTGCCAGTGCAGGGCCCAGAGGCAGACAGGATTCAAACAGAATTGTTCTTTATGGACACGAATTGTTAAAACATTCCTCACACCCTTATCATAAGCCATACAACAACACTTACATGTACACTTACGCTTGCACTTACCCTAGCAATTACTCATACAATTACCCTTAACCTTACTATTAAGCTAACCCTAAACCTTACCCTTATCCTAACACTTACCCTTATCTTAAACCTTACCCTTTTTGCTACACTTACCCTTTGCCTAATTCTAAACCTTACCCTAACCCTCACCCTTACCTGAATCTAACCATTACCCTAACCCTCACCCTTACCCTTACCATTATACTTACTTTTACCCTTAACCTAAACCTTACCCCAACCCTTACCCTGACCCTTACATTAACCCTAACCCTTACCCTAACCCTAACTCTAATCCTAACCCTTAACCTAAACCTTACACTTAATCTTAACTTTAACCTTACCCTTAAACTAATACATACCCTTACGTTTCCCTCACCATAACCCTAAAATTAACCGTAACCATTACCCGAACACTTATCCTTACCTAACCCTTACTCTAACTTTTACCCTGACCCGGACCCTTAGACTTCCCCTTACCCTTACGCTTACTCTTCCCCTTACCCTAACCCTATCCCTTACACTTATCCTTATCCATACAACTTCCGCTTACCCTAACACTTAACCTTAACCTAACCCTAACCCTAAACCTTACCTGAACCCTTACCCTGACCCTTACATTAACCCTAACCCTAAAACTTAACCTTAACCTTACCCTTAACCTTAACCTAATACTTACCCTTACTTTTCCCTCACCCTAACCCTAAAATTAACCCTAACCATTACCCTTACCCTAACCCTTAATCTAACCCTTACCCTTACCATAACCCATACTCTAACACATACTTCTACCCGTACCCGTACCCTTACCGTAACCCTTACCCTTACCGTTACCGTTACCCTTACCCTTACCGTTACCGTTACCCTTACCCTTAACCTATCCCTTAACCTATCCCTTACCCTTAACCTAACCCTAAACCTTACCCTTATCCTAACACTTACCCTTACCGTAAACCTTACCCTTTCTGCTACATTTACCCTTAGCCTAAATCTAAACCTTACACTTACCCTTAGCCTAACCCTCGCCCTTACCATTACCCATACCCTTATTCTTACCCTTACCCTAACCCTTACCTTTACACTTACGGTTACCATTAACCTTACCCTTACCCTAACACTTATCCTTAACCTAACCCTTACCCTAAACCTTACCCCAACCCTTACCCTGACCCTTACATTAACCCTAACCCTTACCCTAAACCTTACACTTACTTTTAACCTTAACCTTACCCTTAACATTAACCTAATACTTACGCATACGTTTTCCTGACTTTAACCCTAAAACTAACCCTAACCATTACCCTAACACTTAACCTTACCGTAACCCTAACCCTTACTCTAACCCTTACCCTGACCTGTACCCTTACACTTACCCTTACCCTTATACTTACCCTAATTCTTACCCATACCATAACCCATACCCTAACACATATTTGTACCCTTAACCTTACCCTTACCCTTACTCTATCCGTTACCCTTACGCTTACCCTTAACATAAACCTTACCCTTGACCTTACCCTTACCATAAGCCATACATCAACACTTACATGTACACTTACGCTTGCACTTACCCTAGCAATTACTCGTACAATTACCCTTAACCTTACTATTAAGCTAACCCTAAACCTTACCCTTATCCTAACACTTACCCTTATCCTAAACCTTACCCTTTCTGCTACACTTACCCTTTGCCTAATTCTAAACCTTACCCGAACCCTCACCCTTACCTAAATCTAACTAAAATCTAACCATTACCCTAACCCCTCACCCTTACAATATACATATTTTTACCCTTTACCTAAACCTTTACCCCAACCCTTACCTTGACCCTTACACTAACCCTAATCCTTACACTAAACCTTACACTTACTCTTAACCTTAACCTTAGCTGTAACCTAATACTTACTCTTACGTTTCCCTCACCCTAACCCTAAAATTAACCCTAACCATTACCCTAACACTTACCCTTACCCTAACCCTTACTCAAACCCTTACAATTACCCGTACTTTTACACATACCCTTACACTTACCCTTACTCTTAAACTTACACTAACCCTTACCCTTAACTAAATCTAACCCTTACACTAAACATCATCCTTACCCTTACCATTATCCCTTCTCTTACCCTTATCCTAAACATTTCCCAAACCCTTACCCTTACATTAAACCTAACCCTTACCATAACTCTTAACCTTATCCTTAAACTTAACCTAATACTTACCCTTACGTTTCCCTCACCCTAAACCTAAAATTTGCCTAACCATTACCCTAACACTTACCCTTACTCTAACCCTTACCCTGAACTTAAGTGTAAGTGTTAGGATAACGTTAACCTTAAGGGTGACCCTTAAGCTTATCCTTAATGTTTATGGTTAGGTTAAGGGTAATTGTACGAGTAATTACTAGGATAAGTGTAAGCGTAAGTGTACATGTAAGTGTTGATGTATGGCTTATGGTAAGGGTAAGGTCAAGGGTAAGGTTTATGTTAAGGGAAAGTGTAAGAGTAACGGATAGAATAAGGGTAAGTGTAACGGTTAAGTGTTAGGGTAATGGTTAGGGTTAATATTAGGATTAGGGTGAGAAAAATGTAAGGTTAAGTACTAGCTTAAGGTTAAGGGTAAGGTTAAGGTTGAGAGTAAGTGTAAGGTTTAGGTTAAGGGTTAGGGTTAATGTAAGGTTCAGGGAAAGGTTTGGGGTAAGGTTTAGGGTTAGGTTCAGCTTAAGGGTAAGGGTTGGGGTAAGGTTAAGGGTATGGATAAGGATAAGTGTAAGGGATAGGGTAAGGGTAAGGGTTAGCGTAAGGGTAAGATTAATGGTAAGGTTTATGTTAAGGGTAAGCGTAAGGGTAACGGATAGAGTAAGGGTAAGGGTAACGGTAAGGTTAAGGGTACAAATATGTGTTAGGGTATGGGTTATGGTATGGGTAAGAGTTAGGGTAATGTAAGGGTAAGGGTGAGTGTAAGGGTATGGGTCAGGGTAAGGGTTAGAGTAAGGGTTAGGGTTAGGGTAAGGGTAAGTGTTAGAATAATGGTTAGGGTTAATTTTAGGGTTAGGGTGAGGGAAACGTAAGGGTAAGTATTAGGTTTAGGTTAAGGTTAAGGGTAAGGTTAAGGTTAAGAGTGTAAGTTTTAGGGTAAGGGTAAGGGTTAATGTAAGGGTCAGGGTAAGGGTTAAGGTAAGGGTTAGGGTTAGAGTTAGGTTAAGGTTAATTTTTAGGGTAAGGGTAAGTTCTATGTATAAGGATAAGTGTAAGGGTAAGTGTTAGGGTAAGTGTAAGGATAAGGATAAGTGTACAAGTCAGGGTAAGGTTTAGAGTTAGGATTAGGGTTTGGGTTAGGGTAAGGGTAAGTGTTAGGGTAATGGTTAGGGTTAATTTTAGGTGTAGGGTGACGGATAAGAAAGGGTAAGTAGTAGGTTAAGGTTAAGGTTAAGCGTAAGGTTAAGAGTAAATGGTAAGTTTTAGGGTACGGTTTAGGGTTAATGTAAGGGTCAGGGTAAGTGTTTGGGTAAGATTTAGGGTTAGGGTAAGAGTAAGTATATGGGTAATGGTAAGGGTAAGTGTTAGGGTTAGGGTAAGTGTAAGGTTTAGATTTAGGCTAAGGGTAAGTGTAGCAGAAAGGGTAAGGGTTACGGTAAGTGTAAGTGTAAAGATAAGGTTAAGGTTTAGGCTTACGTTAAGGGTAAGGGTAATGCTTTGGTAAGGGTAAGAGTAAGGGTAAAGGTAAGGGTTACGGTAAGGGTACTGGTAGAAGTATGTGTTAGAGTACGGCTTATGGTAAGGGTACAAGTAGCTCCCCCCCGAGAGACAGGACCCAAAGGTGTACAACCAGTTCCCAACACCCCTGAGACACAGGCCCCAACCCCCCCCCAGACACAGGGACCCAAATTCTACAAGCAGCTCCCAACCCCTGCCAGGCAGGCCCCCTACCCTATACAAGCAGCTCCCAACCCTCCCCCCCCCCCCCCCCCCGAGGGAGGCCCCCAAGCCCCCCCACAAACACAGGCCCCTACAGTGTACAGGCAGCTCCCAGCCACCCCCAGATGCTGGCCCCAAAGTTGTACAAACAGCTCCCAGCCACCCTGCAGAAACAGATTCCTACATTGTACAAGCAGTTCCCAGCCCGCTAGACACAGACCCTGACCCCCCACAGATGCAGGCCCCAAAGGTGTACAAGCAGCTCCCACCCCTCCCCCAGACGCAGGTCCCAAGCCCCCCCCCAAAACACAGGCCCCTACAACCAGCACCCAACCCCCTACCCCCGATGCCAGGCCCAAAGGTGTAGAAGCAGCTCCAAACCTCCTCCCTCAACCCAGGCTCCAACAGTGTACAAGCAGCTCCCAACCAACCCTCCCCTTCCCCCCCCCCCCCGACACAGGCTCCAAAGGAATACAGAGAGCTCCCACCCCTCCCCCAGATGCTGGTCTCAACCCCCTGCCCCCCCCAGAAGCAGGCCCCAAAGGTGTAGAGTCAGCTCCCAACCCCCTCAATGCTGGCCCCTAGGGTCTACAAGCAGCTCCCTCTTGCCCCCAGATACCGGCCCCCAGACACAGACCCCAAAAGCCTAATCACAGGCCCTGAACTCTAGAGGCAGGCTCCAAAACCCAGGACAAAGCCCCAGTGGTTCGAGACAGGGCCCAAATCCCAGACACAGGCCCCAAACGCTAAACATATGCCAAAAAAAGTATTAGTGCTGGTGCCAAATGTTACAGACAGGCCCAAAAGCCCAAGATGCTCAAGGCTGAGACGTAACTTGGCTTTCTGAATTACTGGAAAGCAGCTTTCATTCTCAGATAATTGTGTGCAGGCTGATTAAGGAGGTATTGGGGAGGCAAGGACAATCCCCAGACAAGGACTGTATATCTCGAAACAAGACACTGGAACTCATGATAAGGAAGCGGCAGGCGGACAGAGAAACGAATGTAAGGACTATAACTCTCGAAACTGGACATTGGAATTCATTATAAAGATACAACAAACGGGAGAATTAGCAACAACCAGCTCTTGCAATTAAGAAACATGCCAATTCAGCAGATTCCTGACCAAAGGTGAAAAGTACACTGTGAGGAAGACTCGGGGTCTTCCTCCCAAAGACCCCTGCCCACGTCCCAAAGACCCCTGCCCACAATTCTTGGAAGGCTCTGCGCAGGCGCAAGGTGCCAAAAGGCTAATTAGCATGAGAAGCGAGGGAAGGCGGGGATAGGTAATGCATATGTATAGGTGCTTGTAGAATATTGATAGATTGATTGTATAAATTCAAGCCTGCTTTCTGCTTTGGGTATGCACGATAGGTGGAGAGATCCCCCGTGCATCCAGCGCTGCAATAAAGAATATACCACTTAAAGGAATTTCGGCTTCGATCTTTGAATCAATTTGGTGACCCAGATGGGACAACCTCTCTGCCGGACCGCAGGACCTGCTGGGAACAGGACTCCCTAGGGTACCCCCGGGATTTCCCGGAGGGACTCCTCGACTCACCGGATCACTGCGGAGGCAGACAAGGACCCCATCATTGTAAGTGAGTATGTTCTTTATTCTGGTTTGGTTTTCTGGTAGACCGGTCATCTGGAACTGTCTGTAAGTCAGAAGGTGATCTTCTGCGAGGCAGTGTTTGGTATATACTTTGTGGTTAGCACCATAAGTACATGTTTGGGGACCTTAAGGAAGGAGCTCACTTTAAGGTCCATCTGGAATTGTGTTGTCGATTTCAGTTTTCTGACTCATGGAGTATGGTATTTAACTCTGGTTATTGTTACTGCGGTTTTGGCTATTTTCCTGGTGGAAATAGTAGGTTCGTGGCATTGTTATAAGAAAGATATCGTTACGGTGTTACACAGTTCGGTTTTCTGACTTATCGCATGTGGAATTTGACTCTGACTATTGTTACGGTGATTTTGGCAATATTGCTGGTAATAGTAGTTTTGTGACATCGCTACTGAAAGATATTGCGTGCCCGTATTTTTGTGAGTGATACGTTTTGTGATACGCTTTTGTAAGTAACATGTGTATTGTGAAAGTGTAAACTGGAAACTGGGGGGGCAAACAAGCAGTGAAATTTTAAAGAAAAGTGTGTTAGGCTGTGTTTTAAGTCACTGGAAGGATATTGGAGGATCTGCCGGTGGAAGTGTGAACAGGAAAACATTGATAAAATATCGTAATCAGTGGTGGCCGCTTTATAAGCTGGAATGTGGAGAAAAGTGGCCCCTAAATGGAACTTTAAACTATAATATTTTGCTACAGTTAATGTTGTTTTTTGAGAAGCAGAACAGGATGAAATGTTGTATACTGATGTTTCAGCATCTTGGTGGGAAAAGGTACGGAATTAAGTTGGCCCCTGACTGAACCTTTGATGTTGGCATTAGAGAAGTCCAGGCTGGAGAAAGATAAAGGAAGTGTTAAAAGGGTTGTGGAAAGTGTTAAAGGTGTTTGAAGTTGAATGAGCAGGGAAAGAGGATGTAGGAATGTTAATAGTTCTGCCTCTGCCCGAGGCAGAGATCTTAAAATCATGGGTGTTAGCCCTTTAGGGCAAAGGGACCATGATCGGTCCAAGAGAGTTGTCACAGAAACAGAAAAGCAGTCAACTCTAAAACAACCTGAGTTCATGTGCGAGCTCAGATTGCTGATGGGACCGTTCAGAGAACTGTGGACAATTGCATTCCCCTGACCGACCCCCACTAAGACCCGAATCATCCTGAAAATTATGAACGGTTAAGTAAATACTAAAACCTGGATGAATTGGGAATTGAGAATATGCTTCCAACAAGGTCTAAAAGAAAGCCCTATGGAATTTTTGGACCAACTCCGAAATGTAATGAAAATAAATAAATAAATAAATAAATAAATAAAACAAAACGGTTTGGACCTGGCTTTGGAGGACAAATTGACTAGCCTTTTCCTAGGGTAATCAACCCCTGATTTCAACAGGAATAACGGGGACCTGGGGAATCTACCCTAGCGGATCCTCCACTGGTTATAATGAAGCTAGGGGAGGAATGGAAGTGAAATTTCTTATTGCTATGGGGCAACGTATTCAGTTCTAAATCAAGCATTAATGCCTTCACAGAATTATTATGTTAGGGTAAAAGGTGTGTCGTGGTTTAACCCGGCCGGCAGCTAAACACCACGCAGCTGTTCGCTCCCCCTCCCCCTCCCTCTCTGGGACGGGGGAGAGAAATGGAAAGTGAAGCCTGTGATTTGAGATAAAGACAGTTTATAAGACAAAATAATAATAATAATAATAATAATAATAATAATAATAATAATAATAATAATAATAATAATACAATGGTGATAATAGTACCACTGCTAATAATGTGTACAAACAAGTGATGCACAATGCAATTGCTCACCACCCGCTGACCGATGCCCAGCCTAACCCCGAGCAGTCCGGCCCCCTCCCCCTGGCTAGCCACCCCTGTGTATTGTTTAGCCTGACGTCAGATGCTATGGAATACCCCTTTGGCTAGTTTGGGTCACCTGTCCTGGGTCTGTCCCCTCCCAGCTCTTACTGCACCCCCAGCCTGCCTGTTGGCAGGACAGAGCAAGAAGCTGAGATGTCCTTGGCTTGGTATAAGCACTGCTCTGCAACAATTAAAACATCAGGGTGTTTTCAGCACTCTTCTCATCCTAAGCCAAAACATAGCATTCTACCAGCTACTAGGAAGAAAATTAACTCTGTTCTAACTGAAACCAGGATAAGGTGTAACCAAAAAGGCTTATTTTTGTGAACCTTTGAAGTACAAGTTAGGGAAACAATGGGGCATACACAGATTTTTATATATGCCTAGCTCCTCATGGGCACTCTTAGGTAGAGATTTATTAGAGCAAGTAGGAGCAGAAATTGTCTTTGAAAAAGGGAAAATGGAATTAAGAACAGGAGAAGAACAACTAATAAATGTGTTAAGCTTGGCACTAACACAAACTGACCCTAAAAGTGAAATACCTTTAGAGATCACAGATCAAGTATGTCCAGGAGTTTGGGCTACCGAAGTCCCTGGAAGAGCTAAAAATGTGACCTTACTAATTATTAAATTAAAGCCAGGAGAGAAACCCGTTAAGGTTAAGTAATATCCTTTGAGGATAGAAGATAGGAAAGGAATTAAAGAGATAATTGATAAATTTTTACAGTATGGATTATTGCTTGAATGCGAATCAGAATACAATGCACCCATATTGCCAATTAAAAAGGCAGATGAAAAAGCTATAGGCTAGTTCAGGATTTGAGGGCCATAAATAAAATCACTGAGGATATACATCCAGTAGTGGCAAACCCTTATACTTTGCTGACTAAATTAAAGAATAGTCAAGTCTGGTTTACCGTACTGGATTTAAAAGATGCCTTCTTCTGCCTAGGCTTAGCCACAGAAAGCCAAAACCTATTCGCCTTTGAATGGGAAAATCCCGATTCAGGCAGAAAGACGCAGCTTACGTGGACATTACTACCTCAAGGATTCAAGAATAGCCCCACTATTTTTGGAAACCAATTAGCAAGGGAACTCGAAACATGGATACCTCCGGACACTGAAGGTGCTTTGTTACAATATGTAGTATGTAGATGATCTCTTAATAGCTACCGAGACTAAAGGGAGTTGTATTCAATGGACTATAAGTCGTCTTAATTTTCTGGGTTTAAATGGATATCAAGTCTCTTGACAGAAAGTCCAGCTGGCTCAACAAAGTGTGACCTATCTGGGATTTGACATTTCGGAAGGACAACGAGAACTAGGAACTGAACATAAGGAAGTCATTTGCCGGACTCCAGAACCTCAAATGGTAAAGGAGCTACAAACCTTTTTAGGAATGACAGGTTGGTGTCGCCTTTGGATTTATAATGATGGACTATTGGTAAAGCCTCTATGTGAATTGATAAAGATTAATCAGTCAAAGTTAGTCTGGACTGGAGAAGCACAAAAAGTCTTTAAACAACTTAAACAAGAATTGATGATTTTGAAATATCAAGCAATATTGGTAGAACAGGACGACGTGGAAATTGTGATCATTAATATTGTGAATCTAGCCTCTTTTCTTAGTGATGCTCCGGCACAACCTGTGATTCACGATTGTTTAGAAACTATAGAGACTGTGTATTCCAGCCGACCAGACCTTAAGGAGGAGCCCATGGAAGATGCGGAAGAAACTTGGTTCACGGATGGGAGCAGTTTTGTTACGCAAAGACAACGTAAAGCTGGATATGCTATAACAACTACTCAGCAGGTAATCGAGTCTAAGCCTTTACCCCCTGGAACATCAGCTCAAAAGGCGGAGATAGTTGCTCTCACGAGAGCATTGGAACTGGCAGCGGGAAAAAGGGTAAATATTTGGACAGATTCTAAATATACATTCGGCGTGGTACATGCTCATGGAGCAATTTGGAAAGACCATGGATTGCTGACCGCTCAGTGAAAACACAAAGTATGCTGAAGAAATTTTAGAATTGTTAGAGGCTGTAAAACAACCAGAAAAGGTAGCTATCATGCATTGTCAGGGACACCAAAAGGGGAACACCGATTTTGAAATTGGAAAATCGATTGGCAGAGGCTAAGCAGGCAGCTGAAATAACTGAGGTGAAGGCATTGTCTTTGATACCAGACGATAAAATCCAAACTATATCCAAATTATACAAAAGAAGACTTAAAATTAATTGAAGATTTGAAAGGTAAAATGAAACCAGATGGATGAGTATATTTAAAAGATAACCACATAGTAATACCCTCTAGTTTGACACGGCCCATAGTTCTTACAGAACACAATAAAACGCATTGGGGAGCTGGCACACTGCATAAGAGCCTGAGTCAGACATTAGTGGGACGATATGATAAAACAAGTAACTCAACAATGTAGCATTTGCTTACACAATAACCCCAATACCAAGGATAGAATAAAATTTGGAATAATCGGTAAAGGAAATTATTCGGGGCAACAGTGGCAAATTGATTTTTCAGAACTCCCTAGAAAAGGGGGGTATCATTATTTACTGGTTCTGACTGACACGTTTTCAGGAAGGCCTGAAGCCTTTCCCTGTCGAACAAACAAAGCAAGAGAAGTGGTTAAAGTCTTGTTAAATGAAATAATAGCATGCTTTGGGATTCTAGTAGCAATGTCTTCTGATAGAGTTTCACATTTTTGTGCACAAGTGGTAGAACAGATAAGTAAGATTCTAAAGATAGCTTGGCAACTGCATACTCCTTATAGACCACAGGCAAGTGGACAGGTAGAAAAAATGAACCATTTAATTAAACAATAAATAGCTAAAATTGGATAAGAAGCTAATTTGTCATGGCCTCAATCCCTCCCTTTAGCATTACTTGGAATTAGAGTTAAACCTAGAATAAAAGGGAATTTGAGTCCCTTCAAAATCTTATATGGAAGGCCATAGCAATTTCTATTTAGTGGAGAGGACCTAACGCAGTTAGGATCAGAATATTTATATGCTTATATAACTGAACTTCAGAAACAATTAAATAAAGTCCATACATTTGTTTTAGGGACCAGGGCTAGAGGGTTGGATCAACCAATCCACCCCTTGAAGCTCGGGGATTATATATATATAAAGACTTTTTCAGGACAACCCCTACAGGAAAAATGGAAGGAAAGTGGATGGGACCATACCAAGTATTACTGACAACACACACCGCCATGAAGATTAAGAAGCAAGCAGCTTGGATCCACAATTCAAGGGTGAAGAAGGCCCCGGCGAGGATATGGACCACCACTCCAATTGGACCAACAAAATTACGGTTTTCCAGATCCTAATGATTGCAGGGGTGCGGTTCTCGGATTTGGGGTGGGCAACTTGGGATGAGAACTTACACCTGACCTTAATACAAACAATTTCTCAAGTAGCTAATAAGACGAACTGTTGGGTATGCACCCATGTGCCACAGCATGGGAATAAGGGTGTATCGTTAATTGGGATTCCCTTGCCTGCAAACTTATCTTGGACTAATTTGTGGGAAAACACATCTTGGGGTCGAAAATATTAAGCAGTTTTGGAACTAGAAGTGAGTAGCTTCGTGCCGTTAGAATCCTATTATGTATGTGTACAAAGGTGTAACCCGCCTAAGGGTATAGGAAAACAGCATTGTATAAATACGGATACTACTTATGTGGGAAATCAGACATCTTGTAATTGAACAATTGATATTAGTACGACTAGCGGCTGGGCAAATTCAACCAGCTGGCCAGTTCCAGAAGGAAAAGGGTGGTATTGGCTATGCAATGATACAGCCCGTAAGGTCTTGCCTGAGAATTGGAAGGGAACTTGCACTCTTGGAGCGGTAGTCCCCAATATGACAGTACATGATGTAGTGCCTCGAGGTTACTTGAGAAATCATATCCGGAGAATCAGATGAAAAATTAACAATCCATTGGTAGAGAGACACACCCCTTTTCATAGTTTTGTGCGATGGTTTACCCCATGGTTAGGAGTGAGTGAATTGGAAAAGGCAATAGTTAATATTTCTGCAATTATAGAGAAGTTAGAAAACAAAATTCTGGATGCTATAAAGGCTCAACAAGAAGAGATATCTAGTTTATCACAGGTAGTATTACAAAATCGGATGGCCCTAGACTTGTTACTGGCCACTCAAGGGGGAGTCTGTACAGTAATAAACACAAGTTGTTGTATGTATGTAGATCAGAGTGGAAGGATCTCTACCGACCTGGAAGAAATCTGGAAGCAGACAAGGATCCTACATGAGATCAGTAAAGATGATCTTTCCTGGAGTTTTAGTGAACTATGGAATAAGTTAACCTCCTGGTTGCCCAATTTCCAATGGTTGAAACGAGTATTCATTGCTCTAATCGTATTAGTAGTGTTAGGAATATTTGTGTGCATGTTGTTTAGATGCCTGCTTTGTTGTGTTACTGTAAATAATGAAAGTATCTGATGCAAAAGAATTTGCATGGGAAAAGAAAAGGGGGGATTGATTAAGGAGGTATTGGGGAGGCAAGGACAATCCCCAGACAAGGACTGTATATCTCGAAACAAGACACTGGAACTCATGATAAGGAAGCGGCAGGCGGACAGAGAAACAAATGTAAGGACTATAAATCTCGAAACTGGACATTGGAATTCATTATAAAGATACAACAAACGGGAGAATTAGCAACAACCAGCTCTTGCAATTAAGAAACATGCCAATTCAGCAGATTCCTGACCAAAGGTGAAAAGTACACTGTGAGGAAGACTCGGGGTCTTCCTCCCAAAGACCCCTGCCCACGTCCCAAAGACCCCTGCCCACAATTCTTGGAAGGCTCTGCGCAGGCGCAAGGTGCCAAAAGGCTAATTAGCATGAGAAGCGAGGGAAGGCGGGGATAGGTAATGCATATGTATAGGTGCTTGTAGAATATTGATAGATTGATTGTATAAATTCAAGACTGCTTTCTGCTTTGGGTATGCACGATAGGTGGAGAGATCCCCCGTGCATCCAGCGCTGCAATAAAGAATATACCACTTAAAGGAATTTCGGCTTCGATCTTTGAATCAATTTGGCGACCCAGATGGGACAACCTCTCTGCCGGACCGCAGGACCTGCTGGGAACAGGACTCCCTAGGGTACCCCCGGGATTTCCCGGAGGGACTCCTCGACTCACCGGATCACTGCGGAGGCAGACAAGGACCCCATCATTGTAAGTGAGTATATTCTTTATTCTGGTTTGGTTTTCTGGTAGACCGGTCATCTGGAACTGTCTGTAAGTCAGAAGGTGATCTTCTGCGAGGCAGTGTTTGGTATATACTTTGTGGTTAGCACCATAAGTACATGTTTGGGGACCTTAAGGAAGGAGCTCGCTTTAAGGTCCATCTGGAATTGTGTTGTCTATTTCGGTTTTCTGACTCATGGAGTATGGTATTTAACTCTGGTTATTGTTACTGCGATTTTGGCTATTTTCCTGGTGGTAATAGTAGGTTTGTGGCATTGTTATAAGAAAGATATCGTTACGGTGTTACACAGTTCGGTTTTCTGACTTATCGCATGTGGAATTTGACTCTGACTATTGTTACGGTGATTTTGGCAATATTGCTGGTAATAGTAGTTTTGTGACATCGCTACTGAAAGATATTGCGTGCCCGTATTTTTGTGAGTGATACGTTTTGTGATACGCTTTTGTAAGTAACATGTGTATTGTGAAAGTGTAAACTGGAAACTGGGGGGGCAAACAAGCAGTGAAATTGTAAAGAAAAGTGTGTTAGGCTGTGTTTTAAGTCACTGGAAGGATATTGGAGGATCTGCCGGTGGAAGTGTGAACAGGAAAACATTGATAAAATATCGTAATCAGTGGTGGCTGCTTTATAAGCTGGAATGTGGAGAAAAGTGGCCCCTAAATGGAACTTTAAACTATAATATTTTGCTACAGTTAATGTTGTTTTTTGAGAAGCAGAACAGGATGGAATGTTGTATACTGATGTTTCAGCATCTTGGTGGGAAAAGGTACGGAATTAAGTTGGCCCCTGACTGAACCTTTGATGTTGGCATTAGAGAAGTCCAGGCTGGAGAAAGATAAAGGAAGTGTTAAAAGGGTTGTGGAAAGTGTTAAAGGTGTTTGAAGTTGAATGAGCAGGGAAAGAGGATGTAGGAATGTTAATAGTTCTGCCTCTGCCCGAGGCAGAGATCTTAAAATCATGGGTGTTAGCCCTTTAGGGCAAAGGGACCATGATCGGTCCGAGAGAGTTGTCACAGAAACAGAAAAGCAGTCAACTCTAAAACAACCTGAGTTCATGTGCGAGCTCAGATTGCTGATGGGACCGTTCAGGGAACTGTGGACAATTGCATTCCCCTGACCGACCCCCACTAAGACCCGAATCATCCTGAAAATTATGAACGGTTAAGTAAATACTAAAACCTGGATGAATTGGGAATTGAGAATATGCTTCCAACAAGGTCTAAAAGAAAGCCCTATGGAATTTTTGGACCAACTCCGAAATGTAATGAAAATAAATAAATAAATAAATAAATAAATAAAACAAAACGGTTTGGACCTGGCTTTGGAGGACAAATTGACTAGCCTTTTCCTAGGGTAATCAACCCCTGATTTCAACAGGAATAACGGGGACCTGGGGAATCTACCCTAGCGGATCCTCCACTGGTTATAATGAAGCTAGGGGAGGATTGGAAGTGAAATTTCTTATTGCTATGGGGCAACGTATTCAGTTCTAAATCAAGCATTAATGCCTTCACAGAATTATTATGTTAGGGTAAAAGGTGTGTCGTGGTTTAACCCGGCCGGCAGCTAAACACCACGCAGCTGTTCGCTCCCCCTCCCCCTCCCTCTCTGGGACGGGGGAGAGAAATGGAAAGTGAAGCCTGTGAGTTGAGATAAAGACAGTTTAATAAGACAAAATAATAATAATAATAATAATAATAATAATAATAATAATAATAATAATAATAATAATAATAATAATAATAATAATAATACAATGGTGATAATAGTACCACTGCTAATAATGTGTACAAACAAGTGATGCACAATGCAATTGCTCACCACCCGCTGACCGATGCCCAGCCTAACCCCGAGCAGTCCGGCCCCCTCCCCCTGGCTAGCCACCCCTGTGTATTGTTTAGCCTGACGTCAGATGCTATGGAATACCCCTTTGGCTAGTTTGGGTCACCTGTCCTGGGTCTGTCCCCTCCCAGCTCTTACTGCACCCCCAGCCTGCCTGTTGGCAGGACAGAGCAAGAAGCTGAGATGTCCTTGGCTTGGTATAAGCACTGCTCTGCAACAATTAAAACATCGGGGTGTTTTCAGCACTCTTCTCATCCTAAGCCAAAACATAGCATTCTACCAGCTACTAGGAAGAAAATTAACTCTGTTCTAACTGAAACCAGGATAAGGTGTAACCAAAAAGGCTTATTTTTGTGAACCTTTGAAGTACAAGTTAGGGAAACAATGGGGCATACACAGATTTTTATCTATGCCTAGCTCCTCATGGGCACTCTTAGGTAGAGATTTATTAGAGCAAGTAGGAGCAGAAATTGTCTTTGAAAAAGGGAAAATGGAATTAAGAACAGGAGAAGAACAAGTAATAAATGTGTTAAGCTTGGCACTAACACAAACTGACCCTAAAAGTGAAATACCTTTAGAGATCACAGATCAAGTATGTCCAGGAGTTTGGGCTACCGAAGTCCCTGGAAGAGCTAAAAATGTGACCTTACTAATTATTAAATTAAAGCCAGGAGAGAAACCCGTTAAGGTTAAGTAATATCCTTTGAGGATAGAAGATAGGAAAGGAATTAAAGAGATAATTGATAAATTTTTACAGTATGGATTATTGCTTGAATGCGAATCAGAATACAATGCACCCATATTGCCAATTAAAAAGGCAGATGAAAAAGCTATAGGCTAGTTCAGGATTTGAGGGCCATAAATAAAATCACTGAGGATATCCATCCAGTAGTGGCAAACCCTTATACTTTGCTGACTAAATTAAAGAATAGTCAAGTCTGGTTTACCGTGCTGGATTTAAAAGATGCCTTCTTCTGCCTAGGCTTAGCCACAGAAAGCCAAAACCTATTCGCCTTTGAATGGGAAAATCCCGATTCAGGCAGAAAGACGCAGCTTACGTGGACATTACTACCTCAAGGATTCAAGAATAGCCCCACTATTTTTGGAAACCAATTAGCAAGGGAACTCGAAACATGGATACCTCCGGACACTGAAGGTGCTTTGTTACAATATGTAGTATGTAGATGATCTCTTAATAGCTACCGAGACTAAAGGGAGTTGTATTCAATGGACTATAAGTCGTCTTAATTTTCTGGGTTTAAATGGATATCAAGTCTCTTGACAGAAAGTCCAGCTGGCTCAACAAAGTGTGACCTATCTGGGATTTGAAATTTCAGAAGGACAACGAGAACTAGGAACTGAACATAAGGAAGTCATTTGCCGGACTCCAGAACCTCAAATGGTAAAGGAGCTACAAACCTTTTTAGGAATGACAGGTTGGTGTCGCCTTTGGATTTATAATTATGGACTATTGGTAAAGCCTCTATGTGAATTGATAAAGATTAACCAGTCAAAGTTAGTCTGGACTGGAGAAGCACAAAAAGTCTTTAAACAACTTAAACAAGAATTGATGATTTTGAAATATCAAGCAATATTGGTAGAACAGGACGACGTGGAAATTGTGATCATTAATATTGTGAATCTAGCCTCTTTTCTTAGTGATGCTCCGGCACAACCTGTGATTCACGATTGTTTAGAAACTATAGAGACTGTGTATTCCAGCCGACCAGACCTTAAGGAGGAGCCCATGGAAGATGCGGAAGAAACTTGGTTCACGGATGGGAGCAGTTTTGTTACGCAAAGACAACGTAAAGCTGGATATGCTATAACAACTACTCAGCAGGTAATCGAGTCTAAGCCTTTACCCCCTGGAACATCAGCTCAAAAGGCGGAGATAGTTGCTCTCACGAGAGCATTGGAACTGGCAGCGGGAAAAAGGGTAAATATTTGGACAGATTCTAAATATACATTCGGCGTGGTACATGCTCATGGAGCAATTTGGAAAGACCATGGATTGCTGACCGCTCAGTGAAAACACAAAGTATGCTGAAGAAATTTTAGAATTGTTAGAGGCTGTAAAACAACCAGAAAAGGTAGCTATCATGCATTGTCAGGGACACCAAAAGGGGAACACCGATTTTGAAATTGGAAAATCGATTGGCAGAGGCTAAGCAGGCAGCTGAAATAACTGAGGTGAAGGCATTGTCTTTGATACCAGACGGTAAAATCCAAATTATATCCAAATTATACAAAAGAAGACTTAAAATTAATTGAAGATTTGAAAGGTAAAATGAAACCAGATGGATGAGTATATTTAAAAGATAACCACATAGTAATACCCTCTAGTTTGACATGGCCCATAGTTCTTACAGAACACAATAAAACGCATTGGGGAGCTGGCACACTGCATAAGAGCCTGAGTCAGACATTAGTGGGACGATATGATAAAACAAGTAACTCAACAATGTAGCATTTGCTTACACAATAACCCCAATACCAAGGATAGAATAAAATTTGGAATAATCGGTAAAGGAAATTATTCAGGGCAACAGTGGCAAATTGATTTTTCAGAACTCCCTAGAAAAGGGGGGTATCATTATTTACTGGTTCTGACTGACACGTTTTCAGGAAGGCCTGAAGCCTTTCCCTGTCGAACAAACAAAGCAAGAGAAGTGGTTAAAGTCTTGTTAAATGAAATAATAGCATGCTTTGGGATTCTAGTAGCAATGTCTTCTGATAGAGTTTCACATTTTTGTGCACAGGTGGTAGAACAGATAAGTAAGATTCTAAAGATAGCTTGGCAACTGCATACTCCTTATAGACCACAGGCAAGTGGACAGGTAGAAAAAATGAACCATTTAATTAAACAATAAATAGCTAAAATTGGATAAGAAGCTAATTTGTCATGGCCTCAATCCCTCCCTTTAGCATTACTTGGAATTAGAGTTAAACCTAGAATAAAAGGGAATTTGAGTCCCTTCAAAATCTTATATGGAAGGCCATAGCAATTTCTATTTAGTGGAGAGGACCTAACGCAGTTAGGATCAGAATATTTATATGCTTATATAACTGAACTTCAGAAACAATTAAATAAAGTCCATACATTTGTTTTAGGGACCAGGGCTAGAGGGTTGGATCAACCAATCCACCCCTTGAAGCTCGGGGATTATATATATATAAAGACTTTTTCAGGACAACCCCTACAGGAAAAATGGAAGGAAAGTGGATGGGACCATACCAAGTATTACTGACAACACACACCGCCATGAAGATTAAGAAGCAAGCAGCTTGGATCCACAATTCAAGGGTGAAGAAGGCCCCGGCGAGGATATGGACCACCACTCCAATTGGACTAACAAAATTACGGTTTTCCAGATCCTAATGATTGCAGGGGTGCGGTTCTCGGATTTGGGGTGGGCAACTTGGGATGAGAACTTACACCTGACCTTAATACAAACAATTTCTCAAGTAGCTAATAAGAAGAACTGTTGGGTATGCACCCATGTGCCACAGCATGGGAATAAGGGTGTATCGTTAATTGGGATTCCCTTGCCTGCAAACTTATCTTGGACTAATTTGTGGGAAAACACATCTTGGGGTCGAAAATATTAAGCAGTTTTGGAACTAGAAGTGAGTAGCTTCGTGCCGTTAGAATCCTATTATGTATGTGTACAAAGGTGTAACCCGCCTAAGGGTATAGGAAAACAGCATTGTATAAATACGGATACTACTTATGTGGGAAATCAGACATCTTGTAATTGAACAATTGATATTAGTACGACTAGCGGCTGGGCAAATTCAACCAGCTGGCCAGTTCCAGAAGGAAAAGGGTGGTATTGGCTATGCAATGATACAGCCCGTAAGGTCTTGCCTGAGAATTGGAAGGGAACTTGCACTCTTGGAGCGGTAGTCCCCAATATGACAGTACATGATGTAGTGCCTCGAGGTTACTTGAGAAATCATATCCGGAGAATCAGATGAAAAATTAACAATCCATTGGTAGAGAGACACACCCCTTTTCATAGTTTTGTGCGATGGTTTATGCCATGGTTAGGAGTGAGTGAATTGGAAAAGGCAATAGTTAATATTTCTGCAATTATAGAGAAGTTAGAAAACAAAATTCTGGATGCTATAAAGGCTCAACAAGAAGAGATATCTAGTTTATCACAGGTAGTATTACAAAATCGGATGGCCCTAGACTTGTTACTGGCCACTCAAGGGGGAGTCTGTACAGTAATAAACACAAGTTGTTGTATGTATGTAGATCAGAGTGGAAGGATCTCTACCGACCTGGAAGAAATCTGGAAGCAGACAAGGATCCTACATGAGATCAGTAAAGATGATCTTTCCTGGAGTTTTAGTGAACTATGGAATAAGTTAACCTCCTGGTTGCCCAATTTCCAATGGTTGAAACAAGTATTCATTGCTCTAATCGTATTAGTAGTGTTAGGAATATTTGTGTGCATGTTGTTTAGATGCCTGCTTTGTTGTGTTACTGTAAATAATGAAAGTATCTGATGCAAAAGAATTTGCATGGGAAAAGAAAAGGGGGGATTGATTAAGGAGGTATTGGGGAGGCAAGGACAATCCCCAGACAAGGACTGTATATCTCGAAACAAGACACTGGAACTCATGATAAGGAAGCGGCAGGCGGACAGAGAAACAAATGTAAGGACTATAACTCTCGAAACTGGACATTGGAATTCATTATAAAGATACAACAAACGGGAGAATTAGCAACAACCAGCTCTTGCAATTAAGAAACATGCCAATTCAGCAGATTCCTGACCAAAGGTGAAAAGTACACTGTGAGGAAGACTCGGGGTCTTCCTCCCAAAGACCCCTGCCCACGTCCCAAAGACCCCTGCCCACAATTCTTGGAAGGCTCTGCGCAGGCGCAAGGTGCCAAAAGGCTAATTAGCATGAGAAGCGAGGGAAGGCGGGGATAGGTAATGCATATGTATAGGTGCTTGTAGAATATTGATAGATTGATTGTATAAATTCAAGACTGCTTTCTGCTTTGGGTATGCACGATAGGTGGAGAGATCCCCCGTGCATCCAGCGCTGCAATAAAGAATATACCACTTAAAGGAATTTCGGCTTCGATCTTTGAATCAATTTGGCGACCCAGATGGGACAACCTCTCTGCCGGACCGCAGGACCTGCTGGGAACAGGACTCCCTAGGGTACCCCCGGGATTTCCCGGAGGGACTCCTCGACTCACCGGATCACTGCGGAGGCAGACAAGGACCCCATCATTGTAAGTGAGTATATTCTTTATTCTGGTTTGGTTTTCTGGTAGACCGGTCATCTGGAACTGTCTGTAAGTCAGAAGGTGATCTTCTGCGAGGCGGTGTTTGGTATATACTTTGTGGTTAGCACCATAAGTACATGTTTGGGGACCTTAAGGAAGGAGCTCGCTTTAAGGTCCATCTGGAATTGTGTTGTCTATTTCGGTTTTCTGACTCATGGAGTATGGTATTTAACTCTGGTTATTGTTACTGCGATTTTGGCTATTTTCCTGGTGGTAATAGTAGGTTCGTGGCATTGTTATAAGAAAGATATCGTTACGGTGTTACACAGTTCGGTTTTCTGACTTATCGCATGTGGAATTTGACTCTGACTATTGTTACGGTGATTTTGGCAATATTGCTGGTAATAGTAGTTTTGTGACATCGCTACTGAAAGATATTGCGTGCCCGTATTTTTGTGAGTGATACGTTTTGTGATACGCTTTTGTAAGTAACATGTGTATTGTGAAAGTGTAAACTGGAAACTGGGGGGGCAAACAAGCAGTGAAATTGTAAAGAAAAGTGTGTTAGGCTGTGTTTTAAGTCACTGGAAGGATATTGGAGGATCTGCCGGTGGAAGTGTGAACAGGAAAACATTGATAAAATATCGTAATCAGTGGTGGCTGCTTTATAAGCTGGAATGTGGAGAAAAGTGGCCCCTAAATGGAACTTTAAACTCTAATATTTTGCTACAGTTAATGTTGTTTTTTGAGAAGCAGAACAGGATGGAATGTTGTATACTGATGTTTCAGCATCTTGGTGGGAAAAGGTACGGAATTAAGTTGGCCCCTGACTGAACCTTTGATGTTGGCATTAGAGAAGTCCAGGCTGGAGAAAGATAAAGGAAGTGTTAAAAGGGTTGTGGAAAGTGTTAAAGGTGTTTGAAGTTGAATGAGCAGGGAAAGAGGATGTAGGAATGTTAATAGTTCTGCCTCTGCCCGAGGCAGAGATCTTAAAATCATGGGTGTTAGCCCTTTAGGGCAAAGGGACCATGATCGGTCCGAGAGAGTTGTCACAGAAACAGAAAAGCAGTCAACTCTAAAACAACCTGAGTTCACGTGCGAGCTCAGATTGCTGATGGGACCGTTCAGGGAACTGTGGACAATTGCATTCCCCTGACCGACCCCCACTAAGACCCGAATCATCCTGAAAATTATGAACGGTTAAGTAAATACTAAAACCTGGATGAATTGGGAATTGAGAATATGCTTCCAACAAGGTCTAAAAGAAAGCCCTATGGAATTTTTGGACCAACTCCGAAATGTAAGGAAAATAAATAAATAAATAAATAAATAAATAAATAAAACAAAACGGTTTGGACCTGGCTTTGGAGGACAAATTGACTAGCCTTTTCCTAGGGTAATCAACCCCTGATTTCAACAGGAATAACGGGGACCTGGGGAATCTACCCTAGCGGATCCTCCACTGGTTATAATGAAGCTAGGGGAGGAATGGAAGTGAAATTTCTTATTGCTATGGGGCAACGTATTCAGTTCTAAATCAAGCATTAATGCCTTCACAGAATTATTATGTTAGGGTAAAAGGTGTGTCGTGGTTTAACCCGGCCGGCAGCTAAACACCACGCAGCTGTTCGCTCCCCCTCCCCCTCCCTCTCTGGGACGGGGGAGAGAAATGGAAAGTGAAGCCTGTGAGTTGAGATAAAGACAGTTTAATAAGACAAAATAATAATAATAATAATAATAATAATAATAATAATAATAATAATAATAATAATACAATGATGATAATAGTACCACTACTAATAATGTGTACAAACAAGTGATGCACAATGCAATTGCTCACCACCCGCTGACCGATGCCCAGCCTAACCCCGAGCAGTCCGGCCCCCTCCCCCTGGCTAGCCACCCCTGTGTATTGTTTAGCCTGACGTCAGATGCTATGGAATACCCCTTTGGCTAGTTTGGGTCACCTGTCCTGGGTCTGTCCCCTCCCAGCTCTTACTGCACCCCCAGCCTGCCTGTTGGCAGGACAGAGCAAGAAGCTGAGATGTCCTTGGCTTGGTATAAGCACTGCTCTGCAACAATTAAAACATCGGGGTGTTATCAGCACTCTTCTCATCCTAATCCAAAACATAGCATTCCACCAGCTACTAGGAAGAAAATTAACTCTGTTCTAACTGAAACCAGGATAAGGTGTAACCAAAAAGGCTTATTTTTGTGAACCTTTGAAGTACAAGTTAGGGAAACAATGGGGCATACACAGATTTTTATCTATGCCTAGCTCCTCATGGGCACTCTTAGGTAGAGATTTATTAGAGCAAGTAGGAGCAGAAATTGTCTTTGAAAAAGGGAAAATGGAATTAAGAACAGGAGAAGAACAACTAATAAATGTGTTAAGCTTGGCACTAACACAAACTGACCCTAAAAGTGAAATACCTTTAGAGACCACAGATCAAGTATGTCCAGGAGTTTGGGCTACCGAAGTCCCTGGAAGAGCTAAAAATGTGACCTTACTAATTATTAAATTAAAGCCAGGAGAGAAACCCGTTAAGGTTAAGTAATATCCTTTGAGGATAGAAGATAGGAAAGGAATTAAAGAGATAATTGATAATTTTTTACAGTATGGATTATTGCTTGAATGCGAATCAGAATACAATGCACCCATATTGCCAATTAAAAAGGCAGATGAAAAAGCTATAGGCTAGTTCAGGATTTGAGGGCCATAAATAAAATCACTGAGGATATCCATCCAGTAGTGGCAAACCCTTATACTTTGCTGACTAAATTAAAGAATAGTCAAGTCTGGTTTACCGTACTGGATTTAAAAGATGCCTTCTTCTGCCTAGGCTTAGCCACAGAAAGCCAAAACCTATTCGCCTTTGAATGGGAAAATCCCGATTCAGGCAGAAAGACGCAGCTTACGTGGACATTACTACCTCAAGGATTCAAGAATAGCCCCACTATTTTTGGAAACCAATTAGCAAGGGAACTCGAAACATGGATACCTCCGGACACTGAAGGTGCTTTGTTACAATATGTAGATGATCTCTTAATAGCTACCGAGACTAAAGGGAGTTGTATTCAATGGACTATAAGTTTTCTTAATTTTCTGGGTTTAAATGGATATCAAGTCTCTTGACAGAAAGTCCAGCTGGCTCAACAAAGTGTGACCTATCTGGGATTTGACATTTCAGAAGGACAACGAGAACTAGGAACTGAACATAAGGAAGTCATTTGCCGGACTCCAGAACCTCAAATGGTAAAGGAGCTACAAACCTTTTTAGGAATGACAGGTTGGTGTCGCCTTTGGATTTATAATTATGGACTATTGGTAAAGCCTCTATGTGAATTGATAAAGATTAACCAGTCAAAGTTAGTCTGGACTGGAGAAGCACAAAAAGTCTTTAAACAACTTAAACAAGAATTGATGATTTTGAAATATCAAGCAATATTGGTAGAACAGGACGACGTGGAAATTGTGATCATTAATATTGTGAATCTAGCCTCTTTTCTTAGTGATGCTCCGGCACAACCTGTGATTCACGATTGTTTAGAAACTATAGAGACTGTGTATTCCAGCCGACCAGACCTTAAGGAGGAGCCCATGGAAGATGCAGAAGAAACTTGGTTCACGGATGGGAGCAGTTTTGTTACGCAAAGACAACGTAAAGCTGGATATGCTATAACAACTACTCAGCAGGTAATCGAGTCTAAGCCTTTACCCCCTGGAACATCAGCTCAAAAGGCGGAGATAGTTGCTCTCACGAGAGCATTGGAACTGGCAGCGGGAAAAAGGGTAAATATTTGGACAGATTCTAAATATACATTCGGCGTGGTACATGCTCATGGAGCAATTTGGAAAGACCATGGATTGCTGACCGCTCAGTGAAAACACAAAGTATGCTGAAGAAATTTTAGAATTGTTAGAGGCTGTAAAACAACCAGAAAAGGTAGCTATCATGCATTGTCAGGGACACCAAAAGGGGAACACCGATTTTGAAATTGGAAAATCGATTGGCAGAGGCTAAGCAGGCAGCTGAAATAACTGAGGTGAAGGCATTGTCTTTGATACCAGACGGTAAAATCCAAATTATATCCAAATTATACAAAAGAAGACTTAAAATTAATTGAAGATTTGAAAGGTAAAATGAAACCAGATGGATGAGTATATTTAAAAGATAACCACATAGTAATACCCTCTAGTTTGACATGGCCCATAGTTCTTACAGAACACAATAAAACGCATTGGGGAGCTGGCACACTGCATAAGAGCCTGAGTCAGACATTAGTGGGACGATATGATAAAACAAGTAACTCAACAATGTAGCATTTGCTTACACAATAACCCCAATACCAAGGATAGAATAAAATTTGGAATAATCGGTAAAGGAAATTATTCAGGGCAACAGTGGCAAATTGATTTTTCAGAACTCCCTAGAAAAGGGGGGTATCATTATTTACTGGTTCTGACTGACACGTTTTCAGGAAGGCCTGAAGCCTTTCCCTGTCGAACAAACAAAGCAAGAGAAGTGGTTAAAGTCTTGTTAAATGAAATAATAGCATGCTTTGGGATTCTAGTAGCAATGTCTTCTGATAGAGTTTCACATTTTTGTGCACAGGTGGTAGAACAGATAAGTAAGATTCTAAAGATAGCTTGGCAACTGCATACTCCTTATAGACCACAGGCAAGTGGACAGGTAGAAAAAATGAACCATTTAATTAAACAATAAATAGCTAAAATTGGATAAGAAGCTAATTTGTCATGGCCTCAATCCCTCCCTTTAGCATTACTTGGAATTAGAGTTAAACCTAGAATAAAAGGGAATTTGAGTCCCTTCAAAATCTTATATGGAAGGCCATAGCAATTTCTATTTAGTGGAGAGGACCTAACGCAGTTAGGATCAGAATATTTATATGCTTATATAACTGAACTTCAGAAACAATTAAATAAAGTCCATACATTTGTTTTAGGGACCAGGGCTAGAGGGTTGGATCAACCAATCCACCCCTTGAAGCTCGGGGATTATATATATATAAAGACTTTTTCAGGACAACCCCTACAGGAAAAATGGAAGGAAAGTGGATGGGACCATACCAAGTATTACTGACAACACAAACCGCCATGAACATTAAGAAGCAAGCAGCTTGGATCCACAATTCAAGGGTGAAGAAGGCCCCGGCGAGGATATGGACCACCACTCCAATTGGACCAACAAAATTACGGTTTTCCAGATCCTAATGATTGCAGGGGTGCGGTTCTCGGATTTGGGGTGGGCAACTTGGGATGAGAACTTACACCTGACCTTAATACAAACAATTTCTCAAGTAGCTAATAAGACGAACTGTTGGGTATGCACCCATGTGCCACAGCATGGGAATAAGGGTGTATCGTTAATTGGGATTCCCTTGCCTGCAAACTTATCTTGGACTAATTTGTGGGAAAACACATCTTGGGGTCGAAAATATTAAGCAGTTTTGGAACTAGAAGTGAGTAGCTTCGTGCCGTTAGAATCCTATTATGTATGTGTACAAAGGTGTAACCCGCCTAAGGGTATAGGAAAACAGCATTGTATAAATACGGATACTACTTATGTGGGAAATCAGACATCTTGTAATTGAACAATTGATATTAGTACGACTAGCGGCTGGGCAAATTCAACCAGCTGGCCAGTTCCAGAAGGAAAAGGGTGGTATTGGCTATGCAATGATACAGCCCGTAAGGTCTTGCCTGAGAATTGGAAGGGAACTTGCACTCTTGGAGCGGTAGTCCCCAATATGACAGTACATGATGTAGTGCCTCGAGGTTACTTGAGAAATCATATCCGGAGAATCAGATGAAAAATTAACAATCCATTGGTAGAGAGACACACCCCTTTTCATAGTTTTGTGCGATGGTTTACCCCATGGTTAGGAGTGAGTGAATTGGAAAAGGCAATAGTTAATATTTCTGCAATTATAGAGAAGTTAGAAAACAAAATTCTGGATGCTATAAAGGCTCAACAAGAAGAGATATCTAGTTTATCACAGGTAGTATTACAAAATCGGATGGCCCTAGACTTGTTACTGGCCACTCAAGGGGGAGTCTGTACAGTAATAAACACAAGTTGTTGTATGTATGTAGATCAGAGTGGAAGGATCTCTACCGACCTGGAAGAAATCTGGAAGCAGACAAGGATCCTACATGAGATCAGTAAAGATGATCTTTCCTGGAGTTTTAGTGAACTATGGAATAAGTTAACCTCCTGGTTGCCCAATTTCCAATGGTTGAAACAAGTATTCATTGCTCTAATCGTATTAGTAGTGTTAGGAATATTTGTGTGCATGTTGTTTAGATGCCTGCTTTGTTGTGTTACTGTAAATAATGAAAGTATCTGATGCAAAAGAATTTGCATGGGAAAAGAAAAGGGGGGATTGATTAAGGAGGTATTGGGGAGGCAAGGACAATCCCCAGACAAGGACTGTATATCTCGAAACAAGACACTGGAACTCATGATAAGGAAGCGGCAGGCGGACAGAGAAACAAATGTAAGGACTATAACTCTCGAAACTGGACATTGGAATTCATTATAAAGATACAACAAACGGGAGAATTAGCAACAACCAGCTCTTGCAATTAAGAAACATGCCAATTCAGCAGATTCCTGACCAAAGGTGAAAAGTACACTGTGAGGAAGACTCGGGGTCTTCCTCCCAAAGACCCCTGCCCACAATTCTTGGAAGGCTCTGCGCAGGCGCAAGGTGCCAAAAGGCTAATTAGCATGAGAAGCGAGGGAAGGCGGGGATAGGTAATGCATATGTATAGGTGCTTGTAGAATATTGATAGATTGATTGTATAAATTCAAGACTGCTATCTGCTTTGGCTATGCACGATAGGTGGAGAGATCCCCCGTGCATCCAGCGCTGCAATGAAGAATATACCACTTAAAGGAATTTCGGCTTCGATCTTTGAATCAATTTGGCGACCCAGATGGGACAACCTCTCTGCCGGACCGCAGGACCTGCTGGGAACAGGACTCCCTAGGGTACCCCCGGGATTTCCCGGAGGGACTCCTCGACTCACCGGATCACTGCGGAGGCAGACAAGGACCCCATCATTGTAAGTGAGTATATTCTTTATTCTGGTTTGGTTTTCTGGTAGACCGGTCATCTGGAACTGTCTGTAAGTCAGAAGGTGATCTTCTGCGAGGCAGTGTTTGGTATATACTTTGTGGTTAGCACCATAAGTACATGTTTGGGGACCTTAAGGAAGGAGCTCGCTTTAAGGTCCATCTGGAATTGTGTTGTCGATTTCGGTTTTCTGACTCATGGAGTATGGTATTTAACTCTGGTTATTGTTACTGCGATTTTGGCTATTTTCCTGGTGGTAATAGTAGGTTCGTGGCATTGTTATAAGAAAGATATCGTTACGGTGTTACACAGTTCGGTTTTCTGACTTATCGCATGTGGAATTTGACTCTGACTATTGTTACTGTGATTTTGGCAATATTGCTGGTAATAGTAGTTTTGTGGCATCGCTACTGAAAGATATTGCGTGCCCGTATTTTTGTGAGTGATACGTTTTGTGATACGCTTTTGTAAGTAACATGTGTATTCTGAAAGTGTAAACTGGAAACTGGGGGGGCAAACAAGCAGTGAAATTGTAAAGAAAAGTGTGTTAGGCTGTGTTTTAAGTCACTGGAAGGATATTGGAGGATCTGCCGGTGGAAGTGTGAACAGGAAAACATTGATAAAATATCGTAATCAGTGGTGGCCGCTTTATAAGCTGGAATGTGGAGAAAAGTGGCCCCTAAATGGAACTTTAAACTCTAATATTTTGCTACAGTTAATGTTGTTTTTTGAGAAGCAGAACAGGATGAAATGTTGTATACTGATGTTTCAGCATCTTGGTGGGAAAAGGTACGGAATTAAGTTGGCCCCTGACTGAACCTTTGATGTTGGCATTAGAGAAGTACAGGCTGGAGAAAGATAAAGGAAGTGTTAAAAGGGTTGTGGAAAGTGTTAAAGGTGTTTGAAGTTGAATGAGCAGGGAAAGAGGATGTAGGAATGTTAATAGTTCTGCCTCTGCCCGAGGCAGAGATCTTAAAATCATGGGTGTTAGCCCTTTAGGGCAAAGGGACCATGATCGGTCCGGTCTGAGAGAGTTGTCACAGAAACAGAAAAGCAGTCAACTCCTAAAACAACCTGAGTTCATGTGCGAGCTCGGATTGCTGATGGGACCGTTCAGGGAACTGTGGACAATTGCATTCCCCTGACCGACCCCCACTAAGACCCGAATCATCCTGAAAATTATGAACGGTTAAGTAAATACTAAAACCTGGATGAATTGGGAATTGAGAATATGCTTCCAACAAGGTCTAAAAGAAAGCCCTATGGAATTTTTGGACCAACTCCGAAATGTAATGAAAATAAATAAATAAATAAATAAATAAAACAAAACGGTTTGGACCTGGCTTTGGAGGACAAATTGACTAGCCTTTTCCTAGGGTAATCAACCCCTGATTTCAACAGGAATAACGGGGACCTGGGGAATCTACCCTAGCGGATCTTCCACTGGTTATAATGAAGCTAGGGGAGGAATGGAAGTGAAATTTCTTATTGCTATGGGGCAACGTATTCAGTTCTAAATCAAGCATTAATGCCTTCACAGAATTATTATGTTAGGGTAAAAGGTGTGTCGTGGTTTAACCCGGCCGGCAGCTAAACACCACGCAGCTGTTCGCTCACCCTCCCCCTCCCTCGCTGGGACGGGGGAGAGAAATGGAAAGTGAAGCCTGTGAGTTGAGATAAAGACAGTTTAATAAGACAAAATAATAATAATAATAATAATAATAATAATAATAATAATAATAATAATAATAATAATAATACAATGATGATAATAGTACCACTACTAATAATGTGTACAAACAAGTGATGCACAATGCAATTGCTCACCACCCGCTGACCGATGCCCAGCCTAACCCCGAGCAGTCCGGCCCCCTCCCCCTGGCTAGCCACCCCTGTGTATTGTTTAGCCTGACGTCAGATGCTATGGAATACCCCTTTGGCTAGTTTGGGTCACCTGTCCTGGGTCTGTCCCCTCCCAGCTCTTACTGCACCCCCAGCCTGCCTGTTGGCAGGACAGAGCAAGAAGCTGAGATGTCCTTGGCTTGGTATAAGCACTGCTCTGCAACAATTAAAACATCGGGGTGTTATCAGCACTCTTCTCATCCTAATCCAAAACATAGCATTCCACCAGCTACTAGGAAGAAAATTAACTCTGTTCTAACTGAAACCAGGATAAGGTGTAACCAAAAAGGCTTATTTTTGTGAACCTTTGAAGTACAAGTTAGGGAAACAATGGGGCATACACAGATTTTTATCTATGCCTAGCTCCTCATGGGCACTCTTAGGTAGAGATTTATTAGAGCAAGTAGGAGCAGAAATTGTCTTTGAAAAAGGGAAAATGGAATTAAGAACAGGAGAAGAACAACTAATAAATGTGTTAAGCTTGGCACTAACACAAACTGACCCTAAAAGTGAAATACCTTTAGAGATCACAGATCAAGTATGTCCAGGAGTTTGGGCTACCGAAGTCCCTGGAAGAGCTAAAAATGTGACCTTACTAATTATTAAATTAAAGCCAGGAGAGAAACCCGTTAAGGTTAAGTAATATCCTTTGAGGATAGAAGATAGGAAAGGAATTAAAGAGATAATTGATAATTTTTTACAGTATGGATTATTGCTTGAATGCGAATCAGAATACAATGCACCCATATTGCCAATTAAAAAGGCAGATGAAAAAGCTATAGGCTAGTTCAGGATTTGAGGGCCATAAATAAAATCACTGAGGATATCCATCCAGTAGTGGCAAACCCTTACACTTTGCTGACTAAATTAAAGAATAGTCAAGTCTGGTTTACCATACTGGATTTAAAAGATGCCTTCTTCTGCCTAGGCTTAGCCACAGAAAGCCAAAACCTATTCGCCTTTGAATGGGAAAATCCCGATTCAGGCAGAAAGACGCAGCTTACGTGGACATTACTACCTCAAGGATTCAAGAATAGCCCCACTATTTTTGGAAACCAATTAGCAAGGGAACTCGAAACATGGATACCTCCGGACACTGAAGGTGCTTTGTTACAATATGTAGTATGTAGATGATCTCTTAATAGCTACCGAGACTAAAGGGAGTTGTATTCAATGGACTATAAGTCGTCTTAATTTTCTGGGTTTAAATGGATATCAAGTCTCTTGACAGAAAGTCCAGCTGGCTCAACAAAGTGTGACCTATCTGGGATTTGAAATTTCAGAAGGACAACGAGAACTAGGAACTGAACATAAGGAAGTCATTTGCCGGACTCCAGAACCTCAAATGGTAAAGGAGCTACAAACCTTTTAAGGAATGACAGGTTGGTGTCGCCTTTGGATTTATAATTATGGACTATTGGTAAAGCCTCTATGTGAATTGATAAAGATTAACCAGTCAAAGTTAGTCTGGACTGGAGAAGCACAAAAAGTCTTTAAACAACTTAAACAAGAATTGATGATTTTGAAATATCAAGCAATATTGGTAGAACAGGGCGACGTGGAAATTGTGATCATTAATATTGTGAATCTAGCCTCTTTTCTTAGTGATGCTCCGGCACAACCTGTGATTCACGATTGTTTAGAAACTATAGAGACTGTGTATTCCAGCCGACCAGACCTTAAGGAGGAGCCCATGGAAGATGCGGAAGAAACTTGGTTCACGGATGGGAGCAGTTTTGTTACGCAAAGACAACGTAAAGCTGGATATGCTATAACTCAGCAGGTAATCTGGACATGCTATAACTCAGCAGGTAATCTGGATATGCTATAACTCAGCAGGTAATCGAGTCTAAGCCTTTACCCCCTGGAACATCAGCTCAAAAGGCGGAGATAGTTGCTCTCACGAGAGCATTGGAACTGGCAGCGGGAAAAAGGGTAAATATTTGGACAGATTCTAAATATACATTCGGCGTGGTACATGCTCATGGAGCAATTTGGAAAGAACATGGATTGCTGACCGCTCAGTGAAAATACAAAGTATGCTGAAGAAATTTTAAAATTGTTAGAGGCTGTAAAACAACCAGAAAAGGTAGCTATCATGCATTGTCAGGGACACCAAAAGGGGAACACCGATTTTGAAATTGGAAAATCGATTGGCAGAGGCTAAGCAGGCAGCTGAAATAACTGAGGTGAAGGCATTGTCTTTGATACCAGACGGTAAAATCCAAACTATATCCAAATTATACAAAAGAAGACTTAAAATTAATTGAAGATTTGAAAGGTAAAATGAAACCAGATGGATGAGTATATTTAAAAGATAACCACATAGTAATACCCTCTAGTTTGACATGGCCCATAGTTCTTACAGAACACAATAAAACGCACTGGGGAGCTGGCACACTGCATAAGAGCCTGAGTCAGACATTAGTGGGACGATATGATAAAACAAGTAACTCAACAATGTAGCATTTGCTTACACAATAACCCCAATACCAAGGATAGAATAAAATTTGGAATAATCGGTAAAGGAAATTATTCGGGGCAACAGTGGCAAATTGATTTTTCAGAACTCCCTAGAAAAGGGGGGTATCATTATTTACTGGTTCTGACTGACACGTTTTCAGGAAGGCCTGAAGCCTTTCCCTGTTGAACAAACAAAGCAAGAGAAGTGGTTAAAGTCTTGTTAAATGAAATAATAGCATGCTTTGGGATTCTAGTAGCAATGTCTTCTGATAGAGTTTCACATTTTTGTGCACAAGTGGTAGAACAGATAAGTAAGATTCTAAAGATAGATTGGCAACTGCATACTCCTTATAGACCACAGGCAAGTGGACAGGTAGAAAAAATGAACCATTTAATTAAACAATAAATAGCTAAAATTGGATAAGAAGCTAATTTGTCATGGCCTCAATCCCTCCCTTTAGCATTACTTGGAATTAGAGTTAAACCTAGAATAAAAGGAAATTTGAGTCCCTTCAAAATCTTATATGGAAGGCCATAGCAATTTCTATTTAGTGGAGAGGACCTAACGCAGTTAGGATCAGAATATATGCTTATATAACTGAACTTCAGAAACAATTAAATAAAGTCCATACATTTGTTTTAGGGACCAGGGCTAGAGGGTTGGATCAACCAATCCACCCCTTGAAGCTCGGGGATTATATATATATAAAGACTTTTTCAGGACAACCCCTACAGGAAAAATGGAAGGAAAGTGGATGGGACCATACCAAGTATTACTGACAACACACACCGCCATGAAGATTAAGAAGCAAGCAGCTTGGATCCACAATTCAAGGGTGAAGAAGGCCCCGGCGAGGATATGGACCACCACTCCAATTGGACCAACAAAATTACGGTTTTCCAGATCCTAATGATTGCAGGGGTGCGGTTCTCGGATTTGGGGTGGGCAACTTGGGATGAGAACTTACACCTGACCTTAATACAAACAATTTCTCAAGTAACTAATAAGACGAACTGTTGGGTATGCACCCATCTGCCACAGCATGGGAATAAGGGTGTATCGTTAATTGGGATTCCCTTGCCTGCAAACTTATCTTGGACTAATTTGTGGGAAAACACGTCTTGGGGTCGAAAATATTAAGCAGTTTTGGAACTAGAAGTGAGTAGCTTCGTGCCGTTAGAATCCTATTATGTATGTGTACAAAGGTGTAACCCGCCTAAGGGTATAGGAAAACAGCATTGTATAAATACGGATACTACTTATGTGGGAAATCAGACATCTTGTAATTGAACAATTGATATTAGTACGACTAGCGGCTGGGCAAATTCAACCAGCTGGCCGGTTCCAGAAGGAAAAGGGTGGTATTGGCTATGCAATGATACAGCCCGTAAGGTCTTGCCTGAGAATTGGAAGGGAACTTGCACTCTTGGAGCGGTAGTCCCCAATATGACAGTACATGATGTAGTGCCTCGAGGTTACTTGAGAAATCATATCCGGAGAATCAGATGAAAAATTAACAATCCATTGGTAGAGAGACACACCCCTTTTCATAGTTTTGTGCGATGGTTTACCCCATGGTTAGGAGTGAGTGAATTGGAAAAGGCAATAGTTAATATTTCTGCAATTATAGAGAAGTTAGAAAACAAAATTCTGGATGCTATAAAGGCTCAACAAGAAGAGATATCTAGTTTATCACAGGTAGTATTACAAAATCGGATGGCCCTAGACTTGTTACTGGCCACTCAAGGGGGAGTCTGTACAGTAATAAACACAAGTTGTTGTATGTATGTAGATCAGAGTGGAAGGATCTCTACCGACCTGGAAGAAATCTGGAAGCAGACAAGGATCCTACATGAGATCAGTAAAGATGATCTTTCCTGGAGTTTTAGTGAACTATGGAATAAGTTAACCTCCTGGTTGCCCAATTTCCAATGGTTGAAACAAGTATTCATTGCTCTAATCGTATTAGTAGTGTTAGGAATATTTGTGTGCATGTTGTTTAGATGCCTGCTTTGTTGTGTTACTGTAAATAATGAAAGTATCTGATGCAAAAGAATTTGCATGGGAAAAGAAAAGGGGGGATTGATTAAGGAGGTATTGGGGAGGCAAGGACAATCCCCAGACAAGGACTGTATATCTCGAAACAAGACACTGGAACTCATGATAAGGAAGCGGCAGGCGGACAGAGAAACGAATGTAAGGACTATAACTCTCGAAACTGGACATTGGAATTCATTATAAAGATACAACAAACGGGAGAATTAGCAACAACCAGCTCTTGCAATTAAGAAACATGCCAATTCAGCAGATTCCTGACCAAAGGTGAAAAGTACACTGTGAGGAAGACTCGGGGTCTTCCTCCCAAAGACCCCTGCCCACGTCCCAAAGACCCCTGCCCACAATTCTTGGAAGGCTCTGCGCAGGCGCAAGGTGCCAAAAGGCTAATTAGCATGAGAAGCGAGGGAAGGTGGGGATAGGTAATGCATAGGTATAGGTGCTTGTAGAATATTGATAGATTGATTGTATAAATTCAAGACTGCTTTCTGCTTTGGGTATGCACGATAGGTGGAGAGATCCCCCGTGCATCCAGCGCTGCAATAAAGAATATACCACTTAAAGGAATTTCGGCTTCGATCTTTGAATCAAGGCTAGATAGGATGGGGCTTCAGGCACCTCTTCACCTGAGGAAACACACTGCCATCAGGCACCGCTGTGCCAGACAAGCTTGTTCTTCTAGAACACCCTACTCAGATGCACTGTGGCATTCAAGTGAACTGCTTTCATGCAAATATAACGACTGATGTTACAACCCACGTTGCCTGTGGCACCTGATGAACAGAAGAGGAAGCCACCGCAGCGCTTCAAAACCATCCCTGCACGTGCCGCTCCTTGTCGCTCTCTGGCCTTATCTCATATCCTTATCCACTTCTGTGGAGAGCCTGCCACGGCACCTGCAAAGCAAGATGGACACCTTTCATAGTCACCTTGTGCTACTTGGTCGTTCTGCTCCAACCCAGCTCATGACCAGCCCCTCTTCTTACACAGCTCTTCAGAGTGCAGTTTGCTCCTTTGAGCCTGTGCGAGACACCTGTGAAAGAAAAAGAAACGCATAGGCCGATGCAGCATCCAAAGACACAGCACAACTAGGTAAGTTACTCTCATCTGCTCCCTTACCTCTGCCGCTTACCAGCCCCCGAGGCAGATGCTTCAATCTACCCTCTTCAAACAGCTACAACACCTCTAAAAGACAAAGAGGGGATGCTTAGAGGAACAGTGAGACCTACAACACAACAACTGCTACATCTGTTCCTCACTCACCTTGCCAGAGGCAGCTCTGCGTGTGACGTCCCAGGTTGTACACTGCGTTACCTAACCCTTACCGTAACCCTTACCCTAACCCTTCTCACCCTTACCATTACCCAAATCCTTACCTTTACTTTTTCCTTACCCTTACCCTATACCTTACTCCAACCCTTCCCCTTACCTTCCCCTTCCCCTTACACTTAACCTAACCCTTACCCTTCTGCTTCCCCTAAAACATATCCTAACACTTTCCCTTACCCTTAAACTTACCCTAACCCTTACTATTACCCGTACAATTACTCTTGCCCTAATCCTTGCTTGCACCCTTACACTTATCCTAACCCTTACCCTTACTCAAACCATTACTCTAACCCTTACCCTGACCCGTACCCGTACCCTTACCCTTACCCTTATTCATACCATTACCCTTACCCTTAACCTTACCCTTATCCTAACACTTACCCTAACCCTTAACCTTTCTGCTACACTTACCCTTTTCCTAAATCTAAACCTTACCCTTACCCTTACCCTTAACCTAAGCCTAAACCTCAAACCTTACCGTAAAGCTTACCCTTTCTGCTACACTTACCCTTAGCCTAAATCTAAACCTTACGTTTACCCTTAGCCTAACCCTCACCCTTACCATTACCCATACCCTTATTCTTACCCAAAACCTTATCTTTACACTTACGGTTACCATTAACCTTACCCTTACTCTAACACTTATCCTGAACCTAACCCTTACCCTAACCCTTACCCTGACCCTTACATTAACCCTAACCCTTACCCTAAACCTTACACTTACTCTTAACATTAACCTTACACTTACTCTTAACATTAACTTTAACCTTTAGCTAATACTTAACCTTACGTTTTTCTCACCCTAACCCTATAATTAACCATAACCATTACCCTAACACTTAACCTTACCCTTACAATAAGCAATACAACAACACTTAAATGTACACTTACGCTTACAGTTACCCTAGGAATTACTCGTTCAATTACTCCTACCCTTACCCTTACACTTACCCTTACCCTTACCCTTCTCCATACCATTACCCTTACCCTAAACCTTACACTTACCCTTATCCTTACCCTAACCCTAACCCTCACCCTTACCATTAACCATACCCTTACTCTTCTCCTTACCCTAAACCTTACCCCAACCCTTACCCTAACCCTTACATTAACCCTAACCCTTAACCTAAACCTTACACTTACTCTTAACCTTAACCTTACCCTTAAACTAATACATACCCGTACATTTCCCTCACCATAACCCTAATTTTAACAGTACCCATTACCCTAACACTTATCCTTACCTAACCCTAACCCTTACTCTAACCCTTACCCTGACCTGTACCCTTACACTTACCCTTACCCTTACACTTACCCTAACCATTTCCCTTACCATTACCCTTCCCCTTCCCCTTACCCTTACTCTTACCCTTACCATTACCCTTACCCTTAACCTAACCCTTATCCTAACACCCTTACCGTAATCCTACACCTTTCTGCTACACTTACCCTTAGCCTAAATCTAAACCTTACACTTACCCTTACCCTTACCATTACCCATATCCTTACTCTTACCCTTACCCTAAACCTTACCCTTCCTTTTACCGTTATCATTAACCTTAACCTTACCCTATCCCTTACAATTATCCTTGTCCATACAACTTACCCTTACCCTAACACGTACCCTTAACCTAACTCTAAACCTAAACCTTACCTGAAACCTTACCCTGACCCTTACATTAACCCTAACCCTTATCCTAAACCTTACACTTACTCTTAACCTTAAACTTACCCTTAACCTAATCCTTACCCTTATGTTTCCCTCACCATAAGCCTAAAATTTACCCTAACCATTACCTTAACACCCGTACCCTAACCTTTACTCTAACCCTTACAATGACCCGTACCCTTACACATACACTTACTCTTACCCTAAACCTTACCCTTACCCTAACACTTACCCTTATCGTAAACCTTACCCTTTCTGCTACACTTACCATTAGCCTAAATCTAAATCTTACACTTATCCTTACCTGAACCGAATACTTACCCTTACGTTTCCCTCACCCTAACCCTAAAATTAACCCTAACCATTATTCTAACCCTTACCCTGACCCATACCCTTACACTCACCCTTACCCTTACATTACCATAACTCTTACCCATACCATAACCCATACACTAACACATATTTGTACCCTTAACCTTACTGTTACCCTTAAACTTACTCTAGCCGTTACCCTTATGCTTAACCTTAACATAAACCTTACCCTTGACCTTACCCTTACCATAAGCCATACAACAACACTTACATGTACACTTACACTTACCCTAGCAATTACTCGTACAATTACCCTTACCCTTAACCTAAGCCGAAACCTTAAACCTTACAGTAAACCTTACCCTTTCTGCTACACTTCCCCTTAGCCTAAATCTAAACCTTACACTTACCCTTACTGTAACCCTCACCCTTATCATTACCAATACCCTTACTCTTACCCTTACCCTAACCCTTACAATTACCCGTACTTTTACTCATACCCTTACACTTACCCTTACTCTTAAACTTACACTAACCCTTACCCTTAACTAAATCTAACCCTTACACTAAACATCATCCTTACCCTTACCATTATCCCTTCTCTTACCCTTATCCTAAACGTTTCCCAAACCCTTAGCCTTACATTAAACCTAACCCTTACCATAACGCTTAACCTTATCCTTAAACTTAACCTAATACTTACCCTTCCGTTTCCCTCACCATAAAACTAAAATTAGCCTAAACATTACCCTAACACTTACCCTTACTCTAACCCTTACCCTTACACATCCACTTACCCACTTAAGTGTAAGAGTTAGGATAACGTTCACCTTAAGGGTGACCCTTTAGCTTATCCTTAATGTTTATGGTTAGGTTAAGGGTAAGGGTAATGGTTTGGTAAGGGTAAGGTTAAGGGTAATTGTACGAGTAATTGCTAGGGTAAGTGTAAATGTACATGTAAGTGTTGTTGTAGGGCTTATGGTAAGGGTAAGGTCAAGGGTAAGGTTTATGTTAAGGGTAAGCGTAAGGGTAACGGATAGAGTAAGTAAAAGGGTAAGGTTAAGGGTAACGGTAAGGTTAAGGGTACAAATATGTGTTAGGATATGGGTTATGGTATGGGTAAGAATTAGGGTAAGTATAAGGGTAAGGGTAAGTGTAAGGGTACAGGTCAGGGTAAGGGTTAGAGTAAGGGTTAGGGTTAGTGTTAGGGTAAGGTTAAGTGTTAGGGTAATGGTTAGGTTTAGTTTTAGGGTTAAAGTCAGGAAAACGTATGCGTAAATATTAGGTGAATGTTAAGGGTAAGGTTAAGGTTAAGAGTAAGTGTAAGTTTTAGGGTAAGGGTTAGGGTTAATGTAAGGGTCAGGGTAAGGGCTGGGGTAAGGTTTAGGGTTAGGGTTAGGTTAAGGGTAAGGATTAGGGTAAGGGTAAGGGTAAGGGTAAGGGTATGGATAAGGATAAGTTTAAGTGTTAGGATAAGGGTAATGTTAAAGGTAACAGTAAGTGTAAGGAGAAGGGTTAGGGTAAGGGTAAAAATAAGGATATGGGTAATGATAAGGGTGAGGGTTACAGTAAGGGTAAGTGTAAGGTTTAGATTTAGGCTAAGGGGAAGTGTAGCAGAAAGGGTAAGGTTTAGGATAAGGGTAAGTGTTAGGATAAGGGTAAGGTTTAGGGTTAGCTTAATAGTAAGGTTAAGGGTAATTTTACGAGTAATTGCTAGGGTAAGTGCAAGCGTAAGTGTACATGTAAGTGTTGTTGTATGGCTTATGGTAAGGGTAAGGTCAAGTGTAAGGTTTACGTTAAGGGTAAGCGTAAGGGTAATGGATAGAGTAAAAGTAAGGGTAAGGTTAAGGGTAACGGTAAGGTTAAGGGTACAAGTACGTGTTAGGGTATGGGTTATGGTATGGGTAAGAATTAGGGTAATTGTAAGGGTAAGGGTCAGGGTAAGGGTAAGAGTAAGGGTTAGGGTAAGGGTAAGTGTTAGGGTAATGGTTAGGGTTAGTTTTAGGGTTAAAGTCAGGAAAACGTATGCGTAAGTATTAGGTGAATGTTAAGGGTAAGGTTAAGGTTAAGAGTAAGTGTAAGGTTTAGGGTAAGGGTTAGGGTTAATGTAAGGGTCAGGGTAAGGGTTGGGGTAAGGTTTAGGGTAAGGGTTAGGTTAAGGATAAGTGTTAGGGTAAGGGTAAGGTTAATGGTAACCGTCAGTGTAAAGATAAGGGTTACGGTAAGGGTAAAAATAAGGGTATGGGTAATGGTAAGGGTGAGGGTTAGGCTAAGGGTAAGTGTAAGGTTCAGATTTAGGCTAAGTGTAGCAGAAAGTGTAAGGTTTACGGTAAGGTTAAGTGTTAGGATAAGGGTAAGGTTTAGGGTTAGGTTAAGGGTAAGTTATAGGGTAAGGGTTACGGTAAGGGTAAGGGTACATGTAGAATTATGTGTTAGAGTATGGGTTATGGTAAGGGTAAGGGTTAGGGTAAGGGTAAGTGTTGGGGTAATGGTTAGGGTTAATTCTAGGGTTAGGGTGAGGGAAACGTAAGGGTAAGTATTAGGTTAAGGTTAAGGGTAAGGGTAAGGTTAAGTGTAAGTTTTAGGGTAAGGGTTAATGTAAGGGTCAGGGTAAGGGTTCAGGTAAGGTTTAGGGTTAGGGTTAGGTTAAGGTTAAGTGTTAGGGTAAGCGTAAGTTGTATGGATAAGGATAAGTGTAAGGGATAGGGTAAGGGTAAGTGTTAGGGTAAGGGTAAGGTTAATGGTAACCGTAAGTGTAAGGGTAAGGGTTAGGGTAAGGGGAAGTGTATGGGGAAGGGGAAGGGGAAGTCTAAGGGTCCGGGTCAGGGTAAAAGTTAGAGTAAGGGTTAGGGTTAGGGTTCGGTAAGGATAAGTGTTAGGGTAATGGTTACGGTTAATTTTAGGGTTATGGTGAGGGAAATGTAAGGGTATGTATTAGTTTAAGGGTAAGGTTAAAGTTAAGATTAAGTGTAAGGTTTAGGTTAAGGGTTAGGGTTAGGGTAAGGGTTGGGGTAAGGTTTAGGTTAAGGGTAAAAGTAAGTATAATGGTAAGGGTAAGAGTGAAGGTTAGGGTAATGGTTAGATTTAGGTAAGGGTGAGGGTTAGGGTAAGGTTTAGAATTAGGCAAAGGCTAAGTGTAGCAGAAAGGGTAAGGTTTAGGATAAGGGTAAGTGTTAGGATAAGGGTAAGGTTTAGGGTTAGCTTAATAGTAAGGTTAAGGGTAATTGTACGAGTAATTGCTAGGGTAAGTGCAAGCGTAAGTGTACATGTAAGTGTTGTTGTATGGCTTATGATAAGGGTTAGGTTTAGGTTAAGGTTAAGGTTTATGTTAAGTGTAATTGTAAGGGTAACAGAGACAGTAAAGGTAAGGGTAAGGGGAACGGTAAGGTTAAGGCTACAAGTACGTGTTAGGGTATGGGTTATGGTAAGCGTAAGGGTTAGGGTAAAGGTAAGGGTATGGATAAGGATAAGTGTAAGTGTTAGGGTAAGGGTAATGTTAAAGGTAACAGTAAGTGTAAGGAGAAGGGTTAGGGTAAGGGTAAGAGTAAGGGTATTGGCAATGGTAAGGGTGAGGGTTACAGTAAGGGTAAGTGTAAGGTTTAGATTTAGGCTAAGGGGAAGTGTAGCAGAAAGGGTAAGGTTTACTGTAAGGTTTAAGGTTTCAGCTTAGGTTAAGGGTAAGGGTAAGGATAATTGTACGAGTAATTGCTAGGGTAAGTGTAAGTGTAAGTGTACATGTAAGTGTTGTTGTATGGCTTATGGTAAGGGTAAGGTCAAGGGTAAGGTTTATGTTAAGGGTAAGCGTAAGGGTAACGGATAGAGTAAGTAAAAGGGTAAGGTTAAGGGTAACGGTAAGGTTAAGGGTACAAATATGTGTTAGGGTATGGGTCATGGTATGGGTAAGAATTAGGGTAAGTGTAAGGGTAAGGGTAAGTGTAAGGGTACAGGTCAGGGTAAGGGTTAGAGTAAGGGTTAGGGTTAGGGTTAGGGTAAGGTTAAGTGTTAGGGTAATGGTTAGGGTTAGTTTTAGGGTTAAAGTCAGGAAAACGTATGCGTAAGTATTAGGTGAATGTTAAGGGTAAGGTTAAGGTTAAGAGTACGTGTAAGTTTTAGGGTAAGGGTTAGGGTTAATGTAAGGGTCAGGGTAAGGGTTGGGGTAAGGTTTAGGGTAAGGGTTAGGTTAAGGATAAGTGTTAGGGTAAGGGTAAGGTTAATGGTAACCGTAAGTGTAAAGGTAAGGGTTACGGTAAGGGTAAAAATAAGGGTATGGGTAATGGTAAGTGTGAGGGTTAGGCTAAGGGTAAGTGTAAGGTTTAGATTTAGGCTAAGTGTAGCAGAAAGGGTAAGGTTTACGGTAAGGTTAAGTGTTAGGATAAGGGTAAGGTTTAGGGTTAGGTTAAGGGTAAGTTATAGGGTAAGGGTAAGGGTAAGGGCAACTGTAACGGTAACGGTAAGGGTAAGGGTTACGGTAAGGGTAAGGGTACGGGTAGAAGTATGTGTTAGAGTATGGGTTATGGTAAGGGTAAGGGTTAGGGTAAGGGTAAGTGTTGGGGTAATGGTTAGGGTTAATTCTAGGGTTAGGGTGAGGGAAACGTAAGGGTAAGTATTAGGTTAAGGTTAAGGGTAAGGTTAAGGTTAAGTGTAAGTTTTAGGGTAAGGGTTAATGTAAGGGTCAGGGTAAGGGTTCAGGTAAGGTTTAGGGTTAGGGTTAGGTTAAGGTTAAGGTTAAGTGTTAGGGTAAGCGTAAGTTGTATGGATAAGGATAAGTGTAAGGGATAGGGTAAGGGTAAGTGTTAGGGTAAGGGTAAGGTTAATGGTAACCGTAAGTGTAAGGGTAAGGG
This sequence comes from Netta rufina, assembly GCF_964035555.1. Lineage (NCBI taxonomy): Eukaryota > Metazoa > Chordata > Aves > Anseriformes > Anatidae > Netta > Netta rufina. The sequence goes on from NC_140134.1 coordinate 857,172, forward strand.
GAAGAGGAAGGGGAAGGGGAAGGGGAAGTCTAAGGGTCCGGGTCAGGGTAAAAGTTAGAGTAAGGGTTAGGGTTAGGGTTCGGTAAGGATAAGTGTTAGAGTAATGGTTACGGTTAATTTTAGGGTTATGGTGAGGGAAACGTAAGGGTATGTATTAGTTTAAGGGTAAGGTTAAAGTTAAGATTAAGTGTAAGGTTTAGGTTAAGGGTTAGGGTTAGGGTAAGGGTTAGGGTTAATGTAAGGGTTAGGGTAAGGGTTGGGGTAAGGTTTAGGTTAAGGGTAAAAGTAAGTATAATGGTAAGGGTAAGAGTGAAGGTTAGGGTAATGGTTAGATTTAGGTAAGGGTGAGGGTTAGGGTAAGGTTTAGAATTAGGCAAAGGCTAAGTGTAGCAGAAAGGGTAAGGTTTAGGATAAGGGTAAGTGTTAGGATAAGGGTAAGGTTTAGGGTTAGCTTAATAGTAAGGTTAAGGGTAATTGTACGAGTAATTGCTAGGGTAAGTGCAAGCGTAAGTGTACATGTAAGTGTTGTTGTATGGCTTATGATAAGGGTTAGGTTTAGGTTAAGGTTAAGGTTTATGTTAAGTGTAATTGTAAGGGTAACAGAGACAGTAAAGGTAAGGGTAAGGGGAACGGTAAGGTTAAGGCTACAAGTACGTGTTAGGGTATGGGTTATGGTAAGGGTAAGGGTTAGGGTAAGGGTAAGGGTAAGTGTAAGGGTACGGGTCAGGGTAAGGGTTAGAGTAAGGGTTAGAGTTACGGTTAGGGTTAGGGTAAGGGTAAGTGTTAGGGTAATGGTTAGGGTTAGTTTTAGGGTTAAAGTCAGGAAAACGTAAGGGTAAGTATTAGGTGAATGTTAAGGGTAAGGTTAAGGTTAAGAGTAAGTGTAAGTTTTAGGGTAAGGGTTAGGGTTAATGTAAGGGTCAGGGTAAGGGCTGGGGTAAGGTTTAGGGTTAGGGTTAGGTTAAGGGTAAGGATTAGGGTAAGGGTAAGGGTATGGATAAGGATAAGTGTAAGTGTTAGGGTAAGGGTAATGTTAAAGGTAACAGTAAGTGTAAGGAGAAGGGTTAGGGTAAGGGTAAGAGTAAGGGTATTGGCAATGGTAAGGGTGAGGGTTACAGTAAGGTAAGTGTAAGGTTTAGATTTAGGCTAAGAGGAAGTGTAGCAGAAAGGGTAAGGTTTACTGTAAGGTTTAAGGTTTCGGCTTAGATTAAGGGTAAGGGTAAGGGTAAGGGTAATTGTACGAGTAATTGCTAGGGTAAGTGTAAGTGTACATGTAAGTGTTGTTGTATGGCTTATGGTAAGGGTAAGGTCAAGGGTAAGGTTTATGTTAAGGGTAAGCGTAAGGGTAACGGATAGAGTAAGTAAAAGGGTAAGGTTAAGGGTAACGGTAAGGTTAAGGGTACAAATATGTGTTAGGGTATGGGTCATGGTATGGGTAAGAATTAGGGTAAGTATAAGGGTAAGGGTAAGTGTAAGGGTACAGGTCAGGGTAAGGGTTAGAGTAAGGGTTAGGGTTAGGGTTAGGGTAAGGTTAAGTGTTAGGGTAATGGTTAGGTTTAGTTTTAGGGTTAAAGTCAGGAAAACGTATGCGTAAGTATTAGGTGAATGTTAAGGGTAAGGTTAAGGTTAAGAGTAAGTGTAAGTTTTAGGGTAAGGGTTAGGGTTAATGTAAGGGTCAGGGTAAGGGTTGGGGTAAGGTTTAGGGTAAGGGTTAGGTTAAGGATAAGTGTTAGGGTAAGGGTAAGGTTAATGGTAACCGTAAGTGTAAAGGTAAGGGTTACGGTAAGGGTAAAAATAAGGGTATGGGTAATGGTAAGTGTGAGGGTTAGGCTAAGGGTAAGTGTAAGGTTTAGATTTAGGCTAAGTGTAGCAGAAAGGGTAAGGTTTACGGTAAGGTTAAGTGTTAGGATAAGGGTAAGGTTTAGGGTTAGGTTAAGGGTAAGTTATAGGGTAAGGGTAAGGGTAAGGGCAACTGTAACGGTAACGGTAAGGGTAAGGGTTACGGTAAGGGTAAGGGTACGGGTAGAAGTATGTGTTAGAGTATGGGTTATGGTAAGGGTAAGGGTTAGGGTAAGGGTAAGTGTTGGGGTAATGGTTAGGGTTAATTCTAGGGTTAGGGTGAGGGAAACGTAAGGGTAAGTATTAGGTTAAGGTTAAGGGTAAGGTTAAGGTTAAGTGTAAGTTTTAGGGTAAGGGTTAATGTAAGGGTCAGGGTAAGGGTTCAGGTAAGGTTTAGGGTTAGGGTTAGGTTAAGGTTAAGGTTAAGTGTTAGGGTAAGCGTAAGTTGTATGGATAAGGATAAGTGTAAGGGATAGGGTAAGGGTAAGTGTTAGGGTAAGGGTAAGGTTAATGGTAACCGTAAGTGTAAGGGTAAGGGGAAGAGGAAGGGGAAGGGGAAGTCTAAGGGTCCGGGTCAGGGTAAAAGTTAGAGTAAGGGTTAGGGTTAGGGTTCGGTAAGGATAAGTGTTAGAGTAATGGTTACGGTTAATTTTAGGGTTATGGTGAGGGAAACGTAAGGGTATGTATTAGTTTAAGGGTAAGGTTAAAGTTAAGATTAAGTGTAAGGTTTAGGTTAAGGGTTAGGGTTAGGGTAAGGGTTAGGGTTAATGTAAGGGTTAGGGTAAGGGTTGGGGTAAGGTTTAGGTTAAGGGTAAAAGTAAGTATAATGGTAAGGGTAAGAGTGAAGGTTAGGGTAATGGTTAGATTTAGGTAAGGGTGAGGGTTAGGGTAAGGTTTAGAATTAGGCAAAGGCTAAGTGTAGCAGAAAGGGTAAGGTTTAGGATAAGGGTAAGTGTTAGGATAAGGGTAAGGTTTAGGGTTAGCTTAATAGTAAGGTTAAGGGTAATTGTACGAGTAATTGCTAGGGTAAGTGCAAGCGTAAGTGTACATGTAAGTGTTGTTGTATGGCTTATGATAAGGGTTAGGTTTAGGTTAAGGTTAAGGTTTATGTTAAGTGTAATTGTAAGGGTAACAGAGACAGTAAAGGTAAGGGTAAGGGGAACGGTAAGGTTAAGGCTACAAGTACGTGTTAGGGTATGGGTTATGGTAAGGGTAAGGGTAAGTGTAAGGGTACGGGTCAGGGTAAGGGTTAGAGTAAGGGTTAGAGTTACGGTTAGGGTTAGGGTAAGGGTAAGTGTTAGGGTAATGGTTAGGGTTAGTTTTAGGGTTAAAGTCAGGAAAACGTAAGGGTAAGTATTAGGTTAATGTTAAGGGTAAGGTTAAGGTTAAGAGTAAGTGTAAGTTTTAGGGTAAGGGTTAGGGTTAATGTAAGGGTCAGGGTAAGGGTTGGGGTAAGGTTTAGGGTAAGGGTTAGGTTAAGGATAAGTGTTAGGGTAAGGGTAAGGTTAATGGTAACCGTAAGTGTAAAGGTAAGGGTTACGGTAAGGGTAAAAATAAGGGTATGGGTAATGGTAAGGGTGAGGGTTAGGCTAAGGTAAGTGTAAGGTTTAGATTTAGGCTAAGTGTAGCAGAAAGGGTAAGGTTTACGGTAAGGTTAAGTGTTAGGATAAGGGTAAGGTTTAGGGTTAGGTTAAGGGTAAGTTATAGGGTAAGGGTAAGGGTAAGGGCAACTGTAACGGTAACGGTAAGGGTAAGGGTTACGGTAAGGGTAAGGGTTACGGTAAGGGTAAGGGTACGGGTAGAAGTATGTGTTAGAGTATGGGTTATGGTAAGGGTAAGGGTTAGGGTAAGGGTAAGTGTTGGGGTAATGGTTAGGGTTAATTCTAGGGTTAGGGTGAGGGAAACGTAAGGGTAAGTATTAGGTTAAGGTTAAGGGTAAGGTTAAGGTTAAGTGTAAGTTTTAGGGTAAGGGTTAATGTAAGGGTCAGGGTAAGGGTTCAGGTAAGGTTTAGGGTTAGGGTTAGGTTAAGGTTAAGTGTTAGGGTAAGCGTAAGTTGTATGGATAAGGATAAGTGTAAGGGATAGGGTAAGGGGAAGTGTTAGGGTAAGGGTAAGGTTAATGGTAACCATAAGTGTAAGGGTAAGGGTTAGGGTAAGGGGAAGAGTAAGGGGAAGGGGAAGGGGAAGTCTAAGGGTCCGGGTCAGGGTAAAAGTTAGAGTAAGGGTTAGGGTTAGGGTTCGGTAAGGATAAGTGTTAGGGTAATGGTTACGGTTAATTTTAGGGTTATGGTGAGGGAAACGTACGGGTATGTATTAGTTTAAGGGTAAGGTTAAAGTTAAGATTAAGTGTAAGGTTTAGGTTAAGGGTTAGGGTTAGAGTAAAGGGTTAGGGTTAGGGTTAGGGTAAGGGTTAGGGTTAATGTAAGGGTCAGGGTAAGGGTTGGGGTAAGGTTTAGGTTAAGGGTAAAAGTAAGTATAATGGTAATGGTAGGAGTGAAGGTTAGGGTAATGGTTAGATTTAGGTAAGGGTGAGGGTTAGGGTAAGGTTTAGAATTAGGCAAAGGCTAAGTGTAGCAGAAAGGGTAAGGTTTAGGATAAGGGTAAGTGTTAGGATAAGGGTAAGGTTTAGGGTTAGCTTAATAGTAAGGTTAAGGGTAATTGTACGAGTAATTGCTAGGGTAAGTGCAAGCATAAGTGTACATGTAAGTGTTGTTGTATGGCTTATGGTAAGGGTAAGGTCAAGGGTAAGGTTTATGTTAAGGGTAAGCGTAAGGGTAATGGATAGAGTAAAAGTAAGGGTAAGGTTAAGGGTAACGGTAAGGTTAAGGGTACAAGTACGTGTTAGGGTATGGGTTATGGTAAGGGTAAGGGTTAGGGTAAGGGTAAGGGTAAGTGTAAGGGTACGGGTCAGGGTAAGGGTTAGAGTAAGGGTTAGAGTTACGGTTAGGGTTAGGGTAAGGGTAAGTGTTAGGGTAATGGTTAGTGTTAGTTTTAGGGTTAAAGTCAGGAAAACGTAAGGGTAAGTATTAGGTGAATGTTAAGGGTAAGGTTAAGGTTAAGAGTAAGTGTAAGTTTTAGGGTAAGGGTTAGGGTTAATGTAAGGGTCAGGGTAAGGGCTGGGGTAAGGTTTAGGGTTAGGGTTAGGTTAAGGGTAAGGATTAGGGTAAGGGTAAGGGTATGGATAAGGATAAGTGTAAGTGTTAGGGTAAGGGTAATGTTAAAGGCAACAGTAAGTGTAAGGAGAAGGGTTAGGGTAAGGGTAAGAGTAAGGGTATTGGCAATGGTAAGGGTGAGGGTTACAGTAAGGTAAGTGTAAGGTTTAGATTTAGGCTAAGAGGAAGTGTAGCAGAAAGGGTAAGGTTTACTGTAAGGTTTAAGGTTTCGGCTTAGTTAAGGGTAAGGGTAAGGGAAAGGGTAATTGTACGAGTAATTGCTAGGGTAAGTGTAAGTGTACATGTAAGTGTTGTTGTATGGCTTATGGTAAGGGTAAGGTCAAGGGTAAGGTTTATGTTAAGGGTAAGCGTAAGGGTAACGGATAGAGTAAGTAAAAGGGTAAGGTTAAGGGTAACGGTAAGGTTAAGGGTACAAATATGTGTTAGGGTATGGGTCATGGTATGGGTAAGAATTAGGGTAAGTGTAAGGGTAAGGGTAAGTGTAAGGGTACAGGTCAGGGTAAGGGTTAGAGTAAGGGTTAGGGTTAGGGTTAGGGTTAGGGTAAGGTTAAGTGTTAGGGTAATGGTTAGGTTTAGTTTTAGGGTTAAAGTCAGGAAAACGTATGCGTAAGTATTAGGTGAATGTTAAGGGTAAGGTTAAGGTTAAGAGTAAGTGTAAGTTTTAGGGTAAGGGTTAGGGTTAATGTAAGGGTCAGGGTAAGGGTTGGGGTAAGGTTTAGGGTAAGGGTTAGGTTAAGGATAAGTGTTAGGGTAAGGGTAAGGTTAATGGTAACCGTAAGTGTAAAGGTAAGGGTTACGGTAAGGGTAAAAATAAGGGTATGGGTAATGGTAAGTGTGAGGGTTAGGCTAAGGGTAAGTGTAAGGTTTAGATTTAGGCTAAGTGTAGCAGAAAGGGTAAGGTTTACGGTAAGGTTAAGTGTTAGGATAAGGGTAAGGTTTAGGGTTAGGTTAAGGGTAAGTTATAGGGTAAGGGTAAGGGTAAGGGCAACTGTAACGGTAACGGTAAGGGTAAGGGTTACGGTAAGGGTAAGGGTACGGGTAGAAGTATGTGTTAGAGTATGGGTTATGGTAAGGGTAAGGGTTAGGGTAAGGGTAAGTGTTGGGGTAATGGTTAGGGTTAATTTTAGTGTTAGGGTGAGGGAAACGTAAGGGTAAGTATTAGGTTAAGGTTAAGGGTAAGGTTAAGGTTAAGTATAAGTTTTAGGGTAAGGGTTAATGTAAGGGTCAGGGTAAGGGTTCAGGTAAGGTTTAGGGTTAGGGTTAGGTTAAGGTTAAGGTTAAGTGTTAGGGTAAGCGTAAGTTGTATGGATAAGGATAAGTGTAAGGGATAGGGTAAGGGGAAGTGTTAGGGTAAGGGTAAGGTTAATGGTAACCGTAAGTGTAAGGGTAAGGGGAAGAGGAAGGGGAAGGGGAAGGGGAAGTCTAAGGGTCCGGGTCAGGGTAAAAGTTAGAGTAAGGGTTAGGGTTAGGGTTCGGTAAGGATAAGTGTTAGAGTAATGGTTACGGTTAATTTTAGGGTTATGGTGAGGGAAACGTAAGGGTATGTATTAGTTTAAGGGTAAGGTTAAAGTTAAGATTAAGTGTAAGGTTTAGGTTAAGGGTTAGGGTTAGGGTAAGGGTTAGGGTTAATGTAAGGGTTAGGGTTAATGTAAGGGTCAGGATAAGGGTTGGGGTAAGGTTTAGGTTAAGGGTAAAAGTAAGTATAATGGTAAGGGTAAGAGTGAAGGTTAGGGTAATGGTTAGATTTAGGTAAGGGTGAGGGTTAGGGTAAGGTTTAGAATTAGGCAAAGGGTAAGTGTAGCAGAAAGGGTAAGGTTTAGGATAAGGGTAAGTGTTAGGATAAGGGTAAGGTTTAGGGTTAGCTTAATAGTAAGGTTAAGGGTAATTGTACGAGTAATTGCTAGGGTAAGTGCAAGCGTAAGTGTACATGTAAGTGTTGTTGTATGGCTTATGATAAGGGTTAGGTTTAGGTTAAGGTTAAGGTTTATGTTAAGTGTAATTGTAAGGGTAACAGAGACAGTAAAGGTAAGGGTAAGGGGAACGGTAAGGTTAAGGCTACAAGTACGTGTTAGGGTATGGGTTATGGTAAGGGTAAGGGTTAGGGTAAGGGTAAGGGTACGGGTCAGGGTAAGGGTTAGAGTAAGGGTTAGAGTTACGGTTAGGGTTAGGGTAAGGGTAAGTGTTAGGGTAATGGTTATGGTTAGTTTTAGGGTTAAAGTCAGGAAAACGTAAGGGTAAGTATTAGGTGAATGTTAAGGGTAAGGTTAAGGTTAAGAGTAAGTGTAAGTTTTAGGGTAAGGGTTAGGGTTAATGTAAGGGTCAGGGTAAGGGCTGGGGTAAGGTTTAGGGTTAGGGTTAGGTTAAGGGTAAGGATTAGGGTAAGGGTAAGGGTATGGATAAGGATAAGTGTAAGTGTTAGGGTAAGGGTAATGTTAAAGGTAACAGTAAGTGTAAGGAGAAGGGTTAGGGTAAGGGTAAGAGTAAGGGTATTGGCAATGGTAAGGGTGAGGGTTACAGTAAGGTAAGTGTAAGGTTTAGATTTAGGCTAAGAGGAAGTGTAGCAGAAAGGGTAAGGTTTACTGTAAGGTTTAAGGTTTCGGCTTAGGTTAAGGGTAAGGGTAAGGGTAATTGTACAAGTAATTGCTAGGGTAAGTGTAAGTGTACATGTAAGTGTTGTTGTATGGCTTATGGTAAGGGTAAGGTCAAGGGTAAGGTTTATGTTAAGGGTAAGCGTAAGGGTAACGGATAGAGTAAGTAAAAGGGTAAGGTTAAGGGTAACGGTAAGGTTAAGGGTACAAATATGTGTTAGGGTATGGGTCATGGTATGGGTAAGAATTAGGGTAAGTATAAGGGTAAGTGTAAGTGTAAGGGTACAGGTCAGGGTAAGGGTTAGAGTAAGGGTTAGGGTTAGGGTTAGGGTAAGGTTAAGTGTTAGGGTAATGGTTAGGTTTAGTTTTAGGGTTAAAGTCAGGAAAACGTATGCGTAAGTATTAGGTGAATGTTAAGGGTAAGGTTAAGGTTAAGAGTAAGTGTAAGTTTTAGGGTAAGGGTTAGGGTTAATGTAAGGGTCAGGGTAAGGGCTGGGGTAAGGTTTAGGGTTAGGGTTAGGTTAAGGGTAAGGATTAGGGTAAGGGTAAGGGTATGGATAAGGATAAGTGTAAGTGTTAGGGTAAGGGTAATGTTAAAGGCAACAGTAAGTGTAAGGAGAAGGGTTAGGGTAAGGGTAAGAGTAAGGGTATTGGCAATGGTAAGGGTGAGGGTTACAGTAAGGTAAGTGTAAGGTTTAGATTTAGGCTAAGAGGAAGTGTAGCAGAAAGGGTAAGGTTTACTGTAAGGTTTAAGGTTTCGGCTTAGTTAAGGGTAAGGGTAAGGGTAAGGGTAATTGTACGAGTAATTGCTAGGGTAAGTGTAAGTGTACATGTAAGTGTTGTTGTATGGCTTATGGTAAGGGTAAGGTCAAGGGTAAGGTTTATGTTAAGGGTAAGCGTAAGGGTAACGGATAGAGTAAGTAAAAGGGTAAGGTTAAGGGTAACGGTAAGGTTAAGGGTACAAATATGTGTTAGGGTATGGGTCATGGTATGGGTAAGAATTAGGGTAAGTGTAAGGGTAAGGGTAAGTGTAAGGGTACAGGTCAGGGTAAGGGTTAGAGTAAGGGTTAGGGTTAGGGTTAGGGTAAGGTTAAGTGTTATGGTAATGGTTAGGTTTAGTTTTAGGGTTAAAGTCAGGAAAACGTATGCGTAAGTATTAGGTGAATGTTAAGGGTAAGGTTAAGGTTAAGAGTAAGTGTAAGTTTTAGGGTAAGGGTTAGGGTTAATGTAAGGGTCAGGGTAAGGGTTGGGGTAAGGTTTAGGGTAAGGGTTAGGTTAAGGATAAGTGTTAGGGTAAGGGTAAGGTTAATGGTAACCGTAAGTGTAAAGGTAAGGGTTACGGTAAGGGTAAAAATAAGGGTATGGGTAATGGTAAGTGTGAGGGTTAGGCTAAGGGTAAGTGTAAGGTTTAGATTTAGGCTAAGTGTAGCAGAAAGGGTAAGGTTTACGGTAAGGTTAAGTGTTAGGATAAGGGTAAGGTTTAGGGTTAGGTTAAGGGTAAGTTATAGGGTAAGGGTAAGGGTAAGGGCAACTGTAACGGTAACGGTAAGGGTAAGGGTTACGGTAAGGGTAAGGGTACGGGTAGAAGTATGTGTTAGAGTATGGGTTATGGTAAGGGTAAGGGTTAGGGTAAGGGTAAGTGTTGGGGTAATGGTTAGGGTTAATTCTAGGGTTAGGGTGAGGGAAACGTAAGGGTAAGTATTAGGTTAAGGTTAAGGGTAAGGTTAAGGTTAAGTGTAAGTTTTAGGGTAAGGGTTAATGTAAGGGTCAGGGTAAGGGTTCAGGTAAGGTTTAGGGTTAGGGTTAGGTTAAGGTTAAGTGTTAGGGTAAGCGTAAGTTGTATGGATAAGGATAAGTGTAAGGGATAGGGTAAGGGTAAGTGTTAGGGTAAGGGTAAGGTTAATGGTAACCATAAGTGTAAGGGTAAGGGTTAGGGTAAGGGGAAGAGTAAGGGGAAGGGGAAGGGGAAGTCTAAGGGTCCGGGTCAGGGTAAAAGTTAGAGTAAGGGTTAGGGTTAGGGTTCGGTAAGGATAAGTGCTAGGGTAATGGTTACGGTTAATTTTAGGGTTATGGTGAGGGAAACGTACGGGTATGTATTAGTTTAAGGGTAAGGTTAAAGTTAAGATTAAGTGTAAGGTTTAGGTTAAGGGTTAGGGTTAGAGTAAAGGGTTAGGGTTAGGGTTAGGGTAAGGGTTAGGGTTAATGTAAGGGTCAGGGTAAGGGTTGGGGTAAGGTTTAGGTTAAGGGTAAAAGTAAGTATAATGGTAATGGTAAGAGTGAAGGTTAGGGTAATGGTTAGATTTAGGTAAGGGTGAGGGTTAGGGTAAGGTTTAGAATTAGGCAAAGGCTAAGTGTAGCAGAAAGGGTAAGGTTTAGGATAAGGGTAAGTGTTAGGATAAGGGTAAGGTTTAGGGTTAGCTTAATAGTAAGGTTAAGGGTAATTGTACGAGTAATTGCTAGGGTAAGTGCAAGCGTAAGTGTACATGTAAGTGTTGTTGTATGGCTTATGGTAAGGGTAAGGTCAAGGGTAAGGTTTATGTTAAGGGTAAGCGTAAGGGTAATGGATAGAGTAAAAGTAAGGGTAAGGTTAAGGGTAACGGTAAGGTTAAGGGTACAAGTACGTGTTAGGGTATGGGTTATGGTAAGGGTAAGGGTTAGGGTAAGGGTAAGGGTAAGTGTAAGGGTACGGGTCAGGGTAAGGGTTAGAGTAAGGGTTAGAGTTACGGTTAGGGTTAGGGTAAGGGTAAGTGTTAGGGTAATGGTTAGTGTTAGTTTTAGGGTTAAAGTCAGGAAAACGTAAGGGTAAGTATTAGGTGAATGTTAAGGGTAAGGTTAAGGTTAAGAGTAAGTGTAAGTTTTAGGGTAAGGGTTAGGGTTAATGTAAGGGTCAGGGTAAGGGCTGGGGTAAGGTTTAGGGTTAGGGTTAGGTTAAGGGTAAGGATTAGGGTAAGGGTAAGGGTATGGATAAGGATAAGTGTAAGTGTTAGGGTAAGGGTAATGTTAAAGGTAACAGTAAGTGTAAGGAGAAGGGTTAGGGTAAGGGTAAGAGTAAGGGTATTGGCAATGGTAAGGGTGAGGGTTACAGTAAGGTAAGTGTAAGGTTTAGATTTAGGCTAAGAGGAAGTGTAGCAGAAAGGGTAAGGTTTACTGTAAGGTTTAAGGTTTCGGCTTAGGTTAAGGGTAAGGGTAAGGGTAAGGGTAATTGTACGAGTAATTGCTAGGGTAAGTGTAAGTGTACATGTAAGTGTTGTTGTATGGCTTATGGTAAGGGTAAGGTCAAGGGTAAGGTTTATGTTAAGGGTAAGCGTAAGGGTAACGGATAGAGTAAGTAAAAGGGTAAGGTTAAGGGTAACGGTAAGGTTAAGGGTACAAATATGTGTTAGGGTATGGGTCATGGTATGGGTAAGAATTAGGGTAAGTGTAAGGGTAAGGGTAAGTGTAAGGGTACAGGTCAGGGTAAGGGTTAGAGTAAGGGTTAGGGTTAGGGTTAGGGTAAGGTTAAGTGTTAGGGTAATGGTTAGGTTTAGTTTTAGGGTTAAAGTCAGGAAAACGTATGCGTAAGTATTAGGTGAATGTTAAGGGTAAGGTTAAGGTTAAGAGTAAGTGTAAGTTTTAGGGTAAGGGTTAGGGTTAATGTAAGGGTCAGGGTAAGGGTTGGGGTAAGGTTTAGGGTAAGGGTTAGGTTAAGGATAAGTGTTAGGGTAAGGGTAAGGTTAATGGTAACCGTAAGTGTAAAGGTAAGGGTTACGGTAAGGGTAAAAATAAGGGTATGGGTAATGGTAAGTGTGAGGGTTAGGCTAAGGGTAAGTGTAAGGTTTAGATTTAGGCTAAGTGTAGCAGAAAGGGTAAGGTTTACGGTAAGGTTAAGTGTTAGGATAAGGGTAAGGTTTAGGGTTAGGTTAAGGGTAAGTTATAGGGTATGGGTAAGGGTAAGGGCAACTGTAACGGTAACGGTAAGGGTAAGGGTTACGGTAAGGGTAAGGGTACGGGTAGAAGTATGTGTTAGAGTATGGGTTATGGTAAGGGTAAGGGTTAGGGTAAGGGTAAGTGTTGGGGTAATGGTTAGGGTTAATTCTAGGGTTAGGGTGAGGGAAACGTAAGGGTAAGTATTAGGTTAAGGTTAAGGGTAAGGTTAAGGTTAAGTGTAAGTTTTAGGGTAAGGGTTAATGTAAGGGTCAGGGTAAGGGTTCAGGTAAGGTTTAGGGTTAGGGTTAGGTTAAGGTTAAGTGTTAGGGTAAGCGTAAGTTGTATGGATAAGGATAAGTGTAAGGGATAGGGTAAGGGGAAGTGTTAGGGTAAGGGTAAGGTTAATGGTAACCGTAAGTGTAAGGGTAAGGGGAAGAGGAAGGGGAAGGGGAAGGGGAAGTCTAAGGGTCCGGGTCAGGGTAAAAGTTAGAGTAAGGGTTAGGGTTAGGGTTCGGTAAGGATAAGTGTTAGGGTAATGGTTACGGTTAATTTTAGGGTTATGGTGAGGGAAACGTACGGGTATGTATTAGTTTAAGGGTAAGGTTAAAGTTAAGATTAAGTGTAAGGTTTAGGTTAAGGGTTAGGGTTAGAGTAAAGGGTTAGGGTTAGGGTTAGGGTTAGGGTAAGGGTTAGGGTTAATGTAAGGGTCAGGGTAAGGGTTGGGGTAAGGTTTAGGTTAAGGGTAAAAGTAAGTATAATGGTAATGGTAAGAGTGAAGGTTAGGGTAATGGTTAGATTTAGGTAAGGGTGAGGGTTAGGGTAAGGTTTAGAATTAGGCAAAGGCTAAGTGTAGCAGAAAGGGTAAGGTTTAGGATAAGGGTAAGTGTTAGGATAAGGGTAAGGTTTAGGGTTAGCTTAATAGTAAGGTTTAGGGTAATTGTACGAGTAATTGCTAGGGTAAGTGCAAGCGTAAGTGTACATGTAAGTGTTGTTGTATGGCTTATGGTAAGGGTAAGGTCAAGGGTAAGGTTTATGTTAAGGGTAAGCGTAAGGGTAATGGATAGAGTAAAAGTAAGGGTAAGGTTAAGGGTAACGGTAAGGTTAAGGGTACAAGTACGTGTTAGGGTATGGGTTATGGTAAGGGTAAGGGTTAGGGTAAGGGTAAGGGTAAGTGTAAGGGTACGGGTCAGGGTAAGGGTTAGAGTAAGGGTTAGAGTTACGGTTAGGGTTAGGGTAAGGGTAAGTGTTAGGGTAATGGTTAGTGTTAGTTTTAGGGTTAAAGTCAGGAAAACGTAAGGGTAAGTATTAGGTGAATGTTAAGGGTAAGGTTAAGGTTAAGAGTAAGTGTAAGTTTTAGGGTAAGGGTTAGGGTTAATGTAAGGGTCAGGGTAAGGGCTGGGGTAAGGTTTAGGGTTAGGGTTAGGTTAAGGGTAAGGATTAGGGTAAGGGTAAGGGTATGGATAAGGATAAGTGTAAGTGTTAGGGTAAGGGTAATGTTAAAGGTAACAGTAAGTGTAAGGAGAAGGGTTAGGGTAAGGGTAAGAGTAAGGGTATTGGCAATGGTAAGGGTGAGGGTTACAGTAAGGTAAGTGTAAGGTTTAGATTTAGGCTAAGAGGAAGTGTAGCAGAAAGGGTAAGGTTTACTGTAAGGTTTAAGGTTTCGGCTTAGGTTAAGGGTAAGGGTAAGGGTAAGGGTAATTGTACGAGTAATTGCTAGGGTAAGTGTAAGTGTACATGTAAGTGTTGTTGTATGGCTTATGGTAAGGGTAAGGTCAAGGGTAAGGTTTATGTTAAGGGTAAGCGTAAGGGTAACGGATAGAGTAAGTAAAAGGGTAAGGTTAAGGGTAACGGTAAGGTTAAGGGTACAAATATGTGTTAGGGTATGGGTCATGGTATGGGTAAGAATTAGGGTAAGTGTAAGGGTAAGGGTAAGTGTAAGGGTACAGGTCAGGGTAAGGGTTAGAGTAAGGGTTAGGGTTAGGGTTAGGGTAAGGTTAAGTGTTAGGGTAATGGTTAGGTTTAGTTTTAGGGTTAAAGTCAGGAAAACGTATGCGTAAGTATTAGGTGAATGTTAAGGGTAAGGTTAAGGTTAAGAGTAAGTGTAAGTTTTAGGGTAAGGGTTAGGGTTAATGTAAGGGTCAGGGTAAGGGTTGGGGTAAGGTTTAGGGTAAGGGTTAGGTTAAGGATAAGTGTTAGGGTAAGGGTAAGGTTAATGGTAACCGTAAGTGTAAAGGTAAGGGTTACGGTAAGGGTAAAAATAAGGATATGGGTAATGGTAAGTGTGAGGGTTAGGCTAAGGGTAAGTGTAAGGTTTAGATTTAGGCTAAGTGTAGCAGAAAGGGTAAGGTTTACGGTAAGGTTAAGTGTTAGGATAAGGGTAAGGTTTAGGGTTAGGTTAAGGGTAAGTTATAGGGTAAGGGTAAGGGTAAGGGCAACTGTAACGGTAACGGTAAAGGTAAGGGTTACGGTAAGGGTAAGGGTACGGGTAGAAGTATGTGTTAGAGTATGGGTTATGGTAAGGGTAAGGGTTAGGGTAAGGGTAAGTGTTGGGGTAATGGTTACGGTTAATTTTAGTGTTAGGGTGAGGGAAACGTAAGGGTAAGTATTAGGTTAAGGTTAAGGGTAAGGGTAAGGTTAAGTGTAAGTTTTAGGGTAAGGGTTAATGTAAGGGTCAGGGTAAGGGTTCAGGTAAGGTTTAGGGTTAGGGTTAGGTTAAGGTTAAGGTTAAGTGTTAGGGTAAGCGTAAGTTGTATGGATAAGGATAAGTGTAAGGGATAGGGTAAGGGTAAGTGTTAGGGTAAGGGTAAGGTTAATGGTAACCGTAAGTGTAAGGGTAAGGGTTAGAGTAAGGGGAAGAGTAAGGGGAAGGGGAAGTCTAAGGGTCCGGGTCAGGGTAAAAGTTAGAGTAAGGGTTAGGGTTAGGGTTCGGTAAGGATAAGTGTTAGAGTAATGGTTACGGTTAATTTTAGGGTTATGGTGAGGGAAACGTAAGGGTATGTATTAGTTTAAGGGTAAGGTTAAAGTTAAGATTAAGTGTAAGGTTTAGGTTAAGGGTTAGGGTTAGGGTAAGGGTTAGGGTTAATGTAAGGGTTAGGGTTAATGTAAGGGTCAGGGTAAGGGTTGGGGTAAGGTTTAGGTTAAGGGTAAAAGTAAGTATAATGGTAAGGGTAAGAGTGAAGGTTAGGGTAATGGTTAGATTTAGGTAAGGGTGAGGGTTAGGGTAAGGTTTAGAATTAGGCAAAGGGTAAGTGTAGCAGAAAGGGTAAGGTTTAGGATAAGGGTAAGTGTTAGGATAAGGGTAAGGTTTAGGGTTAGCTTAATAGTAAGGTTAAGGGTAATTGTACGAGTAATTGCTAGGGTAAGTGCAAGCGTAAGTGTACATGTAAGTGTTGTTGTATGGCTTATGGTAAGGGTAAGGTCAAGGGTAAGGTTTATGTTAAGGGTAAGCGTAAGGGTAATGGATAGAGTAAAAGTAAGGGTAAGGTTAAGGGTAACGGTAAGGTTAAGGGTACAGGTACGTGTTAGGGTATGGGTTATGGTAAGGGTAAGGGTTAGGGTAAGGGTAAGGGTAAGTGTAAGGGTACGGGTCAGGGTAAGGGTTAGAGTAAGGGTTAGAGTTACGGTTAGGGTTAGGGTAAGGGTAAGTGTTAGGGTAATGGTTAGTGTTAGTTTTAGGGTTAAAGTCAGGAAAACGTAAGGGTAAGTATTAGGTGAATGTTAAGGGTAAGGTTAAGGTGAAGAGTAAGTGTAAGTTTTAGGGTAAGGGTTAGGGTTAATGTAAGGGTCAGGGTAAGGGCTGGGGTAAGGTTTAGGGTTAGGGTTAGGTTAAGGGTAAGGATTAGGGTAAGGGTAAGGGTATGGATAAGGATAAGTGTAAGTGTTAGGGTAAGGGTAATGTTAAAGGTAACAGTAAGTGTAAGGAGAAGGGTTAGGGTAAGGGTAAGAGTAAGGGTATTGGCAATGGTAAGGGTGAGGGTTACAGTAAGGTAAGTGTAAGGTTTAGATTTAGGCTAAGAGGAAGTGTAGCAGAAAGGGTAAGGTTTACTGTAAGGTTTAAGGTTTCGGCTTAGGTTAAGGGTAAGGGTAAGGGTAAGGGTAATTGTACGAGTAATTGCTAGGGTAAGTGTAAGTGTACATGTAAGTGTTGTTGTATGGCTTATGGTAAGGGTAAGGTCAAGGGTAAGGTTTATGTTAAGGGTAAGCGTAAGGGTAACGGATAGAGTAAGTAAAAGGGTAAGGTTAAGGGTAACGGTAAGGTTAAGGGTACAAATATGTGTTAGGGTATGGGTCATGGTATGGGTAAGAATTAGGGTAAGTATAAGGGTAAGGGTAAGTGTAAGGGTACAGGTCAGGGTAAGGGTTAGAGTAAGGGTTAGGGTTAGGGTTAGGGTAAGGTTAAGTGTTAGGGTAATGGTTAGGTTTAGTTTTAGGGTTAAAGTCAGGAAAACGTATGCGTAAGTATTAGGTGAATGTTAAGGGTAAGGTTAAGGTTAAGAGTAAGTGTAAGGTTTAGGGTAAGGGTTAGGGTTAATGTAAGGGTCAGGGTAAGGGTTGGGGTAAGGTTTAGGGTAAGGGTTAGGTTAAGGATAAGTGTTAGGGTAAGGGTAAGGTTAATGGTAACCGTAAGTGTAAAGGTAAGGGTTACGGTAAGGGTAAAAATAAGGGTATGGGTAATGGTAAGTGTGAGGGTTAGGCTAAGGGTAAGTGTAAGGTTTAGATTTAGGCTAAGTGTAGCAGAAAGGGTAAGGTTTACGGTAAGGTTAAGTGTTAGGATAAGGGTAAGGTTTAGGGTTAGGTTAAGGGTAAGTTATAGGGTAAGGGTAAGGGTAAGGGCAACTGTAACGGTAACGGTAAGGGTAAGGGTTACGGTAAGGGTAAGGGTACGGGTAGAAGTATGTGTTAGAGTATGGGTTATGGTAAGGGTAAGGGTTAGGGTAAGGGTAAGTGTTGGGGTAATGGTTAGGGTTAATTTTAGTGTTAGGGTGAGGGAAACGTAAGGGTAAGTATTAGGTTAAGGTTAAGGGTAAGGGTAAGGTTAAGTGTAAGTTTTAGGGTAAGGGTTAATGTAAGGGTCAGGGTAAGGGTTCAGGTAAGGTTTAGGGTTAGGGTTAGGTTAAGGTTAAGTGTTAGGGTAAGCGTAAGTTGTATGGATAAGGATAAGTGTAAGGGATAGGGTAAGGGGAAGTGTTAGGGTAAGGGTAAGGTTAATGGTAACCGTAAGTGTAAGGGCAAGGGTTAGAGTAAGGGTTAGAGTAAGGGGAAGAGTAAGGGGAAGGGGAAGTCTAAGGGTCCGGGTCAGGGTAAAAGTTAGAGTAAGGGTTAGGGTTAGGGTTCGGTAAGGATAAGTGTTAGAGTAATGGTTACGGTTAATTTTAGGGTTATGGTGAGGGAAACGTAAGGGTATGTATTAGTTTAAGGGTAAGGTTAAAGTTAAGATTAAGTGTAAGGTTTAGGTTAAGGGTTAGGGTTAGGGTAAGGGTTAGGGTTAATGTAAGGGTTAGGGTTAATGTAATGGTCAGGGTAAGGGTTGGGGTAAGGTTTAGGTTAAGGGTAAAAGTAAGTATAATGGTAAGGGTAAGAGTGAAGGTTAGGGTAATGGTTAGATTTAGGTAAGGGTGAGGGTTAGGGTAAGGTTTAGAATTAGGCAAAGGGTAAGTGTAGCAGAAAGGGTAAGGTTTAGGATAAGGGTAAGTGTTAGGATAAGGGTAAGGTTTAGGGTTAGCTTAATAGTAAGGTTAAGGGTAATTGTACGAGTAATTGCTAGGGTAAGTGCAAGCGTAAGTGTACATGTAAGTGTTGTTGTATGGCTTATGGTAAGGGTAAGGTCAAGGGTAAGGTTTATGTTAAGGGTAAGCGTAAGGGTAATGGATAGAGTAAAAGTAAGGGTAAGGTTAAGGGTAACGGTAAGGTTAAGGGTACAGGTACGTGTTAGGGTATGGGTTATGGTAAGGGTAAGGGTTAGGGTAAGGGTAAGGGTAAGGGTAAGTGTAAGGGTACGGGTCAGGGTAAGGGTTAGAGTAAGGGTTAGAGTTACGGTTAGGGTTAGGGTAAGGGTAAGTGTTAGGGTAATGGTTAGTGTTAGTTTTAGGGTTAAAGTCAGGAAAACGTAAGGGTAAGTATTAGGTGAATGTTAAGGGTAAGGTTAAGGTGAAGAGTAAGTGTAAGTTTTAGGGTAAGGGTTAGGGTTAATGTAAGGGTCAGGGTAAGGGCTGGGGTAAGGTTTAGGGTTAGGGTTAGGTTAAGGGTAAGGATTAGGGTAAGGGTAAGGGTATGGATAAGGATAAGTGTAAGTGTTAGGGTAAGGGTAATGTTAAAGGTAACAGTAAGTGTAAGGAGAAGGGTTAGGGTAAGGGTAAGAGTAAGGGTATTGGCAATGGTAAGGGTGAGGGTTACAGTAAGGTAAGTGTAAGGTTTAGATTTAGGCTAAGAGGAAGTGTAGCAGAAAGGGTAAGGTTTACTGTAAGGTTTAAGGTTTCGGCTTAGGTTAAGGGTAAGGGTAAGGGTAAGGGTAATTGTACGAGTAATTGCTAGGGTAAGTGTAAGTGTACATGTAAGTGTTGTTGTATGGCTTATGGTAAGGGTAAGGTCAAGGGTAAGGTTTATGTTAAGGGTAAGCGTAAGGGTAACGGATAGAGTAAGTAAAAGGGTAAGGTTAAGGGTAACGGTAAGGTTAAGGGTACAAATATGTGTTAGGGTATGGGTCATGGTATGGGTAAGAATTAGGGTAAGTATAAGGGTAAGGGTAAGTGTAAGGGTACAGGTCAGGGTAAGGGTTAGAGTAAGGGTTAGGGTTAGGGTTAGGGTAAGGTTAAGTGTTAGGGTAATGGTTAGGTTTAGTTTTAGGGTTAAAGTCAGGAAAACGTATGCGTAAGTATTAGGTGAATGTTAAGGGTAAGGTTAAGGTTAAGAGTAAGTGTAAGGTTTAGGGTAAGGGTTAGGGTTAATGTAAGGGTCAGGGTAAGGGTTGGGGTAAGGTTTAGGGTAAGGGTTAGGTTAAGGATAAGTGTTAGGGTAAGGGTAAGGTTAATGGTAACCGTAAGTGTAAAGGTAAGGGTTACGGTAAGGGTAAAAATAAGGGTATGGGTAATGGTAAGTGTGAGGGTTAGGCTAAGGGTAAGTGTAAGGTTTAGATTTAGGCTAAGTGTAGCAGAAAGGGTAAGGTTTACGGTAAGGTTAAGTGTTAGGATAAGGGTAAGGTTTAGGGTTAGGTTAAGGGTAAGTTATAGGGTAAGGGTAAGGGTAAGGGCAACTGTAACGGTAACGGTAAGGGTAAGGGTTACGGTAAGGGTAAGGGTACGGGTAGAAGTATGTGTTAGAGTATGGGTTATGGTAAGGGTAAGGGTTAGGGTAAGGGTAAGTGTTGGGGTAATGGTTAGGGTTAATTTTAGTGTTAGGGTGAGGGAAACGTAAGGGTAAGTATTAGGTTAAGGTTAAGGGTAAGGGTAAGGTTAAGTGTAAGTTTTAGGGTAAGGGTTAATGTAAGGGTCAGGGTAAGGGTTCAGGTAAGGTTTAGGGTTAGGGTTAGGTTAAGGTTAAGTGTTAGGGTAAGCGTAAGTTGTATGGATAAGGATAAGTGTAAGGGATAGGGTAAGGGGAAGTGTTAGGGTAAGGGTAAGGTTAATGGTAACCGTAAGTGTAAGGGCAAGGGTTAGAGTAAGGGGAAGAGTAAGGGGAAGGGGAAGGGGAAGTCTAAGGGTCCGGGTCAGGGTAAAAGTTAGAGTAAGGGTTAGGGTTAGGGTTCGGTAAGGATAAGTGTTAGAGTAATGGTTACGGTTAATTTTAGGGTTATGGTGAGGGAAACGTAAGGGTATGTATTAGTTTAAGGGTAAGGTTAAAGTTAAGATTAAGTGTAAGGTTTAGGTTAAGGGTTAGGGTTAGGGTAAGGGTTAGGGTTAGGGTAAGGGTTAGGGTTAATGTAATGGTCAGGGTAAGGGTTGGGGTAAGGTTTAGGTTAAGGGTAAAAGTAAGTATAATGGTAAGGGTAAGAGTGAAGGTTAGGGTAATGGTTAGATTTAGGTAAGGGTGAGGGTTAGGGTAAGGTTTAGAATTAGGCAAAGGGTAAGTGTAGCAGAAAGGGTAAGGTTTAGGATAAGGGTAAGTGTTAGGATAAGGGTAAGGTTTAGGGTTAGCTTAATAGTAAGGTTAAGGGTAATTGTACGAGTAATTGCTAGGGTAAGTGCAAGCGTAAGTGTACATGTAAGTGTTGTTGTATGGCTTATGATAAGGGTTAGGTTTAGGTTAAGGTTAAGGTTTATGTTAAGTGTAATTGTAAGGGTAACAGAGACAGTAAAGGTAAGGGTAAGGGGAACGGTAAGGTTAAGGCTACAAGTACGTGTTAGGGTATGGGTTATGGTAAGGGTAAGGGTTAGGGTAAGGGTAAGGGTACGGGTCAGGGTAAGGGTTAGAGTAAGGGTTAGAGTTACGGTTAGGGTTAGGGTAAGGGTAAGTGTTAGGGTAATGGTTAGGGTTAGTTTTAGGGTTAAAGTCAGGAAAACGTAAGGGTAAGTATTAGGTTAATGTTAAGGGTAAGGTTAAGGTTAAGAGTAAGTGTAAGTTTTAGGGTAAGGGTTAGGGTTAATGTAAGGGTCAGGGTAAGGGCTGGGATAAGGTTTAGGGTTAGGGTTAGGTTAAGGGTAAGGATTAGGGTAAGGGTAAGGTTAATGGTAACCGTAAGTGTAAAGGTAAGGGTTACGGTAAGGGTAAGAATAAGGGTATGGGTAATGGTAAGTGTGAGGGTTAGGCTAAGGGTAAGTGTAAGGTTTAGATTTAGGCTAAGGGTAAGTGTAGCAGAAAGGGTAAGGTTTAGGATAAGGGTAAGTGTTAGGATAAGGGTAAGGTTTAGGGTTAGCTTAATAGTAAGGTTAAGGGTAATTGTACGAGTAATTGCTAGGGTAAGTTTAAGCGTCAGTGTACATTTAAGTGTTGTTGTATGGCTTATTTTAAGGGTAAGGTTAAGTGTTAGCGTAATGGTTATGGTTAATTATAGGGTTAGGGTGAGAAAAACGTAAGATTAAGTATTAGCTAAAGGTTAAGGGTAAGGATAATGTTAAGAGTAAGTGTAAGGTTTAGGGTAAGGGTTAGGGTTAATGTAAGGGTCAGGGTAAGGGTTGGGGTAAGGTTTAGGGTAAGGGTTAGGTTAAGGATAAGTGTTAGGGTAAGGTTAATGGTAACCGTGTTACCATTAAGGTAACACTTACCATTAAAGGTAAGGGTTACGGTAAGGCTAAGAATAAGGGTATGGGTAATGGTAAGGATGAGGGTTAGGATAAGGGTAAGTGTAAGGTTTAGATTTAGGCTAAGGGTAAGTATAGCAGAAAGTGTAAGCTTTACGGTAAGGTTTAAGGTTTAGGTTTAGGTTAAGGGTAAGGGTAAGGGTACGGGTCAGGGTAAGGGTTAGAGTAAGGGTTTGAGCATGGGTAAGGGTAAGGGTTAGGATAAATGTAAGGGTGCAAGCAAGGATTAGGGCAAGAGTAAGTGTAAGGGTAATAGAAAGGGTTAGGGTAAGTATAAGGGTAAGGGAAAGTGTTAGGATATGTTTTAGGGGAAGCAGAAGGGTAAGGGTTAGGTTAAGTGTAAGGGGAAGGGGAAGGTAAGGGGAAGGGTTGGAGTAAGGTATAGGGTAAGGGTAAGGTTATGGTTAAAGGAAAGAGTAAGGGTAAGGAAAAAGTAAAGGTAAGGATTTGGGTAATGGTAAGGGTGAGAAGGGTTAGGGTAAGGGTTACGGTAAGGGTTAGGTAGCGCAGTGTACAACCTGGGACGTCACACGCAGAGCTGCCTCTGGCAAGGTGAGTGAGGAACAGATGTAGCAGTTGTTGTGTTGTAGGTCTCACTGTTCCTCTAAGCATCCCCTCTTTGTCTTTTAGAGGTGTTGTAGCTGTTTGAAGAGGGTAGATTGAAGCATCTGCCTCGGGGGCTGGTAAGCAGCAGAGGTAAGGGAGCAGATGAGAGTAACTTACCTAGTTGTGCTGTGTCTTTGGATGCTGCATCGGCCTATGCGTTTCTTTTTCTTTCACAGGTGTCTCGCACAGGCTCAAAGGAGCAAACTGCACTCTGAAGAGCTGTGTAAGAAGAGGGGCTGGTCATGAGCCGGGTTGGAGCAGAACGACCAAGTAGCACAAGGTGACTATGAAAGGTGTCCGTCTTGCTTTGCAGGTGCCGTGGCAGGCTCTCCACAGAAGTGGATAAGGATATGAGATAAGGCCAGAGAGCGACAAGGAGCGGCACGTGCAGGGATGGTTTTGAAGCGCTGCGGTGGCTTCCTCTTCTGTTCATCAGGTGCCACAGGCAACGTGGGTTGTAACATCAGTCGTTATATTTGCATGAAAGCAGTTCACTTGAATGCCACAGTGCATCTGAGTAGGGTGTTCTAGCAGAACAAGCTTGTCTGGCACAGCGGGGCCTGATGGCAGTGTGTTTCCTCAGGTGAAGAGGTGCCTGAAGCCCCATCCTATCTAGCCTGCACACAATTATCTGAGAATGAAAGCTGCTTTCCAGTAATTCAGAAAGCCAAGTTACGTCTCAGCCTTGAGCATCTCGGGCTTTTGGGCCTGTCTGTAACATTTGGCACCAGCACTAATACTTTTTTTGGCATATGTTTAGCGTTTGGGGCCTGTGTCTGGGATTTGGGCCCTGTCTCGAACCACTGGGGCTTTGTCCTGGGTTTTGGAGCCTGCCTCTAGAGTTCAGGGCCTGTGATTAGGCTTTTGGGGTCTGTGTCTGGGGGCCGGTATCTGGGGGCAAGGGGGGAGCTGCTTGTAGACCCTTGGGGCCAGCATTGAGGGGGTTGGGAGCTGACTCTACACCTTTGGGGCCTGCTTCTGGGGGCAGGGGGGGGTTGAGACCAGCATCTGGGGGAGGGGTGGGAGCTGTTTGTATTCCTTTGGAGCCTGTGTCGGGGGGGGGGGGGGGGGGGGGGGGGAGGGGGGTTGGTTGGGAGCTGCTTGTACACTGTTGGAGCCTGGGTTGAGGGAGGAGGTTTGGAGCTGCTTCTACACCTTTGGGCCTGGCATCGGGGGTAGGGGGTTGGGTGCTGGTTGTAGGGGCCTGTGTTTGGGGAGGGGTGGGAGCTGCTTGTACACCTTTGGGGCCTACATCTGTGGGGGGTCAGGGCCTGTGTCTAGCGGGCTGGGAACTGCTTGTACAATGTAGGAATCTGTTTCTGCAGGGTGGCTGGGAGCTGTTTGTACAACTTTGGGGCCAGCATCTGGGGGTGGCTGGGAGCTGCCTGTACACTGTAGGGGCCTGTGTTTGTGGGGGGCTTGGGGGCCTCCCTCGGGGGGGGGGGGGAGGGTTGGGAGCTGCTTGTATAGGGTAGGGGGCCTGCCTGGCAGGGGTTGGGAGCTGCTTGTAGAATTTGGGGCCCTGTGTCTCGGGGGGGGTTGGGGCCTGTGTCTCAGGGGTGTTGGGAACTGGTTGTACACCTTTGGGTCCTGTCTCTGGGGGGGAGCTACTTGTACACTTTTGGGGTCTGTATTTGAGGGGGGTTGGGAGCTGCTTGTGCACTTTTGGACCTATGTTTAAGCTGGTTGGGAGTTGCTCATGCATTCTAGGTGCCTCCCTTTTGAGAAGGGTTGGGGCCTGCATCTCTGGGTGGTTGGGAGCTGCTTGTACACTATAGGGGCCATGGTCTTGGAGGGGGGTCTGGGCTGTTTATACACCTTTGTGGCCTGTGTTTGGGGGGGGGGTGTGGGCCTGTGCCTGGGGGAGTTGGGAGGTGTTTGTTCACTCTAGGAGCCTCCATCTGGGGGTCTTTGGGGCCTCCCTTTGAGGGGGAGGGAGTTGGGAGTTGGTTGTACACCTCCGCATCCCATGTCTTGGGGGGGGTGGGGGGAGTGGGACCGGTCTCTGAAGGGGCGGGTTGTGAGCTGCTTGTACACCTGTGTCGGGGGGAGGGTAGGGGGGTTGGCGGGGGGCGGGCCCGGGTCTTGGGCCAGTGTCTGGGTGGAGTCTAGTTCTTGGGAGGGGGTGGTGGGGTAGGAGCTGCTTGTGGGCAGTTGGGGTCTGCATCTGGGTGTGGTTGGTGCCTGCTTCTGTTGGCAGTTTCGGGCCTGCTTGTAGACTTGTGCAGCCTGGGTTTGGGGGCTTTTCTGTAACGTTTGGGGTCTGCATTTTTGCTTTGGGATGCATCTTGAGCTTTTGAGGCCTAGCAGTAGCATTTGGGGCCTGCATCTGGGGCTTTTCTGTAGCGTTTTGGTTGCGTATTTGTGATTTGTTTCCTGTATCCAGGGTTTTGCCTTTTTTGTAGTTTCCATCTTTGTGTGTGTGTGTTTCGTTGTTGGTTGTCTGGGGTTAGGGGCAGTTTGGGGTTTAGATTAAGGTCAGTGTCATTAGCGTTAGGGGGTTGATAATAAGGGTTAGGGTTGTGGTTAGAGTTGTTAGGTTTAAGGGGAATAAGGATTTCAGGGTAAGGGGATCAAGGTTGTGGGAATAAAAATGTTGTTTTTGCGCAGTTACATCCTGTAGAGGGAAGGAAGGTGGTATTGAGATATGCTTGCAGTGATAAGACAGCTTAACAGTGTGAAATGAGTTCATCTGATTCGTGTCAATATGGAACAATGCTAGGGCCGCATGATATGATGAAAAGTCTGAGAAAACCAGAGTGGTTAATATATATAGTTCTTGTATCTTGCAAAGGAATGGTCCAGCAATTCGGGTCAATAGGGGATAAGAGAACAAAGGGGTTTCAGAATAACTGCTAACTATTACAACTGTTGAATGGGACACTATGCAAGTGTCTGCCATCCAGCCAAGATGGACAAAGGAGAAGGACAAGAGAAAAGCCTGGGAGGAGGACTACGAGCCTTCAGTATGAGCGGCCCCCAGAGGGACCACCAGAGACTGATAACGCCTGCACCAGTGGGAGGGTTTGGATTCTGGGAACTAATTAGAATAACCCTGCCTTTTGTAGAAGTAGTAATGAATATGTATTAGCCTAGCAGCATAAAAACCAGCCGCCTGATGTAACTTGTGTGCGTCTTGGTGGAGCAGAGACTCCTGGCGCACCCAGCGCTGCTTGCTTACCTCTATTCATTTAATAAATTGTAAATTTCAATTGCAATCCTATTTGGGACCCAGTCATTTATTACAAGTGGGGGCTTGTCCGGGAGGGCTTTGGTTCCTGATTTCTGGTTTGATCTAGGAGAGGCACCCCCACCATTTGGTGGCTGCTGTTTGAGTCAGGTCGGAACTAATGGCATCTTGAACCTGAATAAAGGTAAGCAAAGTTTCTGATTCTTTTTTTCAGCTCCCTTGCCAGCTGCAGCACTATATTTTGCCCGTAATTGTGTGTGTGAAGATCCGAACGAAGATGACAGAGTCGTAAGCATTTAAAGCGTATACTGTTCGGTTGGGTGGGGTTCGGTTGCCTGTGTGTGTAAGAGTGTGACTGAGATGGAACTTAGTTCCGAAGCGATTGTGGAGGTCTTCTAACCGCGGTTCCAATCTCCCGCGAGGGACTTGGCCGGTGAAGGACCGAAGGGATTCCTATAGGATTTGTGGGTGTGTGATAGGTCCTCGACCCCCTGCAAGACACTCTTACTAAGGTAACCAAGGGCTGTGGGAATTGCCATAGTAAAATTCCTAGATGGGTCAGACAAAATCGAAGACCAGAGACCAGAAGAAAGGGAGCAAATTACCAGTCATACCACCAGAAAGTCCATTAGGAATAACGATTAGAAATAGGAATGATAGGGACCCCAGAAAAGGAAAAAGTAAATTAAAAATGGTCCAGTATTGTGTGACTGAATGGCCAAAGGAGCCTTTAAGACTACATGTCTTTTGGCCTGCTTTTGGATCCTTCGAAGACTGGATTTGCCAGGCCTTAAATATCCATGTTAATTCAAAGGAACCTTTTAGCCAGGAAGAAAGTGATTATGCAGGATTATGGATCAGGAGGACTTCACGTCCTTTTCCAGCCTCAATATTTACACTAAAAGCAGGTAAGAAATTTGAAGAACAAGAAGAACATGAAAAAGAAAAAGAAGATAAATGTGAGCCGTTGGATAAGCTACCACCTCCATATCCTAACAATCCACCCCCGGCGGCTCCCCCTCTGGTGGCTGTGGTATCTCCACCAGTACCACCGTTGCCCCAGCTTCCACCACCAACAGCACCAGAATTAGACCGACCACCGGCTGCATGAACGAGAAGTAGGACTGACGTATCTGAGAGAGCTTCTCTATATCCCTTAAGGGAGGTAACTGGCGTATAACTGGCGCGCGTCTTGGTGGAGCAGAGACTCCCGGCGTACCCAGCACTGTTTGCTTACCTCTATTCATTCAGTGAATTGTAAACTTTGATTGTAATCCTATTTGGGACTTTTATTTATTATAACAGACAACCTTGTAAAACGCAGACAACCAGAATCCTTACAGCAATTAGGTGGAAATCACGGCGTAAGAAACATTACCACCTCAAAGAGTAAAAACCTCAAAAGAAATGTGACTTGTAACAGGCCAGCAGCTGTGTATTTTCTGTGAAGCACCAGCTAGATTATGAACCTTGAATAGCACAGTTAAAGGGGAAACAGGGGAGGGTCCCGGTCCTCGGCAGAAAAAAAAAGTGTATAAACTGTGTATGGAATTAGTAGGCACCCTCCTGCTTGTGGGACACCCGCCATTGTAATCTCGAATAATAATGCTACTGTACTGAGATCCTCGACTCAGCCTATGCTATTTGCTACAGATTGATTCAGGGTTTTAAGGTTTCAGGGATTGGGCACTAGGGTTGGGTTTCAGGGTAAGGGGTTTCAGGGTTTATGTTTAGGATTTTAAGGTTTTTAGGGTTGGAGTTTTAACGGTTAGGATTTTAAGGATTTGGGGGTTAGGGTTTTAAGGGTTTCAGGGTTAGCGTGTTAGGGTATTAGAGTTTTTTGGGTTGTAGTGTTGATATGTTTTTCAGGGTTAGAGTCTTAAGGTTTTATTTTTGGTCAGTTATTTACGGTTAGGGTTTTAAGATCTTTTTTTTTTTTTTTTTTTTTTTTTTTTTTCAGGTTAGGTTCTCCAGGTCCAGGGTTTTGAGTATCCTAATTTTGGGGGTTTGGATTTTGAGCATCTTAATTTTGGGGGTTAGGCTTTTGTGTGCCCTAATTTTTTGGGATCGGCTTTCAAGCATCCTAAGTAGTTGGGTTAGGGTTTTGAGCATCTTAATATTTTGGGTCTGGGTAATGAGCATCCTCAGTTTTCAGGATAGGGTTTTGAGCATCTTAATGTTTCCAGGATAGGGTTTGGAGCGTCCTAATGTCTTGGGTTGGGGCTTTGAGCATCCTAATGTTTTTGGGTTAGGGTTTGGAACGTCCTAAATTTTCAGGATAGGGTTCTGAGCATCTCAGTGTTTCCAGGATAGGGTTTTGAGCGTCCTAAGTTTTTGGGATAGGTCTTTGAGCTTCCTAATGTTTTCCGAATAGGGTTTGGAGCATCTTAATGTTTTGGGTTTGGGTTTTGAGCGTCCGAATGTTTTTGGGTTAGGGCTTGGAGCACCCTAATGTTTTTGGGTTAGGGCTTTGAGCGTCCTGTTTTCGGGATAGGGTTTGGAGCGTCCTAGTGTTTTCGGGATAGGGTTTTGAGCGTCCAAAGTTTTTGGGTTTGGGTTTTGAGCGTCCAAAGTGTTATAAGTTTCCCCCTTAATTAATTTTCAGAGAGCATTGTATTAATCATAGAAAGGAATTTATTGAGTAAGCAAACATCAAGCAAAACAGCACTGGGCAGCCGGGGAGTCTCAGCTCCGCCAACGGCACGCACCTCACCCCCGCCAAGGTCCCTTTTTATACCTTGCTAATTCCGGGATTACGCAGCACATCCTGGTATATTCTGCGACTGCGCGCACTGTTGCGCGCAAAAGAATTTTTAAGAATTTAAATCTCTTTAAAAAGAAAATTAAGCAAAAGAATTTTCATAGTGTCTAGGCAAGCATTATGCAGCTCCTTACTTCAGCAGGGAGCTTTCGCAACTCCCGCTCCTCAAACAGAACTCCTTGTTTTTATAATACAAAAGACAATGAACAAACATTTATGGTGTATTACCCTAAGTTTTTGGGTTAGGGTTTTTTGCGTCTTAATGTTTTGGGGTTAGGGTTTGGAGCGCCCTAAGTTTTTGGGCTAGGGCTTGGAGCATTCCTAACGTTTTGGGTTGGGTTTGGGTTTTGAGCATCCTAAGATTTTGGGTTAGGGGTTTTAGGCATAGGTCTTCAGGGGTTTAGTGTGGTAAATAGTTTGGGTTAGGTCTGTAGGGGTTTCGAGGTTTTTTGGATATTAGGGCTTGAGGCTTTTTTTGTAAGGGCGGTGAGGGTTCCAGTGAGTGCTGGTAAATGTAGTTCTCGAGCACTCGGCCTGTGATTGTCCATACCGGCTGTCCGGGGAATGCTGGTAGGTGTAGTTTTCCGGCACTGGGAGGCCATGTTATGTGCCCAGAGCATGCCGGGAGATGTAGTTCTCGGGACTCCGGACTTCCGGGAGGCCATGTTGCGTACCCATGGTATGCCGGGAAATGTAGTTGTCGGATTCGGGACTTCCGGGAGGCCATGTTGAATGCCCAGAGCATACCGGGAGATGTAGTTCTCGGGAACTAGGGTTAGGGTTAGGGGCTAGGGCTGGGGCTAGAGTTAGGGTTTTGGGTGAGGGTTGGGGTTGGGGGTTATTGTTAGGGTTAGAGGGTTAGGGTTAGGCTTAGAGGGTTATGGTTAGGGATAGGTTAGGGGTAGGTTTAGAGGGTTAGGGTAAGGGTTAGGGGTTAGGGGTTGGGGTTGTGGTTAGGGTTAGGGTAAGGGTTAGGGTGAGAGTATTAGGGTTAGGGTTTGGGTTCAGATTAGGGTAAGGGTAAGGGTTAGGGCAAAGGTAAGTGTTAGGGTAAGGGTTAGGGTAAGGCTTAGGGTGGGGATAAGGTTTAGGTTTAGGGAAAGGTTTAGGTTTAGGGTAAGGGTTGGGGTAAGGGTTAGGGTAAGGGTAAGGATTAGGGTTAGGTTTAGGGTAAGAATAAGGGTACGCTAACGGTTAGGATTAGGGTAAGGGTAAAGGTTTTCATTTGTTAAAGCTGAAACGCAGTGTGCAATCTGGGACGTCACAGCCAGAGCTGCCTATGGCAAGGTGAGAGAGGAAAAGATAGAGCAGATGTTCTACTCCTAGTTTTTTCTTTATACGTAAATAAAAGTTTGAGCTAATTCCAGTTGGAAGAGTTCCAATTACTTGCTTGGTCATAATGTCTTTTAATATTGAAAGCTGCAGCAAAAGCATGGGGATTTTTGCTTCCAGAAACACCCTAGTTCTCTTGTCTACACTACGCATGCTTTTGAGCTAAAACTGATTAAAAAATAAAAAGAAAAATCACACACAAAAAAAAAAAAAAACACACACACCACAGCTGCTGCTGCTCTCTTCCTACTTCCATGTGCTTTGCCCCTACCCTTCCCAGGTGATTGGGTTTGGGTGCTAGTCGGGGCCAAATGGTATATGAGTCCCAGACATCCCCTCAGAGAGCTCCTTCTGCTTGGGTTGCTCTTTGTGGTGTTTGTTTTTCCTTCGGTCAGTTGCAGGCTTCTTCAGGTGGATGAGAGTTTATGGACTGATGCGTTTCCAAGTAGCGAGGGGAACGCACATCTTTTGAGGTAACAGCTAGTAGGATCTGTTAGAATAAACTGATGTAGTACTTGGTGCCTTTATTGCATGCAGTTCTTTATCAGGTGAGTAACTGTTGCGAGTAACTGAAGTCAATGTTACTTGGTGTGTTTGCTATGCAGTGCCTGTGCGAACTATTGCACGAGACACAGCTTTCTGACATCTGGCCCAGCAGCTACTAAATAAGGGGAGGGGAGAAGCTGAAGAACGACCAAAGGACAAAGCCTGGGAGGAAGACTACGAGCCTTCAGTACGAGCGGCCCCCAGAGGGACCACCGGAGACTGATAGCGCCTGCACCAGTGGGAGGGTTTGGATTCTGGGAACTAATTAGAATAACCCTGCCTTTTGTAGAAGTAGTAATGAATATGTATTAGCCTAGCAGCATAAAAACCAGCCGCCTGATGTAACTTGTGTGCGTCTTGGTGGAGCAGAAATTCCTGGCGCACCCAGCGCTGCTTGCTTACCTCTATTCCTTTAATAAATCATAAACATGAATTGTAAGCCTATTTGGGACTCGGTCATTTATTACAAGTGGGCCCTCCCGATGGGTGGAAGCTGTCGGGATAGCTCGGGATGCTGAGGCGTGGTGCTGCAAGGAGGTTGGTGGTCGGTGGCGCCCTGGGACAGGCCGAATTGGGAGGGGACGAGGCGGCGGGTGGTCGGTGGCTTCTGTGGAAAAGGCGCTTGTATGAGGGGCTGCGCGTTCAGAGGAACCTTGACAGGCTGCAGATAGGGGCAGGCAGGAACCTTTTGAAGTTCAGGAGAGGGAAATGCCAAGCCCTACCCCTAGGGAGAAACACCTCTGTTTACCAGCACTGGCTAGCTCGATACTGAATAAGCATTTCTTCATGGAAGGGGCGCTTTGCTATTAGAACAGGCTGCCCGGGGAAGTGGTAAGAGACCCGATCCTTAAAAGTATTAAAGAGACATGTGCACATAGCCCGGGAGTCCGTCCTCCGGCAGGGCGGGAGCTGTCTCTTCCGAGCCCCTGTGCTCCGGTCTTGTGCGATGCGTTTGCAAGCAGCACCGGGTGCCGGGTCCGACATCGGACGCTTCGGGGACGGCGATTCCGGGGCCGTCGGCTAGCGGGGGCCGGCTATCTCGTGTCCCGGGGATCCGAATTCAGGGGGCGTGGGGGCCGGCCGTGCAGTGAAGCGGGGGGCTGGCGTCCGCCGGCTTCCCAGAGAGCGGGCTTTCGGTGCCGTGCGGTTCGGTGGCCGGCCGTCCCGAAACCCTGGGCACCGGTCTTGTGCTAGACTCAGCGGGGTCCGGGGCCGAACTCGGCTTCTCGGGGCCGGCGGTCCCGGTGTCCAGGTGTCCCGCCTCGGGCGGCGCGGGGCCGGCTGTCCCTAGCAGCTGGGCTCCCAAGAGCTTCTGGGCTCCCAAGCGTCGCCCAAGACCGGATCCCAGAGAATCGGGACGGCCGGCCACACCGCTGCGACTAGCACAAGCATCTCCCGACAACGGAGCCCAGGGGCTTGCTAGGGTCAGATTCCGCGCCCCGGGATAGAGAAACGGGGAGCGCGGGTCGGCCGGCCGCAGCTTCGCACGGGACCGAACCCCCTGTCTCCGGGACGGCCAGACCCCGAGCCGGCAGACAGCAGCCTCCCGCTTCACGGCACAGTCGGCCCCCAACCCGCCCGAGTTCTGATCGCCGGGACACGGCACAGCCGGCCGCGCCGCCCGAGGCCGGACACCTGGAGCCCGGGACCGCCGTCCCTGACAGAGCCAAAGTCGGACCCCGACCCCGCTGCGGCTAGCACACGCGTCGCCCAGGACCGCAGCCTAGGACCTCGGGACGGTCGCATCCCGCGCCTCCGGCAGGAGCTACCCGGGAGGGCAGGACGGCCTGCCGCAGCTCCGCAAGAGACCGAACCTGCTGGATTCCGGGACGGCCAGAGCCCGAGCCGGTGGGCAGCAGCCTCCCGCTTCACGGCTCGGCAGTGAAGCTCACGGTTCATCGCCCGGCTCACGGTTCGTCGCCCGACTTCGGACCCACGGGACAGCCGGCACCCGCGCCGCCGGAGGCCGGAGACACGGGCCTCTGCATCGCCGTCCCCGAACCGCACGAAGTCACACACGGTCTCCGGTGCGTCCAGCACACGCATCGCAAAGACCGGAGCCCAGATTATAGGATCAGCCAGCCCCGCGCCGCCCGAGGTCGGACCGGGAACCCGGTGCGCTTGGCACATGCGTCGCCAAAGACCGGAGCTCTGGGAAGCGTGATGGCCGGACCCCATGCAGCCCGAGTTCGGACCCACGGGACATGGGACAGCAGGCACCCGTGCAGACGGAGGCCGGTCACGCGGGCCCCGGGACCACCGTCCCCGAGCCTCCCGAGGTCGGACCCGGACCCCGTGTGTTGGGGCTGTCTGAGCTGGAGTCACCTTTTCCCTGCAGCAGCCCGCACAGTGCTGTACTCTGCACTCGTAGCTGGAACAACACTGAAATCAATCCAGTGTTGTGTCTATTGCTGCATAGTGCTGGCACAGCATCAGGACTCCTTCCATGCCCCCAAGAGCCAGCAGGCTAGGGGTGGGCAAGTGATGGGGAGGGGACGTTGCAGGGCAGCTGACCTAAACCAACCAAAGGGATATTCTGTAACACCCGATGTCACACTCAGCAATAAAAGGGGGGGATCTCTTGGGGGAGGGGGCTGTTCCTCCTGAACATCCACTACGCTTTTGAGGCCCTGCTTCCCAGGAAGTGGCCGAACACTGCTCGCTGATGGGAAGTAGAGAATAATTTTTCTCTCTCTGTGCTTCCATGCGGACTTATTGTTTCTTTTGTTTCTTTTTCTCCCCATTCCCTTTCCCTTTCATTATACCTTTCTTATTTCAAACCTCGAGTTCTCTGTGTTGTATTTTCTCCCCCTTCCTCTTTGAGGAGAGGGGGAGTGAGAGAGCGGTTGTGGTGGAGCTCGGCTGCCCACCTGAGAGACTGTGGTTACCACAGTCCTTTTTGGCACCCAACGTGGGGATCGAGGGTTGAGATAACAATAGTGTTGATTGAAGTATTTACAACTAACATATTGGTTGTCATAATGCTCGGTTTTCTGGTAATACTTTTCCGTGTGGATATGTTGTATATAGCCCACTCTCTGTTTTCTTTTTTCCTTTACATCCGATCGGAGAAAATGTTGAAGTCTGTGCTTGTTTTTTTTTATCATGTTGTGCTGTAACATACTGGCCTTCAGTTTGGTTTGGTATTCAAGCCCGGCATTGTTATCCTCCTGGTCTCCTGGAGATTATCTTATTGAAAATATTAAGAATTACAGTGCCTTCTTTTTTGCCCCCAGCAGTTAATCAGTGAATGATATCGGGTGTGGTGCCTTCTACTTTTCTCCCTGTGGGCTAATTACAGCAGTTTTCAGTATCTTGGATACCCCTGGTGAGATATCCTCCTATTACTAGGTCTAGTGTTTGTCTTCTTCCCCAATGCAAAGCAGTTTATTAAGAATATTATCCAAGGACCTGTCCCCAGACAAAGTTGTGGGTGGCAAGGTGTGTGGGGGTATTTGGGCAGGTACTTATCACGGTTTTCTCCTCCAATGGTTCTAAATTTCACCCCTGAACAAGTATAAAATCCAAGAAAACTTGTAGATTGTTTGAAAGGTGTATGCCCTGACCCTGGCAATACTAGAGAACTCCACCAGCTGGCTGCACTCTGCTGGGATCTGGCTTAAGCCTATCAGATATCAATTAACATTGCGCAGCACCCTCAAGGGGACAGGGAGGGTCTTGAATTTGATGATGAGACAGCACATACTGTGACCACCCCAGAGGACCGACCATCTTTGGTATCAGTCGCCCCTGTAGTAAAGACGAAACAGTGGAAAAGGAGATCAGGTCGTTTAGTAAGGGAAGGAGCGCCTCCTATGGATGAGGGAGAAGAGGAAAAGGCAAGCGGCTCTAAAGCAGCGTTATCACGGCAACATCACGAAGAAGAGACTGAAATCATAGATGAATCAGAAACTACTCGGTCTCTATCCTTGAGTGAGCTGCGAGAAATACGAAAAGACTTCAGTCGCCGTGCAGGTGAGCACATCCTCACTTGGCTGCTTCGACGCTGGGATAGTGGGGCCAATACCCAAGAGGTAGAAGGCAACGAAGCCAAGCAGCTGGGATCCCTTTCTAGAGAAAGGCTCATTGACAGAGTAATTGGAAGAGAGGCAAAAGTTATCAGCCTCTGGAGGCGAATGCTAACAGCTGTGAAAGAAAGGTATCCCCACAAAGAGGATATTGTCTCCCAAGTAAACAAATGGACTACCATAGGGACCACTATGGATATGGATAAGATTCCAGCAGCTGCGGGAATTAGCTGTGCTGGAGATGCTTTATAGTGATTTAAACAACGCCCAGGCACCTAAAGACCCCGATGAAGTCCAATGCACATCGTCCATGTGGTGGAAGTTTGTATGGGCTGCACCCCCAACACATGCCAGCACACTGGCAGTCATGGGATGGGGCCAACTGTGGACAACGTGTCCAATCAACTTTATAAATATGAAGAAATTCTCTCTGCCCCAGTACGGGGCTGCATTTCAGCTGTGGAGAGACTGCCCCAACGGTTAGATGAACATATAGCTTCGTCCTCACCTAGACGGAAAAATCGGCCATCAAGCGCCAGCAGTCCCCAGCTCAAACAAGGGAGAATCCGGGACGCACACCGGTGGGCTTTTGGCATAGCTGCCTTGAGCACAGAGAAGATTAAGCAGCTGTCTACCCTGCCTGGTCTCTCACAAGACCCTTCTGCTGTAGGATTGCTGAGGATTGAAGAACAGCAAGTGCCAATTGCGACTACAACTGTGCACTGGTGGCAATAGCGCACCAACCGAGACTCCCTGATTCCTCTCCATGAGTTAGTTCACCATCTGGAGAGCCAAGGAGTGATCAGCAAGACTCACTCACCTTTTAACAGTCCTATATGGCCAGTGCGAAAGTCCAATGGCGAGTGGAGGCTAAGAGTGGACTATCGGGGCCTGAATGAAGTCACACCACCACTAAGTGCAGCAGTGCCAGACATGCTAGAACTCCAGTACGAACTAGAGTCAAAGGCAGCCAAGTGGAATGCTACTACCGATACTGCTAATGCATTTTTCTCTATCCCTCTAGCAGCAGCATGCAGGCCACAATTTGCTTTCACTTGGAGGGGCATTCAGTATACTTGGAATCGACTGCCCCAGGGGTGGAAACACAGCCCTGCCCTCTGCCATGGACTGATCCAGACGGCACTGGAACAGGGGAACGCTCCTGAACACCTGCAGTATATCGATGATATCATCGTATGGGGTAACACAGCAGAAGAAGTTTTTGGGAAAGGGAAGAAAATAATTCCAATTCTCCTGAAAGCTGGATTTGCCATTAAAAAGAGCAAGGTCAAGGGACCTGCACAGGAAATCCAGTTCTTGGGGGTAATGGCAGGATGGACGTCGCCACATTCCGACGGATGTGATCAACAAAATAACAGTTCTGTCTCCGCCAACCAGCAAAAAAGAAACAGAAGCGTTCCTAGGTCTTGTGGGATTTTGGAGAATGCATGTGCCAGGCTATAGTCAGCTTGTGAGTCCTCTATATCGAGTGACTCGAAAGAGGAACTGACCATTGAGGCCATCACACAGGTTACCCATGAGTGTGAGAGCTGTGCTGCAATCAAACGAGCCATGAGGGTAAAGTCTTCCTGGAATAGGGGGAGATGGCTTGGATTTCGATATGGTGAGGTCTGGCAGATTGACTACATCGGACCACTTCCACAAACCCGCCAAGGCAAACGGTACATACTCACCATGGAAGAAGCAACTACTGGGTGGCTGGAAACATACCCTGTAAACCATGCCACGGCCCGAAACACTATCTTGGGCCTGGAAAGACAAGTGCTGTGGCGACATGGTCCACCAGAAAGAATTGAGTCCGACAATGGAAGTCACTTCCAAAACAATTTGATCACTTTCTGGGCCAAGAGATGGCTGTATCTGGGCCATTGAATGGGTGTACCACATCCCTTATCACCCACAAGCCTCTGGGAAGGTTGAGAGGTACAATGGACTGTTAAAAACTATGCTGCGAGCATTGGGTGCTGCGACATGGAAACATTGGGATATAAATCTACGAGAGGCCACTTGGCTAGTTAACAACAGGGGGTCTGAAAGCCGTGCTGGTCCTGCTGAAACAAAACCCCTACACACTGTGGGAGAAGCTAAAGTCCCTGTAGTGCGTGTGGGGAAGTGGATGGGGAAGGCGGTGTGGGTTGCCCCTGCCATGGGAAAAGGCAAACCCACTCGTGGGATTGTCTTTGCCCAAGGTCCAGGGTATACCTGGTGGGTGATGCAGAAAGATGGGGATATCAAGTGTGTGCCTCAAGGAGATTTAACACTAGGAGAAAATTAATCTGTCATCCAAGTTATGTGTTGTAGGAGGACACTGCAGAACCAATGAAAGGTCAACTTTGCAAGGAACCGGGCAAGTGCAACAGTGATGTGAGCAAAGCTGGTGCTGGTGTCAGGAAAACCAACTTCGCCTGCCCTGAGTGACCACTTTGACACATGATGGTGAAACCATCAACAGTTTTTATGAGCATTTTGGGAAAAGACCTATAAAATAAAGAGAAGTACAGACATAAAAATGCTTCAATGGACAGAAAACTATGGTGATGAGACCATCTGTATACTAAACTGTACCTGATTGTGACACAAATGTTATGGAATAAGGGGTGGAAGTTGTGTTGGGTCTGTCTGAGCTGGAGTCACCTTTTCCCTGCAGCAGCCCGCACAGTGCTGTACTCTGCACTCGTAGCTGGAACAACACTGAAATCACTCCAGTGTTGTGTCTATTGCTGCATAGTGCTGGCACAGCATCAGGACTCCTTCCAAGTCCCCAAGAGCCAGGCACGGGTGCCGGCTGTCCCGTGTCCCGTGGGTCCGAACTCGGGCTGCGTGGGGTCCGGCCATCACGCTTCCCAGGGCTCCGGTCTTTGGCGACGCGTGTGTCAACCGCACCGGGTTGCCGGTACGACCTCGGACGGCTCTGGAGCTGTCTGTCCCTAGAACCTGTGCTCCGGTCTTGGGCGAGGCGTGTGCCAGACGCAGCGAGGTCCGGAGTCGACTTCGGGCGCTTTGAGGACGGTGATCCCCCGGGGCACGGGATTCTGTCCTCCGGTGGCGCGGGTGCCAGTTGTCCCGTGTTCCGGGGGTCCGAACTCGGGCTGAGTGAGGCACGACCATCCCGCGGCCCTGGGCGCCGTTCTTGGGCGACGCATGTGCCAAGCGCACCGGGTTCCCGGTCCGACCTCGGGCGGCGCGGGGCTGGCTGATCCTATAATCTGGGCTCCGGTCTTTGCGATGCGTGTGCTGGACGCACCGGAGACCGTGTGTGACTTCGTGCGGTTCGGGGACGGCGATGCAGAGGCCCGTGTCTCCGGCCTCCGGCGGCGCGGGTGCCGGCTGTCCCGTGGGTCCGAAGTCGGGCGACGAACCGTGAGCCGGGCGATGAACCGTGAGCTTCACTGCCGAGCCGTGAAGCGGGAGGCTGCTGCCCACCGGCTCGGGCTCTGGCCGTCCCGGAATCCAGCAGGTTCGGTCTCTTGCGGAGCTGCGGCAGGCCGTCCTGCCCTCCCGGGTAGCTCCTGCCGGAGGCGCGGGATGCGACCGTCCCGAGGTCCTAGGCTGCGGTCCTGGGCGACGCGTGTGCTAGCCGCAGCGGGGTCGGGGTCCGACTTTGGCTCTGTCAGGGACGGCGGTCCCGGGCTCCAGGTGTCCGGCCTCGGGCGGCGCGGCCGGCTGTGCCGTGTCCCGGCGATCAGAACTCGGGCGGGTTGGGGGTCGACTGTGCCGTGAAGCGGGAGGCTGCTGTCTGCCGGCTCGGGGTCTGGCCGTCCCGGAGACAGGGGGTTCGGTCCCGTGCGAAGCTGCGGCCGGCCGACCCGCGCTCCCCGTTTCTCTATCCCGGGGCGCGGAATCTGACCCTAGCAAGCCCCTGGGCTCCGTTGTCGGGAGATGCTTGTGCTAGTCGCAGCGGTGTGGCCGGCCGTCCCGATTCTCTGGGATCCGGTCTTGGGCGACGCTTGGGAGCCCAGAAGCTCTTGGGAGCCCAGCTGCTAGGGACAGCCGGCCCCGCGCCGCCCGAGGCGGGACACCTGGACACCGGGACCGCCGGCCCCGAGAAGCCGAGTTCGGCCCCGGACCCCGCTGAGTCTAGCACAAGACCGGTGCCCAGGGTTTCGGGACGGCCGGCCACCGAACCGCACGGCACCGAAAGCCCGCTCTCTGGGAAGCCGGCGGACGCCAGCCCCCCGCTTCACTGCACGGCCGGCCCCCACGCCCCCTGAATTCGGATCCCCGGGACACGAGATAGCCGGCCCCCGCTAGCCGACGGCCCCGGAATCGCCGTCCCCGAAGCGTCCGATGTCGGATCCGGCACCCGGTGCTGCTTGCAAACGCATCGCACAAGACCGGAGCACAGGGGCTCGGAAGAGACAGCTCCCGCCCTGCCGGAGGACGGACTCCCGGGCTATGTGCACATGTCTCTTTAATACTTTTAAGGATCGGGTCTCCGATTACCACTTCCCCGGGCAGCCTGTTCTAGTATCAAAGCACCCCTTCCATGAAGAAATGCTTATTCAGTATCGAGCTAGCCAGTGCTGGTAAACAGAGGTGTTTCTCCCTAGGGGTAGGGCTTGGCATTTCCCTCTCCTGAACTTCAAAAGGTTCCTGCCTGCCCCTATCTGCAGCCTGTCAAGGTTCCTCTGAACGCGCAGCCCCCCATACAAGCGCCTTTTCCACAGAAGCCACCGACCACCCTCCACCTCGCCCCCTCCCAATTCGGCCTGTCCCAGGGCGCCACCGACCACCAACCTCCTTGCAGCACCACGCCTCAGCATCCCGAGCTATCCCGACAGCTTCCACCCATCGGGAGGGCCCACTTGTAATAAATGACCGAGTCCCAAATAGGCTTACAATTCATGTTTATGATTTATTAAAGGAATAGAGGTAAGGAAGCAGCGCTGGGTGCGCCAGGAGTCTCTGCTCCACCAAGACGCACACAAGTTACAGCAGGCGGCTGGTTTTTATGCTGCTAGGCTAATACATATTCATTACTACTTCTACAAAAGGCAGGGTTATTCTAATTAGTTCCCAGAATCCAAACCCTCCGACTGGTGCAGGCGTTATCAGTCTCCGGTGGTCCCTCTGGGGGCCGCTCGTACTGAAGGCTCGTAGTCTTCCTCCCAGGCTTTGTCCTTTGGTCGTTCTTCAGCTTCTCCCCTCCCCTTATTTAGTAGTTGCTGGGCCAGATGTCAGAAAGCTGTGTCTCGTGCAATAGTCCGCACAGGCACTGCATAGCAAACACACCAAGTAACATTGACTTCAGTTACTCGCAACAGTTACTCACCTGATAAAGAACTGCATGCAATAAAGGCACCAAGTACTACATCAGTTTATTCTAACAGATCCTACTAGCTGTTACCTCAAAAAGATGTGCGTACCCCTCGCTACTTGGAAACGCATCAGTCCATAAACTCTCATCCACCTGAAGAAGCCTGCAACTGACCGAAGGAAAAACAAACACCCCAAAGAGCAGCCCAAGCAGAATGAGCTCTCTGAGGGGATGTCTGGGACTCATATACCATTTGGCCTCGCCTAGCACCCAAACCCAATCACCTGGGAAGGGTAGGGGCAAAGCACAAGGAAGTAGGAAGAGAGCAGCAGCAGCTGTGGTGTGTTTTTTTTTTTTTTTTTTGGTTTGTGTGTGATTTTTCTTTTCATTTTTTAATCAGTTTTAGCTCAAAAGCATGCATAGTGCAGACAAGAGAACTAGGGTGTTTCTAGAAGCAAAAATCCCCATGCTTTTGCTGCAGCTTTCAATATTAAAAGACATTATGACCAAGCAAGTAATTGGAACTCTTCCAACTGGAATTAGCTCAAACTTTTATTTACGTATAAAGAAAAAACTAGGAGTAGAACATCTGCTCCATCTTTTCCTCTCTCACCTTGCCATAGGCAGCTCTGGCTGTGACGTCCCAGATTGCATACTGCGTTTCAGCTTTAACAAATGAAAACCTTTACCCTTACCCTAATCCTAACCATTAGCGTACCCTTATTCTTACCCTAAACCTAACCCTAATCCTTACCCTTACCCTAACCCTTACCCCAACCCTTACCCTAAACCTAACCCTTTTTCTAAACCTAAACCTTATCCCCACCCTAAGCCTTACCCTAACCCTTACCCTAACACTTACCTTTGCCCTAACCCTTACCCTTACCCTAATCTGAACCCAAACCCTAACCCTAATACTCTCACCCTAACCCTAACCACAACCCCAACCCCTAACCCCTAACCCTTACCCTAACCCTCTAAACCTACCCCTAACCTATCCCTAACCATAACCCTCTAAGCCTAACCCTAACCCTCTAACCCTAACAATAACCCCCAACCCCAACCCTCACCCGAAACCCTAACTCTAGCCCCAGCCCTAGCCCCTAACCCTAACCGTAGTTTCCGAGAACTACATCTCCCGGTATGCTCTGGGCATTCAACATGGCCTCCCGGAAGTCCCGAATCCGACAACTACATTTCCCGGCATATCATGGGTACGCAACATGGCCTCCCGGAAGTCCGGAGTCCCGAGAACTACATCTCCCGGCATGCTCTGGGCACATAACATGGCCTCCCAGTGCCGGAAAACTACACCTACCAGCATTCCCCGGACAGCCGGTATGGACAATCACAGGCCGAGTGCTCGAGAACTGCATTTACCAGCACTCACTGGAACCCTCACCGCCCTTACAAAAAAAGCCTCAAGCCCTAATATCCAAAAAACCTCGAAACCCCTACAGACCTAACCCAAACTATTTACCACACTAAACCCCTGAAGACCTATGCCTAAAACCCCTAACCCAAAATCTTAGGATGCTCAAAACCCAAACCCAACCCAAAACGTTAGGAATGCTCCAAGCCCTAGCCCAAAAACTTAGGGCGCTCCAAACCCTAACCCCAAAACATTAAGACGCAAAAAACCCTAACCCAAAAACTTAGGGTAATACACCATAAATGTTTGTTCATTGTCTTTTGTATTATAAAAACAAGGAGTTCTGTTTGAGGAGCGGGAGTTGCGAAAGCTCCCTGCTGAAGTAAGGAGCTGCATAATGCTTGCCTAGACACTATGAAAATTCTTTTGCATAACGTAACAAAAAAGAGACCCCCCAACCCATTCTCCTTCTGCATCTCAGTTGCCTCTTTTGTTCAAAGACACTGTTGCAAAGCTCATGTAACCATCTCCTGATAAGTTGCTAAACTAGTGTATCAACATCCTGCCTTCCTGTCTCACGCTGGGCCAACATGACCAAATAATAAAAGAAGTTGAACCACAATGCCGAGGAAGACTACGGCCTTCATCTTCACGACCACCAGAGGGACAGAGACGACCCCCTAGCAACAGTGCGCGCAGTCGCAGAATATACCAGGATGTGCTGCATAATCCCGGAATTAGCAAGATATAAAAAGGGACCCTGGTGGGGGT
This sequence comes from Netta rufina, assembly GCF_964035555.1. Taxonomy (NCBI): domain Eukaryota; kingdom Metazoa; phylum Chordata; class Aves; order Anseriformes; family Anatidae; genus Netta; species Netta rufina. The sequence goes on from NC_140134.1 coordinate 897,795, forward strand.
GAGGTGCGTGCCATTGGCAGAGCTGAGACTCCCCGGCCGCCCAGTGCTGTTTTGCTTGATGTTTGCTCACTCAATAAATTCCTTTCTATGATTAATACAATGCTCTCTGAAAATTAATTAAGGGGGCAATTTATAACACTTTGGAAGATCAAAACCCAAACCCAAAAACTTTGGATGCTCAATACCCAAACCCAAAACGTTAAGATGCTCAAAACCCTAACCCAACTACTTAGGATGCTTGAAAGCCTATCCCAAAAAATTAGGGCACACAAAAGCCTAACCCCCAAAATTAAGATGCTCAAAATCCAAACCCCCAAAATTAGGATACTCAAAACCCTGGACCTGGAGAACCTAACCTGAAAAAAAAAAAAAAAAAAAAAAAAAAGATCTTAAAACCCTAACCGTAAATAACTGACCAAAAATAAAACCTTAAGACTCTAACCCTGAAAAACATATCAACACTACAACCCAAAAAACTCTAATACCCTAACATGCTAACCCTGAAACCCTTAAAACCCTAACCCCCAAATCCTTAAAATCCTAACCGTTAAAACTCCAACCCTAAAAACCTTAAAATCCTAAACATAAACCCTGAAACCCCTTACCCTGAAACCCAACCCTAGTGCCCAATCCCTGAAACCTTAAAACCCTGAATCAATCTGTAGCAAATAGCATAGGCTGAGTCGAGGATCTCAGTACAGTAGCATTATTATTCGAGATTACAATGGCGGGTGTCCCACAAGCAGGAGGGTGCCTACTAATTCCATACACAGTTTATACACTTTTTTTTTTCTGCCGAGGACCGGGACCCTCCCCTGTTTCCCCTTTAACTGTGCTATTCAAGGTTCATAATCTAGCTGGTGCTTCACAGAAAATACACAGCTGCTGGCCTGTTACAAGTCACATTTCTTTTGAGGTTTTTACTCTTTGAGGTGGTAATGTTTCTTACGCCGTGATTTCCACCTAATTGCTGTAAGGATTCTGGTTGTCTGCGTTTTACAAGGTTGTCTGTTATAATAAATAAAAGTCCCAAATAGGATTACAATCAAAGTTTACAATTCACTGAATGAATAGAGGTAAGCAAACAGTGCTGGGTATGCTGGGAGTCTCTGCTCCACCAAGACGCGCACCAGTTATACACCAGTTACCTCCCTTAAGGGATATAGAGAAGCTCTCTCAGATACGTCAGTCCTACTTCTCGTTCATGCAGCCGGTGGTCGGTCTAATTCTGGTGCTGTTGGTGGTGGAAGCTGGGGCAACGGTGGTACTGGTGGAGATACCACAGCCACCAGAGGGGGAGCCGCCGGGGGTGGATTGTTAGGATATGGAGGTGGTAGCTTATCCAACGGCTCACATTTATCTTCTTTTTCTTTTTCATGTTCTTCTTGTTCTTCAAATTTCTTACCTGCTTTTAGTGTAAATATTGAGGCTGGAAAAGGACGTGAAGTCCTCCTGATCCATAATCCTGCATAATCACTTTCTTCCTGGCTAAAAGGTTCCTTTGAATTAACATGGATATTTAAGGCCTGGCAAATCCAGTCTTCGAAGGATCCAAAAACAGGCCAAAAGACATGTAGTCTTAAAGGCTCCTTTGGCCATTCTGTCACACAATACTGGACCATTTTTAATTTACTTTTTCCTTTTCTGGGGTCCCTATCATTCCTATTTCTAATCGTTATTCCTAATGGACTTTCTGGTGGTATGACTGGTAATTTGCTCCCTTTCTTCTGGTCTCTGGTCTTCGATTTTGTCTGACCCATCTAGGAATTTTACTATGGCAATTCCCACAGCCCTTGGTTACCTTAGTAAGAGTGTCTTGCAGGGGGTCGAGGACCTATCACACACCCACAAATCCTATAGGAATCCCTTCGGTCCTTCACCGGCCAAATCCCTCGTGGGAGATTGGAACCGCGGTTAGAAGACCTCCACAATCGCTTCGGAACTAAGTTCCATCTCAGTCACACACACAGGCAACCGAACCCCACCCAACCGAACGGTATACGCTTTAAATGCTTACGACTCCGTCATCTTTGTTCGGATCTTCACACACACAATTACGGGCAAAATATAGTGCTGCAGCTGGCAAGGGAGCTGAAAAAAAGAATCAGAAACTTTGCTTACCTTTATTCAGGTTTAAGATGCTATTAGTTCCGACCTGACTCAAACAGCAGCCACCAAATGTTGGGGGTGCCTCTCCTAGATCAAACCAGAAATCAGGAACCAAAGCCCTCCCGGACAAGCCCCCACTTGTAATAAATGACTGGGTCCCAAATAGGATTGCAATTGAAATGTACAATTTATTAAATGAATAGAGGTAAGCAAGCAGCGCTGGGTGCGCCAGGAGTCTCTGCTCCACCAAGACGCACACAAGTTACATCAGGCGGCTGGTTTTTATGCTGCTAGGCTAATACATATTCATTACTACTTCTACAAAAGGCAGGGTTATTCTAATTAGTTCCCAGAATCCAAACCCTCCCACTGGTGCAGGCGTTATCAGTCTCCGGTGGTCCCTCTGGGGGCCGCTCGTACTGAAGGCTCGTAGACTTCCTCCCAGGCTTTTCTCTTGTCCATCTCCTTTGTCCATCTTGGCTGGATGGCAGACACTTGCATAGTGTCCCATGCAACAGTTGTAATAGTTAGCAGTTATTCTGAAACCCCTTTGTTCTCTTATCCCCTATTGACCCGAATTGCTGGACCATTCCTTTGCAAGATACAAGAACTATATACATTAACCACTCTGGTTTTCTCAGACTTGTGGTTATACAAGGGTACGTAAGACAGAAGGTCACATTTCATCATATCATGCGCCCCTAGCATTGTTCCATATTGACACGAATCAGATGAACTCATTTCACACTGTTAAGCTGTCTTATCACTGCAAGCATATCTCAATACCACCTTCCTTCCCTCTACAGGATGTAACTGCGCAAAAACAACATTTTTATTCCCACAACCTTGATTCCCTTACCCTGAACTCCTTATTCCCCTTAAACCTAACAACTCTAACCACAACCCTAACCCTTATTATCAACTGTTATAAATTAGACCACACAATTTTCTGGTCTATTGAAATTATTTTATTAATCAAGTAAGCAGGCACAAAGAAAACAGAGCTGGGCGGCTGGGGAGTGTCCGCTCTGCAACAGCACGCAATGTCCCTTTCCAGGGTTGCTGTTTTATAGCAGTCGAATTCCAGCTTATCAGGACTTGTTGAACTGGCTGAGGCTGTGCAGTCTATTGTTGAGAGGGGGGTCGTTATTCCTCTGCTTCATGTTCAGGTGGGGGAAGTGAAGCTGATTAAGGAGGCATTGGGGAGGTATTGGGGAGGCAAGGACAATCCCCAGACAAGGACTGTATATCTCGAAACAAGACACTGGAACTCATGATAAGGAAGCGGCAGACGGACAGAGAAACAAATGTAAGGACTATAAATCTCGAAACTGGACATTGGAATTCATTATAAAGATACAACAAACGGGAGAATTAGCAACAACCAGCTCTTGCAATTAAGAAACGTGCCAATTCAGCAGATTCCTGACCAAAGGTGAAAAGTACACTGTGAGGAAGACTCGGGGTCTTCCTCCCAAAGACCCCTGCCCACGTCCCAAAGACCCCTGCCCACAATTCTTGGGAGGCTCTACGCAGGCGCAAGGTGCCAAAAGGCTAATTAGCATGAGAAGCGAGGGAAGGCGGGGATAGGTAATGCATATGTATAGGTGCTTGTAGAATATTGATAGATTGATTGTATGAATTCAAGACTGCTTTCCGCTTTGGGTATGCACGATAGGTGGAGAGATCCCCCGTGCATCCAGCGCTGCAATAAAGAATATACCACTTAAAGGAATTACGGCTTCGATCTTTGAATCAATCTGGCACCTCAGATGGGACAACCTCTCTGCCAGACCGCAGGACCCGCTGGGAACAGGACTCCCTAGGGTACCCCCGGGATTTCCCGGCGGGACTCCTCGACTCACTGGATCACTGCGGAGGCAGACAAGGACCCCATCATTGTAAGTGAGTATATTCTTTATTCTGGTTTGGTTTTCTGGTAGACCGGTCATCTGGAACTGTCTGTAAGTCAGAAGGTGATCTTCTGCGAGGCAGTGTTTGGTATATACTTTGTGGTTAGCACCATAAGTATATGTTTGGGGACCTTAAGGAAGGAGCTCGCTTTAAGGTCCATCTGGAATTGTGTTGCCTATTTCGGTTTTCTGACTCATGGAGTGTGATATTTAACTCTTGTTATTGTTACTGTGATTTTGGCTATTTTCTTGGTGATAATTGTATGTTCGTGGCGTTATAAGAAAGATATCATTACAGTGTTACATATTTTGGTTTTCTGACTTATCGCATGTGGAATTTGACTCTGACTATTGTTATTGTGATTTTGGCAATATTCCTGGTAATAGTAATTGTTTCGTGACATCGCTATTGAAAGATATTGCGTGCCCACATTTTTGTAAGTGATACATGTATTCTGAAAGTGTGAACTGGAAAATGGGGGGGCAAACAAGCAGTGAAATTTTAAAGAAAAGTGTGTTAGGCTGTGTTTTGAGTCACTGGAAGGATATTGGAGGATCTGCCGGTGGAAGTGTGAACAGGAAAACATTGATAAAATATTGTAATCAATGGTGGCCGCTTTATAAGCTGGAATGTGGAGAAAAGTAGCCCCTAAATGGAACTTTAAACTATAATATTTTGCTACAGGTAATGTTGTGTTGTTTTTTTTTTGAGAAGGAGAACAGGATGAAATGTTGTATACTGATGTTGTTTCAGCATCTTGGTGGGAAAAGGTACGGAATTAAGTTGGCCCCTGACTGAACCTTTGATGTTGGCATTAGAGAAGTACAGGCTGGAGAAAGATAAAGGAAGTGTTAAAAGGGTTGTTGAAAGTGTTAAAGGTGTTTGAAGTTGAATCAGCAGGGAAAGAGGATGTAGGAATGTTAATAGTTCTGCCTCTGCCCGAGGCAGAGATCTTAAAATCATGGGTGTTAGCCCTTTGGGGCAAAGGGACCATGATGGGTCCGAGAGAGTTGTCACAGAAACAGAAAAGCAGTTAACTCTTAAAACAACCTGAGTTCATGTGCGAGCTCAGATTGCCGATGGGACCACTCAGGGAACTGTGGACAATTGCATTCCCCTGACCGACCCCCACTAAGACCCGAATCATCCTGAAAATTATGAACAGTTAATACTAAAATCTGGATGAATTGGGAATTGAGAATATGCTTCCAACAAGGTCTAAAAGAAACCCCTATGGAATTTTTGGACCAACTCTGAAATGTAATGAAAATAAATAAATAAATAAATGAATAAAAACAAAACGGTTTGGACCTGGCTTTGGAGGACAAATTGACTAGCCTTTTCCTAGGGTAATCGACCCCTGATTTCAACAGGAATAACGGGGACCTGGGGAATCTACCCTAGCGGATCCTCCACTGGTTATAATGAAGCTAGGGGAGGAATGGAAGTGAAATTTCTTATTGCTATGGGGCAACGTATTCAGTTCTAAATCAAGCATTAATGCCTTCACAGAATTATTATGTTAGGGTAAAAGGTGTGTCGTGGTTTAACCCGGCCGGCAGCTAAACACCACGCAGCCATTCATTCACCCTCCCCCTCCCTCTCTGGGACAGGGAAGAGAAATGGAAAGTGAAGCCTGTGAGTTGAGATAAAGACAGTTTAATAAGACAAAATAATAATAATAATAATAATAATAATAATAATAATAATAATAATAATAATAATACAATGATGATAATAGTACCACTACTAATAATGTGTACAAACAAGTGATGCACAATGCAATTGCTCACCACCCGCTGACCGATGCCCAGCCTAACCCCGAGCAGTCCGGCCCCCTCCCCCTGGCTAGCCACCCCTATGTATTGTTTAGCCTGACGTCAGATGCTATGGAATACCCCTTTGGCTAGTTTGGGTCACCTGTCCTGGGTCTGTCCCCTCCCAGCTCTTACTGCACCCCCAGCCTGCCTGTTGGCAGGACAGAACAAGAAGCTGAGATGTCCTTGGCTTGGTATAAGCACTGCTCTGCAACAATTAAAACATCGGGGTGTTATCAGCACTCTTCTCATCCTAAGCCAAAACATAGCATTCTACCAGCTACTAGGAAGAAAATTAACTCTGTTCTAACTGAAACCAGGACAAGGTGTAACCGAAAAGGCTTATTTTTGTGAACCTTTGAAGTACAAGTTAGGGAAACAATGGGGCATACACAGATTTTTATCTATGCCTAACTCCTCATGGGCACTCTTAGGTAGAGATTTATTAGAGCAATTAGGAGCAGAAATTGTCTTTGAAAAAGGGAAAAAGGAATTAAGAATAGGAGAAGAACTAATAAATGTGTTAAGCTTGGCACTAATACAAACTAAAAGTGAAATACCTTTAGAGATCACAGATCAAGTATGTCCAGGAGTTTGGGCTACCGAAGTCCCTGGAAGAGCTAAAAATGTGACCTTAATACTTATTAAATTAAAGCCAGGAGAGAAACCGGTTAAGGTTAAGTAATATCCTTTGAGGATAGAAGATAGGAAAGGAATTAAAGAGATAATTGATAAATTTTTACAGTATGGATTATTGATTGAATGCGAATCAGAATACAATGCACCCATATTGCCAATTAAAAAGGCAAATGAAAAAAGCTATAGGTTAGTTCAGGATTTGAGGGCCATAAATAAAATCACTGAGGATATACATCCAGTAGGGGCAAACCCTTATACTTTGCTGACTAAATTAAAGAATAGTCAAGTCTGGTTTACCGTACTGGATTTAAAAGATGCCTTCTTCTGCCTAGGCTTAGCCACAGAAAGCCAAAACCTATTCGCCTTTGAATGGGAAAATCCCGATTCAGGCAGAAAGACGCAGCTTACGTGGACATTACTACCTCAAGGATTCGAGAATAGCCCCACTATTTTTGGAAACCAATTAGCAAGGGAACTCGAAACATGGATACCTCCGGACACTGAAGGTGCTTTGTTACAATATGTAGATGATCTCTTAATAGCTACCGAGACTAAAGGGAGTTGTATTCAATGGACTATAAGTTTTCTTAATTTTCTGGGTTTAAATGGATATCAAGTCTCTTGACAGAAAGTCCAGCTGGCTCAACAAAGTGTGACCTATCTGGGATTTGAAATTTTGGGAGGACAACGAGAACTAGGAACTGAACATAAGGAAGTCATTTGCCGGACTCCAGAACCTCAAACGGTAAAGGAGCTACAAACCTTTTTAGGAATGACAGGTTGGTGTCGCCTTTGGATTTGTAATTATGGATAGCACTGCGGCAAAGCGCAAGCGGCAAAAAGGATGTCTTGTGGTAAGGAATTTCAGAGTCTGGTTTCACTCAAGGATGTTTACCCAACACCCCCTCCTGCTATTTGCTTGCTTAATCTTCCCCCTTATAAAGGCCATTAAATTGTACAACCTTATCTCCTCAGCAGATTCTCCAAATTCCTCAAAGACAATGAACAAACCCCCACTAATTTATCACATCAACCCCCTAACGCTAATGACACTGACCTTAATCCAAACCCCAAACTGCCCCTAACCCCAGACAACCAACAACGAAACACACACACACAAAGATGGAAACTACAAAAAAGGCAAAACCCTGGATACAGGAACCAAATCACAAATACACAAGCAAAACGCTATAGAAAAGCCCCAGACGCAGGTCCCAAATGCTACAGCTAGGCCTCAAAAGCTCAAGATGCAGCCCAAAGCAAAAATGCAGGCCCCAAACGTTACAGAAAAGCCCCCAAACCCAGGCTGCAGATGTCTACAAGCAGGCCCCAAACTGCCAACAGAAGCAGGCACCAACCACACCCAGATGCAGACCCCAACTGCCCACAAGCAGCTCCTACTCCACTACCCCCTCCCAAGAACTGGACTCCACCCAGACACTGGCCCCAGACCCGGGCCCGCCCCCGCCACCCCCCCCTCCCAACACAGGTGTACAAGCAGCTCACAACCCGCCCCTTCAGAGACCGGTCCCAACCCCCCACCCCCCCCAAGACATGGGATGCGGAGGTGTACAACCAACTCCCAACTCCCTCCCCCTCAAAGGGAGGCCCCAAAGACCCCCAAATGGAGGCTCCTAGAGTGAATAAGCACCTCCCAACTCCCCCAGGCACAGCCCCCCCCCCCCCAAACACAGGCCACAAAGGTGTATAAACAGCCCAGACACCCCTCCAAGACCCAGGCCCCTATAGTGTACAAGCAGCTCCCAATCACCCACAGATGCAGGCTCCAACCCCTCTCAAAAGGGAGGCACCTAGAATGTATGAGCAGCTCCCAACCGCCCTAAACATAGGTCCCAAAGTGCACAAGCAGCTCCCAACCTGCCTCAAATACAGACCCCAAAAGTGTACAAGTAGCTCCACCCTCAGAGACAGGACCCAAAGGTGTACAACCAGTTCCCAACACCCCTGAGACACAGCCCCCAACCTCCCCCCCAGACACAGGGACCCAAATTCTACAAGCAGCTCCCAACCCCTGCAGGGCGGGCCCCCTACCCTATACAAGCAGCTCCCAACCCTCCCCCCCCCCGAGGGAAGCCCCCAAACCCCCCACAAACACAGGCCCCTACAGTGTACAGGCAGCTCCCAGCCACCCCCAGATGCTGGCCCCAAAGTTGTACGAACAGCTCCCAGCCACCCTGCAGAAACAGATTCCTACATTGTACAAGCAGTTCCCAGCCCCCTAGACACACGCCCTGACCCCCCACAGATGCAGGCCCGGAAGCTCCCACCCCTCCCCCAGACGCAGACCCCAAGCCCCCCCCAAACACAGGCCCCTACAACCAGCACCCAACCCCCTACCCCTGATGCCAGCCCCAAAGGTGTAGAAGCAGCTCCAAACCTCCTCCCTCAACCCAGGCTCCAACAGTGTACAAGCAGCTCCCAACCAACCCTCCCCTTCCCCCTCCTCCCCACCGCCCCCCCCCCCCCCCCCCCCCCCCAGACACAGGCTCCAAAGGAATACAAAGAGCTCCCACCCCTCCCCCAGATGCTGGTCTCAACCCTCCCCCCCCCAGAAGCAGGCCCCAAAGGTGTACAGTCAGCTCCCAACCCCCTCAATGCTGGCCCCAAGGGTCTACAAGCAGCTCCCCCCTTGCCCCCAGATACCGGCCTCCAGACACAGACCCCAAAAGCCTAATCACAGGCCCTGAACTCTAGAGGCAGGCTCCAAAACCCAGGACAAAGCCCCACTGGTTCGAGACAGGGCCCAAATCCCAGACACAGGCCCCAAACGCTAAAAATATGCCAAAAAAAGTATTAGTGCTGGTGCCAAATGTTACAGACAGGCCCAAAAGCCCGAGATGCTCAAGGCTGAGACGTAACTTGGCTTTCTGAATTACTGGAAAGCAGCTTTCATTCTCAGATAATTGTGTGCAGGCTGATTAAGGAGGTATTGGGGAGGCAAGGACAATCCCCAGACAAGGACTGTATATCTCGAAACAAGACACTGGAACTCATGATAAGGAAGCGGCAGGCGGACAGAGAAACAAATGTAAGGACTATAAATCTCGAAACTGGACATTGGAATTCATTATAAAGATACAACAAACGGGAGAATTAGCAACAACCAGCTCTTGCAATTAAGAAACATGCCAATTCAGCAGATTCCTGACCAAAGGTGAAAAGTACACTGTGAGGAAGACTCGGGGTCTTCCTCCCAAAGACCCCTGCCCACAATTTTTGGAAGGCTCTGCGCAGGCGCAAGGTGCCAAAAGGCTAATTAGCATGAGAAGCGAGGGAAGGCGAGGATAGGTAATGCATATGTATAGGTGCTTGTAGAATATTGATAGATTGATTGTATAAATTCAAGACTGCTTTCTGCTTTGGGTATGCACGATAGGTGGAGAGATCCCCCGTGCATCCAGCGCTGCAATAAAGAATATACCACTTAAAGGAATTTCGGCTTCGATCTTTGAATCAAGGCTAGATAGGATGGGGCTTCAGGCACCTCTTCACCTGAGGAAACACACTGCCATCAGGCACCGCTGTGCCAGACAAGCTTGTTCTTCTAGAACACCCTACTCAGATGCACTGTGGCATTCAAGTGAACTGCTTTCATGCAAATATAACGACTGATGTTACAACCCACGTTGCCTGTGGCACCTGATGAACAGAAGAGGAAGCCACCGCAGCGCTTCAAAACCATCCCTGCACGTGCCGCTCCTTGTCGCTCTCTGGCCTTATCTCATATCCTTATCCACTTCTGTGGAGAGCCTGCCACGGCACCTGCAAAGCAAGACGGACACCTTTCATAGTCACCTTGTGCTACTTGGTCGTTCTGCTCCAACCCAGCTCATGACCAGCCCCTCTTCTTACACAGCTCTTCAGAGTGCAGTTTGCTCCTTTGAGCCTGTGCGAGACACCTGTGAAAGAAAAAGAAACGCATAGGCCGATGCAGCATCCAAAGACACAGCACAACTAGGTAAGTTACTCTCATCTGCTCCCTTACCTCTGCCGCTTACCAGCCCCCGAGGCAGATGCTTCAATCTACCCTCTTCAAACAGCTACAACACCTCTAAAAGACAAAGAGGGGATGCTTAGAGGAACAGTGAGACCTACAACACAACAACTGCTACATCTGTTCCTCGCTCACCTTGCCAGAGGCAGCTCTGCGTGTGACGTCCCGGGTTGTACACTGCGTTACCTAACCCTTACCCTAACCCTTCTTACCCTTACCATTACCCAAATCCTTACCTTTACTTTTTCCTTACCCTTACTCTTTCCTTTAACTATAACCTTACCCTTACCCTTAGTCTTACACTTCCCGTTACCCTAACACATACCCTAACACTTTACCTTACCCTTACACTTACCCTTACCATAAGCCGTACAATAACACTTATATGTACACTTACGCTTACACTTACCCTAGCAATTACTCGTACAATTACCCTAACCCTAACCCTTAACCTTACCATTACCCATACCCTTACCCTTACCCTTACACTTACCCTAAACATTACCCTTACCCTTAACCTAACCCTAAACCTTACCCTTATCCTAACACTTACCCTTACTGTAACCCTTACCCTTTCTGCTACACTTACCCTTAGTCTAAATCTAACCTTACACTTACTCTTAACCTTAACCTTACCCTTAAACTTAACGTAAAACTTACCCTTACGCTTCCCTCACCCTATCCCTAAAATTAACCCTAACCATTACCCTAACACGTACCCTTAACCTAACCCTAACCCTAACTCTAACCCTAACCCGAACCCTAACCCTAACCCTAACCCTTACTCTAACCCTTACCCTGATCCGTACCCTTACACTTACCCTTACCCTTACACTTACCCTAACCCTTCCTCTTACTCTTTCCCTTACTCTTACCATAACCTGTACCCTAACACTTTCTCGTACCCTTACCCTTAACCTTATGCTAACCCTAACCCTTACCCTTACCATTACCATAACACATACCCTAATGCTTATCCTTACCCTTACACTTGCCCTTACCCTCGCAAACAGCTGCAGCGAGCTGTGTGTCCTCTGATGTGCTGACTCCACCTCAGTTGCTACCTGCTCTACCACAGCTCTAAAGGGCTGTGGTATGGTCCTGCCTGGTGACAAAGAAGGCACCACGTAAAAAGCGGAGGTTCTGTCCTGGTCTCTTGCCACCGGATACTATTCTGTCCAAGTGAGAGCGTGGCTTGTCTTCCCAAGGAGCACGGGACATCTCCTGACAGTTTTCTAGCCATCGCTCCGGGCTGGAGACCCACAGCGGGCCTTAGAGCGCCCCCCGGACCTTTCCAAACCAGCACGGTCGCCTCCATATCTTGCCGGGTGACAGCTTGAACCACGCGGTGCCACTCAGCGGCTGCTGCCTCGGTCCCGTGCTCTGGCACACCGGCCCATCAGAAAAGTTGCCTTTCCAGCCCCTGGCCAGGTTAGGACAGCAACCTTCCTCTTCTTGGTCTGTGCTCTACCAGTGAGCGAGAGTAGGAATGTCAGGGCACGTCTCTGCTGTCCTTTGTCTGCCCTTTCATCAGGGAGCGTGATGGCGTTTCAAGGCATCACCAAGTGGTCGGGCAAGATGCCAATGGCCTTGACAACACTGCAAGGAAGGCTATGTCTCTGCAAGTACAAGGATGTGGGGTCGTGACCACAGTCACTTACACACCGGAAGCCTTGTCCCCAGTATGCCGGATACCAGCGTGTGGATGACTCACACCGAGGTTCACCTGAGGTTTCTTACAATGCCTCAGCACTTTCTGGTGACTCACAGGTAAGCGCAAAGCGGTTTGCTGATGCCACCTTGCAATTAAAGGGCACTGCATGTACTTCTCTGTCCATTAGCAAGAGAAAACAAGCCAGAGCCTCTGGGTCAGTGACCGGCTTTGGGTAAAACTGAACTCCCCAGGAGAGCCTTCTCGCAGCCCCACATGCAATTGGAGCCTCTGTTTTCGCTCTTTCGGAGCAACCCGAAACATAGCCCTACCCGGCATGGGAGAGGAATTCAAAAGAGGGCCCCAGAAAACGCCTTCAAAGCCCCTTTCGCCCATCCAAAAGTGCCCCCAAAGGAAGGCTTTGGGTACAACTGAACTCCCCAGGGGAGCCTTCTCGCAGCCCCACATGCAACTGGACCCTCTGTGTTCACTCTTTCTGAGCAACTCGAAACACAGCCCTACCCGGCATGGGAGAGGAATTCAAAAGAGGACCCCAGAAAATGTGTTCAAAGCCCCTTTCGCCCATCCAATAGTGCCCCTAAACGAAGGCTTTGGGTACAACTGACCCCTGTGCGGTTAGCACACATGTCGCCCAGGACCGGAGCCAAGGGGCTCGGGACAGCCAGACCCACGCTGCCCATGGAAGGACACCAGTGGTGATCATACTGAGATCACCATACCAGAGCCATCTGAGGTCTGACCCTGACCCCGGTGTGCTAGCAAACACTTTGGCCGTGACCGGAGCCCAGGGACTCTGTACAGCCCGCCTCCGCCCCGCATGGGAACGAAGCTCTGTTCTCCCTGACGGCCAGTCCCCAACCTGGCGGACGACAGCCTCCCGCTTCACAACACGGCTAGCACCCAAGCAGCTTGTGGCTGGTCACCAATGTCGTGGGAACGCCATCCCCGAGCGGCCAGATTCGGGACCCGGACCCCAGTGCAGCTAGCACACACGTCGCCCAGGACCAGAGCCAAGGGGCTCAGGACAGACGGACTCACGCGGCCCGTGGATGGACACACGGGTTCTGCGATTGCCAACCAGAGCCGCCCGAGGTCCGAACTGCGTTTCAGCTTTAACAAATGAAAACCATTACACTTACTCTAACCCTACCCTTACCCTAACCCTAACCCTAACCCTTACCCTTACCCTTACCCTTACCCTTACCCTAAGCCTTAACCTAACCCTTAACCTTACCCTAACCCTTACCCTTACCCTAACCTTAAACCTTACCCTAAGACTTACCCTTACCCTAACTGTTAAGTCTACCCTTAGCCTTACCCGAAGACTTACCCTTACCCTAACCCATACCCTAACCTTGACCCTTGCCCTAACCCTTACCCTTACCCTAACCCTTACCCTAACCCTTACCCTTGACCTAACCCTTACCATTGACCTTACCCTTACCCTTACCGTTACCCTTACCCTTACTGAAAACCTTCCTCTTACACTTACCCTAACCTTTACCCTTACCCTTACCCTTACCCTTACCCTTACCCTTACCCTTACCCTTACCCTTACCCTTACCCTTACCCTTACCCTTACCCTTACCCTTACCCTAACCCTTACCCTAACCCTTACCCTTGACCTAACCCTTACCATTGACCTTACCCTTACCTTTACCCTTACCCTTACCCTTACCCTAACTCTTACCCTTACCCTTACCCTTACTCTAACCCTTAATCTAACCCATACTCTTTCTCTTTCTCTTACTGTTACCCTAACCCTTACCCATACCCTAAGCCTAATACTCTCATCCATTCCCTAACACTAACCCTAATACTCTCACCCTAACCCTAATCCAACCCTAACCTGAACCTGAACCCGAACCCTAACACTAACCCTAACCCGAACCCTAACCTGAACCCTAACCCTAACCCTAACCCCTAACCCTCTAACCGTAATCCTAACCCTAACCTTCTAACCCTAACCCTAACCCTAACCCCTAACCCTAACCCCTAACCCTCATCCTAAACCCTAACCCTATCCCCAGCCCTAGCCCCTAACCCTAGTTCCTGAGAACTACGTCTCCCAGTATGCTCTGGGCATTCAACATGGCCTCCCGGAAGTTCCGAATCCAAGAACTACATTTCCCAGCACGCTCTGGGAACGCAACATGGCCTCCCGGAAGTCCGGAGTCCCGAGAACTACATCTCCCGGAATGCTCTGGGCACCCAACATGGCCTCCCAGTGCCGGAAAACTACACCTACCAGCATTCCCCGGACAGCCGGCATGGCCAATCACAGGCCGAGTGCTCGAGAACTGCATTTACCAGCACTCACTGGAACCCTCACCGCCCTTACAAAAAAGCCTCAAGCCCTAACCCTAAAAAGAACTCGAAACCCCTACAGACCTAACTCAAACTATTTACCACACTAAACCCGTGAAGACCTATGCCTAAAACCCCTAACCCAAAATCTTAGGATGCTCAAAACCCAAACCCATAAATTAAGATGCTCAAAACCCAAACCCAACCCAAAACGTTAGGATGCTCAAAGCCCTAACGCAAAACGTTATGAAGCTCCAAACCCTATCCCAAAAACTTAGGACGCTCAAAACCCTATCCTGCAAATATTAAGATGCTCAAAACCCAAACCCCCAAAATTAAGATACTCAAAACCCTAGCCCTTGGAGAACCTAATCTGAAAAAAATAAAATAAAGATCTTAAAACCCTAACCATAAATAACTGACCAAAAATAAAACTCTAAGACCCTAACCCTAAAAAACATATCAACACTACAACCCAAAAAACTATAAAACTCTAACACGCTAACCCTGAAACCCTAAAAACCCTAACCCTCAAATCCTTAAAATCCTAACCATTAAAACTCCAAGCCAAAAACCTTAAAATCCTAAACATAAACCCTGAAAACTCTTACCCTGAAACGCAACCCTAGCAACCTATCCCTGAAACCTTAAAACCCTGAATCAATCTGTAGCCAATAACATAGGCTAAATTGAGGATCTCAGTACAGTAGCATTTTTATTCAAGATTACAATGGCAGGCGTCCCACAAGCAGGAGGGTGCCTACTAATTCTATACACAGTTTATACACTTTTTTTTTTCTGCCAAGGACCGGGACCCTCCCCTGTTTCCCCATTAACTGTGCTATTCAAGGTTCATAATCTGGTGCTTCACAGAAAATACACAGCTGCTGGCCTGTTACAAGTCACATTTCTTTCAAGGTTTTTACTCTTTGAGGTGGTAATGTTTCTTACGCCGTGATTTCCACCTAATTGCTGTAAGGATTCTAGTTGTCTGCGTTTTACAAGGTTGTCTGTTATAATAAATAATAAAAGTCCCAAATAGGATTACAATCAAAGTTTACAATTCATTAAACGAATAGAGGTAAGCAAACAGCGCTGAGTGTGCTGGGAGTCTCTGCTCCACCAAGACGCACACCAGTTATACACCAGTTATCTCCCTTAAGGGATATAGAGAAGCTCTCTCAGATATGGCAGTCCTACTTCTCGTGCATGCAGCCAGAGGTCGGTCTAATTCTGGTGCTGTTGGTGGTGGAAGCTGGGGCAACGGTGGTACTGGTGGCGATACCACAGCCACCGGAGGGGGAGCCGCCGGGGGTGGACTGTTAGGATATGGAGGTGGTAGCTTATCCAACAGCTCCTGTTTATCATCTTTTTTTTTTCCTGTTCTTCTTCAAATTTCTTATCTGCTTTTAGTGTAAATATTGAGGCTGGAAAAGGACGTGAAGTCCTCCTGATCCATAATCCTGCATAATCACTTTCTTCCTGGCTAAAAGGTTCCTTTGAATTAACATGGATATTTAAGGCCTGGCAAATCCAGTCTTCAAAGGATCCAAAAACAGGCCGAAAGACATGTAGTCTTAAAGGCTCCTTTAGCCATTCTATCACACAATACTGGACCATTTTTTACCACAAATCCTATAGGAATCACTTCTGTCCTTCACCGGCCAAGTCCTTCGCAGGAGATTGGAACCGCAGTTAGAAGACCTCCACAATCGCTTTGGAACTAAGTTCTGTCTCAGTCACACTCTTATACACACAGGCAACCGAATCCCACCCAACCGAACAGTATACGCTTTAAATGCTTACGACTCCGTCGTTGTCCTTCGGATCTTCACATGCAGAATTATGGGCAAAATATAGTACTGCAGCTGGCAAGGGAGCTAAAAAAAAAATCAAAAACTTTGCTTACCTTTATTCAGGTTCAAGATGCCATTAGTCCCGACCCAACTCAAACAGCAGCCACCAAATGGTGGGGGTGCCTCTCCTAGATCAAACCAGAAATCAGGAACCAAAGCCCTCCCGGACGAGCCACCAATTGTAATAAATGACTGGGTCCCAAATAGGATTGCAATTGAAATGTACAATTTATTAAATGAATAGAGGTAAGCAAGCAGCGCTGGGTGCGCCGGGAGTCTCTGCTCCACCAAGACGCACACAAGTTACAGCAGGCGGCCAGTTTTTATACTCCTAGGCTAATGCATATTCATTACTACTTCTACAAAAGGCAGGGTTATTCTAATTAGTTCCCAGAATCCAAACCCTCCCACTGGTGCAGGCGTTATCAGTCTCCGGTGGTCCCTCTGGGGGCCGCTCGTACTGAAGGCTCGTAGACTTCCTCCCAGGCTTTTCTCTTGTCCATCTCCTTTGTCCATCTTGGCTGGATGGCAGACACTTGCATAGTGTCCCATGCAACAGTTGTAATAGTTAGCAGTTATTCTGAAACCCCTTTGTTCTCTTATCCCCTATTGACCTGAATTGCTGGATTATTCCTTTGCAAGATACAAGAACTATATATATTAACCACTCTGGTTTTCTTAGACCTGTGGTTATACAAGGGTACGTAAGACAGAAGGTCACATTTCATCATATCATGCGCCCCTAGCATTGTTCCATATTGACACAAATCAGATGAACACATTTCACACTGTTAAACTCTCTATCACTGCAAGAATATCTCAATACCACCTTCCGTCCCTCTAAAGGACTTAACTGTGCAAAAACAACATTTTTATTCCCACAACCTTGATCCCCTTACCCTGAAATCCTTATTCCCCTTAAACCTAACAACTCTAACCACAACCCTAACCCTTATTATCAACTCCCTAATGCTAATGACACTGACTTTAATCCAAACCCCAAACTGCCCCTAACCCCAGACAACCAACAATGAAACACAAAGACACAAAGATGGAAACCACGAAAACAGGCAAAACCCTAGATACAGGCCCCAAATCACAAACACGCAACCAAAACGCTACAGAAAAGCCCCAGATGCAGGCCCCAAACGCTACAGCTAGGCCTCAAAAGCTCAAGATGCAGCCCAAAGCAAAAATGCAGGCCCCAAATGTTACAGAAAAGCCCCCAAACCCGGGCTGCAGAAGTCTACAAGCAGTCCCCAAACTGCTAACAGAAGCAGGCACCAACCACACCCAGTTGCAGACCCCAAATGCCCACAAGCAGCTCCCACCCCCCCACCCCCTCCCAAGAACTAGACTTCACCCAGACACAGGCCCCTGACCCCCCCCCCCCCCGATACAGGTTCCAAAGGTGTACAAGCAGCTCACAAACCGCCCCTTCAGAGACATGTCCCCAACCCCCCTCCCCCCCAAGACATGGGATGCATAGGTGTACAACCAATTCCCAACTCCCTCCCCCTCAAAGGGAGGCCCCAAAGACCCCCAAATGGAGGCCCCTAGAGTGTACAAGCACCTCCCAACCCCCCTAGGCACAGGCACCCACCCCCCCAAACACAGGCCACAAAGGTGTACAAACAGCCCAGACCCCCCTCCGAGACCCAGGCCCCTATAGTGTACAAGCAGCTCCCAACCACTCACAGATGCAGGCCCCAACCCCTCTCAAAAGAGAGGCACCTAGAATGTATGAGCAGCTCCCAACCCCCCTGAACATAGGTCCAAAAGTGTACAAGCAGCTCCCAAACCCCCTCAAATACAGGCCCCAAAAGTGTACAAGTAGCTCCCCCCCCCCCCGCCCAGAGACAGGCCCCAAAGGTGTACAACCAGTTCCCAACCCCTGCAAGGGAGACCCCTACACTGTACAAACAGCTCCCAATCCACCCCAATGCAGGCCCCTGCAGTGTACAACAAACTCCCAACCCCCCCGAGACATGGGCCCCAACCCCCCCGACATGCAGGCACCAAGCCCCCCCAGAAATAGGCCACAAAGTTGTACAAGCAGCTCCCAACCACCCCCAGATTCACGCTCCAAATTCTACAAGCTGACCCCAACCCCCGCAGACACAGCTCCCTATATTGTATAAGCAGCTCCCAACCCTCCAAAATGCAGGCCCCAACCCCCCCCCCCCCCTCCAGGCCCTAAAGGTGAACAAACAGCTCCCAAGATCCCCCAGACACAGGTCCCTACAGTGTACAAGCAGATCCCAACCCCGCCGCAGATAGATGCCATCATTGTACAAGCAGTTCCCAACGCCCCCAGATGCAGGCCCTGACCCCTCCCAGACACAGGCCCCAAAGGTGTACAAGCAGATCCCAACTCTACTCCAAAAGCAGGCCCCTACACTGTTCAAACAGCTCCCAATCCTCCCCCCAACATAAACCCCTACAGTGTACAAGCACCTCTCAACCCCCTCCAGATGCAGATCCCTACATTGTACAAGCAGTTCCCAACACCTCCCCTCAAATGCAGCCACCTACCATGTTCAAGCATCTTCCAACCCTCCACCAAAGGCAGGCAGGCCCCAAAGGTGTACAACCAGCTCCCAACACCCCTGAGACACAGGCCCCAACCCCCCCTCAGACACAGGGCCCCAAATTCTACAAGCAGCTCCCAACCCCTGCAAGGCAGGCCCCCTACCCTATATAAGCAGCTCCCCCCTGCCCCCGAGGGAGGCCCCAAGCCCCCCCAAACACAGGCCCCTACAATGAACAAGCAGCTCCCAGCCACCCCCAGATGCTGGTCCCAAAGTTGTACAAACAGCTCCCAACCTCCGCAGAAACAGATTTCTACATTGTACAAGCAGTTCCCAACCCCCTAGACACAGGCCCTGACCCCCCACAGACACAGGCCCCAAAGGTGAACAGCCACCTCAAAATCCCCCCCAACGCAGGCCCTTACAGTGCACCAGCAACTCCAAACCCCCCACCCAGAGGCAGGCTCCAACCCCCCATGGACACAAGCCCTGAAGGTATACAACCAGCTCACAAACCCCTGAGACACAGGCCCCAAGCCCCCCCCCCCAGACACAGGCCCCTACAGTATACAACCAGCACCCAACCCCCTACCCCTGATGCCAGCCCCAAAGGTGTAGAAGCAGCTCCAAACCTCCCCCCCAACCCAGGCTCCAACAGCGTACAAGCAGCTCCCAACTCCCCCCCCTCCCCCCCCCCAGGCTCCAAAGGAATACAAAGAGCTCTCACCCCTCCCCCAGATGCAGGTCCCAGCCTCCCCCACCCTAGAAGCAGGCCCCAAAGGTGTACAGTCAGCTCCCAACCCCCTCAATGCTGGCACCAGTGTTCTACAAGCAGCTCCTCCCTCGCCCCCAGACACTGGCCCCAACACCCCCCCCCCCAAGACGCAGACCCCAAAAGCCTAATCACAGGCCCTGAACTCTAGAGGCAGGCTCCAAAACCCATGACAAAGCCCTAGTGTTTCGAGACAGGTCCCAAACGTTAAACGTATGCCAAAAAAAGTATTAGTGCTGGTGCCAAATGTTACGGACAGGCCCAAAAACCCAGGCAAAAGCCCGAGATGCTCAAGGCTGAGACGTAACTTGGCTTTCTGAATTACTGGAAAGCAGCTTTCATTCTCATACCCTTTTCATACACTTACCCTAACCATTACGCTTAACCTTACCCAAAACCTAACCCTTACGCTAACGGTGCAGGAACAGTCTGTCCCCACGTGCCCAAAGACAAGCTGGTGGGGAAGAAGATCAGCCTGGCTGAACAGAGAATTGTGGCTTGAGCTTAGGAGAAAAAAGAGGGTTTATAATCTTTGGAAAAGTGGACAGGCAACTAGGGAGGACTATAAGGATGTAGCGAGGCTGTGCAGGGACAACATTAGGAAGGCCAAAGCTCATCTGGAGCTCAATCTGGCTACTGCCGTTAAAGATAACAAAAAATGTTTTTATAAATACATCAACACAAAAAGGAGGACTAAGGAGAATCTCCATCCTTCACTGGATGAGGGGGGAAACTTAGTTACAAGAGATGAGGAAAAGGCGGAGGTGCTCAATGCCTTCTTCGCCTCAGTCTTTAGCGGCAATACCGGTTGTTCTCTGGATACCCAGTACCCTGAGCTGGTGAAAGGGAATGGGGAGCAGGATGTGGCCCTCACCATCTACGAAGAACTGGTTGGTGACCTGGTACGGCACTTGGATGTGCACAAGTCGATGGGGCCAGATGGGATCCACCCAAGGGTACTGAGAGAACTGGCAGAGGAGCTGGCCAAGCCACTTACCATCATTTATCAACAGTCCTGGCTATCGGGGGAGGTCCCAGTTGACTGGCGGCTAGCAAACGTAACGCCCATCTACAAGAAGGGCCGGAGGGCAGACCCGGGAAACTACAGGCCTGTGAGTTTGACCTCAGTGCCAGGGAAGCTCATGGAGCAGATTCTCTTGAGAGTCATCACGCAGCACTTGCAGGGCAAGCAGGCGATCAGGCCCAGTCAGCATGGGTTTATGAAAGGCAGGTCCTGCTTGACGAACCTGATCTCCTTCTATGACAAAGTGACGCGCTGGGTGGATGAGGGAAAGGCTGTGGATGTGGTCTACTTTGACTTCAGCAAGGCTTTTGACACTGTCTCCCACAGCATTCTCCTAAAGAAACTGGCTGCTCTTGGCTTGGACTGGCGCACGCTTCATTGGGTTAGAAACTGGCTGGATAGCCGGGCCCAAAGAGTCGTGGTAAATGGAGCCAAGTCCAGTTGGAGGCCAGTCACTAGTGGCGTTCCCCAGGGCTCGGTGCTGGGGCTGGTCCTCTTTAATATCTTTATCAATGATCTGGATGAGGGCATCGAGTGCACCCTCAGTAAGTTTGCAGATGACACCAAGCTAGGCGTGTGTGTCGATCTGCTTGAGGGTAGGAAGGCTCTGCAGGAGGATCTGGATAGGCTGCACCGATGGGCTGAGGTCAACTGCATGAAGTTCAACAAGGCCAAGTGCCGGGTCTTCCACCTGGGATGCAATAACCCCAATCAGAGCTACAGGCTGGGAGATGAGTGGTTGGAGAGCTGCCAGGCAGAGAAGGACCTGGGAGTGATGGTTGATAGTCGGCTGAATATGAGCCAGCAGTGTGCTCAGGTGGCCAAGAAGGCCAACAGCATCCTGGCTTGCATAAGAAACAGTGTGACCAGCAGGGCTAGGAAAGTGATTGTCCCTCTGTAATTCGCTCTGGTGAGGCTGCACCTCGAGTACTGTGTTCAGTTTTGGGCCCCTCGCTACAAGGACATCGAGGTGCTTGAGCGGGTCCAGAGAAGGGCGATGAAGCTGGTGAGGGGCCTGGAGAACAAGTCCTACGAGGAGCGGCTGAGGGAGCTGGGCTTGTTCAGCCTGGAGAAGAGGAGGCTCAGGGGCGACCTTATTGCTCTCTATGGGTACCTCAAAGGAGGCTGTAGAGAGGTGGGGGTTGGCCTGTTCTCCTATGTGCCTGGTGACAGGACGAGGGGGAATGGGCTTAAGTTGCGCCAGGGGAGTTTTAGGTTGGATGTTAGGAAGAACTTCTTTACTGAAAGGGTTGTTAGACATTGGAACAGGCTGCCCAGGGAAGTGGTTGAGTCACCATCCCTGGAAGTCTTTAAAAGACGTTTAGATGTAGAGCTTAGGGATATGGTTTAGTGGGGACTGTTAGCATTAGGTCAGAGGTTGGACTCGATGATCTTGAGGTCTCTTCCAACCTAGAAATTCTGTGATTCTGTGTGATTCTGTGATGCTGTGATTCTGTGATTTTTAAGTAACAGCCTTCCCCACAGGGGCCAAACATTACGTTAACCAGCCCAGGACAATATTCATGCAATTTCATGCATGACGATAACAGGGAAGATGTTATATTTAATTTCTAAAGTGAGCAAAAGAAAACACTATTTTTTATTTTTTTAAACAATGCCAGGGTTGCTGCTTTCAAAGGCCTCTCTATCTTCTCTGATGAAGATATCTCTTATGTAATTATGGAAGCTGCAGCTGTTTACACTGACAAGCTCTCCAAACCCTGGGTTGCCTAATCTGTGACGGCCATAATATCCAATTGCAGGTGACAGAATATTCTAGTTCTGCTCATTTCCTTTGAGGCCCAGAAAAGCTCATGACTAAAAGGACAAACAGGTGTTTGTGGTGGTTTTACCATGCTGGGCAGCTAAACACCACAACCGTTCTCTCACTCCCCCTCCTTAGATGAGGAGAGGAAGAAGCAAAGAATAACTCACGGGCTGAGATAAGGATAATTTAATTAAAGGGAAATAATAATAATAATTAAAGAAATATTATTATGAACTAAACAATTTAACTAAAGGGAAAAAAAGGGAAAGGGGAGAAGAGAGGGGGAAAGGAAAAAAAAAAAAAAAGGAGGAAAACAAACAAATAAAACAAATGAAGGCTATGTGGAAGTGCAGAGGAAAGAAATTACTCTCTATTTCCCACAAATGAGTGATGATTGACCATGTCCTTGAATCAGGGCCTCAACGCACGTAGCTGGTGTTCGGGAGGAGGACCGATGTTTTCACAATGCGAGCCCAGCCCTCCCCTTTTCTTCCTATTTCCACCTCTTATTGCAGAGTGTGACATCACATGGTATGGAATATCCCTTTGGTTGGTTTAGGTCAGCTGCCCTGGTGATGTTTCTCTTCTCACTTTTTGCCCACCCCCTAGGAGGGTTAGAGAGAGTCCCGATCCTGTGCCAGCATTGCTCAGCAGTAGACACAACGCTGGTGTGATAACACTGCTGTTCCAGCTACAAGTGCAGAGTACAGCACTGTATGGGCTGCTGCAGGGAAAGTTAACATCCCAGCCAGACCCAGTACAGCCCCCCGGGCCCTGGGGTGGCCAGCCTCCCCACCGCCACAGGCCAGACCGCCGGGCCCTGGGATGGCCGGCCCCATAGCCGCCTGAGGCCGGCCACCCGGAGCTTGGGAGGGCCAGCCCCCACTCCACCTGTGAGATATGTTCATCTGATTCGTGTCAGTATGGAACAATGCTAGGGCTGCATGGTATGATGAATGTGACCTTCTGTCTTACATACCCTTGTATAACCACAAGTCTAAGAAAACCAGAGTGGTTAAGGTATATAATTATTGTATCTTGCAAAGGAATGTTTTAGCAATTTGTGTCAGTAGAGAGCTTGAAGGGAAATGTATTTGTAGACTTTTCCTTGGAGTCTCTGATATCTGGGGGAGGGGGGGTTCAGAATAACTGCTAACTATTATGACTATTGCATGGGACACTATGCAAGTCTCTGCTATCTGGCCAGGAGATTAAGGAGTCCGGGAGAGCTGAAAAACAACGAAAAGACAAAGCTTGCAGGGGATGTTGCACAAGTCTCTGACATACAGCCAAGTTGGACAAAGGAGAAGGACAAGAGGGAGGAAGACTATGAGCCTTCAGCACAAGAGATCCCCAGAGGGACCACCGGAGACTGATACGCATGCTCCAGTAGGAGGGTTTGGATTCTGGAAACTAATTATAATAACCCTGTTTTTTTTTTAAAGTAGTAATGAATATGTATCAACCTAGGAGCATAAAAATCAGCTGCTTGATGTAACTGGTGTGCATCTTGGTGGAGCAGAGACTCCCAGCGCACCCAGCGCTGTTTGCTTACCTTTATTCCTTTAATAAATTGTAAACTTTGATTATAGTCCTATTTTGAAGACTGAGCCATTTATTACACGCCCGAGGCCGGACGCCCGCACTCCGGGACCGCCGGTCCCTGAACTGCCCGACGCCAGCCCCCCGGTTCACGGCACGGCCGGCTTCGCGCCACCCGAGGCCGGACCCCAGGTGCTCGGGCCTTCCGGCCGCCGCACCTTCCGAGGCCGTCCCTCCTGGCTCCGGGATGGCCGGCCGGCCGCCGCGCCGCCCGAGGCTGGACCCCTGGACTCCGGGACAGCCGGCCCACGTGCCTCCGGACGCCGGCCCCCCGGTACCCGGTACGGCCGGTCTCCATGCCGCTCGAGGCCGGCCCCTTGGTCCCCGAGTCATTACACACGAGCGCTGTCCAAGACCGGTCCCCCGGGCCCCGGGACGGCCGGCTCCTGTGCGCCCGAAGCCGGACCCCCGGGCCCTGGGACCGCCGGCCTCCGCTCTGCCCGTGGCCGGCCCCCGGGATGCCTGACTCCCGCGCCGCTTTAGTCCGGCCCCCGGGACAGCCGGCCCCTGCACCGCCCGAGGCCGGCCCCCGGGCTCCGCGACGGCCGGCGTCCGCAACGCCCCAGGCCCGACCGCCGGGTTGCGGGAAGGCCAGCCCCATAGCCACCCAAGCCCGGCCCACCGGGCCCCGGGATGGCAGGACCTGCGTCTACCGAGACCGGGCCCCGCGCCGCGGGACGGCCGGCACCGGCGGCGCGCGAGGGCGGCCCCACGGACCCGGGATGGCCGGCATTCGCGCCGCCCGAGGCCAGCACCTTGCGGCTCAGGACGGCCGGCACCTGCGCCGCCCGAGGCCGGACCCCCGGGTCCCGGGACGGCAGGATCCCCCGCCGCCCGAGGCCAGCATCTTGGGGTTCGGGACGGCCGGCACCCGCGCCGCCCTAGGCCGGACCCCTGGCCCTGAGAGTGCCGGCCTCCGGGCCGCCCGAGGCCGGACCCTAGGGGCCCCGGGACGGCCGACCCCCACGCCGGCCGAGGCCCGCTCCACGGACCCGGGCCGCCCGGCCACAAGGGCCCCGGGACGGCCGGCACCCGCGCCGCAAGCACCTAAATTAACAGCTGTATTAACACCTGAATGTATAGGTTTAGACAACGTCTGAGAGCAGTTCCTGGCAAAAATGCAGCCATGTGGAATGTTGTTTGCAATTTTACTAAGTAGTGGGCTTTGGCATTCACTTTCACCCCCTGTTCATGTCTTGGTAAAGCAGTGCTTCAATCTACTTGTCTAGAATTTCTTGGGTTGGGAGATGTGAAATAGGCAGGGAGTTTGTTTAAACTTTAAAAGGGAATATGTGTGTTAGTTTCTTTTCTTTGTGACTTAGTAGGTCTTGAAGGATTAACACATTTTCTGGGAAAATGAAATAAAATGTGTGGAAGTAGGCTAGAGAGAACAGAGCACATAATCCTGTTGGCATGAAGGATTTCTCTTTCAACAAGGATATAGAAGCTGTTCAGAGCCTACTGACCTTTCTGAAATGACAGTTGAACAGTGTTTTGCATAAAAACCTAGGCAGCAGGAGACTCCACTGTTTTACTGCTGTGTGCCATGGGCAGCTTGGAGTTCAGACTGTTCTGGAGTCAACAGATAAATTATCATACGGGATCAGTATTTTACCTGTTTTATTGATTTCCTCATTTTCTCAAAGTATTTTCAAATATTTTTAATGAAACATTTTGGTCTGAAAATTGGTGAAAGTGCAGCAGGACAGTATGATGCAGTGCTTTTTCCTAAACGTATATCAACCCTCCCACTTCCACAGTACTTTCTGTTGGGTATTCCAAACCCCTTCTGATCACGTAAGGAGCCAAGAGCACAAACTTATGTAACGCATAGCACTGTCTGGAGGTTCTATACTTGTGAGTAGCTCAGAAATGACACTGACTGATGGTTCTAAATATTGGGAAGATGGTTATCTCATACTAATATTTTTTTTTCTCCAGCATAAAACAGCATAAAAAGCTGTATTATCTTTTCTATGTGGTAAGAATCTGTATTGTCTTTTTCTGGTGTTGCTTGTATTGTAGCAGGTAAAAATGGATCTGCTGAAGTCATCCAGTTAAGACTTGCTTTTGCAATCCTGTTGCTGTGATAAGAGGTAATGGTGTTTTACCTTTTGGTTCTTTTCAGGGTCAGTACTTTATATGCCTTCCTATGAGAATGTTTTTCTAACTCAAGTGAGATTAGTTCAGTGCAACGTACTGCTCTGTGGTATGTGTAGAATTTCATTAGGATGCCAGAAGTGGTTACTCTTGAGAGTTTCTTGAATTTTCATGTTTTTATCTGTAGTAAAGTTGACAGTGGTGAAGCAGAGAATATTGTGTCCTGCCATGGTATGATTAATAAAATTAACCTGAGAACAGTGTTTTACCAGCAGTGGTACTTGAAGTACCACTTATTAAGGTCGCCTTAAACTTGCCTTTTAAGGTAGTTTGCATTTCTATTTGTTCTACTCTTTAATTGCTTCTGGTCTAATTGCCATGTGAGTTGTTTGCAAATCAGCTCTTTCAGCCAAAACTGTTTGCCTTTTCTGGGAATAAGGACAGAGGAATATATGCTCGCTGCTGTTAAAACATTCTGGTAAATTCCAGTATCTACCTTGTTTAGGGTAGGGATTTGAAAGGTGCCAGGGTGTGTCTTCTAACTGAAGTCACAGCTGAACAGGAACTAAATAAATAATGGAAAACTTGCAAGAAGGTGCTTGGTACAGAGCTAGATCAGGGTGTGTTACAACTGCTCTGGCCTTGACACAGACTGTGAGAGTATCTTGGGAATGCTCAGGCTGTGCCTGGGGACAGTCAGGGCCCTGGAGGCAGAAGCTTGTGCACTTTCCTCCCTGGGATTTGTGTGGGGGGGTTCTGAACCCAAAACCCTTGACCATAGCGCAGAATACATGGAGCCAGCATCAGCCCTCAGGTCAACTGCTCAAGAACTTGGTGGAAAACAGCTTTCCTTTGTTGCTGATGCATGTTTGTGTTATGTGCATGTAATGCAACAGAAATGGGGGTTTCCAGTTTTCTTTTAAACATGTAAATTGTCTGCATACCTACCGCCTACTTTCACAAGACCTGCCCTTCAAAGACCTTTTAGGTTGAACAGTTGAAGGTAGAAAAAGTTAGATTACATCCATTCCTTCATCTTATTGTTTAATTTGAGTTCACATTGGATGGTAGAAAAATAAATCAAAAGCAAAAAGGACAGTAATCACACATCTTTAATCCACAAATATGATAATACATCATATACTTAAAGTGACCTGGACATTGTCCATTAGCAATGTCGTTACATACCAAACTACTAGTACAAAAGTAAACAATGAATATACCAGATAGGCAAATATGAGAAATGCTCAAAAACATTTTATTTCATTAAGGCTACTCAGATTTGTAAATGACAGATGTTCAGCTGGCCTAAAATATCAGATTTTGGATATTGATACTTGCACAAAAAGGAAGTCATATATAGGATATCTCTTTCCTTGTGGATATCTTCAATATTGAATAATCTCTTTGTCTGGCTTTAAAAAACATCTTATATTTGTTTGCCACAAGAGAAACAAACACACAGAATCTGACGTGCACTGGGGCAGGAATGTTGGATACAATAACTACTATTCAAAAGCATCAGTTGACAAGTACATGCTCTGAGAAAGAATGCAGCTAATGGTGCATGTAAATATGGCTCTGCAAATGTCTCAACTTGCAACCTTGTAAGGCAAATCTTAATAGACTTTCCATCCCAAAAGTTCATACGCTATTACTGTGCTGTGCTGCAAAGGAACAGTTTACCTTCATTGCTACTAAATGTACTTTTATGGTTGAAGGAAACATGAGGGAAAATTACATCATTACAAACTGCCCTGGTAATGTCTTGTGCTGCCATTTTTAGTGTTCCTCCTGTGCTCCAAAATGCATTCTCCTGGGAACAGATAAAAAACGCTTCTTGTACAAACCGTAGTGAATACGTGATCTGGGTATGTGTATTCTTACCTGTATGAAAGTCAGTAGAATGGTTAAAGTTGTTTTTGCAGGAGATGAGCTACAGTTTTTCTGGGATGAGGAAAGACAGAAGAATGAAAATAAAAATTTGAAAAGTTTTCTCCACCACCACATTATTTAAGAGTTTAAATGGGAAAATATAAATTTTTGTTATCTTGAAGTAATGGGTGATAACCCTTGGATGTTTTCTTTAGAGAGGAATGGCTTCTTGCATTTTGTCAATTTTAAAGTACGTAAGTCTCTGCATTATAATATATGCAATATGATATCTCCAGGTAATGGGATTGTCCGTTCTCTGTGTCCTAGTAAAGGACTGAGGTGAATCTGTGGGATAAGATGCAGAAAGCAAGGAGAGAGGAGAGATTTCTGCCCATTCTCCCCCTACTTAGAGACAGGCAGCACCATCAGCTGAGCTGTGAGATCCAGCAAGCTGGAGTATCTGCTCTGCTCTGGTTCTCCCTTTATCCCAACAAAACTTTCAAGAAACTAGTATCTCTTCAAAATGTTTTTGGTTTAAAGACATCAGTATATTTCATTTAAAAACAGAACAAAAGCTTGTTTATGAAGCTTTCCAGAGTCACTGGAGCTAAGAGGGCTGTGGATATTCTGCACTAAGATGGCACTGCAAGCATAGCAGATGGAGCTCCTTTTTTTGTCACAACTCTATTTTACTGTAGGCACAAATTCACATCATGGATATGGTAAACCATTTTACCTAGGCTGAATGTTATCTTTTGAGGATATGAGATGTTAATGTTGCTTTATAGATCCACTGATTTCTTCACAAGTGCAATTTCAAAATCTTTGCAGAGTGTTTTGCTCTGCTGGGCAAAACAGTAAGAGCACAAAGAGCAGCATAACCTTCAGCCTTAGCCTCAGCTATGTTACCAAATACCCAAAATCTGAGAGAGGGAGAACCAATGTTGTACTACTTTGTCTAATTTTCTAATTACCTTTAAGCTTGAAACACTGAGCTGCTTTTCAAAATTAAAGTGAAATCTTCTCTTATTAGAAGGTATAAACCAAAAATCTCTAATGAGAACATTGTTTCATGGAAAAGCTCTTTAAATTTTGTACCACTTCTACTCAATTTGTATTACTTTTTATCCCCTAGTAGACTTAAATACCATGTGAAATCAGAGATGCATTCTCACAATGATTCCTGATCCTTTAGAAAGGAGAGAGCTTAATCCATGAGAGCCTTACCTTCTAAGACTTTTCAATTAGTGTGGGAAAACATACACACCAAGGGGAGCCTAGGGGTAATTTCCATGCATTGCTCTTTTTCCATCACCTATTTTTACATAGCCATGCATTGGAGCTTACATTCGTTCATGTGCTCAGCCTTGACCACAAAGCTAGTAAGATCGTGATGTATAGCAATCTATTTCTGAACAATATACGTCAGCAGCCTTGTTCACACCACTCCTTGGAAAAGACTCAATTATCTGGAACAAAACATTAACATTGATAGCTTTCTGATTTAGGTGTTCCACTTCATCATGAGCCAAGTGAGCACCTTCAGGCTCCTGCTGGAGACTGTATCAAGAACGGTACAAAGGAAGCTCGCATGCTCACCACGGCTCATGAAGGGTGGCCAGTTCTAGACAGAAGTTTTTGGTTGGTTTCTTGTTTCTGAGCGTACTTTCAGAGGATCTTCTCATCAAGTAGTTTGTTGATGCCATCGCAGATCTTTTTGAGGTATGGCCGACAATCCCCATCAAGACTGTACAGGGCAGTTAGAAATTCCACATCTGCAAAATGATTGAAGACGTGGTTGATACGCCCATGGGATCTCGGTGTCAGGTGTCGATCTACTAGTTCATGCACAAGGTCTTTACACTCATTCAGAAGTTCTGCAAGAACATTCCTATCAAAAGTGTATTCTACCTCATAGAAACTGACAATTGTCATGGCAGTTTGGTTCAGCTTCTTCCTGAACTTGTCTACGATTTCCATTTCCTCTTGGTTGAACTGATTATTTCGATAGAGGATCCCAATTTTTATTGCCACTTTAATCAGGTCTTTCATAATTTTATGGGCTTCCTTTTTGTTTCTTGTGTGTTCCTTTGTTACCTTGTACAGCTCATCAAAGATTTCACTGCTTGTGTCATCAATTAGCATGTTAGCCATGGTTTTAGTGGCCATTTTGCTCAGGAGCTTTTTCTGGGCTTGCAGTGCAAGATTCTTGGAACTGAAACAATCAGGACCTGTTTCAGGATAGCAGAGAAAAGAGAAAATGTTAATTTTATTTGGTGAATCATTTTCACAAACAGGTAGGAAAAGTAGTACCCATGTGTATAACTGAGGTAGTGCTTATTTAATTGATCGTTACATATGGTCATGATTTGCAGTAACAGGAACATTTGCAACACTGAATTCCCAAGTATATCCGTGGGCTTTCAGACATCCATGTTTCAAGTCTTGTCACTGAGGATTTTTGTTTACAAGTGAAGAATAGGACGTTGTGGTGGGGGATACCTATGCCACCTCTTTTCTAGTCACTGGTTCAATAACAAAGCTTTTTCTATTCCGTAGTTCAATGTTAAAGCTTTCTTGGCAGAAAGATCCGTTGGGATGTGTTTATGAAGGTAACTGAGCTATCACGGAGAAGCAAAAAGCACAATACGGGCAAACATGTACGTGAACCTGAAAGAATTATTCTTTTGGCCACTAGGAGACACTGTTGCTCCTTGGTCAGGCAGCAGCGGCATAGACAGGCTAGTAAATCGGAGTAGGGCATTTCTTTTGCTTTCATCGCCACAGTTCCAGTTTGTTACCAATTTACAAAACTCTAGGCTGTGATTTTTGCAAAACGTTGGTGCTTCAGTGCATGCAGTTCCTGCCAGTTGAAAATACCTCAGCTATTTGCTGGACAGTTGTCAAATAAACGTAAATATCTTGGATTTTTCTGTCTCTTACCTATCTTTGCAGGTTCCACTCAGAATAGAATAGTTCTAGGATAGGATAGTTCCTTTGGAGCATGTGGCTACTGTTAATGAACTTTATCCAACGAAGCTCTACTGGTAGAGCTTAATTTGACCTTCCTCTGCTTTTCATCTTAACGTTTTTTAACTGACCCTATGTGACCAAACTAAAGGAAACAGAAACATTTCATATGAAATAACCACCCAGTTTAGTACTGCAGCAGTGGAGTCCCTGTAGGAGCTAAGGGCATTTTGTCATCGTACCAAAACAGTGATGAGTGTGTGTGTAGCTGGGGGAGCTCGGTCTGATGTGAGGAGAATGGAGAAATTGTGCCCTTTGCCAGCTGCTGGGGAAGTGGTCCACTAAGAGATTAAAAAAAAAAAAAATCAAATCTTCCTGTGCTGATTTGATTTTGGAGCCTGAGTGGGTTTTTGGCTGAGGCTCCTTCCAGCCATCAGGGCATGAACGTGTGGCTGCAGCAGCCACGCTGCAGTTCAGTTGTGCAACAGGGATTCGTCACTGTTGTGGTAGGGCCTGGGGTATTGCACTCTAAATGTGTGCTTGTATCACAGTACTCTATATGGCCTTTGCTCATGCTGCTGTGCTCTCACCCCAGCCTTCTTTCCCTCTTGGTGCTTCCTACATTGTCACATGAGGCAGCAGTAAGTAGCACCAAGAATTTAAAGTCCTCTGTTTAAAAACTGTTATCCACATTTGCTAGTTAAAAGTTGTCATCACGTTAAAGTTGTCATCTTTCCCTGTGTGCTACATCTGTACCACTGAGCAACAGAAAAGAGTAGCATTTAATTTCAGCTGAACCACCACCTGGAAAAAATAATTCAACATATTTAAAAGAATTGCCTGTCCTTTGGAGACAAAACTGTGGGCCTGATCTGCTGACTGGAGGAAATAGAAAAACTTGGATTTAATCTAAAAATGATAAAAACCAAGACAAAAGCTTTCTTTCACTTTGCAGTACAGGGGTATATAAATAGTATCTGTGATGAATAATTATGTGCATTAAACACAGTAAAATGGGAGGTTAGCATTAGTGTCTGTTTCTGTAGCAAGCGTTTGCTATTAATCAAGTGGATGCGGTTGTTCAGTATCTGTTTTGATCAGAACCTGCAAATAACTGCAGTAAGCTTTTAGAATATTAATTTGACTGGTATTCATGCCAATTCAGCCGCTGTGTCATATTCCCCAGTTGCCAACCTGGCTGGGTCCCTCTATGCTTGGACCTTGCAGCAGGAGTTGTGCATACACACTGCTGGGCCATGGCGTGAGGTAAAGTGAGGCCTGGGGGCCTGGCCAGGCCCCACACATGCACCCAGCCCCACACATGGACACCAGGGTGTCCATGAGGGGAGAGGGAGCAGCAGTGGCCTGGCCACCAGTGGGCTCCCAAAGCCCACAGGCGGTTAGCCACACCATTAAGGTCTAGCTTCTGTGTGGACTGCACGTTTACAGTGGAAGACATTTCTTCCTGCAGCACATTTCCCTTTAAACGTCATCACCTCCCACAGGCAGCACTTGTTTTCTGCTTTGTAGCAAAACAGATCACCAACAGCATTATAGATGCCATTAACTTTCAGGAACAGTACACCAAATCTGAAGAAGAAAATGCAGCCTCTGAGCATGCCACTTCACTGGGTAGTGGTTAGCCTCCGTTACAGAAATCCTGGCACCTGAGTTTTCACTAAAGCAGTGATGGGTTTTGCCTCCAGATTTGCACTCCTCTCTAAACCATCTGAAGTGTCGTCTATGATAAAAGCTATTCCAAAAGCCCATATGAAGGGATCAAGGGATCAATCCCACAGCAATCTCCCACCCTTCAGAAAATGCAGCTCCCCAGACCCGTATTTCCACAGCGGTGACAACAAACCCTGGCTGGTGCCAGGCTGAAGCAGCTGGGGTGCCAGAGGGCCTGGCGCACACAGTCAGCACCGTGCTCAACTCGACTGGCCGCAACCAGCTCCTGCACGCAACGCCGAGCGGGACAAGGACACCTCCCATCCACTAACCTTAATGACAGGCTTGCCTAATAACAGGCTTGCCTAATAGCAGAAGTGTGGGAAGAGTTCAGTGACTCTACAGAGGGGATATCTGAGTTTTATAAGTGTTTTCAGAGTTTTTGAGATTAAAAGGCAAGAGCATCTGTAATATTCTCAAAATGATGGCTGTGCCAAGTACAAATGGTTAGAACTAAATGCTCAGCAACTGTATTTTCATGTAAATAGCCATTCACCCAGTATATACATGACAGCAGAAACAGTACAAGCATGGGAGAGAGTGTGGCTGACTTTCTGGAAGCAATGACGTGGATGTGGAAACAACTACCCTGAGCAGATGAATCCATTTCACTCTCACTTAGCTCCTTTAGCCAAAGCCTTAAAAAAGTCTTGCAGCCAGGCTATTTTCTCCCTGGCAAAAGGCTGAAAAATGCATTGCTGTGAGCTCTGGAGGGAGCGCTTGTTCACAGGTAAAAATCTGCAGGGAAGGAGCTGATCTTCAGATTTGGTAGAGTTTGCCAACCACAGATTTTCTGCTAAGTGTATTAACAGGCTTGCTTTGAAGATAAGGAGATAAGAAGCAATTTATCTGGTTTTGTCCCACCTGTGGAGTTAAGTTTGCTTGTCTGACACTGGGAGTTGTTACTACGGTGCCTGCTGCAGCTTGTGCCAGTTCATCAATCAGCTTAGCCACTGACTGCCTCAGCTAAAGCCAAATGATGCTTGCAGCTGTGTGTGTTATCGCCCATTGAAACTGGGAGAATAATGCTGTGATGAGTTACACTACCAGCCTGTGGCAGCTGGTGGGGTGCTGTGCTTTTGGATCCATATTGAAGTGCATGTTTGTGGGGCACCTGGTGAGCCTGCATGTGTCCCACAGAGGTGAGGGGGGCTGAGGGCATTGAGGGGCTGGGGGAAGAAGAGGGTCAGGAAAGGTCCCTGCCTCTGTGCTGCAGCTGTCCTCTAAGTTAGCAAAGAGCTGCCCCTTGAACTGAACAAGAGGCATACTGTACATAAGAAAACAAAGATGATGAAGAGGCTGAATTATTTTTAATGTTCCTGAATCCTCAGTTTTCAAATGCAATGCAGTATCTGCAGCAAGAAGCAGGCTTCAAGGAGTCAGCAAAGCTACTGGAAATGTGGGCATCCATCCAGCTGCTAGCAGTGCTTGTGCCTTGGGGAGATGGACTAAGCCAAAGGACGGATATACCCTCCAAGTCTGCTCCTGTAAGAGAGATTGTGTTATGGAAACTGCTGTGGGAATGGGCACAACTGTGCACAAAAGGGATGTGCTGTGTTCATGATCTCAGTGATTCATGTGGCACAGTTCGAATGCATCTGTGTGTCTTAAGATCGTGCTACACCTGCCCCAGAGCCTGGGGAGTGCAGGTGCTTATGAGAATGAAGGAGGCAGTGATATTATTGTAAGCCATGGCACTGTATGGGCTGTATCATGAGTTGTGGCACTGAGGGATGTGGCTTAATGATGGGACTTGTAGGTCAGGGTGATGGCTGGACGTTATTATCTTAAAGGCTTTCCCAACCTAGGTGATTCTATACCACTCCTACAGGGAGTTAAATGAGCAGTGGATAACTACATGGCTGATCAAATGTTGCTGCTGTTGCTGAGAGCTTGCTTAAGTATAGCCTGGTTGCCTGTAATGTCTCTTTCTTGACATAAATAGTTTATAGAGCATAAATAACACTTGTGGAAAATAAATGAAGTTTTATTAACCTGTTAAGTAAAATTATAAGCACAAGAACAAGTGAGTGCTATTTTAGAAATAAGAATATGTAAAATAAATAACAGAAACCTCTTATTGCTCAGTGTGCAACCATCAGATAAAACATTGAGAAGTAGGAAGCAGAAAACTTGCGCATTGTACTTACCCTTCACGTATCACTTGTGCCATAAGATAGGTTAGAAAAAGCAAATGGTGGAACTTGGGATTTCAAAATAGCTCTAAGACCAGGCAGGGAAAGAAGCGTAGAAGTACTTCTCCCACAGTGTTTTAGTACAGCTTGCTGGCTGTAAGTGTGCGTATTGCTCTTGGACAGCTATGGGATCACTGCAGAAGAAACATTCAGTGTTTCCAGTAACTTTAAGCCAAGAAATCCAATAGACCAGATGGAATATATCGGCCTTCAGGGAGGGCCAATTTAAACATGTGTAAGCACAGGGAGCCTGGCGTGTTCAAACTGTTAGCACTTCTAAATGGTTACCATGAGTGTAAGAGGGCTGCTCCATTCTGCAGGGGAATGGGAGGTTCAGTAGTGATAATTACACAGCCCTGGGGCCAAATACCAGTATCCAAAATTCTGAAGTCAGGCTGAAATGGCAGCAACAGCCCCAAACAGAGGGAACGTGACTGAATGGAAGGTGGAGTGGGGGAAAGAACACTGCTCTCAGTGCTTCATGCAAGCAGCAATCACTCCCCCCCCAAAAAAAAACACTTTTTAGTGACCTCAGAACTGGAGATGCCTAGTGATAATCTTATTTTCAAAACACAAGCCAGCTGCTGAAATACTTTAATAATATAATGTTGGTGCATAATGGAGTGAGCCTTCCAGTGCCTGGCAGAGGAGCTGAGGAGCATTTTCAGCAATGAAAAGCCATGCAGATGGAGCAGCTGAGCTGCTGCCAGTGCCTCTGCCTGGCCTCTGGGCTGCAGCCAGGGAGAAGCAGCTTATTTGTTGCCTCCACCTGATCCGCTGGGGCTGGCCAAGTGCTTTTCCTGCTGCCCCCCAGAAGCTGGATGCGAATCAGTCTGTGCTGCTCTGTCTAAAGGCAGGAGCTGGCAAAGGGAGTCTGGATAACAGTGTTGTCCCATTGCTGGAACTGGGCCTTGGTGTGGCGGCCTTCAGGAGCTGCCCGGGCTTTGTGACAGCTGGTGTGGTGCTGTGACTGCTTCATCTCCAGACAAATCAGGTGTTTCGCCCCAGTCATGTCCTGATAGCTTGTGAGGCAGGAGCCAATCCCTGACTAAAAGGGCTCAGTGAGGACCATCCTCATGTGCCATGTCCCAAGTGGAGGGATGCTGCAGTGACCATGCTGCTGCAGGGGTGTCTCTGGGGGCAGGCTGCAGAGGACAAGCAAGGCATGTGGGCAGCCAAGTCACAGCTCTGAGAATGGCTGCCAAACCCTTAATTTTACTAATCTGATAGCATATCGGAACCAAGATCTAAAGCAGGCTGCTAATGTCTAATTGCAGTGTTGGTATCTTTGAGGACTGATTTTCAAACACTTGGTTTAAGCTTTGCACTTCCTGTTTGGTGACACACAGGGACGCTGTGCCAAGGCAGCAAATGTCTGGCTGACTTTTGGGAAGTGTAAGCAATGCAGGGGCCTTGTGTGAGCCTCAGGGTGCTGCACACAGACTATGAACAAGCTTTTTCTTATCTGGAAATGCATAGGTATTGCAGAGATGAGTAAGTCTTACTGCCACAAGTGCTAATAAAATACTGGTGTTTAAGCTTTGCTATACAACTGCAAGTTTTTGATGAATTAATCGTATTTTATAAACAGGTTTAAAGACTTTCGATGTTACTCACGTTGATAGCAAGTGTAAAATACATCAAACAGACTGAACATCCATACTCGACAAAGTTTAACTCTGGTTGATGCTGCAAGACAAAACACACACTGACAGCAAGCTTCGATAAGGGGGATATTTGCAGCAGATGGAGCCATAACAAACCAAGACTTTGCTGGGGCTGAGCTTTAGGGAATGAGACTGCAGGGGGAAACTGCTCTTACTGGGAAACCCCAGCCCTGCATGTGAGTAGCTCAGGTCTGGCTGTGCAGGAGGACTGGCAATCATCAATTGCCATTGATCCTATTCTTATATTTTGAGATGGAAATAATTTATGGTTATAATGGCAATGTTTTTCTTTAAATGGTAACTTCAGCCGAAAACCTTTTAGAGAAGAGAAACATGCTGATATATCCACAATGCAAGAGCAGGTTCCTCAGTAGATATGGATAGCTTGGAAAGCAGCAGAGAGCTCTGTGCAGGCAGTAGAGGGCATCTAGAATTACTGGGGATTTTTTTCACCTTCAAATTGTGATTTTTTTAATATCCAGCAAATCCTGTGCATCAACTCAGCGTTTTTACTACAGTCTCTGAAATATTTTGTGCTTAATTGCATCTTCCCCACAATTAATCACATTTCCTGTGATTCCTACGCCCTCTTCTTTTTAAAGATGATGTACTTTTTGTTAATCACAAAACTACCTTATTTTTTAAAAGTCTAATTACACAAGTAATTATTGCTATAGAAAATTAAGTTTGTTTTAATGTTAGTACATGTGACTTTCATAACAGGACAGTAGTAAGTTCCTTCTTACGTGCTAAGAAACTGTTTCCTGCTTAGACAGGACATGTTCTTTGGGAGAACATCTTATTTATAAGGAACAGTAAGACAATTTTCTTGTTAAGGGGAAAAAAACATGTCAGACTTGTGTGGAAAAATATGTTGGTCATATCCTTCTACACATGTAATGATTACCTAGAAAAGATCTTCTTGTGAAGGTACTATTTGCCACCGAGACTCTTATAATCCATGATAAAGCTTTCAAGATCTGTAACTACTCTGTGTTTACATATATGCAACTATTGTGGCAACTATTTGTATATGACTGGCAGAACATGCTTGCAGTGCTACTTCATGATCAGTTTCCAGGCTGGCAGATTCCATGTTGTGCAAAAACTTGGAAAATTAAAATTGCAAGCACTGAAAAATAGAAAACCTCCCTGCATCATCCAAGCATGGGAGATGCAGGAACCAGAATCACCTCACCTAAAGCTGTCGAGGCTTTCTGTGTTCAATACGCAGTCATTCTTGCTGCTGGAGTGCAGGTACAACTCGCCTCTTCAAAACAAACAGCCTGCACCTCCAAGAGGAGGAAAGAAGAAATGGCCCCAGGACTGACAGTGTTGAGCAGTGTGGCAGGTGCTTTATGCCTTTTGGGTCTGTGCTTTGAGCAGTTGCTTGCAGAGGCCCAGAAACAAACCTCCTGATTCAATCTCTGGCTGCTTTCCTGGTGTAGGTGAGGATTTGGAGCCTGGGAGCACCTACACCCTGCTCTGATGTCTGAATGCTGTGGTGGTTGTAATGAGTCTTAAGGGAACTCAGCCCAATTTCATGAATGACTTTAGGTTCTTTCTTGCATGTTCATTAATATCCTCCACTGGTAGTGCGAGAGAAAATGAGGGCTATGGAGTTATTTGGGATCCTGTGGTGTTTGCATTCAGTCATTACCATGCTCATAACTCCTCGCTAACAGGACATGTAGGCTTTGCAGAGCATCTGTAGCTCAGATGATTTTTATTCCTTCCCCAGCAGTCTCTTTATCACATGGGAGCCACTGATTCTCAGTAGGAATATAGTAATATGTTAGGAGAGCAAGGCTTGGCAATATCATCTCTAAATATTAAATGAGGCCTCCATGCAGTATGTGTGATTCAACAGGCTATTGGTTTCTGTTTCACTGATTTTTCTTTCCCCCACTTCTCATGTGCTCAGGAAGAAAACTGTGGGTTTATTTTTGTGCTTGAAGCTGTTTCTTGTTGCAGTAACTGCTCCTTCTCCAGAGATACAACCCCCTTGC
Source organism: Netta rufina (assembly GCF_964035555.1). NCBI lineage: Eukaryota > Metazoa > Chordata > Aves > Anseriformes > Anatidae > Netta > Netta rufina. Next base: position 936,368 of record NC_140134.1, read on the forward strand.
CTTTTACATGGAGTAATTCTATTTTTGACTCTGATATATTAAGAATGGCATGAAAAATAACTACATCTACGCTCTAGGGATGCACAGAATTCCGTGAGAAAGCAAGCAATCAGGACCCCAAGGACGGCTGGTCCAAGGATGCTGTGAAACTCAAAGATGGCATTGCTCTATAGTGTGGTATGAGGCTGCATGAAAATGGGGGAAAATGTATGTCTGAACAAGGTCAAGGTGAATAACTGATTAAAACTCAATAGGCTGTGACTGCAGAAGGTGCCAAGCAGCTGCTGACCAAGCAGGCTCCCCAGGTAGAGGTGAGGGTGCATTGATGGCACCATGTCCCTGTGGAACTGAAGCAGCTGCTCTGCACAGCATATGGTTCTCGTCACCGTCCTCCATCATGCTGCTCAGAGACATCCAAAATAGCCCACCTTGTCCCACATAAGGGCAGCGATAGAAGGCAAAATGTATTTTCCTATTTTTAAACTGAAGATATGTGTGCAGTCCTGTTTGCTTGAAATGTTTTGAGGACTTTGACACAGTGCAAACCCCAGATGGGCAGGAGGAACACTGAACATTGGTGCGTGCATAAATGGGAAGAGGCCAAGGGAAGCAGCAGGGGAAAGGCTGCTTCAGCTTGGGGTTGATTTTTGTGAATGGCATCAGCATATCTGGAGAATGAGGAAGACATATTTGTGAACACCATATGCTGTTGTTTTACTTCCTTCATAACTGTTTGCTTGATAACTAGGTTTTGAATTAGGAAGGTGATGGACAAGAGGGAAATTAGATAATGGCATAGATGTGGTATATCTGGGGAGAAAATACTGTGGCTCTCTAAATAAAACACCAATTAAACTGTTGATGTTTTTTTTTCCACAATTAACTCCAGACATGCTTCCAAACTCAGCTTAAACTAAAAGTCAAATGAGGGGAAGATATCAGGCAACTTTCCTAAGATAGGAGTGGACACTCCAGGCTGATCATAATGTATTTAGAATTGTTGAGTCATACAGCTGGAACAGACATCTCATGATGAGACCTATCATTAAAGAAAACAAAGGATACTAAATCTGCTGCAAGTGTTAAGGCTTGCTAGGGGTATGAAGGAGCTTGAAGTCAAGTCTTTCTTGTGGCTTTTTATTTAAGAAAATAAATAGCTTTGTTGGAAGAGACTCAGCAGGTGTGTAAGTCAATTAAGAAAGAAATATTCTTTTGAACCTATATCTTGAGTCACGCTTAGTGATAGTATTTTGTATGTCTCATAAGGTATGTGGGTGCTGCCTATGTCTGTGTATTTATAAAATCTTTTCCTTCCAAGAATGTGAAGGCCTAGGTTTGCAAAGACACTTAATGTATTAATAAGTGTAGTCAAAAATCTTAATTCCTAGTCTGGGAATATTCAGGGAGAGAAAAGGACTTCTTTAAAAAAAAAAAAAAAAAAAGAAAAAGCTGGAGAAGTTATTGAGTTATTGCAACTACATGATTTTTTTTCAGGGTGAACAAGTGCTCCAAGATAATCGGCTGCTTGCTGTTGTAGTGACCCTCCTGGCTGCAGAACCCCTCTTGGTTTTTGCCCACTTTCCCTCTCAGTGCCTGCAGGATGGGGTGCTTTGCCTTGGTTACTCTAACCTATGCTTTAAACCCTTGTACTACCTTTTCCATAATAGGCTACAAGACATCAGCCCATGCTCTGCCCTTGTAAACTGCAGGGAGTAATTTCATTGCTATTTGAAGCAGAAAGTTTTATTTTGCTCAGCAGCAATTAGCTGATGTTCTGTGCTGGAGCTTCGTAACAAAGGTGCAATACCAGATGGGAATGTTGCTTTTGCAAGTCCCTGAGACCTGAAGGCATCCTCCCTCTCTGAGTAAGAACTGATAATATCAGTGCTTGACTGGTGCCCAGTCTGCTTTCTTTTAACTCATTTTAAGTGTTTTTTTCCCTGTACTGAAAGTTTGAAGATTCACTTAGAAGTCTACCCTGTGCTGAAACAAAACCTGCTTGCTACGTCATTACATTACTCAGGATTGATAGCATAAAGTTCATCTTTAATGAGACAGTTCAGTGGTATAGTGACAAATGAGCCAATAGTGTTGCAATTTAAAAAAAAAAAAAAAAAAAAAAAAAAAGTCCTGCTTATCCTGGCTGAGAAGCCTATGAGTAAATTCCTTTTCCTTTTAGTTCATTTTTTTCCTTCAGTTGAGACCAGATTAAGCACATTATACTGAAATAGCTGCCCACACACAAACATGGGCACTATGCATACCTTTAAAAGTAAGATCTAAACTGAATCTTTCAATACTGTCAGCTCAGGGATAAATCAATGTCTTGTTTTTAGACTGAAACTTTTAGAAAATTATTTCTTAACAACAGCAGGGCTGAAATTGAAAAGTCAAAAGACATGAATGCTTAAAGAGAAGCTGCTATGACTGTTTACTCTCTTTCCCAAAAGGACAACAGAACTAGAAGTTTCTCCATTCACTTAGTGCTTAAAACAATACTCTACTGTTTGCCTGGTCATTTTTCTTTTTATTTAAAAGTATTTTTACTGTTACAGAATATTAGGCTTTGTGGAATCCTTTACTTTTTTCTTTTTAAACTGTCTCTAGAGAAGACTAGCTGCTGGGGAGATGGCCAACCCAGATTCTGGATGGAAAACTTCTGCCTGAAGGAAAAATTAATACTGGTAAATGCAATGCAGCTGGGATTCATCACACTCTCCATCTCTTACAAGTCTTTGTGCAAATGACTGGGGACTTACTGGTAGGAAGAAAGCCCACAGTGCTGTGTGCCTCAGATGTGATCTATAATCCTGTTCTCCTTTTAGATGAAGTCTGATCTGGACTTAAATGTGTCCTCTAGGTGATCTGTTCTGTGCTGCTCACCCACAGCATGGATCAGGTGCCCAGTCAAGATGCACAAAGCACTGAAATGGAACAGGAGATGGCTTGTGGGGTGTGTGTAGAAATGTATGCTGTTAACGTATCTATCCACATGAACTACACCACCTGCTAAATTATCCTAATTGTTCTCTGAAATCCTGTTATAAAGAAGGACCAATTTTATCCAGCCTTTTCTTTAATGTAAAGGATGTGAATTGTTACACCATGAAAACCTTAGTACACCCAAATGAAAATAAAGCCAAATCTAACAATAAGAAGAGCAAAAGATTATTTTCTGTGGAAGGATACAAAGCTCAGAAAGGTGGATTTATGTTGTTTCTGTTCCTCCTTGGTTCAAAATCTGCATGAATAATATCTACCAAAAGCTAGTGTCTTTTCTTATTCTAATGAAGGAAAAATCCTGAGTCTGTACTGGAAAAAGTGGGAGGAGAAACTAGACTACAAATGATGGTTTTCTTGTTATGGCTTTAAACTGAAGTGATAAGCATGGTATTGATACTGTCACAGCTATGTAACTGGCCCAAGTAACATAAATAGTATCTTACAGTCAGAACTCCTTTAGAGGATAAATGCAATCTGTTTTCATGCTTTTAATTTGTTCATTGTCTATATGTTGTAAAACATCATGCCAAGAGGAACATCCCGGTAACAGGGATGCTTCTTCTCTCATCAAGGAGACTCTAATAACAGTTTAACAGCAGTAGCTGGTTGGAAAGCTGCCAGGCGGAGAAGGACCTGGGAGTATTGGTTGATAGTCAGCTGAATATGAGCCAGCAGTGTGCTCAGGTGGCCAAGAAGGCCAACAGCATCCTGGCTTGTATAAGAAGTAGTGTGGCCAGCAGGGCTAGGAAAGTGATTGTCCCTCTGTAATTCGCTCTGGTGAGGCTGCACCTCGAGTACTGTGTTCAGTTTTGGGCCCCTTTCTACAAGAAGGACATGGAGGTGCTTGAGCGAGTCCAGAGAAGGGCGACGAAGCTGGTGAGGGGTCTGGAGAACAAGTCCTACGAGGAGCGGCTGAGGGAGCTGGGCTTGTTCAGCCTGGAGAAGAGGAGGCTCAGGGGCGACCTTATTGCTCTCTATGGGTACCTCAAAGGAGGCTGTAGAGAGGTGGGGGTTGGCCTGTTCTCCTATGTGCCTGGTGACAGGACGAGGGGGAATGGGCTTAAGTTGCGCCAGGGGAGTTTTAGGTTGGATATTAGGAAGAACTTTACTGAGAGGGTTGTGAGGCATTGGAATGGGCTGCCCAGGGAAGTGGTGGAGTCACCATCCCTGGGGATCTGTAAAAGACGTTTAGATGTTGAACTTAGTGATATGGTTTAGTGGAGGACTTGTTAGTGTTAGGTCAGAGCTGCTGCCTCTGTATCTGGTTAGGAAGTAGAATAACATTTCATCAGTTCTGTTAAAGTGTTCGTGCTTACTCAATTCCAGCAAAACAACTGCTACCTCTGAAGGTATTTGTTCTATTTTGCTGTTTCTAAACTCCAAAATTTTTAGATTCTCCAGTGCATGCTAAAGAAACCAAGGCTTTCTAAACAAACTAAAAAGCCAAGCACAAGCTGCTTTTCCTCCTGGGTGATTCTAAGTGTAGGCACCTACTTGAGTCTGACCTAGAAAGCTGCAGAGTTTGACCTGCCTGGTCTCTCCTGGATTAGGTATGGCATTCAGAGTGGCCACCCAGTGTGGGGCTTGTTTAAGACATCCTAGAAGTCATCTGAGGGAAATACTACTTGGTTTCTTCTGCTTTCAGGACTTGGCAAATCCTTCTTTCCTAAAGACCTAAGCTGGCATTTCTCAGTTCTCTTAAGGTTCTGCTGCCTCCAGGGCTCATTCTGCCAGAAGTGGGGCAATGCCTGCTTCTTAGCTCTCACCCACATGGTAGAAACAAACTGTGTTCTGCCCAATTTCATGTTTCACCATCAACTTTCTCTACAATGAAGAAAAATACTGCTCCCTTTCTTGAAGAGGGGATTTCATGGTTCTGCTCTGTACTGCCAAGTACAGGCATCCTGCGTGGGGGGACTCTGCCAAGTAAGAATATGCCAGACCATGTGGGCCCTAATTCTGACAAAAGGCCTGATGCTTTTTAGCAGGAGGGTCTAGGGATCCATATGATTTGCCTGTCTAGAGAAAGAAGACTACCATGTTCATGTGCTTTTGTAGGTTTCAGCTTTTTGTGAAACGGCGTCTTTGTAGTTCCTGTGGTTGTCATAGTGGGATCCAAGGCCATGCAAACCTAATTACATAAACAAGGAGTAGAAAGCAATCACCGCCTGAGGAGCCTTCAATCAGATGATATATTTGTATGCTTTTAAATGGTGAATGGAACATTAGGAAGGAATTGGCCACATAGGTGTCATTCATCACTATGAATTCTCATACCAAAATCTCAAGAGTTTCTTATGTTTGCACCACCAGTCCTGGAAAATAATAATCCAGCTCTTGTGCTCCACATATAAATATTTCTATATAGCTCATAGGGAATAAAATGTTAGCAGTAACATTTAAATAAACTATTGAGTAATCAGGTTGACTGATATTCTGTAATATAACAAATCACTTAAATAAATGACAATTGCTAGGAAAGTTCAAGAAACTTCCTAGGATGACATAGGCCAAAAAAGAAGCTTGCTGCCCTGCTCATACAGATATAGCACGCTATATATTCAACATTATGAGTTTAATGTTGGTGTGTAATAGAAGTCCTTTTGTTTTTTCTTCATTTTAATTATTGCTAATTTGTGCTACTAGTGTGATGTTATTGTTCCCCACCCTGCAATAGACTTGAGGTTTCCTGTGGCAAAGTGCTAAGCAGAAATATATCTTGGCTCCACTAAGGTGAGGCCAGCTATATTTGCTGCTAAACTCAAGAGCTAGCATGCTTTATTTTTATCCTCCCCCCACCTTCCAAGTCTACTTAGATGATTTCTTTTTGCAGCAGTCTGTTCTCTTCCTCCAAGCCTGGTGGAGCTGCTGAGGATCTCTGCCTCTGGGGTGAGCTCACCTGCATTTTGGCTGCTGGAAGCATCATGCCTTCCCCAGCTACAAGTGTCTCACGACTGGTTGGGGTGCTGCTGCCATGATGGTGCTCCCCCATCACCTTGGGGGGGCTGTCTGGCCTTTCCTCAAGCCAAAAGCCTGCAATCGATTTACCATTACCTGCTTTTCCATGTCCTTTCCCCAGATGTTAAACACTCCATCTTACACAGAAAATGCATGCAAAGCTCTCCATATTGCTTCACCTGTAACAACCTGCCCTCCTATAAGAAATAAGCTCATGATAAAGTGCACGTTTTCTTATGGCAAATGGGCACCCCCATGAGCCTCTCAGAGTAGCCTTCCACTATGTGAACTCTAATTAAGCACTGCCCAGTGGTGCAGGCATAATGTAGCATCAGTTGACGCTTACTTGACTTTAATATGTGTGGTAAAAAACTTGTGGCAAGTTTTTATCAGAGAAATAAAGCTCAGTGACAGAATGTGCTCTCTTACGTAGTGAGAGACTTACACAGTGAAATCCAAGCAGCGTGTTAGAGCTTGTGAGATTTCTGACAAATGGCATCAGTTGGGGTGAGGGTTAAAAAGAACCAAGTCAGTTGTCTTTGCTTAAGTTTTGGTCCATGTTTGTGCTCACAGTTGGCTGACGCCTTTTTTTTCCCCTGGAATTTGCAAACAGGATACAAATGGCCCTTCAGTTACTGTCTTGGGATGTACTTTTGGTTAACTGTAAATATCAGTGCTGTTTATAGCAAATCTATAAATGTGATACTCCAATAATTTAATTGGGGCGGCACTGATTTTCTTAATTTGGACAGCTGCATTAATTGCATTGCTTTGTACACTGGACAAATGCAGGCTGATAAATCTTACTAACATTGTGATAAGTATGGTCCAGAAACTTCCAGCGCTGCTTGGCAATTCTATGACTGCCTGTTTTAACACAGGCTAAAACCAACAACAACAACAAAAAAACAACAGACCAAAGCCATAAAATAATTTGGCAAATTTCAATACTGGAAAAATATACATCTGAATGTTTAGATAGGCCTATAATGCATTCTTGTGTTATTAAATTACCCTATTTGCATTTACATGTAAAGGATGTTTATTTAAAAACAAAAACTCAGCTCCCCAAGCATTATGTAATCCTATTTATTGACATAAGAATCAATGAAACTATATGCATCTGGAGGTAGCGCTCTCCTTCATTTTCTTTATGAAGATAATTTTAGGAAAATGGAAATAAATGTCTAAGATGCAATAAGACAGTTATCTAGATATCTCTCAGATAAACTCAGATAAACAACATGCTTAAAGAAAATATTTGTTCTTATTTTCTGTACAAAGGTTCCTTGTATATCATGCGGCACTTGCTGGATGAAATGCTTCCGAGGATCTGCTTCTGAAATACCTGTAGATTCTACAGCTGCAAACTAACAAAGAGATTTAGAACATTGTTCCACCTCCTTTTGAATGGACCAGAACTGTTTTGCTGTATTCAGTCTTTCATGAAATAGTGCTTGCTCATGTCAATGGTAATAGCCTAAGGTGGCTATGTAAAATTCTGATCTATGATAATAGGGAGATTATTTTTCCAAGGATGCTTCCCTATTTTCCATGGTGTGCTCAGGCTTGACTCCAACCACTTTTCATCCATGACTGATTTAATACCCATCTGGTGCTCTTCCCTAATTCTTTTAGAGGGAACTTGCTATTTAAAGGGGAGGCATTTCAACCAGTGTGTGATTTATGTTTGTTATTCACTGCACCATATTTCTCAGACTATATCATCTCTACAGGATATTTGGTGTTCTCATTCTAATCTCCCACAGCTACCAGAGGGTAACCATGCATTGCACAGTGGCTTCTGCCTGAATTTATGTCCTGAATTCCAAAATCTTGTCTTTGGCATCTTTGGGTTCTGATCCTCCAGACTGGGGACTGGATCAGTAAACACAGAGAAGGACTTTCTGGTTTCCTTTAGTTATGTTTACTTTTTACCATGGCAACTTCTCAAACAGAACAATCTTAAATTTTACGGTGCTTGTTCTTGTCTCATTCTTCTTGTTTTAATAAGATTATAATGCAATTAATCTGGAATACAGGACTATACATTACTTGTATCAGTAGCTGGATTAAGAGTGACTTTCAATGTTGTTGTCCTTCCTTTAGTTTTAAAGGCAAAGGGACAAAAGGCATGGGTGACCAACACAGCAGCAAATGAGAAAACTGCCTGAGAGATAAGAATGATGAAATGTCTGCAGTGGGTGATTTAAAACCAAACCAAACCAAAAAAACAACCCCAACACCATAATAACAATTATAACAAATTAACAAAATAACATAAGGTAATTCCACCAAGCTCTCATGATTTACAAGATCTCTGGAACTCTTAGTTCTATGTTATTTCTTGGCTGTCATTCTTAACCCACATGTTAGTTAATATGTTTTGGTTAAATATGGGTGACTGTAATCACACTCTTCTTAAAGTCCTACTTGTGTAATCTTCTCCCCCTTTCTTTGTTGTAGAAAAAAATGGACTTTTTTTTTTACAAAAAAAAAAAAAAGTGCCAAAGCTAGTTGAGACCTCTTACAATGTCTTGCACGATCCAAATAATAAGGTTGTATTTCTATGAAATTCAGTATCTTGTAGGGAGTTGAATGTGATTTTTTTCTTCTATTTTCCTACTTGATTGTAGGACCACACAGATATTTGTTTGACCAGGAAAACCTTAAAAGCAAACAAACCGAAAACCATCCCTACTTGGATGAGGAAAGATTAAACAGTACTGAACAACACATAGTGCATTAGCTTGCTCTTTGTTGAATAGACATTTTGTATTGCATCAATAGAAGCATTTCTTGTTTTATTCATCCCCTTTGCAAAACATACCTGCTTTATTTTCTTTAGCTGCAAAGATGCAAGCTAAATGGATTTCTTCTTCCCATAGGCTTTTTACAAAATAATGTTCTTTTAGATTGCTTGTTTAATATTAATTATTCAGTATACACATAGTCCCCTGCTTCAGCTTTGATTCATCCCACGATACCTGAGCAGCAGTAGTGCAGAGGTGGAAACAGTTCCAAGGTGGGCTTACAACTCTGACACCACAGCTGCTGCTCTTCTGACCACAGGAATGGGCTGTGCTACTGCTCCAGGGGCCAAGGTCAATTCAAGTGGCCAGGGACTGCTTTTTGGTAATTGGCAGCTAAATACAGGGCAGTTTGAGGCTTGTCAGTAAGGTATCTTTCATGAGGACCTCCTTATGCCATTTAAGCACTAATACATTGGCTGCTTCAGATAAGCAGCCAAGATATGGAGACTGCACAGAATTTAACAAATGGGGCTCTCAGTACACTTGTACCTTGATCACTGACACAGCAAGAAAATGCTTCGTTTTACTGGTAAGTAACTTGTACGGAAATGTTGGCATGGGAAACAGCAGATTTATAGATGCACCTTCCATCCTTGGGTTAACAAGGAAGTACAGCTCTCAATTCAGAAGGGTCATCACTTCCCTCTAACAACTGCATCTTTCTTCTCATGCAACACAGAGTGTGGTTTTCCCCTCAAAAGTGTTTGTAATTATAACAATTCCCAAAGTGTCTATCTATTACCTCTAGTTGCTGTCTTTTGCTGTATTTTTGGAGTTACAGGTAAGATAGCCACCACTGCCTGAATGTTTCAGACTTGATGTTTACTTGGGGAAGTGACAATGCTCAACTCAGTTTTATGGCAAGATATGTCTGCATGGAGTCTTTAAAATGCTCAGTGGAAAAAAAATTCCTCTGATTCATTGCAGAGTTTGCAACATTTGGGAGCAGTATGCTGTTAATGACCAAGTTCTGCAGAGTAAAGCTGTTTGGTGTGCTTTCCCTAATTGAGATGTACAGAACTGAATGGAATGAGCTGAGCGTGAGCGGGGCAAACCAAGGAGTGATGCTTTTGCAGCCATGACTAACTGCAAGAGGTTAGTAACACCAGCAAAGCCACCTGCACGTGGAAATATAAAATCCTTCTCCTCCAAACAGGTACAATAATGAATGTATTGTACTCTGTTAGTCCTGACTAACCCCCCTGAAGCGGGAAGAAAATGAATGAAAAGCCATTTATTTCTCCAGTGCCAGAGCACAGCTCTTAAAACCCTGCTTTGCAGCAGTGCCCTGACTGGAAAGACTGGCGGCTCAGGGGACTCTGGGTTGCCAGCCTTGGCATCTCGCTGATTTTCGGTAGTATTTGTTTCCTTTTTTAAACTGAAAGTTGAAACTAATCAGAACATACTGCTTTAACAGCCAGCGACTTCACAGCCAAGCCCTGCTTAAACTTACTCATGTAAATAGCTTTGTCATTTATAGGTTACTCTGAATGAAATAAGTAGAATTTAGTGTAAAATAGAATTTAAAAAAAAAAAAGATTTTTGTTCCCCCCATATCTTCCAAATGTGTCTTAATTTTTTGCCTGCACAAAGGTAACTCTTCATGCAAGCTAATGTTTAATTGTCATATTGACTAATATCCTGAAGATGAGTCAGAGCATTGCTGAAATTTGCACTGAAGTCGTAGGAAAACATAAACCCTGAATCAAAATGCATTTGCAGTTTTTCTTTTTTCTCCTGCCACAAGGTGCAGTCCCAGTCTCTGAAATTGTTGTTTGCTCTTCCTAAAATATGAAGCCAAGTCCTCTGATATAAACTGGCATGCTCGCATCTGTGCTGATAAACCACTACAGTTGTATAGCAAGGGAGGGAGCACTGCCCTCATCAGACTTTTAATTGATTCACTGAAGAATGGTAATTACTCTGGACCTAAAAGGACTTGAAACTGGACATACGTTATGGCTGTAACTACTTATTCAATTCAGCAGAAGGAAATTCATAAATTACAGGCTATCTTTAACTTTAATATAAGCAGGGAACTTTCTTATTAAACTACTTTGAAAATGTGGAAGGGTTGACATATTGTTGGAAATGCATGTCTTTTGGACAGAATTCCATAGAATTTCTTGACATTCTCCCAGGCTGTCAGACAGCCCTTTCTTCCTGTGCCTATTGTTTGCATTAGCTTTGCTGCATAGATTTTGGCTGAAAAAGTGAGTTCATGTTGTGCAATTGGGAATCCAGCTCTTTGCTCCTCTTCAAACTAATAGAGGTGAAGAGCTGATAGTGACCTTGGTTTGAGGACTCAATGCCCTTTTGGCACACACACAAAGCTGTGCAGGTGTACGTACACATTTTATTTTGAATACATATGTATTTTAAATTTTCTCAGGAAACTTTCCATTCTTAATCAGAATGTAGTAGCATTAGATTTTGCTAGTTTTTCAGCAGTGTAAAGACTTTGCCTTTTAACTGTGTCTAATCTTGCAAACACTTCTGTAGATTTCCATAATCATATAATAACTTCATCTCTGTGCCACCACAGGACTGACAGTAGTAATTGCTTCAGCATTTATTATCCACTGTCCAAAGCCTTTGTCACCTCATAGGATACCAAATGCATTTATTGGGTTATCCTACTTCTAAAATAAACAATGGATAAATTATTGTTGTCATAAAATGTTTAAATGGCAGAAGCACTAAACATAAGTCCTATTTCTCAAGTACTGCAGGATTAAATCACATATTTTGGAAGAATTGTTGCTTATTAAGAAATTATTTATGAGTTGCATTATATCATTTCTAAATATATAAAGAGTTGGGATGGCTTCCAACAATTACTAAAGAAGCCAGCCAAGTGATGCTTTCCAATTAAATCGGACTGACTTTTCCTTATTAACTTCTCAGTGTTCGGTGTTCATTCTTCTGTTGTTCATGATTCAAGTAGACAATGCATTAACCTTGTACAACAGAAGTCTCACACATCTCCTCTTTGGTATTCTTTCATGCAGTGGTGATCAGTAGCAGTCTCTGTAGGTGCTCTCTACATGAAAGGTTTCTTTCTTGTCCATATAACTGCTGCTGGTGATGCTTAAGTTCTTGCTTTTAGTTAGGACCAGTTATACAGAGCTTCAAAGCTTATAACTTCTGATGGCTCATTTATATCTGCATTGTTCAGCCTTTGATAATGACTGTGTTCAAAAAACTGCAGAACACAGAGCAGTGCGGAGGTGCTACCTCTGTGGTAGTACCTATACTGCTTAAGTTATGGAAGGAAATAGGTGTAACTCCATGACCTAATTTATTAGCAGGGGAATAAAGACTAATTAATTAAAAACAAAAGTGCCAAACACTAAAAAAGGAAATCCATTAAACCACAAAGCACTTCACAGAATCACTTCATTCCCACTTGTATTGGATGAAGTTCAGATGTTTACAGAGAGGTTTTATATCACCTATGCACCACAGCTCATGTGCTGTATAACACTTGTACCAACTCCCTACAGAGTAAAAAATAAATAATAATAAAAAAATCATAACTTTCTACAGAGGTTTGGGTTTCAGTAAAGACTATTATAGAAAGTTACTTACCTAGGTAGAGTCCTAGACTGTAGACCTGAGTGGACATACCCAGACCAGAGCAGCTCGTGAACCTTTTCAAAGGTGTCTGTGAAAAAGGTGACTAAGAAATCCTAGCCAATTATTGGCTTAGTTTTACTATGTAGATGCTCTCAGCTGAAGAAAGGTTAAGTAATCTGCAAAAATTAAACAAAACATTGAAAATCACTGCAGTAGAGAACTGGGATGTTAGTGTTTACTCCTTGGCAGATCAGTCTTCCCATAGCTGGCTATAGTCATTGCTGCTACAGGGATCTTTGTTCTAGCTGAAGGAGTTTGTCTCCTCTGGCGTACATAAGGCCTGTCTTTATTGCTGGGTTTAGCCTATTTTAAGTTTGCCCCTCAAAGAACTATCTCCCTTTTCCAGCACTTTGGAGTAGATAGCAGGCTTGCATGGGTACCTGGCACAATTACTTAGCTGCATTACTGGTTCATCTAGTTACTGACAATTGTTTTCAAGACTTAAAGGTTTCTCCTCCATTTAGCTGGAAAATGAAAACAGACTATGTTACTTGGAAAAATGACTTAAAATGATGGAAACAATTCTTGTACAAGAATGACAGAAATAACCCACCACAAGTGTATTTCTCAGTTGTCCATTGAAACAGCAGCTTATTTTGTGCTTTGCTTTTCACTGACTCGTTTCTGGGGTTGTTCTTTAAAAAGAATCTGCAGTTGGTGGGTCTGAACTGCTGTTTTCTGTCTGGAAACCAAGTGGCTATTCCATAGCCTGTTTTCCAAAAGCTCCTTTTGAAAGCTGAAACACTGGACCACAGAGACCTGCCAGAAAATGCCACTGGGAATGCAGGAATGTGGTCCTTGCCTAGTGTCTGTATGTCCTGCCAGCTCCTCCCTTTCTGCTATGACAATTCATCTGCTGTAACAGCGGCTATCGTTGCTTGCACCATACGTAGGAGTTTTAGCCAGTGGATTCAGGAAGCCAAATCCATTTGTCACACATCCACATCTCCACCAGCCATTATGAGAACTTCCCTGAAATAACGTTCAACAGTACTTGGACATGCAGGCATCGCACAGGTTTACTCAAACTGCAGTTCCTACTGACTGGAATTATCCCCTCCTGCTGTTCTGTGGGACCATATATTACAGGGTTGGAACTCACTGAACAATCTACTGTTTTCAGCATGTGTTTTTTAGGTTGGTTTCAGAACCTCAGGATTTCTGAGCACAGAACTACCACCTGAACTGATGCTTACATAAAAATGCAACTGTTTCCATATGGAGATTGTAAGTTGGTAGGCCTTGCAGAGACTGATGGAATTATGCTTGTGAAGGATGCACCCTGAGCAGGGGCATGGATCCTGATCATGTGCAGAGCACCTCTACTTTTCCCTTATATTGCATGTGGATAGCACAAACTGTGGCTGTTCCCCATGAATGTAGTTCTTACCCTAAAAGAGCCTAGGAGCAAGCCAGAAGACAGGCGGTCTGTCAGGTATCACCAATTAGCACGAAGTCAGTGGATGAGCCTGTAATTATTGCAGCTGAGCTACTCTGACTCATAGTTAGTTTTGTTCACAGATCAGTCTCACAAAAGATATGTTAAAGCCACTATGTTAGGCTCAGTTAGGGCTGTCAGTCCCTTAGGTAACATTCCTTACAATCAAGGGATGCACAGATTTGGGGATCAGCAGCAAAACTCACCATTCCATTGAATTGCACCACACCTCACTACATCTCCACAATGACATTCACAGGGCAATGACATCAACATGCATCTCTATGTACTTTAAACACATGCCCTTAAGTGGAACACCCATTGTGCTTTTTCAAACTGCGGTCTCACAAGGCAGCAAGTTTCCATAAAACTCTTACCAACCAAGATCAACCAGAAACAGTCATTTATAGATAGAATTGAAGGTGGTTTTTTTTGTTTGTTTGTTTGGTGTTTTTTGTTTGTTTGTTTTGTTTTGTTTGTTTTTTCACTTTTTATTTTTAATACTGTATTATCTGGCAGTAATGGAACATGTAGAGAAGCCCTGCAAAACTTCAAATTGCTTAAGGCCAACTTAAGCCCTTACTAGTATACGGACCTTAGGTCCTCACTGAAGCATGTCTAACAGAGAACCTTTTTTACCCCTATGAATTTCATGGTCACAGCTGGGACAAGATAGAGGAAGGAGTGGGAGAAGGGAAAGCCTTATCCCCCTCTCACCCCAGTTCTGCTCAATTCACTCATTTCATTATGTGCTGGGCCTGTGCAATATATCTTCCTCTGCTACCTCTAGGGCTGTAGCTATCCCATTGATTGTATGGTTTTACCTTCCTCTGCTGCTTTGACAACAGCTAGTTTTTCAGCTCACTTCCAAAATAGCACTCAGCAGCTCCAAAAATTATCATAGCTTCTTTTTGGGTCACTGCCAATGTGGCCTCTGTCAAACTCTTTATTTACAATATATCCTAAAAGCCCTTTGACATCCCAATCAGTAGTAAAATGAAATAATCATTGATTTCTTACAAGATGCATCAATCTTTGTACCTTTATGGAGAGGAAAGAAAACAGAGGCTTGACTGATAATGAATGATAACTTTTGAATAAGGATTTAAAACATTTTCTGCATTTTTATAATTTGAAAGCTCTCAAAGCATACTGCCCACAGATAGCTTTCATTTCTGGTTGCAGAATGCATCCTGCTTAATAAGCTGTCACCACACAGCATGTTAGCTCTAGTAGATAGCCACTAAAATGAAGGCTATCTAACAGAGTGGAGACCTAGCCAGCTATTAAT
Source organism: Netta rufina (assembly GCF_964035555.1). Classification (NCBI taxonomy): domain Eukaryota; kingdom Metazoa; phylum Chordata; class Aves; order Anseriformes; family Anatidae; genus Netta; species Netta rufina. The sequence continues at coordinate 951,510 of NC_140134.1, forward strand.
GTTAACACTTAGCACCTAGATGATCTGAGTCTCTGCTCAGTGAGAACTGAGAAGTCCACTGCATTTGTGTTAGAAATGTCGTTCCGTACTAGCCCCATTAGGAAAAGAAAAATGAAACATAAACAAGTGACCTCCCTCCTGCCCTTAGCAGAAGTTACGAAAATTGTACACAGCAGGATTTCTTGTTTGATATCGTAGCTGGAATCAGAGCTACCTGCCTCTTCTACATTCCAATTTCTCAAACATTGGAAAGGTGATGTCCTAATTAGAACATTTCCTATAGGATTGTCCTTAGATAACATCTAAAATGAAGTGATTCCGACCTGTATTTTGGACTTCACCCACAATCACTTTAGAAAATAAGTTACCTATCTTTACAAGCATTCATGTACAACACCTAACTTTTCTCATTTGGTAATCTCTCTGGACAGTAGCAGTCTGACACTTTATCACTCTTTTTAGATGCCATTAGAGACACCCAAGAAGTCCTTTGTGGTTGCTGCAGGCAGAAATCTGTCTGGCCCACAAGCAGCTATTCATTTTGCAGGATCTCATTAGACAAGTTTCAGTATTTTTTTGCAGTATTACAGTTATAGAACCTAAAGTCTGATTCACTGTATATGTCTTCTTAATGGTTATCTTTAAAGGCAACTGGTTTCTGAGGTATTTAAAATTCCCTTACTTGACTTAGTATAAAAGTAGTACTGCTGCTGCCACAAGTTTTTTAGAAAGATAATGAGAAGTCTGTCCTGAGCCTTAAATAGCAGGCACTTGTTCATTCTTCTTTCACAATGAAATACAAAGTTTTCCCTCATGCTTGGAAATCAAATGATAAAATCCTTTATTTACAACTATGTATAACAAAAGCACTAGAGGAAAATTTCCTAGCAAATGAAAAAGCTAAGCTTCTGTTCAATACCATGGTGTTTACGTTTATTCAAACAAATCAGAAATGCGGATGACAAGGATAAACAGGTATATTTATGTAACCTAAACATTTGTATCCCCGCATAATTTGTACTAGATTCTTTATTTCCATACAAAAAATATACCTTCAGATTTTCTTAAAAAAATACCAGCAGCATCTTTTACTTCTCTTAAGCTGTAAACCTCTTTATGCTGTATCTGCTATCCATCTCAGAGAACAACCCCCCATTATTTTTTAATTTAACCAGTCACATCATCTTTGTCTTTGTAGCCACTGGATTTCACGCTCAAGCTGAGAATTTTCATTAAGGTTTGCAAAATGACAGATTTTGGGACACAGCTAATCACAATTCCTTTGTCAGACACAAGTATTATATTCCGGTAAACGTGAACTTTCCAAAGCTTTACACCATTTGAACGTTTTACTTAGCACAAACCCTCAGTTCTCTAGTTGTTTTCTGTATGTAAACACAAAGTTTTTCTCTCATGCTCGGAAGCCAGCTTTGCACAGAGGCCTATTAACCACCCCTGAGAATGGAGGAGGACTGATTGCTGTGCCGGCACACTGCTGTTTCTTAGCAACCAGCAAAGATGTGGGGAAAGATGTGCAAGAGAGACCCAAACAGCATCATTTCTACATTGAGAACTTCCACCTAGATTACCTGCTAATGTGGCAGTAATTTAAGACTTCCATTTTCCTACTCCACTGCTATGTCCCTTGCAGGCTCCAACAGTGTGATTTGTATGATCCGAGATAGCACTTACTTAAGAATTTAATTTCCACTGAGATGGTATCTGCTAGCTACTCGTGACTCCAGAAAACTTGTAAAATTTCATTAGAAAAATATTTTTCTGCTTTCTTCTCAGATAATGACTTGTCTATCACTAACTGCTCACTTGATGGGAATTTTACCAAAGTAAAACTGCAAGGTCAGGCCCTGTTCCAGTACCACACAAGAAAAATATAATTATTAATAGGAAAATTAGTAATTATGTCTTTTCTCATGATGTTAATAAAGTATTTTGAGCACTTAAATTATTTTACTGTATTTTGAAGATACTTATTTTATATATTAAGTAATTTTACACTGCAAGACAAACAATGGTGTGACTAGTTTTCAAAAATATTAACAGAATTCAAAAAACAGTCTGACAGCTGGAACTCCAATTTCATGGAGTTTCTGCCACAGAAGGAGGGAAGAACAGTGAGACCAGTATGCAGTGTGGGCATTTATATTCCGTAGGACTTTATTTCTGCACTGGGGCCATCCTGGGATGATGTCTGGGCCAAAGGGGATTGCTGCCAACCATAGTACAAGGTGCTGCCCATCAGCACAACAAGGGCATCACTAAACAGCTGCACATGGTCCTTGAAATAGAAAAGGTGGGTGGGCGGAGGGAGGAGAAGGTGGCTATGGAAGATTTGCACTTGGGATGCACAACTTGTGAGCTGGGAGTGTGGGTCCTTAGTGCTACTGGTGTGGTGCTAAGCTGGGAGGTTTTGGGGCTCTTAGTTGTTGGAGGCTGTGTGAGTGTTTCTGTGCAGGAAGCATGCATGATGTTCTTGGGGTTCTTTCTGTCCTCGTGTTTGGTGCTGGGTCGGAGGGGGCCCTGGTCTGACTTGGTGTGTGTTCTGTGCAGCCCAGAATGGCTACCGGGGTGTGCCCTGAAAATGTTTGTGACAGAGTGACCTTGCAGAGCTATGGAAAGTAGTGCGTGTGTATAGAGTTTCTATGGTCTGGTTATGTTGTTCTGGCTTTTGGATCAAAAGAAGAAGCCAAGTGGTACAGGTGGAGCTAGTGTTTCGTTGGCCAGTATAGCTCTGTTTCATTATCTCATGGTACTGCTAATGGCTCTGATTGACTATGTAAGCTGTTGCTTTTGCTGAAAGAAGCCAACCTAAACATACAAAAATCTCAAGCTGTAACTCTTTAGTCACAAACTGATAGCAGCATCCAGAAGGGCATTCTGCAAAGTCCTGCGTGAACCAAGGAGTGACCTCTGGAGACATTATGTGTCTCACACATCCACTAAGCTTTTCGATTACGTATGTGAAAAGGAGTAAGGCTATGTATAATTCATAAGCTCTAACATTCTTTTTTTTTTTGTTGTTGAAAATCAGATTTCTAGGATAGACTAAACAGACCATCCATCTTGAGTCACTTTAGGAACAGCTCTGTTTTGTAAGACTTTTTCCTACCATATATGGTTTTGTTGTAACAAGATGAAAATAATAATAATAATAAAAAGACAAAGCAGATGTTTAATGTACAAAATGACACACTCAGGTTTGCCAGAAAGTGTATCTGCTCTTCAGCAACTGCACTTGGTATTAATTTGCCTCTTGGCCTCACAGTAGTGTTATACTGTAAAACAACATGTAATCAGTCTCTAGGCTTGGAATAGATGGTGTACATCTAATTGAGCAGAAAAACACACTTCTTTTTTAAAGGTGTAATTCACACCCACAAAGTGCCTCTAGGCACTGGGCAATTTTCCCTTACAGCTACGTATAGAAAGATAGGCTTCTCTTATTTAAAAGTGTGTGCGTGTTCATCTAGCTGTCAATAATGGCTCTTATGCTCAAGGCTACATAATATGCAAATAGAAGATATTATTGACAGACTTCCAGGTATAGTTTGCTGATGACTTAGACGAGCTCCTTTTCTGCTTTCAAAGCCAGCTGGCACAGAAGGTGGCTGCACCTGGCTTTCTGAAGGAACATTAGCTTCTGAACAAGTGAAGGCAGTCTATAGGGCAATGCCCTATAGGGCAGTGTATCAGTTAAGAACCAATAATACCTGAGGTGGTGTTGGGAGTGAGAAGGGGGAACAATCTCAGTTGAATCTAGTGAGGTCAGAATGGATTATGTATTTAAAAACTCATATGAATGTGGCCTGATAGCAAAAGATACAAGGGATGCACGCTTGATTTCATAATTTAACACAATCTATAGTTTTCAAGCTAGCTGCAGAGGAGGAGAGAAATCTCTGGGTTGGTTTAGGGGAAAAGAAGAATCAAGTGGTTTTCCTTAATCTTTTTTTTTAGCTGTGTCTTGATGAGCCTATGCACATAACCTGTCTGTATTTATGTTTTGGAAATCAATGTTTGTGTTAAAATCACCTGCAATTTGGTGATTTAGGCAACTGATCAATCAACAAGGTTCAGAAACTCTGAAGTTAAAGCCAGCAAGGGTTGCTTGGCTGTTGTCAAGACTGGTGGGCTATCTGCATAGATACTAACTGGAGTAGTGATCTTTTTTCAGAAAGACTGGAGCTTGTCTCTAACAGGCTGCCAGTTTTGAAAATGAGGTGTTTAGGACATCTTTGGTGAAAGTTATTGCCTGCTCATATAAAAAGTAAAGTGAAGATAACAATTTGGTTTGGTGTAGAAAATCTTTGTTTTCATTGCTGAACTAGGCTTTGAATCACTGTGTATTGTTTCAGTATCTATTTTACAGAGAAATGTGAGCTTGAAAGAAGTTATCAATCATATAATGCATTCATTTCTCTGAGATAAAACCAGCAGGCCAGATGAGAAGGTGTTTTCATCTTTTATTATGCTGTAGGTGGACTTTGGGTTTTATATGAGAAGTCCACTCAAACTGTGGTAGAACACTGTGAGGAACTCAGGTTATGAAAATGGAGCGAATCTAGGTGCTCTGGGAAACACTTCTTGCTCTGACTTAGAGTGGGTTTCTTGGGGAAGCTACAGACTTAGACCATGGTGTGTGCATCACAGTCATGGAAGAAAGCCTACATCCTACCACTGATGATTGTGATCTCATTTTTTGTGCTTGATCCCACCCTGTATTTTGAAAGAATTATACTCGAAATTATGCCAGCAGTCATGAGCACATTAATTTTGGCAGACTTCTTTTGTTCTGGTAAACTCTCCTTAGGTGAAAGGCTTTCTTCATTTCAGTAAGAGGCTCGTGTATTAGGAGGGGGAGGAGAAACACTACTACTCAACAGAACCCACAATTTGGAGCTATTTTTATTCTACACATGCTTTCACTGCCAGAGAGCTAGATGGTCTAAATAGGAAGCAATGGAAAGCTGAGGAAGAACGTGTTTTCTCTCTAGCTAACTTGCTAAAAATGTAGTAAGATTTTTCTACTTTGGTTTGTAACATTCCTCTACTGTCTCATGACATGCCGTAGCATTAGTTCAAAAAAGAAAAGTAAAATTGCAGGTATCTGCTTAACATAACAAAGTCAAGTGTGGTTAAGAAATTAATTATCAAACTGCAGCCTCTTATAAAACATTTCTAAAAGACAGTGTCAAATGCATAGTCGAATGTATTTTTCATATTCAAGTTGTCAACTTCAGAGGTGTTCTTATGGGCTGAAGCTTTCTCATTAGATACCTGTAAATGTACTTGCGGTGAGCATGAACTGCATTGGTATTAGTTTTTACTAGCTTTTAATAAACCATTGGGATCCTTACTGCACAGACTCATAACAAAAAATATTTCTGTCCTAAAAAGGACAAAGGTAAATGGATGAAGCAGACCAGAAACAGGAGGAGAAAGACGCAACTGAAATACTTCCCTAAGGGTGTGATTAAGACCCTGCTGTCAGTCCAGTAATTTATCATCCGTATTGCACAACCTCCCATATGATATCCTTTCAAAGGGAAATTAGACTGATGTCTTTGCAGTATGTTAATACATGTCTTTAAATTTCAAATCCCTTTCACTTTGAAATTCAGGAAAGTGTTACTTAGAAAACCAAAGCAGCAAATCTTGTTTTAGAAGATATACAGATGAGTTAACTCCACCAATGCATAAAATTGGTAGCCAAACAGTTAATATCTTTTTAAAGTCCAGGCTTAATGTGAGTGTAGTATCACTAGTACACACTCTTACTGGGACATTACATGACGAAAGGAATCCTGCCACAATTTTAATGATGAAAAAACAAAAAAAACATATTTGACCATAAATATTTTCTTCTCTTTCCAAATGAAAGACAGTGGAGTTTCTTTAATACTTGCCTTTTTTCCTGTTACTCATGCATATATCAATGTGTGCTCTTATAGAACAACTCTAAATTATGTATACCCCAAATCAACATCCCAACTGTTGAGATCTGACATCTGCGTGTATCCTGGGAGTATCTCACCTACGGCCTCTAACTGTAGCCATCTAACGCTTCATCTGTGATGTCTCTGTATGTGTCTGACTGTGGTATTGCAGAACTCGCCACTTCTATGGTATTTCAAATACCTATATTACATGTTTGCATGTGTATAAATACTCATCTGCTAAAAATAAAACAATGCCACCAAAAAAAAAAACAACACAACAAAACAAACAAAAACAACAACAAAACAAACAACAACAAAAAACAAACTCACCACTAGAATTTACTTTAACTCCTGGCAGAATTCAGACTCTCAAGGCCTGAGAAATAGTTGCGAAGTGTCAAGGTGCAGGACTTCCATGGCATAGCAGCAGTGTTGTGTGTAATTCTGTTCCCCCCAGGAACGCAGCTTCCCAGCCATAAGGCTCCTCAGAGGCCAGAGTGGGGAGGCAGAGATTAATCCCCACCAGCAGGGTGCAATTTTGATGGCAGAAAAATGGTCTGTAACATTCTCTTCTTCCCCAGAGCTGTTATTCCAAATGTACCTCTTGAGAGATGAAGAACCTACCCCTTATTTAGGTCTAATGACTTCTTAAAAAGTACTTAAACCTTGTCTTAAACATCTGATTTAAACTATGTGCATCTCCCAGGGTACGCTCATTATTAGAGTAAAAAATGTGAATCAACAGGAGAATGGCTTCCATTTTGCAGAGCACTGTTCTCTTTAATTACTAAGCTGCTTCTGATGTTGTATGTGTTTTTATGAAGGAGATTGCTTTTATATTGTTTACTGTATTCCTCTCTAGACTTTAACATGAAAAGCAAAATAAAGAACTATTGAAGCCCATGACTTGGAATTACTTAGTTTTTCTTCTACATATAGCATTTCGGTAGTTGAAGAAATCACTTTTGCTCACTCTAGGGGAGGCAAAAATAAAAGGCCTACCTATACTCTGTCACATGCTGTCCATAAAAAATATTTTTAGCCTCAAAAATTTTTAGACCAAGCCAAGTTTCAAACCAAATGAATCAAAGCAGATAGTTATAAAGCTTTCAACAACCAAAGTTGTGAGTCTTTAAGTTCTGTGATGTCATGTGTATTTTTATGACTTTCATGGTAAAGAAGCAGTATTGGTTTAAAAGAAAGCTAAGTACTTATTTAAAGATTCACTTTCAACCTCTTTAATAACATATGAACAGAATTGTCCTTTGGTCACTGATAAACTGACTAAGAGGTGTCAGCTGTCCCTAAATTATAAACCCTATTAGGAAACATAACTACTGCTTTATCTTCTGTAGAAGTGAGGGAAGAAATGAACCATTCCACAACTAGTGTTTAATATAACTGCACATATGCTATCTGAATTTCCTTCAAATGTGGCTATGAGGAAAAAGGAAATCAATAAATGTAGAAAAGCTGTTTCAGTGATGAGTATATAATCAAAAACCCTCCTATAGTTGTGGCTGCCTGCACTGGTTATTTGGTATGTCTAGTCAAACTTCATGGTGCAAAACCAGAGGCGTTTCGTGTGTAGCTTTTTACTTCTTTGTCACTGACTACAGTAACTTCAAGGAATTAAGGAAATAATTCAAGGAATTCTATTCAATATTTTTCACATTTTCATAGAACAGTGGTTTCCCAATTACCCTAAACTCCCTTCCTGCACATTGCTGTCTTAGTATTGCTCAGCTGTTGCTAAGGCAATATTTTTCTAGAGAAGAACCAAAAGATGATTACACAGAGCTCTAAGCAAGGCAGAGCAACTGTTACTTGTCTTCTGTGTATGGATGGGAAAGCATGGACATGGTTCTTGTGGGGATTTCGAAGCTGCACAGATCTGAAGATATGAACATCATATGATTTTACAACCTTTCTGTTGTGCTGAACATGTAAATGGGGAAGAGATGCTGTGTGGGGCTGCCCCAGGGCAGAGCTGTGCTCTTCCTGCCTGCTGGGTAGGACCAGGTATCCTCCTCTGTGCTGGCAGGTCACTTGCAAGATGCTCCTGACTGGGGACAAAGGAGGGTGGGTCTGGCATTTGAGGTACATGATCCAGCAAGATACCCTGGTGCAAGGTAAGGACCCTGTTTCCAATCACCCTTGTGTTGGACGAGTGGGAGACAGAGAGTAGCTTCTTTGGTCTCGGTGCTTGACAATGCTATACATGCGCGCTAAACTTTGCTAACCTGTCAGGAGTCACATCTACTCCAAACTCAGTCTCAGGCAAAGAAAAACCACAAAGATAAGGCAGTCTCCAAAGTAAGAGTGAGGGACTCCTCTCTGCTGAAGGCAAAGACTAGTTGTCAGGGTGACTGCTGGCCCTACAAGGGGCAGATTGAGCTGATACTTGTTTGGTTCAGCTCAGCCAGGTCAGTGGTAGAGAGGAAAAGTGGGTGCAGCTGCTATACTGGTGTTCTGGTGAACCTGCTCCTCCTTGACAACTTCCCTGCTTCACCACCTTTCCTTAGTACATCCCTTGTGTCTGTCTTTACTCTCCTCATCTTGATGGCAAAAGAATTTTGCTTCCATAAGCATCTCTTGCCTGCACTGCTTCTTAGCAGCTGCTGAAAGTTTCTGCTTGCTTCCTGGAGGCAACTTCTGAATCCTCTCACAATATCTATTCAGTCAAACTTTTTCATTAAAACACTTAAGAATATGTTGGTAAACGTGGGAGTGGTTCTGCTCTGCTTTTCTTTATTCCTTGTAATTAACCTATGTCACTAGAAAGCAGTGTCCTCCTTTGACCTCATTTGATCAGTGACAGCCACAGGCTGCTGTCTGCAGAGAAATGTAATTCTGCCCCTGGACCTTCTGTTCGAGCCCAGTGATCTGATCTTATGGGGTAAGAGTGTGCTGTTTCTTCAAGTAGGTGTTCAGGAATGCATTCTGGAAGTAAGAGCAAAGCTGCTGTTTTCTGTGGAGGTATTATTGTATTCTCATTTTCTAGCAAACATCTTATTTATCTGCTCCAATATTTCAAGATCAAACTTTCCTTTACTTGACATGCCTTGTTAATCAGGATGATGCCTATCTCATTTGCAAGCTCACTGTCTGGGTTGTTTGTCTGCCACAGGAGGCAGGTTAGTTCTGGCACAGCAGATCTGTTTCTAATACCTCTAATTAAGACAAGACGATATCCTACTCCCATCAGTTTTCCCTTTCATAGAGGGAACAGTATTTATCCTATTTCATAGTGGCAGAACTCATAAATCCAAGAATTCTTGAAAAGAAATTAGTTAAGCATGAGGAATCGGGTTGAGATTGGAGGAACTGAGGTTTGTGAAAGTAGTGTATTGGCTGATGTACATGTACAAGGGAAATCACAGAATCACAGAATTGAAGGGGTTGGAAGGGACCTCAAAAGATCATCAGGTCCAATCCCCCTGCCAAAGCAGGTTCCTTAAAGCAGGCTGCCCAGGTAGGCATTCAGATGGGCCTTGAATATGTCCAGAGAAGGAGACTCCACAATCTCCCTAGGCAGCCTGTCCCAGTGCTCCGTCACCCTCACCATGAAGTTCTTTTGCATGTTGGTGCAGAAGTTCCTGGGCTCTATCTTGTGGCCATGACTCCTTGTCCTGTCCCTGCAAACCACTGAAAAGAGGTTGGCCAAATCCCTCTGTCTCCCACACCTCAGGTATGTATACACATTGATGAGATCCCCTCTCAGTCTTCTTTTCTCCAGGCTGAACAGACCCAGGTCTCTCAGCCTTTCCTCATAGGGAAGATGCTTCAGGCCCTGTATCGTCTTTGTGGCCCTCCGCTGGACTCTTTCCAGGAGATCCCTGTCTTTTTGTACCGGGGAGCCCAGAACTGAACACAGTACTCCACGTGAGGCCTGAATGCGATCAAATGAGATCAGTAAGGCTAGAAAGTTGTGGATATTTGGAGAAGGAACACAAAATGTTAGCTCAAGAGGCAAGGATGGGCAAAAAACGAAAAGCAAAAAAGATTCCAGAGGTTGGAAGTTAAAGAAAATATCCAAAAAGTTGTTTTTCCATTTGTACAAAGGACTTAACCTCTTCAGTAGCATGTGGCAGTCAAAGGGAGGGTGTAAGGTGGCTTTTGACCTTCCTTCCCTTCTGTGTGCATTAGCAGGCTGCATGTGCTGAGCTTTATTTCAAGCCCTGTATATCCTCCCAGGGAGCAGTTCCATTCACTGTTGTTCATGTAGTCAAAACATCCCCTTTTACTGGTACAAGCTATTGCAGGTAGCAATTTTAACATTGAAAGCGTTTACTTTCTAACTGTTCTTTAATACATTTTTAAACACTTAGCACTGTGCAAAATCAGCAAAACTTTCTTGTAAGCTTGTTGGGCTAGATAACAACCCATTAAAAAGAAACCTAATTCACAATCTGGACATAGTCCGCTGGGCTGCAAGAGTGTACTGGCTGATTAGCAACTGAGTGCTGGGACTGCTCTAAGCCCTTAGGAATCTGATTCAATCCAAAATTTAATGTTTGAATCATGGAATTATGCTGAACACTGGTATTCATCTGTCCTTAAAAAAGATGATTTGTTCTTGGCTTTCCTTCAATTCTGTATGACTTCTGTAAAGGAAGTACTCTGTGGAGAAATACCAGTGGTGGCTGTTTTGGATGAACATATTGGTCTCTTCTTGGAGAAAGCAGGGAGCTGGCAAGAGTGAAATCTCAGATATATCTGCTCTGAGGATACAAAGTGCTATGTCATTCCTTCTTATGCAGGATGATACCTGACATCAACCTTTAAGAAGTGACATGAAAATACACTTTCACAAACAAATACAGGTGAGGAAAAAGCCTGAGCCTGGCTAGGAGTTTTCTCTGGCTAGATTTACATGATAGAAGCTGGCTTCTGATAGAGAACAACTGCTGAACAAACATTTCCTTTTTTACTGTTACAGCACCTGGTATATTTAAAGGGCACCAACTAGTCCAAGTTGGTAAGAAAGGGCATACTGGCACTCCACAGAGTTCATGGAAGTAGTCTTCACGTATATTTAGGTTTGTGAACTTTTTATTCCATTCCTAAATCTGTAATCCAAGCTAATATTTTCCCCTCACTAATTCAATAAAGAATTCTAAGAAATCCAGTAGCTGCATGTCGTGACTGTACTGGTTATTTTTGCATCTATGGTTAATAGTCTCCACTGTTAGGAGAAGCTTTTAAAGAAAAGATGCATCAAAATAGTAATGAGTATCAAAATAATGAGACACCAACTATAACTTGCTTTGAAGTGACCACAAAGATAATTTGTGATACCTCTTGCCTACTTCCCTCTGTTTTAAGAGTGAGGGAGAAATAGTGCACAAATATACAAAGTTTAAAATTAAACGCAAGCAAACAAAAAGCATTGACATTTGTCTGACATAACACTGTGGTACAAAGTTTTTATTGGAAACATCCTCTGAAAGTTCGTCGTCTTTAAAATAAATAACCTCCCGAAGAACCTCACTTTCAAAAGTCCAAGAAACGTGCAATTCTTTGATCTGCATCTGTCAGTGATTTCACCACATAAATTAAATGCTGTAGAAATTAAGGAAAACTATTTGGAGAGAAAACAGTGACACAGTAATAGTGTTAATATATGTCTTCAAAGAGAGGATTTTTTTTCCCTGTAACACAAGCTGCTTGGATAAACAAAATTAATGCCAGAAATAAAATGTTTGTTGGTGGTAATTAGGTGTTCTGCTAATTTATACTGTTTGTGTTTCATAAGATTACATTTCATATTAAACAGCACCAGTAAGAAGACCAAAGGAATGTCTTTATGGCAAAATATCATAGGTTGAAATACTCTTCCATCTGTTATTATGCTGATGGATGTTAGTCAAACCTCGGCTAGGGAGGCTAGACAGCATACCAAACTTTGACAGACAGCAGAATCTCTACCAAGGAGGAATTAATGCCCACTGGAAAGGACAGAGAAGTAACTTTTACTCTTTGCAGTCTATTTCATTTAAGATGGCTGCCTTTAAGAATAGAAAATCATTGGCTACCAGGCAGGGCCTGAGCTCAGCTTGGCTTCTCAAGAGGAAGTTTTATACCACAGACCCAAATCATAATTACCGCAGCAACTTTGTCCCGGCTTTCCATAGGTCTCCCTGAACTAAACTTCTGTCAGCTTATAAGATGCTGACAGAAGCTAACTGGCAAAGAGATTTCTGTGGGGAAATGGCAAATAACTCAACTCTGACTGGGCAAGGCTCCAAACCCTGGTTGTAGCCCAAGGTAGCTGCTCTGAGAGAGGCCCACAAGCAACCCACCAGCCTGGACACCTACAAGTGGTGCACCAGAAGTCACTGTCATGGCAAAGGCTGCAGCCTGCTCTGACCACTGGGTCTACATCCATAAGTAAACTGGGACAGAACCTGTAGTACACACTAGAGTACGGCCATCTGGATGCAAGCTGAATTCTTTCCCACACTGCAAATGTTTAATTCATACTGGCCACTATTATCTTCCATCTCATGCCAGGACATTTTGTGGGAGGCTATCTGGCATGGGCTGGAACAGTGACAAAAGATATATTAATAGATGAACAGTTTAGTGTACCACTGATTGGGCCCACAGCCAGGCTTCGCTTAGCTTATGAGAAAAGACAGTAAGTGCTTTTAGGAAGGTAGAGGGTTTACCTACTTTCCTGGGACCTGACCGGGCCTGTCACCCCAAGTGATACCAAGTAAAATGCAAACAGCCAAATGGCTTTTCAGGAAGGCCAGGTCTTTAGAACTCCCTCCCACCTAGGCTGATGTACTTGTGAATCCACCTGGCCTACCATCTTCCTTTTTACCTAGGGCTTATAGCTTTGTTCTTTTTTCTTTCTTTACCAAAAAAAAAAAAAAAAAAAAAGTGACCTACTCTTCCTGCCATGACTTTTTAGACTTTGGTGTAGATGCAAAGAAAGATGAAAGACACATCTCTTCAAAGTATGAGTTATTTTTGAGGAGATATGTATATAGCTTTATACAGCACATATGCTATTGCCAAAATGTCCTATGAAATGAAACCCACTGTCATTCCAGGCTTTTGGCAGAGCAGACAGGAATAACCACTGACTTCTGTGACAGGGTACAGCTTCATATTCCCATCTATGAACTGGTGTCAAATGTTTGCTCCAAGGTTTGTCCATATCCACTTTATTTTATTTTATTTTATTTTATTTTATTTTATTTTATTTTATTTTATTTTATTTTATTTTATTTTATTTTATTTTATTTTATTTTTTAAAGTAGAGACTTTCTGTTCAGACTGCTAGAAACATATATTTAGGTATGAACACCTCAGTTTAGGGCCCTTCATACATGTATATTCATCTAAGTGTAAAGTCTATTTCTGTGCCTGAGAAACATGAGCTGTTTGATTTGGTGAAGTCATGGCTGGCTTTTGTCTGCCATTTGTGTGTCTGTTTGGCACTAGCATGCTCTGCCCTGAAAGTAAGTAATTCTGATGAAGAATCTCAAATATTTATTCAGTAAGATAACATGAGATCCTTCATGTACCTGTTCTCACTGCCCGAGAGTCAGTCTGCTTCATGGTGACTGGTCCTTCTGAGACCGCATGGTTCGATATGCCATCCTGCCAAATGTAGGAGGAAAATCTTGAAGATCTTTGTTTTTCATTTTTGGTAAGTGCAGGAAGGATGAGTTTTTCTTAAGGTACAAATTCCATACTGGAGCACATCAAAGCTACTGAAAAAGGGTATTATTTCATATGCTATCCACTGCTGCTGCTTAGCAGCCTGGTCCACAGATGCTCAAGCAGGTGACCTTTGGTTTCAGTGAAGTGTTTCATGAAGTTCGTATTTCCACTTGATTTTAAAAAACAGAAGCCTGAACAGGTTGACCTATTCAACCATATTGTCTATTCAGCTTAACAAAAATAGGATTATTTGTGGTTTGTACTAATGTACTAGAACACAGCACGAGTGGATTCTTGCCTTTTGAAGGTGTTTGTTTGTTTGTTTGTTTGTTTTCCCAGTTTGATAAGGCACCCAGTCTGACAGTCATTTTGCTAAGGAAGGGTCTGTATGTAAATCCCAGAAAGCCCATGTTTTTCCTGGAGGGAAGAGTAGAATGGTTCGAGAAAACTTACCCAGTCAGGCTCTCAGGTCATGCGCCTGCCCTGGCTGCTCCTCTTTCGTGGGAATTGCCTTATGACCCTGAGGTGTCTCTTGCCTGCTCTATCTTGTATCTGAGTGTCTCTGCTACGCTTGCCTTAGTTGGCAGTTTGATCTAAGCTCTTTAAGAGGGATTAGGGTATGGGACCCTCAGACATGCTAGTTCTTCTCTGTCCATCTCTTTTCAACTAGCTTTTTTTCTTTTTCAGCAGAAGGGAAGGGAGAGAGAGTCCTTTGTTAGCTGGTAGAAAGCACTTAATTCAGAAGCATTCAGCAGAGTCTGCAGCTTCTACTAAAAATAGTGAGTTTTGTTTTGTTTTGTTTTGTTTTTTTCTAGCTTCAAAACTTACAACATGCTGCTATCTACCACTTCTGCTTGCTTGTCTAAAGTCCAGTAAATTTTTTGGCATATGTGACTTGGACCTTTTACATAAAAAGTGAAACATTTTCTTAAAATTCTCCCTATTCAAAGACACAGGCATTCCCTCAGGCAAAGGATACTTTGTCATGATTTAAATGTAAAATAAAATAAAATGACCAGCAAGATACTGTGAAGAGAATTACAAAATGCCTATTTGCACTTATGCAATGTCTTCAACAGTTTTTGCATAGTGCCACATATCTTATGGAACTCTCTAATTAATCTTCTGTTTACAAGGGTATATTATATTAACACTTCAATGGCATTTAGCTGTGTAAAATGGTGTTAAAATATGCAAAAGGCTCAAAAGATAAATATCACAAATGTACAGACAGTTTACATACCATGATAAATTATTTCCAGAAAGCATTATTTTCTAAGCATTGTGAATCAAATAATATTACAGGTCCAAAAACATTATTCACGTCTGTTGTGGCTGTTTTACAGCATTAAGTAATGTTTAAATCTGTTGTTGTTTTTACTAAGAGCATGTTTATTCATCAGGGTAGAGTTCAGATAATTGATCAAATTTAAAATGTGTTAATCTTTTTGCGCTGGGAGTCACAGGGTAAGATCTTGGCCCTGCTGAAGAATATAAAACTCCCACTTTCTTTATGGATGCCAGGCTGGTGATAAGGTTATTTTCATCTTGTTCTCCCTGGCATCGCACAAACCTGTAGGCTCCACAGTGTTAATGTTCCAAAAAAAATCGTATCACCACTTTAGAGCTCTACTTGGAGCACAAGTTGCTCTTTTTCCTAGGACAAATTTCTCTTGACTTCAGTGGGAAAGAAGGCACTGGCAACAGTTCATTCTCTGGGATAAGGTAAATTTATTAAAAATAAAAAAAGTATATTGGTTCAGAGACAATACAGGTACTTAAGCATCTAGATATCATATGCTAGTGTAGCATAATAGTTCATTAAATAAGCATGGAAACCTATGTTCTGACCTAGTAGCTTGTAGAAAGGCTTAAAGCAATATTGCATTAGAACTATATGGCAGAATTCCTGCCTGTTTTAGCTGAGGAACCTAGGACAACAGACTCCAAATGAAGGTCTGTTGCCTTTCACTTGCATGGAGAATCCTCAAAGCCACTGCTAAATCATTGCTGCTGGAGATGACCTGGATTTTTGTGAAATGTTAGTTTAAAAGATGGCACAGAGAATCATACTTTCATGTGGCAGGGTGCCTGTGAAAGAACTAGAAAAAAAATCCACTGCTCTTCTGAAGAACTTTTTTTAAAAACAAAAACAAAAACAAAAACAAAACAAACAAAAAAACCACACCTCTGAATAGGTGGACATAAAATGTGAACAATGTTCTGTTCTAGGATTACTCATTCATATTCTGAAAGCTTATATTTAGGACAAGAAACACTACTGTCACAGAATAAAATTTGAGAAACTTTACCAAAGGTAGTGCTAGTAAGCATATATATATTTTTTTCTTATTTTTAATTACAAGGTACAGATTCTGGAAAGAAAAAAAAATCATGAAGATCTGTTTATTTTTATTTATTTATTTATTTATTTTTAACTAGGGGTCAACTCATGAGTAATTTTTTGAGGGGGAAAAATGTGATCTTTGACTATACAGCCAACTCAATACAAAGCAGTAATGGATGGGTGTGAGGAGTCTGGTCTGATGGAAGCCAAGGTTGTGGAGCTGAATGTTCTCGTGTGCTGAGGTGTGGGGTTTTTGGTTTTGTGGTGTTTTTAAGTACAGCTAGTATTTTAAGATACTCACATATAAGGAACATTTTGCTTGCACCAAAGAAATATAAAGATGCTATCATGACAACAGATTCAGAAGACATGAAAAAATACTTCTGCTTCCTTGGAGACTTAGCTTTAAGTGGGCTATTAAAGGAAATGAGGCTGCTGGGATCTCAGAGCTGGCTCTTGGAAGTCAAGCACGTGTGGCAGATGGTGGGGGTGCGCAAGGAACCTTGCTGTCCTGTCCTGTTCACGCTGCCCATGTCCCAGCAATGGTAGAGGGGCTGTTCCAGCAGGACAGAGCAGAAAGCTCAGTACGTACTGTAGGAGGAATGCAAGCCCTTAAGTGGGATGGATGTGCTTTTAAACATCTGTATTGCATTAGCATCGTGAAGCCCTAGAGAGAAATTACCGTACTGGGTTTGAGCAGTTGGACAACTTGAAAAGTGGGCAGTGGCCATAACAGGCTTATAGCTGTGCAAGGTGAAGTCATTGCTTTATGTACTTTAGGTGTGGAGGCTGGTTAAAGGAGAATAAGCTAGACGTTCAAGTTGATGTGTCACTTCCAGTACAAAACCCTAGCTGTTCCATACTCACTGGCCACAATCAGACCATTACTAGGACTTCATCTTGAATATTTATCCAAGGCTCTCTGCTTGCCCTATTAATCTGCAGGCAGAATGCCCCTGGTCACTATGTCTGTGGGGTATGACAGTTCCCTGAGCAAGGTGGTGACTGAAACCCATGCTGCAGTCCCTCTGTTTCCGTGACTGCAGCAGTGACTGACAGCAGGATGCCTGAACACCCACGGCCAGAGAGATACAGCACTGCACATATGTCAGAGTACAGAAAAGAGACCAAATGAAATCTAAAAAAAATAAATCAGAAGGGGATGATGGGGGATACAAACAGCATGTAATAATTCTTTAGTTTAGGAAAGACTGATTGCAACCCGTTAAGACAAAACCACTAAGTTCTCACTCTGTTCCAGTTTTGTTCTACTGCATTGGCACATGCCACGTATGGCCAAAATACCAAATTTTTCTTCTCTTAGTACAAGGAAGGAAAAGGTGTAGAGGAGAACAATGAACATCAGTTCTTGGCAGCTAGCAAGTGATGACATAAAAAGCACTTATGGCAATCTATAGTTATTTTTAATTTATTTAAAAGGAAAATCTATTTGCAACAGGAGCAAGTTGGCAAGAGCTATATCACATTAATTTCTCTATAAATGTAATGCTTGTAATTTACACTCCGTGCACTGCTTTGTATATTTGGATGAAAAGTGCAACTGTTGGTGGTCTTTGTTAGTACTTTTTTTAGATTTTGAGTAAGAAAATAAAAAACAAAATGTCAAGAACAAACACCATTAGTAGTTAAAACTGGATTGGTCTGAAGCGTATGTTAGGCTAGACAAGATGACACCTATTTATTTTATCACAGAATCGTAGGGGCTGGAAGGGCCCTATGGAGATCGAGTCCACTCCCCTTGCTGAAAGCAGGTTCCCTTTACGATTTCCTTCAGTTGTTCATCACTCCTGCATTAATAGGACAGTTAAAAGATTTCACAGATTATTTGGCACTTTTTTTTTTTTTTTTAATGGGTTAAAATGTTTGGTGTAGAAACCTTTTTTTTTTTTTTTGGAGGGGATGAGGAAGAGGAGGAGGAGATGACAGCTGGGATAAAATGACATTTTCACCACGATCTGTCTAGCTTAGATTTTTCTCAAAGATGATCTCATGATGTAGCGCAGTAACTTTCTATCTGTGTTTACGATGATCTCTGTGACAGCTCCTGACACTATTCCAGTTGCGCTTGCTTGTCTCCTGCCAGTTAAACACCTTCAGAGAAGGTACCCGTGACTTCCCCTCTGGGAAGCTGGAGTCACATGTGTCCCTCCTGCTCCTCGTGCCCGTTCTCGCTGAGTGCCTGTCCTGGGCCAGCCACGTGTGACAGCACCGCAGCCCCATCCCGACGGTGGTAATGCCGCCGACTGAAGGTATGTGTGGAGGGGCAAGGGGTGGCCCTGAGCTGGTTGCCAGTGCTGGTAGCACAAATCTACTTCTATACATACAGGGCTTGAGGCAAGTTTGGCCCCATTTACTGCTTACATGGGACACCCTTTGATTACAGCACATCAGCAACGGTTTGCTGCTGCTTTGCGTAGGACTTAGGAATGTGGAAATTTGGAAATGGCAGAAAGATGTTTGTTTTTATTTTCTCCTTCTGTCTCATCTAAGAACTATGCAGGCTGCAGCAGAACAGCAGCATTTTTATGTTTTTTTTTGGGGGGGACAAGTTAGGACTCTTGAAACCAGAAACTGAGCGGCCTGGGGGCCCGGCATGCCTGGTCTCTGAGGAGCAGTCCCCCCCTCCTGCACACAGGCTAACTGTAGTGGCAGCAAGAAACTAGCCAAACCCGGAGAACTTTGCAGCCTCTGGACATAAGGCACAATGGATCGGATTGATGCCAGCGCTGCTAATTCAACCGCCCGGCACGACATGCCTGAACTGCACGAGCTGCAAGGCAGCTCTCTTCCCTAGTCGGGGCAGGAGGCAAGGAGGAGCCAGGCCGGACCCCTCCTGAGTGGGGCAGCGGGAGGCTGCTCGCCTCTGCCCGGTGCCTACCCTCCCGAAAGGCCGGGCGGCTGGAGGGGCTGGTGCCGGGCGGCAGCCGCCCGTTCGCCACAGCGGCACCGTCCCCGCGCGCAGCCCCTCGGCACGGCACGGCCGCTGCCGTGCGAAGTGCTCCGAGGCGGCGGCGGCGGGGCGGTGAACCCCTTCCCTCAGTCATACCCCGGCCGGCCGGCAGCGGTCCCGCAGGCAGCATCTCCCCCCTTACCTGCAGGTGAGACCAGCTCGCCTTCGCTGAGCTCCCCGGAGTCCGAGTCCATGCTGCGGGTACCGGCGGGGCAGAGGGACCGAAGCTGGCCGCCGCTGTCAGGAGAGCCCGGAGCGGGGGAGCGGCAGCGAGAGACCAGCGGCGCCTGCTGCCTCCTCCTCTCCTCCCAGCCCGGGCGCTGGGTCGGCGCCACCACATGCAGCCACCCCGCTCAGTTCCATTGGCTGCCAAAGGGGCGCGGAGACGGGCGGGCTCCGGCGAGGGGAGGAGGCAGCGGGGGCGCGGCGGAGAGCCGGGCTCCTCTTGCAGCCTGTTACGCAACTTCGGAGCCGCCCGTGCCTCCCTGGCCTCGCCGCTGTGGCCGCGGCCTCGGGCCCGCTGCCGCCTCAGGGACGTGGAGTGGGGCTACCCGGAGGCATCCCGGCGGCTGTGGTCTCCCCTTTGTGGGCTCGGGGTCGGCTCCAGAGGCAGAGCTACGGGGTGTGGGAAGGACCGAAGTGACGGTCCTTCACACGGGCTGTCTTTGCTTGTGGGCATAGCCCCGACCTTCAGTCATTGCTTTCTCTCTTCACAGCTCCCTCCCCTTAATCTCTCTGTTTTCTTTACAATCTGTCATTAGAGCGGTGGAGGCCAGCAGATACATAGAACTCAGCAAGTGCCCGGGGGAGTATCGAAGTGAATTTTGGAGCTGCCAGTTCGCTGTTGCTTGCTGGCAACGTTTGGTAAAGGCTATGTCAGGAGATCATTTTGAACTCTGAAAACTTTATAGTTTAGACCACATTGCACACTTTGCACATGTCCCGCAGGCTACTACAGCCCTGAGCCATCTCCTAATTCAGGTGGTTGAGGCCACTTGATCAGTTCTGACAAGCTTGGGTAGGTCTCTGTCCCTGGCTGCTCTTCTTTCTACTTTTTTTTTCTTTTCTTTTTTTTCTTTCTTTTTTTTTTTTTTTTTTTCTTCCTACTTCTTTGTTTTCTACCTTAATTCTAATGCAAAAGTCCCAGGAAAGTAGCAAGACAACTTTTCTATCTGGGAACCAAATATCAGCCTAAAACAGGCCTCATAGATTTATCTGAGCCTCGGGTATGCCATGTCATGAGAGCCAGCCAGTGCCCTGTCTGTAGACTACCACAGTCTCCAGCCCAGGGAGTAGTAGTAGTAGACCAGTAGACCACAGATCCTCCCTCCCTCCCTCCTTCCTTCCTTCCATCCTTCCTCCCTCCCTCCCTCCCTCCCTCCTTCCTTCCTTCCTTCCTTCCTTCCTTCCTTCCTTCCTTCCTTCCTTCCTTCCTTCCTTCCTTCCTTCCTTCCTTCCTTCCTTCCTTCCTTCCTTCCTTCCTTCCTTCCTTCCTTCCTTCCTTCCTTCCTTCCTCTGTAACTGCTCTCAAACATGCACATCTTGGTGCTGCTGGACAAAATAATACCTGGACATTGCTTTGAAGCTGTGTATATGTAGTTATCTATTGTCATCAGACTATGTCTAACATTCTTAATAAAGACTTTCTCTGTTACTGTGTACTGTGACAAAAATAAACAAACAAAAAAAGCAACAACAAAACACACCTGCAACTTTCAACACTGGGACGTCAAAAGTTCTAGAATAACTCTAAAATGGTTATAGAATGGCTCTGGAATACGCCCTGGTATCTTGAATTTAGGCAG
The DNA here is from genome assembly GCF_964035555.1 of Netta rufina. Taxonomy (NCBI): domain Eukaryota; kingdom Metazoa; phylum Chordata; class Aves; order Anseriformes; family Anatidae; genus Netta; species Netta rufina. The sequence continues at coordinate 972,270 of NC_140134.1, forward strand.
TTATCTTGAATTTAGGCAGTTTTCAAGATTTAACTTGGTATAAAAGACTTAGTTTCCATTTGCTTATTTTCTTATTTAGCAAATTTTGACAAAAATCTTCAATGTCTAGAGTGGAAAGTAGATGTAAAACAATTTGGCAAGTTGCTGTCAGATACTGGGTCTGTAGTATTAAGAGAGTGCCTTTGTTTTCAGTTCCATGGAAACAAACTTTGACTTTTGTTTGTAATTGCTTTCATTAAATTTTAAATGGCATTACTGCTGATTACAATCCCATAAGTTAGTATGAGAAATAACATTTAAATTTTAGTGAATCTGTGATTCCATTGTGAGGAAGAACAAATGCAAAATCTGAATTGTTGTGCACAATGTATTGATTACAGGGAATCTACACGCATGATGCAAATGACATAGCAGCAGGAAAACACCTGCTGCCTTAACAGTTTAACAGTCACAAAAGTTTAACAGTCACAAAGATAATCCCAAAGTCTGCACCAAGAACAGAATCTGAAAGCTGGAAAGAGTTCAATCTGTGTCTCTCTTGCTTTCTTTATTTGCTTTTTACCAGTAGGAATTGAAACTAAAATCCCTCCCCAGTAAAAGAAGATGGTGGTTTAAGTGTAATGGGAAGAGTAAGTTTGTATTTAAATTCAATTTATTTTTTGGACTGTCTTGGGTTGTGTGAAATTCTAATGGTAATTTCCAACCTGGGCAAATTCTGACTTTCTAATGACAATCAGTGTAATTTGGTAAGCAAAAAACAAAATGGTTGCTGCAGGGGTGTATGTGCAGTGGAGCACATTCTGTCTCTCCAGTAGCCAAGAGGGCTGCCTGGTATGATGTATTCTGTGTCATGTAATGAGCTTAGCACAATGCAGCTGTATCTGCACTTCCAAGATATTATAGGCACTAGCTTTACCCAATTTTCTGTGTGGACTTTTTACTGTAATTGTGCTTACATGTTAAACTCTTAATAGTCTTACTTCTCTAATCATAGTTCAGTTGGTAAAAGGACAGATTGTTTTTCATGATCTTCTGAAACACGGAAGTCTTGGCCTGGGACAGTTAACGTGAAAACTGAATCCCACATATTCTAATTCTTGTCATTTTTATTTATTTATTTATTCTTGTATAAGCAAACCAATAAATATTGTGATGGAAATGGTATAACAATACTGTATTGCGTCAGACTTGTGATATATACATTGGGCATTCTCATTTCTATGCTGTAATTACTTTCTATTCCACAGCAAATGCTATTTCAATATTACTTTCCCTCTTTATTGCTGGTAATTGTAAAGCAGTCATTGAAGCCTTCAGCTGTAACAGAATGAGTATATTGTTTCATTTCAAAACATATGGTTAGAATTCATTTTTTTTTTCCCTTTTAATGTTGTCTGTCCAGCAGAGTCCAGCACTTGGCTTAACATGTGACCTGGAAAATTCCATATACTTGGATCTTTGAGTTTCATAGTTTCCACTTATTACAATACTAATGCAGAGAGAAACACAAAAGCTTTATTAACAGCAATATATGTACTAGCTAGATGCATATTAAATGCACTAAAAAAAGCTCCACATGGAGAAAGTTGACATTTCATGATTTTTTTTTTTCCATTTAGTATAATTTGTGCAATTACATACTCATTGTTATAAGCTAAAGCTCCGACTGTAGCTCTGCGACTGTTTTCTTATTACCAGGGTAGACGTAAAAATTGTTAGGATATTTAGAAATGAGAACACTTTTTTCTCCAGACTCAGTTAATACATTTGCCAGCAGAGCTCTACAAATACAACATACCAGGGGAGCTGGTAACGTAGTCGGCTGCAATGCCCCCTGTGTGGTGGGTATGCCCAGTTACATGATGCTGTCTGTAGTGGCTACATCACAGTATGGCCCCTCCATTCGCATTTCAGCTCCATCTGGTCTTGATCTTCATTCCATATGGAACTTATCTGAAATCCATCTTTGCCTGCTCTTTGTAACTGGGTGCTGGAGATCTGCCTGTGAGAGCTTTTAGGTTTCATGCTTTTTTCACTGTTCTGTCTGTAAATTATGCTTGTATGTTCATACAGATACAGTTTAATTGTATTATAAATACTTAGGTAGCCCAGCTATGATAGCATCTATATCTAATATATTTATTCATACAGGGCTACTGTATGAATAAATGTAAGAATGGTATTATAATGCTTATTATTATTATTTATTTATTTATTTATTTTTTCAAGTCAAATGTGAAGCACAGACTTCTACCTGTATATTTTGATCCCTACCTTGAGCCCTATCTGAACTCGTTTTCTGTTTCTGCCTAGTAAAAGACTGGCCAGCTTCCTCTGTGACTTGCTGCTTAACCTTTCCTCCTTCAAACTAGCCTTAAAGCCTATCCCATGAAGCAGTCTCTCATTTCTTTCCGCTATTAAATCACAGACCCTCCTCTCCACTACCATGTTTGTGTTTGACTTGTCTGTTTTAGACTGTGAATACTCATGGGTAGGATTACATCTTTGTTTTGGTTCTAAATATAGGAATGCAAAATCATATTCTTTGATCTCACAGATCACTTTTTAACATTGTTTAAACATTGTGTCTACCCTCGGATGTAGTGTTTCTAAAACTGGTCCCTAAAGTTTTGCTTCACAATTTATGGTATTGTCTTTCATAACCAAGTGTTATTGCTACTGTGTGTTTTCAACAGAGCAGCATCTCCCACAGGCTGGTGTACTCATGAAAAGCACTGTAATAGCTATCATCATTTAATAGATACGTGTGGGTTTGTGAAGGGTAGGTCCTGCCTAACTAACCTGATTTCCTTTTATGATAAGATCACCCGTATGGTGGACCAAGGGAAACCAGCTGATGTGATTTTTTTGGACTTCAGCAAGGCTTTTGACACGGTTTCCCATAGGATCCTACTGGACAAAATGTCCACCATACAGCTAAATAAAAACATCATATGATGGGTGAGCAATTGGCTAACGGGCAGGGCCCAAAGGGTTATGGTAAATGGGGCTGCGTCAGGCTGGCGGGCGGTCACCAGTGGGGTCCCTCAAGGCTCCATTTTAGGGCCGGTACTTTTCAATATTTTTATAAACGATCTGGATGTAGGAATAGAAGGTATTTTGAGCAAGTTCACTGATGACACCAAACTTGGAGGAGTTGTGGACTCGAATGAGGGTGGAAAGGCCTTGCAGAGGGATCTGGATAGGTTGGAGAGCTGGGCGATCACCAACCGCATGAAGTTCAATAAGAGCAAGTGCCAGGTCCTGCACCTGGGACGGGGAAACCCTGGCTGCACGTACAGACTGGGCGATGAGACGCTGGAGAGCAGCTTAGAAGAGAGGGATCTGGGGGTCGTGGTAGACAGCAAGTTGAATATGAGCCAGCAGTGTGCCCTGGCAGCCAGGAGGGCCAACCGTGTCCTGGGGTGCATCAAGCACGGCATCGCTAGTAGGTCAAGGGAGGTGATTGTCCCGCTCTACTCTGCGCTGGTGCGGCCTCACCTCAAGTACTGTGTGCAGTTCTGGGCACCACAGTATAAAAAGGACATGAAACTGTTGGAGAGTGTCCAGAGGAGGGCTACGAAGATGGTGAAAGGCCTGGAGGGGAAGACGTACGAAGAACGGCTGAGGTCACTGGGCCTGTTCAGCCTGGAGAAGAGGAGGCTGAGGGGAGACCTCATCACAGTCTGCAACTTCCTCGTAAGGGGGTGTCGAGAGGCAGGAGACCTTTTTTCCATTAACACCAGTGACAGAACCCGCGGGAACGGGGTTAAGCTGAGGCAGGGGAAATTTAGGCTTGACATCAGGAGGGGGTTCTTCACAGAGAGGGTGGTTGCACACTGGAACAGGCTCCCCAGGGAAGTGGTCACTGCACCGAGCCTGTCTGAATTTAAGAAGAGATTGGACTGTGCACTTAGTCACATGGTCTGAACTTTTGGGTAGACCTGTGCGGTGTCAAGAGTTGGACTTGATGATCCTTAAGGGTCCCTTCCAACTCAGGATATTCTATGATTCTATGATTCTATGTATGCTGACATCACAAAGAAACCTTGGCCACATCAAACATGGTACTACCCTGGCAGCTTTCTGCAATGTGCCGTCAAGGAACACCGCCAGCTATGTAGCAGGGCCCAGCGAGCTCCATACTTGTCATCATTCAGGCTCCATTCCAGGCATTAGCCTGGAGCCACCTGGCAATAAAGATCTTTTGCCAATTCTCAGGGGTTGTGTGAATGCTTCTTTCCCATCCCCTAGCCCTTGAGGTGTCAGCCCTTCAGTGCAGAGCCTCGAAGAAGAATACATGCTCCCTTTGGGCTACTGCGCTGGGGTGGCAGGAGGAGTCCCCAAGGACCACCGTGTGCCTTTAGCATTTGTGAAAATAAACTGAGGGGTGAAAATAGTGGTGTGTAAGCGATTATAGGTGTCTAATTTCTTATATTAGGAGTGAGATTCCATGTCTAAGTGGTAATGACAGACATGGAGAAGACTGAGGTACTCAGCAACTTCTTTGCCTCTGCCTGCACTGGTAGACAGGCTCCCCAAGTCTTTCATTTCCCTGAACCCGTAGATGGAGGCTGAGGGGTCAAAGTCCCACCCACAATAAGTGAAGAGCAGGTTCAAGACCACCTAATGAATCTAAACAGGTACAGGTCTATGAGGCCTGATGACATGAATCCCAGGGTCCTGAGGGAACTGACTGATGATGTTGCCAAGCCTCTCTCCATCATAGTTGAAAAGTCCTGGCAGTTGGGCGATGTCACTGGTGAGTGGAAAAATGGAAACGTCATGCCCCTACTCTTCAATAGTTAAAACAAAGAACTGAACAAAGAGCACTACTCTTTAACAATTAAAACAATTAGGAGACATTTATTCTCAGAAAGAGTGGTCAGGCACTGGGACGGGTTGCCCAGGGAGGTGGTGGAGTCACCGTCCCTGGGGGTGTTCAAGGAAAGGTTGGATGTGGTGCTTGGGGACATGGTTTGGTGGGTGACATTGGTGGTAGGGGGATGGTTGGGCCAGATGATCTTGAAGGGCTTTTCCAACCTTAATCTTTCTATGATTCTAAGAGCTGAGGAAGAGCTGAAGAAGCAGTCAGAGACTGAGACTGCAGCCTGGAGCTAAACTATACTGTGATATTTTTGGTGTATGAAATTTAAAGCAAGGACTGAAATTTAGCTTCAGTGATCCCAAAAGAAATAAAATAGATTTAAAAAAAACATACTCTTGTCCAATTTATAATCATGCTGAAATGCATTACTCTTGGTAGGTTACCCTTGGTAGGTAGGGAAAGGATAATTTTGTCAAGTGCTGGTATTTTTAACCTGTTTAAAACAGGCTGTGACTGTGGGTTAACTAGTACAGAAAAGTTTGTTAGGAACAGTAAGAAACTGATCTACCTAAGAAATCTGATCCAAATTTTGACTGTTTGTACTAAGAGAGAAAGAAGGACTTTTCTCATTGTGCTGATGCAACACAGTGCAAAGAAGGCAACATTCAAAGAAGGTGTAGTTAACTTGGGAGGCAAGCTTGCTAACATCTATATTTTGGGTTAGAAGACCAGCACAATTTGATTAGTGCCCGCTTTTTGTCTTTTTTGTTTTTACCTCCTTCTTCCCTAAAGTAGTAAGTTATTCTTATTCTGTTTCCTTTCACCTTATAGAAACAAGACTCCCATCAGAGCTGAATGGCATAAATGTTCATGTCCAGACTGTCCGTAACAGTGTTACTTTTCTACTCCACTAAGTAGAAAATAGGATTTTGCTTGTAGAATATGGTTTTCCATATTGAGCATTAATTAGAATTGCCTGAGCATTTTGTAGTCTTGTACTACTTTAGTGATTATTGTTATTTTAAAGATACTTTACTGCTCTTTTGGGGATAGTAATTTGTCCTGTGCTTAGAAGGATGCCCGGCTGACAAATTGTGTATGCAATTTGCTATAGATTACAATGTTATGAATGCAAGAATTTGCAATTCTAAGCAATGAAGGAAATGAAAGCAGTCTTCTAGAAGTGAAAATGCACCTTTTAATTCTGTTGGTGGAAAAATTCTTCTGAGGAAATCATGTAGAAATTTAATGGGTAAGGCCATGATCTTCTCTTGTTTTAATGAGCAGGGAGTGAGGCATTATTATTTCAAAGCTCTAATAAATTAGTTGCTTATTTTACCTGTAATTTTAAATTCCATTACAGGTAAGACTCTAATAATATTAAAGGATAAGACCAGTTAGCCAAAACATGAATCTTCTCCCTCCTTTCTCTGTTCTGCACTGGCAAAATGAAGTTTTTTTTTTTTTTGTTTTTTGTTTTTTTTTTGTAGGAGTCACTGTAAAGTACAGGATATATGAGGGAATTGGCTTTATTATTTTTTTTTTTTTTTTTACTTTTTTGGGGGTGTGGGAGGGTTCTGATGCTATCTAGAGAAAGCTAGTGGACAGCTGCCAGCTGAAACCACTTTCCCCTCTACTACTCTATCTGGAAATTACTTAATTACTTTTCATTCTTGGGGTGGTCAACGAAGTTATTCTAACATCCCATTCTTTTTCTTTCCATGTTTTGTTGGATTGTGTTATTACTTACCAGAGCTGATTATCTGATTGCTACATTTAAGTATTTGACCATGGCTAAGATGCAAGTAAAATAGAGCTAAAACAGCAACAGATGCTGCTTGTTACTGAGCTATGTTTCAGTAGGCTTTGAAAGTGTTTTCAGCTTCTAGTCTGTAAGATGGGTCATCCTTGTTTTCATCCCTGTTTTCAGATTATGTGTAGGAGGAGGATTCCACAACTTCATGATACTCTGAGAAAGCAGAGAAAATCTTGTTGCTAGGAAACTGAGGTGGACCTACACCATGCTGTCTCTTCAGGGTGTTTTTGTAGTTAGCATCAGTTATTTCATTAACGTGTCCAGTTCTGTTCTTTGTGCAAATATCCACATAGTTTATGATTATGACTTTTGTGGTATATATAAGTGCCTAACAAATTATTTTTATATATTTTTTTTCTGTTTTTCTTTTTTCTCCTCTCCAACACAGAAAGAACAACCCATCGTACACTTCATAATGTGGTGTTTTGAAGGCTAATATTTATTCACATCCTAGTGTTGCCTAGACACCCTAAGTTGTTAGGATCTGGTAGGTCATGCTTTCTTACAAATGGAAAACACCAAGGCCCACAAAGAGCTGCACATTTAATTTAGTAGAATTTTTCAAATCAGGTATTATTAGGAAAAGTCTTAAAGTATACGGTGTTTTGCACCTGACTAGATCTGGTGCTCCTTTATGCTGGATATTGTGACTCCTGTTTTAGAGCCATATGACTTATTTAGACATTGGAAAAATAATGGACTTCAATTCAGGAGTGATATACCTGTGACTGAAGAAGTGAAACAGCAGCTGAGATCAGTCTTGGTACAGAACTTCTGTTAAACACTGTAGTACCCTTTGGACTAAAGGGAATCATATTTTGCCATCTATGATTGTCTCTCGGATTTTTTTTTTTTTTTATTTTTGGAACAGTTCACTAAAATCCACGGAATTGGCTGTAAGTGATGGTTTCTGTAGAGCTTGATGTGATGTTTAGGACAGTATGGAAACATCCTCATCTGACAGTGTGTGCCCATTACTTCACAACCATTTTCAAGAACATGGAAAAAGGCATTCTGCTAGCCACTTACCTATAAATAAGAAAATATCATCAAGCGAGACATAATATTGCATTTTATGGGTAGTTTTAGGAACATGCAACACAGACAATTGGATTACATGTAGTCCTACAACATTCCCAGTAAAGAGAATGAAATTACTTAGAAACTTACTGTCCAGACCACTTCCAGGTGAATTATTTCTCTTGCACACATGTTTGAGGGACTCTGTACCCATAAATACAATATATAAATGCCTTGAATTCAACTTGGACTGTACTGATTTGTCTGTAGATATATAGCCCTGCATCCTTTACTTTTGTATGACTAAACTTTTGGATTATAGCTGTTGGGGCCTCTGTGCTTTGCAGCTAAGGTAGCAGGGCTGGAAGGCTTGAGAATATGCATAAAGGGCCTTTTTGGTACTGCTGGGATCTTGAAGGAAACAATTTAAAGGACTGTGATAAATTCCCCAGTCTCTCAGTGAACAACAGACTATTTACTCTTAGCAACCCCTAAACGAAGGAAACCTATCGCACTGTGTCCTTCTTTTTATTTTTATTTTTATTTTTATTTTTATTTTTATTTTTATTTTTATTTTTATTTTTATTTTTATTTTTATTTTTATTTTATTTATTTATTTATTTATTTTAAGTAGAGCTGCTCCTGCAATCATGATGGCTATGTGTTTTTAGGCAGAATCATTTCTTCATCTGACAACTCCATTTTTTCCTTAACAGACGATTTTATGGAAATACTTGGATTAGACATGGAAAGTCTGTGCTTTAGTATGACTTGAATATGAAAAAAAAAAACAATCTTGAACTAAAAAAGGTCTAAAGCAGACCTATAGAGCTTTTCAGCATGCAGTGAATCATTCTAAGGATGAAATCTTGGTATCTACGTTGAATGAACACTTTGAGAGTTCAGCGTGGCCTCCATCTCATTTCGGAGGTGTAAAAGCAACACACAGAGATGATGACTTCATGTTGCTCAAGTAGGATGACTGAAGCCCTCTTTCCCTCACATTTCATGCATTAATCTGTGGATGTTACTGTGAGGGAGTCTCTTAGTTTTCATGACATCTGATCAGCTGAGATAAAAACTAACGGTCTGGGTCGTATTACCATGTCACCTAAGCCAGTGGTGGTGAAGCGACAGGGAAGGAAAGACTCGCTGGTAGATTTTCTATTATCAAGGCTCCCTTGAGTGCAGAACATCATTGCAAAGCCCTTGGACTGGGAGAAATGCTGCATTCTTGCTTTGGCCTTGTGTGCTCCATCTGGCTCATGACTAGTGGAGGAGCATGTGGAGTTTCCTGCATTACACTCCCAGTGTATTTTGCTCAATGGTGAGGCAGGGAGGGCAGGGTGCTGTGTTAATCTCAATTTATTTGCTCGTGGCTCTGAAAGAGCACATCCTAAGGAATGGTATTTGGTTAAAACCTGATGAACTCTGAACAACTTCAGTAGGTGAAAGTGCTCTGGGAGGTGGATATTGAACTAGAACAAGTATTGTAAGATTAGTGTTTGCATATGACAGTAGAAGAATGCCATCAGCTGTTTTGACACATACTTGGAAAGAGAAATCTTGACTATTGAGTCTTGCTTATTAGGTTCTCTTCTGCTGCTGATGTCTGGGTGTGATTGGGGAAAAGAGAAGTGTTTGTTACTTATCTGCTGCTATGAGTGTAATTTGTGTGAGGGAAACAAAGAGATCGTGACTACTGTTTCTGCTATTTCAGTGCAAAGAAATCCTAATGTCCTTTCTGAAGTGAAGGAAAATACCTGGAATTCCTGGCTTTCCTCCCTGCTCCATGCCAAAGACCTATAGTGAGTGAGGTGGGACTTGATGACAGAACTGCAGTGCAGAAACTTAACACTAATATGCTTGAAGTCTCGAATTGCTTTCACTGCATGATGGCTTGCTTTACTCTTTCACTGCTTAATTTGTTGAAGATATACAAAGAAAAGGACCTATAAAACAATTATACAATGCATTGCATTACAACAGTGTTACAATTAACTAGTGCAGCATCTATGGTTGCCAGTCAGCCTGAACAGTCTGTAACAGGAAAACTATTTTAGGATTATAGGATATTTCAGGTTGGAAGGCACCTCTGGAGGTCAAGCACTCCATTGTCCTGCTCAAAGCAGAACTATGCCAAAGCTTCGTCTATGCTAAAGACAGAGGTTGTAATGTTTGTCAGAGGGGCATGTTATGCCCCTGTTTTGGGGAGGGGGAAAAATAGACAAGAAGTTGTAAGCAGGGGAGAATGAGTTCCATTATCTGCAAGGCAATTTCAAGTCAAAGATAACAACCCAGCCATTACTATAACTTTTCTACCAAGCATCTTGTCAGATTAAAATTACAGTGTCTGGTGGATCTGAAATGAATACCAAATAAAGGTCCACGCACAGCAGGGGCTGAGCATTTCCCACTTTGAGGCAAGCAACTAGAAGCAGAGGCTCAGCATCTCATCAGAAGCACCGAATACCACAAAGGAATTGCCTTTTGGCAGAGGAACAGTGCTGATGTGGAACACTCATGGCCTGGTATGATTTGATTGGCAGCACGTGAGCAAAGTCAGACAAGACATCACTGTGTGTTTCAGAATGTGAAAATCCAAGCCCTCTTTCTCTGTGCAAGGCTAAGAAGCCCAGTTCATTACTGAGATATAACAACGTACAATGTTGTTATATAACAACGTTTCAGCTCTGTATCAACAGTTAAATGTGTGGCAAATTGAGTCACTGTAGATTCATTGTGGATAGAACAAGCCTAAGGGCAGATCAGCTGCTACAACAGGTGCGATAATGAAAGAATATGAAGGAAAGTGTGAAGACATCAAAAAGTCTGCAAACTTCAATGTTTCAGGAGAACATCGGTGTCCAAAGCAACCATACTGGTTGATTAGGTAAAGAAATAAAATTCACATGACTTTAAAGGACAATGAACTGTGATTGCACCCCATAATTACCAAGAAATCATGCACAACAAACCTCAGTCCTTTTAATGAGACCACATGTCCCTATAAAGCCTGTTTAGGGCTTTGGTAAAGTCAGTCAGGTACTAACATGCACTTCTAATGGGATAGTATGAAGAGAAAGAGAAAAAGAGAAAGATATATAGCAGACGATGATATCCTGGAATTAAAAGGAATTAAAAATGTTTTTTAAAAATGTTTTATCTGGGGTAATGGTAGACCTGGCTAATCCTTTTTTTTTTTTTTTTTTTTTTTTTTTTTTTTTTTTTTTTTACTGAAGGACTAAGTATTCTTTGTTCTAATGAGTTCTAGGAGTGCAGGAATTCTAATGAGCAGCATTTAACTACATAAAGGAGGCATGGAGCCTGTGGTGTTGCTGTCACCTCCCCACAGCATCGTGGAGTAGGAATAAGGACTGATCCAAATGTTCAGCTGAGACACTGTTGCAATCAAATCCTGATGCAAACTACAGGAAATAGTAGAGATGCAAACCTTGGTTAACTGGTAATGTAGCTTTTTAATTTTTTTCCAAAGTTAAGGATGGACTTTAGAGGTAGAAGTGAAAATATATACTCTTGCATTTCTACAATTACCATTGTAGAGAAAACAGGATCACGATGAACACTAGTCCAACTTACTGTAGGAAAACAGGTTCAGTTCAGGAAGTGGACTTTTGTTTAAATGAGATATTCTTGTTATTGAAAAATACATACTGTATGAAAAGGTAACCTTATGAAGCATTGGACAAAGCATATGTAGGCTGGATTTAAGCAGGCCATTTGTTATATCCCTGTCACATGCTGTGATAAAATGAATCCTGAAATACCTTCTATAATGACTCATCTGATATTAAGATGTGTCAGTATTCATAAACAATGCTGTTCATCTTCTATGTGTATGTGCATGTGTAAGAGGTGTAGGTGGAAGCTGAAGTTTTGGTTATGATGACTCAGCCTTTATTCACTGTTTCTCTGTTTCTGATTTATGAAGAAATTCTCTCCTTTCCTGTGCCCTTAGATAGGTGAAGTTCCAGGAAAAAATGTAAAAAATATAGGGTTGAGTGAGAAATGTAATGTTTCCTGGAATAATCCTGAAATTGTTCCAGATACTTCATCGTTAAAAATTCAACCTCCTGCCTGTTATAGGCAGTGGTCTGTTTTTGTTTGGCTCTTGTTTTCTCACTCCCTTTATTAATCTACTCAAGATAATGGGGAATTTTTACCTACCCTCTTTGTCAGATTTTACCTGTTATTATTAAAGTGCTTTTGTAGGTATAATTCAAGAGAAATATGCCTTTTATGAATTTAATATTCTCAAAATTGATATTCTCATTTTGCTTTATTGCCAGACTACTTTGGTAAACTGGTAACCAACTGGGGTACAATGCAGAGTGCTTATGTAAAAAATGTAGGGAAAAGAGCAAATAGTTTTGTTAGTACCTTACATCTTGGTTTTTAAATTGCTTGGTCTATCCAATTTTCCAGCACTTTTTTCTTATACGGAGCAGCATTGTTTATAACTTCAAGTCTTTAATTTTTATAATCTACCAGCTGATAAAAATCTCCTTGAATGAAGTATGTACAAATGTGTGTTATCTCATAATAGGACTAAATTGAGACAATGAGTGTTCATACTTAAAAATTGTATTGGACTTGCACATTGCATATGCTAAATTTAGCCAGAAGGTGGAGGGCTGTACTAGTGGCTTAAAACTGTAATTTGGCTATTCATGGCAGACACAAACTGGCTGAAAGTTTTTATAGTTTTGATGCTTCATATTATTTACAAAGTAAAACTGATATTTTAAGAGAGTTCTTGTTATGATTATTTGGACTACATTTTCTTCACAATGATTTATAGCTCTGTTTGTGACTTGTAAACCTTTGTGGGTGCTGGTATTAGCAGCCCTTAGAAACCAAGTAATTGTTGCACGGTCAAGGTGTGGGGGACTCCGCGTTTCTTTCTAACATCATCACAACTCAGAGGTCCATAGCAGAAATATATCTGATAAGCTTGACACAAAGCGAGGGTACATGGCCTTTTTTTGTTTCAATTCTGAACAGTGTAATTTACCACGATAAATGAGGTTTCCATGTACACCATGTAGGATGTGGATTGGTAACAGAACTGAGCTGACATCATGTCACTGGAAAAAGCAGCCCTGGCTGTCCTGTCCTCAGCCTCTCTGTATATGCTGAAGCTTGGCTTTTGTCCTTATTGACACTGTGCTGTCCGATTCAGACCCACCCTCTTCTCCCAAAAGCCAGTGAAGAGAGCTAAACTGACAGAAATATAACTTGCCAAAACAAGCGAATAGGTCTATGCTGTCTTAGTTCCTTGAACAATTTAACATGAGATGTACACCAGCAGATGCAGTTGTCCTGTAATGAAAGGTGACTTGTTGTGCACAGCTTCTCAAGAACATTGTTATACCTGGTCAAATGGAGACGTGTTGAAACAGTATCTATTAAGGCACACTTGGCCTAGTAATTTCTCTTATCTCTTATTTATTTTGTTATCTGCTTACTCCTTAAATGGCTAAAATAACTTCAGTACAGAAACCTAGACAAGCTTACAGCCTAAGCAGTGACAATGGCAGTGAGGAAAGAGGTGCTTGTGTCAAGTGCTGTTGGCACATGAATGGACTAGGGCTGCCATTTTTTCCTTTGCCAATTTTCATTCCGTTCTGACCTCTTGCACTTCAGGGAACAGGAGGAACAGAAGCAAACTGTGCACGATACCCCCCAGGTTTTCCCCTTTTCTTCTCTACAATGAGTGTGCTGGACTATCTCCCTCTGTTTCATTTTAGCTGCTGAGGCAACCCAGCATGACTTTTCCCTGGCTGCCTACCATCTGCCTGTACTCTTCTCCTTTTGTTCCTCTTTAAAAAAAGCTCAATTCTGCAAGGCAGTAAGATTCTGCAGTGAAATCCTGAACATCTACATATCCTACTGATAAGTAGGGCAAATGATTTATCCAAAACAGTTAAAGAGTTAGCATCTAAAGAGAAAGTTACATGACTTGTAATACAGCTATGCAAGCAATGTGAGCTCAGTTTGAGTCATGTTTTTCATAGCCTTGTAATGATGTCCTAATGAATATTTATCATTATTTGTGAGACGCTATTTTCAGCAGTTGTGTATTATAGTAACAGCTGACAAAATGTTCGTTTTAGTTTGTAATGAAATTGTCTCTATTTTAGCTGTTTATTATGATGGGGATGTCACTCCCGTTGCATTGCCTGCCATAGTAACACAGCTGAATTATTGGCAGAGTAGCAAGTTTAAAAGTATATCTGATTATTTATTTATTTATTTTTCCTCCCAGATGAAGGTCTCCCAGTGGAAATGTTAATACTTCAGACTGGTAGCAGAGGAGAACAAAGTCCAGTAAGGTTTGACAGTTTTTTTAACTTATTTTTATTTATTTATTTATTTTTATTATTATTATTATTAGTCTAAGAGAATTTCCTATTTTTTTCCAAGCTTTTGCTTTTAGTATTAGTTGCTAAAATAAAACTGTTTCAGTAATGAGCAATACAAAGGTATTCTTTGATGAAGTTCAATTGCATTAGATCTGTGTCAACCTTAAAGCAGTTCAAATCATCTATAAAGTAAGTAGTGCAATAAAGAATGCTTGCTAGCATTTTTTTTTATGTCACAAGAAAATTCTATGTACTGTTTGTGTCATAAAGTTGTAATTTATTTTGAATGATAACCAAGCCCATGACTCATGGGTCAGACTGTTTTTCACCTTCCCTGTATCATTGCTACACTGGATTGATCAATCCAGAGATCTGGTGACTAGCACTCATTCTGTACATCCGTGGCCCAAAGCTCTCAGTTGTTCTCCAGTCTCTTCTACTTCCTTCAGACCCAGACAGTGCATTAATTCAGGCAATTTCATTATTATACAATACATTGCTTAGTTTTACACTTGTTAAAAATATGTTTGAAACTAATAAAAAAACCCTTTAATGTTCTCTTGCTCCTTACATTTTAAATTAACTTGCTGTATTTTCTTTCAGTCACATTAGATACTTCAAAAAACAAACAAACAAACAAAAAAACCCTTAAACATTCATTTTGGTAAATATCTGTTAAAATAAGTGTCTACAGAGGCTGCTTATTAGTAATAGCTATTGTACTTTAAAGCCAAGTATGCTTTAAGGCAACATACTGCACTGATTTCACTGCTACATTTTTATTATATCTGACACAGTAGTATAAATGTAAGTTTTTACCTTTTAAGGTAATTATTGATAGTGTCTTCAGGCATTACAACACATGAAACAAGGATGAGCTTCTGCCAAAGAGGTAGTGATCTAATTCAGTGAAATATTGCTCAATTTTCCACTCTGTTTTCTGGAGGAAAAAAAATTTAAAGTTACTTTTAAGTGTAATGATGTTTCTTCTGCAGTTATTCATTCTGTTGGTCTGAAAAGTAAGGCTTTTTCAGAAAATAAAATCTGAAATACTATGACTTGCCTTATTCCTTGGAGCATCATTCAGATGGCAAATGCTTTGTTACCTCATGACAAATTTGTTTTAAAAAACGCTAGTCCACTAGTCAGTATTTTTTATACCAACCCAAGGTTCTGGTGCTAAAGTTGGCATGAATGGCAACAGTACAGTGCAAATGCTTCAAGTGTTTATTCTGTTTCCTTTAAAATCTACAGTGGTTATTTTGGTAAGGACATTTCATTTAATTTGGCACACAACCTTGGGTTTCAGCTACTAATGCAATTCTTCTAGATTTCATCAGTGAATTATGCTTGTAGTTTTATAGTAACATTTAGGAATCTGGTTAAGCTGCTCTTTTTTTTTTTTTTTTTTTTTTTTTTTTTTTAACCATGATTTAAATTTTAACACAATTTGTGTTATTATTTTTTTTTTTTTTCTCTCTCCCCTAAACTGTGAAATAAAACAGAATGGAAATGTTCATTAAAGTAGAGGCTTCAACCTAAGTTTCTGCCAACAGAAAGAACAGCTTTAAATAAACCAATCTTACTTTTGGGATCAGTCTCTCCCTTCCGTCAAATAATGCTGTTGGCCTGTGGATACTTTCTTGGCAGAAAATAGCTTCTGGGGAAGATGTTCAGTTTCAGCAAATGGCATTTCCAGATGAAAAAATATTTTATTAGGAATTCCCAACCAGCTCTACAAATACAATGTTACATTGACTTAATGGTGTATGATAGATTAAACGATAAGCTTGTCTTTACAGTGTTAATTTCAAAGCTTCAAATAAAAGCTCTCCAAAGTTCAGCCTCAAATACATATACTCATTGAAATTTGAGTGGAAAAGCAATGATTGATTCCACCCTTGGCCAATCTCCCTTTTGTAAAAAATGGAGAACAAGTGCTGATTTTGCCATAGGAAATAGTGCTGCAAATGGGTGTTGGCTCTTAAAAGAAAATATCTGGAATGTTTTGGAACTGGATCCCATTTATCACTCACTAATTCCAGGGAGTTAGCAGGGAGCAAGTATTTCCTATTTGTTCTGCGTAACAGACTGTTAAGTACCTAAGTTTGTCACTGCAGCTAGTATAGCACTACATCTGTTTTTTTCTTACATCCTCAATTTAGAAATAGAAACCCAGCTGGTGTGGAGGAATGGTTAAGTGAAATAGGACACGTGGATGTTGGGCAGTTAAGAGGCAATGGGCTAGTGAAGTACCGTACTCAACTCACATGAGTCTGGCACGTACACAGCTGGCTGAGAGCCAATCAGGCTCAAGGACACGATGCCCTTGAGCGATGGGGACAGTCCCTAAGGCGGGACGGTGGCTAAAAGAAGGAGGAACTACCTGAAAAGAGCGGGAAATGTTAGCCAATCCTGAGCTTAGTTTTTGCAATATGTATGAGTTGATTATGTTCAAACTAGATAAAAGGCGACTGAGCTATCCATTAAAGTTGAAGTTCATTGTTCACTCATATTGAGTGTCTGTGTCTTCCTTCCGTCGACAACAAGCTGGTACTGTAATGAAGGGAGAGGGTTGTGCTGGTATTTTTAATTATTAAAAGACACATTGTAGAATACTTAAGTTAAAGCAGGAACATTGTTTCAAAATGATTGTCCTGTAAAAGTATTCAGAAAGTGTTAATAATATAATACAGCACACAAGAACAGGTGTCCCACGGCAAAGTCTAAATAAAACTGGAAAAAATTATCATCCAGTTTTCTAACATGCAGCAATGGAAACTCTGTTCTACATACAGGGGCTCAAGTTTGGATACTGACATTCCCTCCTCTCCCCTCCATTAATGAACAGAGAAGAAAATAACACTAAAAATAGAAACAGGTTAACAAAAACAAAACAAAACAACAACAAAAAACAAAACTCAATTAATGTGTTCATTTTTATCCTGTAGCAGAGTTTCATTTTCTGATCCGTGTTCTTTGCATAATTGCCATTGAATTTTGATCACTTTTAATCTTTGAAGCACAACCGTCAATTGCCTAAATGCATTGTATGAAAGGATGCAATGTAATCCCAGGGCCAGTTCCAGAACAGTGTTACTTTGATCTTTCCCCGGGACATTAGTCTGTCACTAATGTTTTATCTTAATTAAATTGTTTGAACCCAATAAGGCTTGGAAGATCAGAAAAGTGATTTCATGTTTGGCCTGTTCTGTTTTAAGAAAGAAGAGAAAACAGGATCAAATCAAGTCCACTGTATCCAGTCCCGGAAAAAATTGTGAGTAGTATTACACATAATAGCTTTGTAAATCTACAGGTTTTCATCTTCTTCAGAGATCAGAAATAAATCCATACTGTATATTTATCATCTAAATCTCTTCTTCTTGGCTTATTCCAAGGCAGCAGTGTCACAACACAGTGCATAAGAAGAGTTGCCAAAATAAGTCCTTTCTTCTTTTTTATGTGTAGATCTTTGTCAACTGGTTGATCTGATGTGCATGTGTAAGCATGTGCATTTGTGGATGGAGAAGCAACAAACCAATGACTGCTCTCAGGTCAGAGCTGTCTCTGAAATGCAGGAAGTCTTTCATATGAGTTTCATTTTTTCAGGTGAATTAATAAAATATGTATATAAGTTGCTGAATTACTCCCAGCTGACCAGTTACTTTGCTGCCCAGTAGGTAACGAGAGTTGATTTAATGTTTCTGGCCTCTATATCAAAGTAATTGTTGCGTATCAGCCCTTTTGGACTTGCAGGTCAAGAAAGTGTGTTTAATTTGGCACTTCATAATAAATTCTTCTTTACCTATAACAGTCTAGGATATCAGAATTATACAGTTTGTCTTCTACTTCATGGATTGTCTAACTAGAAATTAGTCTGAGAATCTGGTATTTCAACTGTATTTGGTAGGCAGGAAAATGCCATGGTGACTGTGTTGTGATGACTGACCAAACAACAAATACCTTTAAGTAGATTATTCAGGAATGTAATTTAAAGATTTTATATTTTAAAATTGACCTTATAAAGATTTTGTTTTTATAACAAAGTTTGTTGGAGTTTTACCCTCCAGTCCTTCCAAAATTATGATTCCTTTTGTGAGTGCCAAGTATTAGTTGTTCTTCCTTCCTAAAATAGGTTTTAATTGCATTTGAGTCTTAGGTAAAGTGTTGTTGAATAGGGCTTGGGAAAGGACAGATTCAGGCTAACTAAAAGATAGGCATGGCTGAGCAGCATATATCTAATGCACATGTGATTTACCCCTCGAGTCTGTTGCAAAATTGATTTTACACAACTTTAATAAAGCAGTAATTAAGGCTTTATTATATACTTTTTATGGTAAATAACAAGATTAGATTGTATGATTTTTAACAGCTCTTAGTCAGTATTTAAGTATTAGTCAATTAACACAATGATTTAAAAGAATTTGTTACAATAGAAACAGTTAAAGATCTGAGAATGGTAAAGGTCTTCGTGAGACTTACTGCGGGGTCTCATGGTGCGGGGTGGGTGTTCTGTACTAAGTCAAATGCTTCTAAGGTTCCCCCTTCTTGTCAACATTTGTCTGCAGCCAAGCTTTGTTCCTCAAGGCATCTGCTTCCTCTGAGGGATACCTTATGTTTATGAAAGTCAACAAGGGGGGAAGTGCCAAGTCATGCACGTGGGAAGGAATAACCTCATGCACCAGTATAGGCTGGGGGCTGCCCAGCTGGAGAGCTGCCTTGTAGAAAAGGACCTGGGCTCAGTAAAGTGCCCTTGCTGCAAATGTGGTTAATGGCCAGCTATGACCTTGAACAGCGTGAGAATAACCCCAAGTCTAGAATGCTATTATATAATATATACTTGTTTTAAGTCCTATTCATTATTATTTTGTAGTGATTTTATAGATTATTATAAGATGATATGAACATGCATTAGTGAAGGACTTGGACGAGGAAAATCCTCTCGTTTTTACTCCCAGAAAAACCTCTACTGAAATATTAGTCTGATCCATGTATTGTACATAATTTCAGCTGCAGTGAATACAGCTGCAGTACTTTGATATCTACTGAGCAGTGGAAGTACAGCAAGTAACTAAATATATATCAACTCCCTGTTTAATCCTTAGAAACAACCTTAATATAGACATAAAATAGATTAAAACATAATACAATTGTATTATGAAAAAAAATACTGAAACCTTACAGAGTAGTGGGAAGTATATAATGCTGGGAAGAAAGAGAGTACAACAGTGATTTGGTAATATAGTATGGGAGTTTTGAAAGAGCAAAAATGCCAAATGCATAAAATTCCCACTAAAAATAAAATACCGTTTCAATAAGCCTTTAATTTCAATCAAAATGCAGTGGATTAATGGTCTGATTCGTTATAATTCAGTAAAACTTTGACTTTAGTAAGGTATGCATTGGAGTTTATCACTTATGTGCAATAAAGGGTCTGATTTTTTTTTTTTAATAAAGTATAGTATTTGACGGAAAAAAAATTATTCCCCACTACTAAAAGTTCCTTCAACTTTAAGGCAAAATAATTCTATGTTATGACAAATATGGTAATAGAGGTGGCAGAGAGAGAGATCCTATTGACTACTGTATGTGATTCATCAAGAATTTCCGTAGTCTAATCAGTGAATTCTATTTATTTTGTTTGTCTTGTCTACTGGATTCTATAGAATTCTACATCTAGTTTGAGTGAAACACTGTGGAGAATTATGTGAAATGTAGTCACTTATTACTTGTTGCTGAGATGGGGCAAGCATCTGAGGTTTGATGCAAGACAAAAGATTTTTGAATAGTCATATACCAACTTAAATGAAAAGCACAATCCATAATAACTTCTCAAGAGATGGAGATGGAGTAGGAACAGGCAGTCAGGAGAGAAGGAATTTCTTTTGTTTCATTGTTTTGTAGGACCATTAGGCCATGTTGTTCCAATAGGACTCGTAAAGGACATCTGTAATCTTGATAAAAGAATATTTCAAAGCTTGCTGTGGTGATGTAATAGCTCCAATTGCAATCTGACTTTGAGATCAGTATAATATGCCCTATGTGATACCTAGTTTTAAGAACTGCAATATCAGAGAGGCAAAAGGGAGCACTTTGATAAGAGAGGAAAGAGGACACTCCACAAGACTTCCTAGTACTGTTAAAGCCAGCCATTGTGTCCAGGCAGCTAGCTGACTTGAACAAAGCAAAATGTAGATGGGACATAAAGCAGTAGACCCTCAGGTTTCTACATCAACAGCATGTGTGAAATAGGAAAAGATCCTGATGAAAGTTAGAGTGCTGGTTCTTGAAACTGACAGGGAGCTTCAGGAGAGCAACTGACTCCTGGAGTAAATGATGTTAAGGTGCCTGCTTCTGCAAACAACACAGTGGTGATGGTGGAATTTTGTTCAGGCTTTTTAAACAGCTTTTGGTAGTGCAGGAAGGATTCAGATTTCTAAATGTCTTCAGTCTGATATGTTTTTCCATTTTTAATTTACCCTGTCTCTGATCAGTCTTTTTTAATTTTTATAAAACGTAAAAAGCTTGAGCTAAAGTGCATGAAAGAAAAACCTTCCTTTGCCTTCAAGGGGCTTCATGTAAGTCCTGTAGTCAGCAGTATTCAATTACAAAGAACAAGGGTCATTAGAGATGGAATTTATGATCTCTGGTTGTACTACTAAAGCTAGTTTTTGTAAGCTTTTGCTTTTACTTAGGATTATGTTTCAGGTAACATTTTTTTTTTTTTTTTTTTTTCTGTTCAGCTAAAAGCATAATTAGTTCTCCAGTCTTTATTGGAAACATACAGGCATGGCAATGAAATATAAAGTGATATAAGGATCGTATGAAGTGAAAGTGAAGCTGCTTTTTCCATTGAAATGATTTCCACTTTTTTGTTTGTTTGTTTTGTTTTTAGTATAACGTAAAAGGATTCTCTTCCCTCCTCCCCCAGTGGAAAACATTTTGGAAAGCAGGAACCTGACATACTGCTCTACTATTGAATGGCATTCAGTTGTCATGGTTGGTGTATTCTGTAATAGCAAAAGACAAGAAAATCTGATGATGTTACTAAATCTGATCTCTAGTTTGGACTATTTATTACGTAAACGTCTTTAGAATATTGTGTGGATTGAGGATTGGTCTTTTAATAGATATTTTTGTGAATCACTTTGTGCTAGACCATAACAGTAGAACTACATGTATAGATCAGTCTAGGCTC
Organism: Netta rufina; assembly: GCF_964035555.1. Classification (NCBI taxonomy): domain Eukaryota; kingdom Metazoa; phylum Chordata; class Aves; order Anseriformes; family Anatidae; genus Netta; species Netta rufina. Next base: position 993,518 of record NC_140134.1, read on the forward strand.
TAAAAGGACGAAGATAAAAGTATCCCTGTTCCTAGTGTTCTTTTAAAATATCTGTTACTACTGATCAGCCTGTAATCAAGATGTAGAGATGCTGGAAGAAAATAATTTAAAATGTGACTCCAAATGATAGCAGAAAAAATAGTTAACTGTGGAATTGGATGCTTCCACCACCCAATTATTCAGGTCTTTTAAAAGAACTAATGGATCAGACTTGGTAGTTTGATAGTAATAGCATTAGTTTGTTATGATGGGATATTTATTTAACTGACCTACGTTTAACTTCCTTTATTTCTTGAGGGACACTGAGACTGCCAATGTGAGGTATTTTCATTTTTACCTGGCAGGAAATGACACTACATCATTTTGTTTTAACAGTAGCCTACTTATCCTGTAGTGGCATTAACAGGCTGACCAGATAAAGTGAAATAAACAAAGTAGGTCATATACCTCATAGTACAACACAATAATGCTGGGGGAAATGAGCTTTGATGCAGAAAATCTTGCTGTGGTATACCGTCACATTGCTATTCTGCAAAAAAAAGAATAATTCAGGACCTTGTGGGAGCCTAATAAAACTGAGTGTCAAGAATCCTCTCACATCCATTCCAGATGGTTTAGACGTTCCTTGGAACTGGATGTCTCATGTAAAATTAGCTCACTGTTTATTCTCAGCTAATAGCAGTTGCAAAGGTGAAAAGAAGATTAATCTAGCAGAAAAGTCATGAGAACAGCAAGATGTCTTTCATGTAAAATAGTTAATACTGAAAGATACAATTCTGGCGCATGAGCAGAAGGAGATGGCTGCAAATAAGCAGTTCGATTTACTACATGTATTCAAACATATGATGGCATGCAAAGAAAAGGAATTTCTTAGTAAGGCAAGGTTTTAACTCCTTAGAGGAAAAAGTAAAATAAAAATAGAGAAAAATAAAGAAATGCAGATTCATGTAGCATTCCATGCTTGCAGACTATAAAGGGATCCTATGTGTTTTTCTGTACCTATGGTAAATGCTATGGTCTAATGTTACTTTTTTTTTCATTTAAAATGTGAGTGACTTTTTTTCTTCAAAGCCTATCTTGACACTGAATTCAAAATGTGTTTTATTGATGATTAGATCTGTGGGTTTGAGTTGGTGTTGTACTTTACAACAATGGTTCCTGCTTTGTCCATAGGCTGGCTGCTGTACTTCTGTTATGAAGATTATGATAGCATGAATTTATTTATTTATTTATTTATTTATTTATTTTAAACTCTTTATCCCATTCAAAAACCAGAGATATTTTTCTTCTAACATACCAGCAACTGGAAATGAATGAGGTACAACATGTGATATTACTACATTAGAGCAATGCAAAATCAGTCTTGTTTTCTGTTTTCCCTCTTCAAAATATAATGCATCAAATAATGAAAATTTAAACTATAAATGTTGCATCTTAATAAAAAAAAAAAAAAAAAAAGAGAGAGGGAGAGACCTTGTGCTTCCTTTTAAATGTTTTTATGCAAAAATGAATTGGAAAGCTTTGCTTCCTAAAAAGGCTGAGATTATCATAAAGCCCAATGACTCTGGAGAATAGGACTGCTGTTCTGCACAAATGGAATGTAACATTTCTCTCCGCTATGCCCCACTCCCCAAACTGCAAGGAAACTTATTTTAGGTGTTAAATTAATTCAACTCATGCTGTTGTTTAATGAGCTGGAGAATATATGTAGTTTTGTTTAGTTTAGCAAACATTTTCAATTAAGAGTATTTGTAAAAAAAAAAAAAAAAAAAGTAATTCCTTGTATAGCTTGCATGCAAGCAATGTTGCTATATAGAAATAATAAGAAAATAATGGAATACTACTGTAGAGGGTGATATTAATGCATGCATCCATTCCAGTACTCATTATTAAAAGGTCCAAGGCAGTCATTTTAAAAAATGTTAGCATGAGCTGGTAGAAGTTAGCAATTACTGTGTATGGGTTTGCATTTTTCAGGTCAGCTAGTTAGCCCTTCCTCATTTGACTGCCTAGTTAATCTTCTATTTTTTTAAATAGTTTTAATAACCAAAATTATTTAGTAATAAATAATAAATTATTTCAACATATAACACTTATTGATCCTGAATATTTATGAAATAGCTCTCTGAATTCTGTAAATTTTTTTCTACAACTTATTTAACATGTCTGAAGAAAATTATTCAAGAAAACTAATTTAATAGATTTTTTTAAAAAAAGGAATTCAAGAGCGAACTGTTTAACTGTTAAAAGAAGTCTTCCTGAACAGCTTAGCCAGCTGAGGTCATATCCAGTCAGTTAGGTGAAAATTTCCTTGGTGAAATATATTGTCTTATTATTGGAACTTTAACAAATTTGATTTTTGATTCTACACTCTTTTAACCTATGCCAACAGGCCTTGCATCTTTCATGTGACTTCATGTTTATCTCAAAGCATGCATTAAAACCTTTGGTTTCATGTACTTTTATGCTATAAAAACACACTGCTTTGGAGAGCTCCAGTACAGCAGTCGTGTTACTTCAGATATTTACTAGTGAAAAAAATGTATGTAAAATGCAATAATTATGATACAGGATTTCTACATGGAACTTAGAAGAGATCAAAGACTAAATGTTACGTAGTATGCAGCATAATACTGCTCTGTAAACTGTCTTTCTTCATAAATCAGTTAAGCTGTCGTAACTGTATTTCTTTGTAATGTTACTGAAAATTGGGTGGATAAGTAAATGTAAAGTTTCAGAATGCTACAGAAGAATAGATAATTAGTGTAATGAAATAGCACAACAAATCTGCAAATAGGAAGTAGCTATAAAATAGTAAAATATGTATTACAATGGAATACTCATTGCAAAAGTATTAGAAAATGTTTGGAGTTGGTGCGCAAAAACAGATTGCACAAAGTACAGCATTAAGATTTCGGAATTAAAATACTACGGAAAGCAATAATGACACTGCTTTGCAGATGGGGTTAAGCATAAACTAGGTAACAGGCTGAAGGAAAACTTGCTCTAGAATTTAGGCTGTACATAAGTATTGCTGTTTATTTCTAATATTAGAATAAAATTATGCCTTTGCTAACTTATTTTTTTTGAACTCTAAAATATTTTTAGAATTAAGTTTTCCTTGTTCTCAGAAGAAACCATAGCATTTATGCAGTCAGTGGGATTTGTACCTCACAGTTCATTAGATTTGCTCAGGATATCGAAATCAACAGCTATAAACTGCAAGTGCTAAAAAGCCTTGGTGAATAAATGTCACACTTCAGTTTATTTTTTGCCTTTTCAAACTGTGGACTTGTATATAAACAGTTATTGGACTTGTGAAGGCTCAATTGCAATAATATTCATTATGGGTTTTTACTCTGATCCAAGTCCTGTCTGTGGTATTTTGTTTGAAAGACTGTGGTGACACAAATACACCATGCTAATTAATCAGCCTTTTCAGAAGCAAAAATGCTGAAACAGCATTTTGGATTGGTTTAATCTTCTATTGCTCTGTTCATGTTCTGTCCCTATGCTCTATTCTACAGAGAATTCCTTGAATACTCAGAGATAAGTATCTCTTCCTGCCCCACCACCCGATAAAGAAGTGTGAAAATAGATTAATGTTAGCAAACTTCAAACAGAATATTTCATAATTTTATTATTATTATTATTATTTAAATTTGAACAGGTCTAGTAGTATGCTTTGAGAAGCTCACAAGTTGATAATCTTTAGCTTCGTAACTTAAAGAACATTGCAAACTTGGGCCTCCAATAGATTATAATGTTTGGAGACTATTCCTACACGTCATTACTGCATCATTACCAATTCTTCCATGAAATACAGTTACACTGTTATCTGTACTTGGATCCTAGTGTTAGTGATGACAGCTAAATTTCAGAGCATGGGTCTTCTTAAACTCCAGCTCTTCCACAGGGCTTTTGAGGACAAGTGTGGTCTCCAAAGAGCACAGAGCAAGCTCAGGAGGCACTACTCACTAGGGAATATATCTTTATGTAGCCTGTATAAAATTCCTTGTTCTGTGAGTTGCAAATGTCACTGTCTTTTCCAACCTAAATGATTCTATGATCTCATGACAATGTTTTGGGTTATGGTCCCAGTGTCCTTTGGTCAAACTTTTTGACCAAAATTTGTCAGCTAAGTGACAAAGCTAAGGTCCTTGAGCATTTAGCTTTTGAGTTACCTAGTCTATTGTTTTTTATTATAATTTTTCTCTGGAGAGCATTTAGCAAGTTAGTTCTGTCTTGGAGACTTAATTGATACTCAGAGTGTGCGTTGAAACCCTAAGGTGAAATAATATAATGGAATGATAACATTTCTGTGGTATGAATCTATCTTCTTTGCATTATCCTTCTTGAAAGAAGGAAGATGAGATCAATGAATATAATTTCAATTTTACTTATACTTTGGAGCTGATGAAATTTCATTTGAAAATGTTTCTGTTCACATCGAACACAGAAAGATCCATTTGCAGCTGCTTTAGGATTCATGCCATAGCTGGATCTAATCCTTTTATAAAATTTAATTATGTGCTTTCTGAAATGGAAGTAAGTGGCAATTTTCTTAATGCAGTTAGCACCATACTTAATATTATAGTAATACTGATTTATAATGTTCTCATGTCTCTGTTATATTTTTTCAGTGTTGAATAATAGTTTCTTCTAATGTTTGCTGGAGTGAATAAGGGGGAATATAAGTACAAATATGCTTACAGGTGTTAGAAGGTGCAGTTTCTGAATACAGCTGTTATGATATGCCAAGAATCTTTCATCTTTATGACTTGCCAAGAATCTTTCAATGACTGATAAACGGAGAATGAGATTCAGCTCCATCTCCATATCATTATAAGGTAAAGATACGTTTATAAGGCATTGAGTGAGATGCTAATCAGCTCTTCTAAAACTAAGAAGGAATGAAATGGTTGAAATCCTATGGGAGGTATTTTCAGTGCTAATCAGGCAGCTTGTGCATATTGTGCCAAATGTATCCTTTTTTGCAGCTGAGTTCACTGATCTTGATTTTGTCCAGCAATTGTTTAAAGAATAAAGAGTTATGAAGATCTGGTGAGTTCTTGGACTGATAAGCTTGTAACTATTTGTATAAGCACGGTGAGGCCATATGAAGTGTTAGGACCTGCATTACTTATTGAAGGATCAATCAATACACAAAAATCAACTTTCCTTCATAGACTCTGTTTCTTTAGAGATTCCTTTTATACTGTGGACTATGGAAGAATGCCATAGAGGCACTAAATTAAATTAACCAAGCAACAGAGTAAAATAGCGTATAAAAACATCAAATTAAGGGAAAGGGAAGTAGTATGAAGACATCAAATTCAGTTAGGCAGAATTATGTTTAAAACTCCAACAGACACCTGCAATTTCTCAGAAATCATTTTGGAACTTACTAAGCAGGTTTCTATCAACCTTGATGCCAAATGATGCATATAGATTCCACTTAGGCAGACTGGGAGAACAGTTTTAGTAAAAGCTGATATGTGAAAATAATGCTCTAATGGCAGTACTAATTGGAATAATCCTAGTAAGCTCTGTCCACATTATTGGTGGTTAGTTTTGTCTCCACCTGTATGTTTTCAACGACTTTGGAAGGACTCCACCTCTTCCTATAGCAGCGTTTAGTAGCTGAATAAGACCATAGAAGTCTGGCTTTTAGCTTTTGTACATCATCAGGGACTTTGCTAATATGTGGATTTGTTCTTGTTGTATGAATAAATTTTCTGTGTGTGCCATCTGCTGGACCTTGTTCAGAGCACAATGTTGACTCATGGCTCTTTTAAATAAATTTAAAAATAAATTTAAAAGATCAGTTCTGTAAGATTTTTTTAACACATTTTTGCATTTGAATGACATTATACAGTGTGTAGAATTGTTGATATCTTGTCTACACTATAAAACTAAAGGTCTATGTTCAGAAACATTGGACTTATAAAAACAAGTTTGTTTCTGCATACAGTTTTAATGCCTCAAAGTTTAACGTTTACAATAATAGTAGACAGATAATGTTTTGAGCTCTCACATTCTTAACCTCTCAAGTCGTGGGTAACTCAAAAATGTCAGCAGAAAATTCCAGTCTTAGAGAAGTATTTATTTTGCTATGGATCAGGGCTTATATAGCCCAACGCATCCATTGTTTTCCTCTATCCAACAGTATTACAATCCTTCCTGCTGTAAAGTTTCAACTGAGATTTTTAGTTTATTTAAAAATGAAATTTAATGGGCTATTAACTGATTGGTATTCAAGAATGCAAAAAGTAGACAATCTAATAAAATGACAATTGTTTATTCATGTTTAAATTACAGCTAATAGAGCTTGTAAAATTATAGGATAGATTTTTTTTTTTTTTTTTTTTTTTTTTTTTGCTGAGAGTGTCTCATGATCAGATTGCTTTTAGAAAAATATATTCATTTGCAGCTATTTTAAAGAGTTCTTGCGATTTCTGTTGTATGCCATTTACTACCTTTGTTTCTGTAACTTATCCAAATACAAGAATTAGCTCTTTTAAAGCTTTCATTCAAAAACAAAAGAAATTAGTTTCACAGAAACGAACTGAATTTGTCATGCCAGCATATGAGTAGAAAAAGATTTTTTTTGAATCATGTATTCTGTTTATTTCCTTGTTCTGTTTCATTTTTATTAAATACTTTTCTTACAAGTAGCTGAGCCCCTTTATATTTATGTTGTCAAGTCAAGATTTTTTTTTCCTTTTACATCCACAAATCCCTTTCTTCAGAATCACTAAAACAATGTGCCTTCTTTTCAATCTTTGAAGAAATGCCCTTACAGACAAGAAGTCTCATATGAACTTAAATTATTTACTCTATTTCTGCCATTGTATTATTAAAATCATTTGTGCAATTTTAGATCCTTGGAACTTAGTGGAAAATTTGATTTTAGCAGGTTTTGTGTTTCATCCACTGTATCTAATATTTTAATAATCAGTTTATGCATCCATACACATTCATAAATTTAAATACTTTTTTGTGATATATTTTTTTTTTTCAGATTGGGAAAACATGATGAAACATAATTTTAAACTTTTTTTTTTTTTTTTGCATACAGATTTTATTTGATGATTGTTTTATTTTCTAACAGCATACCACATTTATGTGCTGTGAACAGCCCATAATCACAGTGATGTATTAAACAGTCTTCAAGTTTGATCTGTGTGAATAGATTGAACATTAATAGAATAGTCGCTTGATGATAGTAGATTTGATGTCGTTCTAAAAGTCACCTACATTTTTACAGTGCCTGGTAATAAAACACCATTTAAAATCAGAGTTATATACAATAGGGTATATATATCTAAAAGATTTAAGTTGTTTATATCCACATGGTAATCTCTGAAATGCTGCTTCATCAATTACTGTTTTCAAATTTAAGTATGAGGAAGTGAAATGGGACTTAGCATGCAAATACTGATGCAAATAGACCACTGCATAACAGCCATAATAAAGACACGGAGAACTGGGCTCAGATTAGCTAACAGCTCAGATTAACTAACAGCTCCATTGTCCAAAAGTGGACAAAATAAGGTACAGTAGAAACTAGAGGACCAAAAACACTATTTGCAAAGAAAATGTAATTAAAATACAATACAAAATAATTTTGCAGGCTTGTTTACAAAAGGTAAAAAATTAAACTGCTTTATTCCTTCTTTATTTCTTCTGTAATTTCTTCTAATTACAGTAATCATGCTTATGAAATTCCACCCTATAAAGCCATCAGTATATAATATATTAAAGAAATCAGAGCAGCATGCATTTTCCTGTCTACATGATTTCATATAATTATTTTAAAATTTGAATGATAAACATAGTTTATTAGTTCCAACCTTGAGAAAAAAAATGTTCTGAGAGACCTATAATTATGAGATGGAAAACCAGAGAGTAAATTATCACTATTCAAAATGTTTGTGTCTGAAATGAATGAAGATGCACAGTGTATATAAAGTGATAGTTTATTCCCAAGCAAAAGAAGGTTCAGTGGATTATTTTTTTTTAAACTTCTTATTCAGATGAAAAATTCGTGGCCATCAAAGCACTCCTTTTGGTGTTTTATGATACAGAATGAGGAAGAATGGGGTTTAATTTGGATGCTACCCTCTACCCACTTCTTTTTTCCAACTAACTGTATTTCTTAGTTTAAAACTTGCAGTGTATGTAGAAATAGAGGTTACATTAGGTATTCCAAATGTTCACGCCACTAAATCACTTAATGACTAAAAAACTGGAAATCCTATTTATATGCATGTTTAATTTTGTTGTAATTACAAGTAGTATGGGACTTCACTGTTGTGTCATCTTTGGGTACTATGCCAATGCTGCAGAGAAAGCTTTAAAAGTAACCTAGCTACAATAAATTATTCCATTTTCAAGTTTGATTAAAAAAACAAAAATCCTGTAGAAAGCTTCCATGCTGTTTCAAGAAATAACCTAGATGTGCAGCTGTTCTTGATCACCAATTCCAACCTGACCTAATTCATTACCCTTATCTGGAACAAACATTTATTTGTTGGTTGTGTGTAGTTTTTATATGCTACAGAATATGTGGTCTTCTGCCAGACCTGTACCTGAGAGCAGTGGTCTGAGGGATCACACTAATTAACATTAATAAGTTTTCTAAGCAAGGACATAAACAATTTATTTATTTATTTATTTATTTTCTGTTTATGGTTAAAGTGTCTTTGGAGGAAAAGATTAATATAAACCTATTGTTTGTTGGTTGGTTTTATCAAGAGACTTTACCCTGAAACCCCCTTTTTTTAAGTTACACAGCATGAACACTGAAGCTTACCAAAAATGGAAAGTTTCTTTCAAGGACTATTGTCAGTAAACCAGGGAGGTCTTTTCCTTCTTCACCAAATAAACAACTTATCATTAGGCTAGTAATAAATGTCAAGGTATATTTCGCAGATTTCAAGATATTTTAATTTCCATTTTCAAGAAGAAATATAGGTAGTTATCTAGTTCTCCTGTAAAGGACCATATATAAAACTAAGCCTAATTTTAATATTAGTAATAATATTAAAAAAAAAAAAGTAAAAACAAACAAACAAACAAACAACAACAACAAAACCCACAAACTTTTAAAAGTGTTTTTGAAAAATCTACTTGTTGCTTCAGAACTTTCCTCCTTTGCCACTACAAAACACTGAGCAGTACCCTGTGAAACTTGCATCTTACCTTGAGTAGAGGAGTACAGCCCACTCATTTGACCTCACTGTATTTAAAGGAAAAAAAAAAAAAAAAGACTGGCTCTTGAGCAAGAGTATATGGAGCAAGATGCTTAGATGCTTTAGAACAGGAAAAGCACCAAGAGCTATGTGGATAATTAGGGAGGGATTTTCATTCCTGCTTTGTGGTGTGGGGATATGGGAACAACTCTAAATCTTACTATGAAGTAGAACTGCAATTAAAAATAGATTGAAACAGGATTTGGTACTACTTAAGCAGTTTAGGAAGAATTTGAACTTCTCCAAACTGAAGCAAGATGGGAAGTTTTGTCAGAAACAGAGCTGTGGGCATTGCCCCACTCCTTCTGTATGATACTAATGGTAATGTTTCATAGTCATTACTTTATTCTAAGGTCATTCCTAAAATGTTCTGTTCTAAGGTCATTCCTGAACTGTTTACAGACCCTCTTAAACATAATCTGTAGCAGAACACTGGATTTTAAAAGTACAGAACAGTTTTCTCAACTGTTAAATTTCTTGGTTCTCTGAAAATTACAATCAGTCTAACACTAAGTCCTTGGTATCTGCTTAATATAACAGCAAAACATGGTAAATAAATGTTTTGAATGACTTTTTACAAACTTTTTTCAGAACTTAAATATATTCTAAATATTATAAAGGACATTATTGTAGATATGTAATACATGTATATGTTTTTAGTGTGACAGCTTTATGCATTTTAAATTGTTTCATATTCTTAAAGTCAAATTTAGTATTATTCAGATGTGTTTGAAAACAGATGATTAGAACTTTCAAGGTAAGTAAGTACTGCTAAGTCCAACTTGGGGACAGAAGGTAACAAACCCAGAAATGAGTCCTGGAATTTAGCACACACCAGGCATGTGATTTTGACCCCCAAGGCTCTGACTTTGCACCATTTGAAAAGTGACATGTGATTTCATCTGAACTTGACAGTTTTAAAAAGGAGTCAGGAGTCCTGTGTATAGTGCGGTGTCACCCAACAACAGGACTATTTTGCAAATTTGATCTTATTTTATTACATTGAAGTTATGGCCAGAACTTTAGTTCTATTATATGGGCTGAACAGGTGGTCACTTGGAGCTGTAGTGATTTAGGAGCAACAAAACATTTTATGTTATATCTTTACCTAGGAATGAGGAACATTTCTTAAAGTGACTGGCTGAGAACGCCCTCTAACTTTAATGCTGATCCATTTTAGTCACTCTGCTTCTTATTTGTATTTCTTCTTGGTGTAAAAACCATTTCCAGCAGAGGCTGCCTTTCTATTGGGTGCATGGATAAGTCATTGTTTTTCTGGATGTTGTTAAGTCCTCTTCCTTTCATTGTCTGTACTCTGCACCGTCTCAGAAGAGTCACCAGAATTGCTTTCATCATTACCATGGCAATAAACTTTCCTACACAGCCCCGAGGGCCAAATCCAAACGGTTGAAAATAGCGTGAAGGAACCTGCACAGAATAACACGAGGAATAAACTTTAAGGCATTTTTTTCTTCACAAAAGTAGCTAAAAAGATTATGGAAATCTATAGGAAATATATTCTTTGGGAAAAAAAAAAAAAGTGTGAATCTCTTAGGAAAATTTACTTATTTCCTTGTACCCAAGCTATGTCTTTACCTCATGTATTCTTTCTTTTTCTGTTACTCTTTACGCTGAACAGTCCTCCTGCTCAAGTCAGACCAAAATACAGAAATGACTACAGAAATACAGGAGGTATGCCAATTCAAATACTAAAGTAGTAGCAAATGTAAAATTTAAGCATTTGAATTCTGCCATTTATTTCAGTCTGTTCATCCTGTGAACTATAGGGATTTTACCATAGGCTGTGAAGTAGTGAAGGTTTCACTCTAATGTACGTTAAAGTTCATTAAAAACTTTTTCAGAAAAAGTTAATTATAATGTTCATAAATGTCTAAGCTAAATACTGATGCCTTAACTAACATTAATCACAGCACTATACACCTACTACAATTATGATAAAGCTAGTGTTTCTGAAAATCAATGTTTCATAAAATGTACTGTCATTTTTATTTGGCATTTAACATAGAACATTTTATAAATGATTGTCTCCTGTCCTATCAAATAAAATGTAAAATGTGGGATTCCCACAACTGTTGAAGAATTCACAGCCAGTTTCTGTTGTCTTTATCAACGTTGAATAGATCAATTATCCAAAAAGACCCCCTAAAACATGAAGATTACTGATTATGACATACCAAGACACCAAGGAAATAAATAAATTATTTTTCATCATTTGTGCAGTTTAAAAAAAGAACACACTAGCTGTGTTCTGATTTCCTATTTAATCCAAGAATAGAAAAGGCTGCTTTATATTGAATTTTCTAGAAAAGTGTCTTTTTTCCTCATTTCCAGACTAAAAAATGTTTACTATTTAAATTATTTCAAAGAAACAACCGTACTTTTTGAAGAATGATAGGTAAATAGAAATGTTTATAATACAAAGCAAATGCAGCAGCTGGCAGCATAGCACAATGGCAAATGCACAGCTGAGGAAAATGGAAAAATATTTAGATTCTAACAATGTCATCCTATAAATAATGGTGTTGGTTGCTATTCACTTAGAGAACTGTGTGAAAATTGTACTTGCTAGAATAATTATGTGGCAAATATAATGCATCAAGTCAGTTAGAAAATGTATGGTTAAATATTTGGTCAAGGGGAAATATTTTTAGAAGCAAAGTGTGCTTGTTAAATAAGCAAGAAATGCATTTTGATAGAAATATCTAGAATGAAGACAATGGGTGGCAACATGAAATCTATTCACAGTGAATAGTTATTTCAATAAACTTAATCACTTATCATTTTCTTGAATTTTCTAGTGCCTTTTTCCCTGATCTGTTGTTTTTAGTACTGTGTGCAGAGTTTGCTGTGAGTAATCAGCTAGCAGTTTAGAAATGTTATCCTGCATGGTTAGTTCTTGTTGTGTATATGGCATAAGTAGTACTCCTGGATTTTTGATAGGGAGAATGTAAAGCTTGGAGACATATTTCTAGCTTGAACATACATATCTTTTGTGTCTTTATTTTCTTAATTATTTATTTGTATGCCCATTTTGGAAGAACTGAAGTGGATCTTCTACTTATTCCTTTAAAACTGAAATCATTCTCTATAGATGCTCATGGGTGTAGCTTCTAATATCTTAGGAAAAAAAGTTTTGCCAGGTAATAAAACTTACTTCCATTTGTTTTTCGGTTAGTCAAAATGAGAGTTATGACAGCTGCAGTGATCATTAACCCTTTAGCTTTAGCCCTATGCAACCTTAGTATTTGACAGGCCACTAGACAATATAGTTTGTATACAATGAAAGCCTGTGCACCTGTGATAATAGGCTAATGTTCTGTAGTTGAGATTCCCTTCACAGGGCTAAGTTGACTATGCCTTTCACTCTTACATGGCTATTTGTTCCAGAGATCTAGCTAATTGCTCCACAGGAGTGCTAACCAAGCATCAATATTTAATATTTTGTGCCATTTCTTGGACAGCAATATCTTTTATTTCCATCTGCACTGGTTAACAGTCAAAAACAAGGAATCAGTCTTGCCATAGAATTGGTCTATCTTCTTTCACTGTGTTTTTAATTTCTCCATGTGATTATTGCTGAACGAATAAGTTTTTGGGAAATGATTTATTTCATCAGTAATCAGAAGAGCAAAGTTCTGAATGAAAACAAATAATCTGAAGGATGTTTCCCAATAGTAGGAGTCTACATGTAGAAAACAAAAAAAACCAAAAGTTCAAATAACACTGTTGATACAGGACTTAATGTACGCTGAAGAAAATTCTAATTCTTTTGGGAGTAAGACTAAAACCTAAATGCTGTGCTGAACTTGAAGAGAATTACCTAGCATTTTCAGTACTGAGCTGGTTAAAGCTTAGGATTGCCACTTCAGCCTAAAAAAGATGTTTATTTTTACTTAGATTTTTTTTTTTTTTTTTTAATGAATAAAATGGGAGCTAGATTCTCTGTCTCAGAAATTGCCATACTGCTCCACCTCTCCAGAGATTTCTTGATTCCTTACGCTGTCTCAGCTCTGCGTACTTGTGGCATGGCTCTAGCTCCCCAAAGCCTCTTTATTTTGTCCAGTATCAGGGGAGATAACTGTGTGTGCGCCTTGGACATACTTCAGAATTTTTAAATTGAGATTAAGATGTCTGAGAAACTTTTTGTTTTCAATAACATCATTATTTCTGAATTAAAAGGAACTTTTGATAGGGAAATGCCCACCGAGCTCTAATAATAACAGGAATAAGCAGGATGTATCACTAGCTTATGCACTTAGACAAAGAGAAAATGGACTTAAGGTCACAAAGGTCTTGATTGAAATAAGAGGAATATACATTGTCAATAAAAATACCCAATCTCCTGTGAGAAATAAGATGGCAAACTTACATTCTTCTCAAAATTTTCAAGAGAAAACTCATTTGGTTTTGGGAAGAATTCAAGCTTATGCATACGTCCAATGTTGAGAATAATGTTTGTTCCCTTTTTCACAGGATAGCCATCAATCACATCATCTTGTAAAGCTTTTCTCATGATCAAGTCCACAACAGGCTGGTATCTCATGCTCTCATAAATAAAATTCTCCACAATTTTCAGGTTTGGTATGTCATCACTCTGTACATCTCTGTCACCTTCAGGAATAAAACAAATGGTGCAAAAGTTGGTTATGAATTTAATAAGTTCACCATACAAATGCCAAAATATTTTGAAAGATTCTCAACTCCTGAAAAGGTGGGAAGGATCCAACATCATCTAAGTAGTTTTATGCATTCTTACATATTTGGGAAACATGGTATATCAGCATAAGCCCCGATTGTTTTTTTTTTTTTTTTTTTTTTTTTCCCCTGAAAACTGACAGCAAGTAGAATCTGGGAATAGTTTATGGATGGGAGATGATAATTTTGTAGAGACCTTACATTTTCATTGTGTTGTTGGGTTTGGATAGATGTACAGGTAGGTCCTAGAGTGAAATTAATAATTTCAATTACCATGAATAACATCTTCCTAGTTGTTTTTTAGCAGCAGTTTCAGTACCACAATGTAGTCCCAGTGGGAGCCTTGAACTTTCAAGCCACAAGCAGCTGAAGACCTAAAGCTTGACCACTGCAATGGTAGGTTTCCCACATAAAAAGGACCTTTGCTACTCCAGTTAGTCATTTGCTTGAGGAAAAGTCAGCAACATACTACTGCCTTCCTAAAATCAAGGCTTTCAGAAAGAAATTGTGAGGGTGAATATTGGAGTACACAAGTCTTCCAAACACAGTAAAATATGATTTATTGCTCTGAAGGGAAGTAGCAATAATGTTCTGCTATGCCAGCTCTTCAGAATCACCCACTTATAGATCACTCTTAAGCCTACACATTGATGTGCTTCACATCAATATGCATTACATAAATCTGGCCATTAATATGCTTTACATGCATGTCTCCCTGTAAGATTTGTAATCCTTCCAGAAATTTTTAGTCTCTTTCCTAGTGAAGGCTGAAAAACAATCAGCCAAACACCTTGCTGCTAAGTTTGCTTCTGAAAATTTCTCAATGCCTGCCTTGTCCACATTTGCATTTCTAGTGGTTCTATCTTATGTTTTTATGGGTTCTGATTTCCAAATACCAAACAGTAATTCCTTTGTATTGGTTACTGAAAATACCTTTTGTTCTGAATCAGAATTAAATTAAAACTTGAAGCATCTAATTAATTCTTTAAAGTCCCACAAATGTAGATAATGCTCTCCAGACATCGCTGCTGTTTTAAATTCAAGGAACTGCAATCTTAGCTATTTTATAGACAAAATATATAGAATTGTGGATGTTTTGTAGCTAGTTGATGAATTTGTGACATCTTGTACTTTTCCACTGCTGTGTTACCTTTCATCGGGTTGTGAAGTAATAATTTTCAAATACAAAGAAAGAGTAGAATGTATCTTGGTATTTTATGGAATGTTTTGAAATCTCAACTTGAAAAAAACAACCAGAAAAAACCTTCTGTCTGTTACACAGTGATAGAAGCATTACTTGGTAAAAATAATTTAATGTAATCTGGAATCAATTGTATGTTCTCTCAAATAATATTTGTAAAATCAGAAATATTTTTTCATCAAAGCAACAGTACACTAAAGGCCAGATATTACTGTGGGAAGTTAAATGTTGAAGACTTGTAACTTAGTAAGTTAGTGCTTGTCTCTTCAAACTACACAATACTTGATGAAGAAAACACTCATTTGTAAGGGTAAATGGCTGTTTATTTTAGCAGACTTCAAGATTGATAAACTCTGGCACGTAATGATTTTATGGAGGTTTTCTTTAGTGACAGATCAGAGGCTAACCTCTTGCATTATATTCTATCTAGGTGCCACTGAGAAGCCAAGTATAGTTGTGGGAAAAAACCCTTTGAGTTATATATTAGTGGAAGATTTTGCTATTTTTATGGCTTATAGGATTCAAATTTTTTGTTAGTCAGTAAACTGATACCAAAGCTCACTGTTTGCTCAATTTATTTAAGTTGCAGTGTTTCAGACAGTCAAAAAAATGGCCATGAAGAAGACAAAGAGAAATGCTGTCTCCTAGCTTGAGGCGGAAAGATGCCAAAACATTTTTTAAAAAGTTTTGAAGCATTTTTTAAAAAGTTTTGAGATAACATCACAGCTCTTGCATTGTATTTAAAACTTGAATTAAAAGTACCTTAGAAAAAGAGCAAAGGATTTGTTATATGCTTGCCAGTGTTTAACTGTTCAAAGTAAATGTTGAATAGGAGTGGTTGAAATTAGTTTCTATATAGTTTAGTAGGATTGAGACTTTGAAAGCTAGAGAAAGGGATGAATATAGATTTGGAATATTTTGATTGTTTTTGAGTGGCTCATCATTAATACTAAAATATTATACTTAATATAGTTTGAAATCAAAATGGATGACAGCAGAATAATAAAACAATTTTAATTTTCTTTAATATTTTCTTTCTGCAGTCGTAGTCAAACTTAGTTAAGTTCTATACACGTGTAGAGAACTGTCGATGATTAGAAGTATTTGAAATGAGTGTCCCCACTTGCTACTGAAAGGGAAATAGAAAATAATTTCACTGGAGCTTATGAGGTGAGTGATGATTTGCACGGCTCTTGTTGAGGGGTGAATAAGTGCTTTTTTTTTTCCTAATAGCTTGTACATTCTTATAAATCCTGTTTGAATTTGTCTTAAAAATATTTAATCTTTCACTTGACCTTGAATAAAATTGCTTACATACAGTAATAGTTCATATACTTTACAACAAATACTTGTGTTGGAAAATAATCCTTAGAATTTTTAGACTTTGAGTAATGGAAATTAGATCACTGCCCAAGCAAAATTATATTCCTACATTAGTGACTTTGCAGGTCCTGCTTACCCATAACAGTTTCAATTTCCCTCATCATCTTCTCTTCCACTGTGGGGTGCTCCGCAATCAGTATTAGCATAAAGAAGAGAGTCACAGACAGAGTATCAGGAGCAGCAATCATCATCTCCAGCACACACTGGTTCACATTCTCAGCAGTCAGGTCTCCTCTGTTCTGGAAAAATTTGAAATGTTGGGGAAAATGTTGATTGCTGAACTGTGATGCCAACAGAATACTGCTTAAACAGAATTCAAGATCCTGACAGTCCCATATGCATTTATTTTTTTTTTTCAGAGAAAAACCAGGAAATCCGTGTTTTAGGGGATGTGTATGATCTTCCAGAAAAGCATGGGTTTTTTCTTATCTCAGATTCTTGTTGACTTATTACCTTTCCCCACGGAGTCTGTGAGCTGTCAGAGATTATGCAAGATACAATTTACACAGCTTTTGAAGCTTTTGCATACAAAAGGTAATATATACAGATAAAATTTAAGAGTTAGGGAAAGACTGAAGAATGTTCAGGGGTAGAGTCAAGAGTTTTGAGGATGTTGTTTAAGCCATGAAAAACAAAATCATACAAGCACCTGGGGGATTCTCCCAAGCCAAATAATTTGTTTCTGTTCATAAGACTTTGATAGTTACGTGAAGTCTGAGTTGTAAAGTCTGTATTGTTAGTGAATGGAGACATGCAGAAAAAAAAAAAAAAAAAAAAAAAAACTTAGCAATAATTTGGTACATTGTCAATACCTGTGCAAAAATCAGCTGGGATGCAAAATCCATGTGCTCATCTAACTTTTCAACGGTGGAAAGCTGTTGTCGCTTCTGTTCTATTAAGATTTCCATTGCGCCTTTCAAATCCTTGCTGAAAGTGGATAAAATCCAATATATTGATAAATATCTGCAGCCTTTTAGTATATGACTAGATATAGGTAGATAGGATATGTTTAGAAACATGAAGATTATACTAATGAAAAAGCCTAACAAAGGCAGAAATTTAGTCTTCGTATAAATGGCTATATGGTTCTATACAAAAGCAGCAATACTTTTCTTATAAAAATATTTTCTTCTTTGTTTGGCCTGAAATCTTATTCTCTTCTTGTAGAACTGAAAGGAATGAAACCCGTCTATCTTACAGTGAATAGAGTTTTTAAAGATTTATTAATATTTCCAAAGATTTCTGTTCCCTTGCATATTTACACTGCAAATGAACTTAGCAAGAGGAATAATTGTTTAAAAAAATGCAAGAAAAATTGTACTTTCTTGATGGTATAGTTGATCTCACTGTTTTGTAAAGCTGTAATCAGACATACTGTGTCAACAGTATGTATTTCTGTTGGAAAAATAGTGAAGTTCAGTGGTGTTTAATACTTTATTTGGCATTTTAAATTAGCTACAGATTTGAAGGTAATGTTCTTTTTAAAAGGCTGGTTTTATAGGGGGAATAAACCTAAAATTAAAACTTGGTAAGGTTTTCATATATAACATTTTTATGTATTAGAAAGAGCAACCCAACTTTATCAGAAGTGGTGATAACCTGTGGTTTTCCTCCTCGTTGCTTTAAATTCAGAGATCTTTATCTTTTTTTTTTTTTTTTTCTTTTTTCTTTTTTTCCCAGTATAGATTTATTAATATGGTTATTTTAATGAGATTGTTTATGTCCACTAATATTTGCCCACAAGGACTTTCTGGTAATAATTGGGCCACTGCATTTAGCTATTATTAGAATCACAGAATAAAGCACTAAGCACTGCCATAATAACACTGGTATGTATCTAGTTTGTAAGAGAGCTGTTGGTTATGAACCTCCATCTTTCCCTTAAAGTCTTTATACTACATATAGTATAAAGCATTATCAGTATAGTATTTAGTATACTATATACATTATATAGTATATAGCATTATCAAAACTAATTATTACATATGCTTGATAAAAAGTATTTTTCTCTCCTTAAATGGACTCCAAATCCAAAATGAACAAACTCATTGCCAGTTCTTTTTATAGCTGGTCTTCCTTTGACAGAAGACAGAAAATGAGAGCATCAAAATAGAAGAGGGATCATGTGCTTTTACAAATAGGAAGACAGCAAAAAACATTTATTCTTGTATAAAGGAAGAAATAATCTTGAAATAGATTATCACGCAAAACACAATTTTTAGCTCAAAAAAAAAAAAAAAAAAAAGGTTGTTGACACAAAAATGCGCATTATGGACACCAATAAGTAGAATTATACTGAGGGGTTAACTCTCTTTTGGGATAGTTCTACGGATGTAGATGTGATTTCTTATGTCCAGGAACTGACAGTCTGTGGCCTAATATTTGACTGTCCTTAAACAGATAAAGTAATTTCTCCCCATAAGACGGCTTTTTCTTTCCTCTTTGAACTGAACCAATGATTTCAACTCAGTGTCATATCTGAGATGGCATTAACTAATAATTTGGCGAGTGAATATGGGCCTTAAATATTCCCCTGAGTTTAGCCACTTGTAGCATCACTGACAGATCTCATTCTGCTATCTTGGGTCTGCAGATAGTGGACTTCAACCAGTCACCTTTGAAATTCTCACATTTTATTCTCTAAAAGGAAGAGAAAAATGAAAGGAACGTTCTTCCTAGAAAGAAATAATCTTATGCAAAAGATTTGTAAAAACTATGGATACTTACACTGCCTCTTCGTATTTCTTGCACAGCCAAGAAATCTTAAAAAAGATGTCAGGCTTTAATAAAAGTGCTTGCCAAGCATCAAAGTAGTTCTGAATCTTAAGTACAATGGCACTTTCTGAAAATAGATGTTAACAAACAGCTGTATAAAAACTAATCTTCAATAGTCAAATAACACAAACGTTTCAGGAAAATTAATAATGAGGCCCCACTCCCTACTCCCACTGAGTTGACAGGAATTTGATTACCATTTTTTTTCTAATGTGTAGTAGATAACATTAGGAAACAGTTGTGGCACACTGCAGACAAGATACATTTCTTTGTAAAAACTCTTGATAGCTAGCTAAAAGGAGATCATGTGTCAACCAGAGCCAGTTTCCCACAGGAGAGAAGGAGCAGAACTCTATTGCACTGTATTGATATGGGATAATTTGTACATCAGGATGTTATTTCTGTCAAATGGTTTTGAAGGTGAAGAAGTCATCAAAGTTCACCTGAAAAGTTGTCAGGTGAACTTTTCAATGCAATCATTTAGTTTGGTGGAAAGATTTCTGTTTCTTACATGTATGTAATGTTGAGGCTGTAGCAGCCTAGTACATAAAAATGTTTTTACGTATTATTTGCTTGATTGTGACAAGTTAAACATATGTATTTGATCTTATAAAATTCTCATAACTAGACTCAATTTCAGTTAATTATTTAGTAATATAACAATATGTTCTTGTTCCATTTTCTGAAACAATATTTCTGAGTGATATAACTAAGTTTTTCTTGTTTATGCACTTAAGGTTCATCATAAGTTATAAAAATAAGGCTGTTAGTACCATCCAAAGGGATCCCTAGAAAGAGTTTGTTAGATGTGTCAAGCATGATCCGTCTCATAAGATTCAACACATTGATGTTTCCTACTTCAGTGGTCACTTCTTCTAGTTTATCCAGGTGATCAATTGTTGATTCAACACAAATGGCTATCATACGCACAAGACCAGGACCAGACAGGGCTGTAAATAGGTATATGCAAAATGATAAAAAGATTAGCTTTCATGCCTTATTAATAACTTATTGGCAATAATAGCATCAATAAAAATCTGTATAACTTAAGTGACTGGAACAAAATTGTTTTGAGAGAAAAACGTAAGCATTTTGACTTAGAATGGCAATGAACCCAAGACCCAAACTTCCCTTGCACTCAGTCACTCTGTATTTCAGGCACACATTTCATGATAGGTTCACACAGTGTTAGCACAGATGAAGCCAAATACATTTCACTATCTTTCAGTGTTGGAGGTGTATATCCTCCATATCTTCATCTGCAATATAGGCACTGTGGATGTCCTGCCTTGCTTGCAAGGATGGTGAGCAGGGAAGTTAGACTGGGGATTCACAGGAAGGAGGATAGGAATTTTTGGAATCATAATCCCTGGGTGTTCTTAAACAGCATGACAGCTTTCCAATAAGCTCCCCACAGCCTATAGTGTCACTGCGGACATCCTGAGGCTTAATCTAGTAGTAGTCTAGATGTGTTAGCCAATCTTAGTCTGTCCGCCTGTGGACATTGGGAAATAGTGTCATTATGCATTTTTAACATTATAAGAAATTGAAAGCAAGCAAAAGCAGTGGTCAGTTCTGTTGCTGCATAATTTTTATGATAGGATCTGTCTGGAACGAATTCAGATAATTTTGAGTGACTTTGGAAATCTTGCCTTCTATTTAAATTTATTCTATGTAAATTACTTTTCCATATAAGAATTCCTCTAATTGCCTAAAGGACAATATTTTATCAAATATATGTTGAGAGTAATTGTACATTTATAAATGAGAAGAGAGGTTGTCTGTGTTGTAAATACAGAGAACTAGTAGTTCTAGGAATAAATAGAAAAAAATTATTTATTTCCTGTTATTTTTAACCAGTACAAAGTTGCTGGTACTTTTCAATGGCAAGATCAATTAGGAAAGTCCTAAGTGTCATACAGAAGTACAGATATCAACAAAATGGTAAGGAAGACTTAACAGATGATTTCTTAACTGTAATGCTTGCAGAACAACAAGGCAACAAAGTGTGGTAGTTTTGTTAGGAAGGCTGTAAGATCATAACTAGTTATAATGATATACAAACAGTGAAAATTTCGTATTTGGAAGGAAGGTGAGTCCAAAATTTACAGACTCTTAAAACAGTAAAATTTGAATTTTCTTATTTTTATTGTATTTTATTATTATTGTATTTATTATATAACTTATTTTATTGTATTTATTTTATTTTATTGTATTTTCTTATTTGATTTCAAGCTAATGATACTAATTACAACAACCTTTTTCTCATTACTACAAGAGGAAAAGATTTTTCTCTTTCTACATTGATTCCTAGCATATTAAATGGATTAATATATAGTCCTGCTTTGCAGATCTTCTAAATTAATTTTGAAACTATACACACATTATTTTCTTTTAATTAGAATGAGAAAAGTTTGAACCCAATTAAAGCTGAGGTTGGAACTTCCAAATACATTAATAGAAATGCCAGTTGAGCTAGCGTGATTGTTGGTCTTGAAATTTAAAAATAATTTTAAGTATGGTTTGTGGGTATTTTTTTTTTTAAGCAGAAGAGATTAAGCATCTGTAAAAAGATGTGAAGACTGTTTCAAATACCATACCAAGCAGAATAAGTGTGAAGGAGCATGTGTAAGAAAATATATTGAGACATAAAGAGAGAACTGATTTTTCTAATTTAATTATACAAAGGACAAACAACATTTCAGAAAAAAATACTGTGTGATAGAGTGAGGCAGTGTGTTAATGCACACTGATTTATTTACCTTTGGTGAAAAAGGGTCGAATTTCTTTCCAATGTGCTGGGTTGTTATTAAATATGATCCCATTTTCATACATGCCAATGCACTGTAATCCAAGCTTGCTCCCAAATCGAGAAACATAGTTCCAATGTTTCATTACATGGAATACACTTGAAGATCTGGGAAGGAAATGGGGGGAGAAAAAAATCTAACTAAAATACAGTTTCAAAGATTATACACAAAACTTTTTTTTCTGACATTCTCTGAAGTGCTGCCTTTCATTCTCAGATTAGCAAAAGGTACTGTGCTTGACACTAAATGTTGCACCTATTACATAATTAAAAACAAGATGATAAAATGGCTTCAGAATTTGTACTAGAGCAATAATTCTGTCTGGATTTAAACCTATTTTTCAATTAAAATGCAAATGGTGACCAAAAGTCTTTAATCTGAATAGTGTATATATATATATAGGGACACACACATATACTCTCAGGCAATGACCAATGTCAGATGTTTCAGAAGATGGGGTAAAATAATGAGTTACATACATTCTTGTATAATATTTTTTTTTCTAACTTTAGATCAATTATATAAATTGATTTATTATTTTGATATTTGATTTTTGTTTCCTTTAAAAATTTCTGACATACCATGTAATACAATCCTACTGAGAGTCGGTGTGTGCTTTTTAAAATCACTACAGGAGTATTCCTCAGACTCTCAAGTTCATACCAGATGCAGGAAAACACTGCCCTACAAAAATTTCAGATTGTATTTTGAGCAAAACTATGAGGGCTAAGGTACATATCGTAAAGAATGAAGTGGTAAAACTGAAGACAATGTGTTTAACATCCATGTACATTTCTAATCTGTCTATGATAGCACTCATTGACTATTTTTGCCTATTTTTTCAGAAGTATTAATCATTGTATCCTACCAATTTCCACAATCCTTGGCAAATATTTTGGGAAGAGATGTATATCTCTGTCTGCTTGTCTATCCCTCCCTCCCTCCCTTCCTCCAATCATCATTCCATATAATTCATACACTTGGATTTTCTGTAAACAGTTCAACACATCCACCCCAAATATGATACCTCTTACTTCATTATGTAAGAAAAAATATTTTTCTTAACTTGAAGAAGTTAACTTTTTAACTTAACTTGGCAGATTTTAGGAAATATAATTAATTCAAGTATGTTAAGGAGGGAAGACAAATTCTGCTTATTTCAATGTATTTAATATTTTTTTATGGAAGACTTCAGTTTTCCTTTGACGCCTTAAAAATAACCAGACAGTTGACAACTTCATTATGATGTGTGTTAAATTTCACCTATACTTTGGTCGTTCCTAAACACACCTGCAAAGTATTAATATACTAAGTACTTTTGGTTATGCAGCATCATAATTTTATCAAGGATAATTACTGATAGATTAATCTATTAAACTGAAAAAGAAATTTTATAAAATCAGATGTGTGGGATGAGTATTCCTAAATCGAAATATAATGAAATCCAGCATATACATACTTATCTTTTACAGTTTACAAGATTTATTTACACACATTCTGGTGAACAGGTTGTGATCAGCTTTATTGCTTTAAGATATTTCCTTTAGAGGGAGCTAGCATTTTAGAAATGGTAGTGTGATGAAAACCTGATTAAATATAAGCTAACAAAAAAGAAGGAAAATCAGAGCACAGACTGAAATGAAACAATAAGCTATTTTCTATACAGTCGTACATTCTTTGTGGACCAAATTGCAGATTTCTTACATGGGCTAATTATTATTATTTTTTTTTTCAGTTGAGTAAAATAAATGGGAATTATTTCTTCACAACTTCATCAGTGCTAGATTTTCACCAGCATTTTGCATGAGCAGTGGTAAATATAAGATGTTATCTTGTGCAAGCAAACAAGCATGGATTATGCAGCGTGCATGCAGCTCCAGCCCCTCCAAAGAACTGAGCATACCCTTTCCTATGTCCCCCCCCAGTTGCTCTCTTTGCTAGTTTCCCTAAATGTTTTTCATGCATCAAGGAACATCATCTATGTTTCATGAACATGAAAAGATGGTGTCGAATTAAGATAGTTGTGCCCAGAAATAGAAAGGTGCAGGAAGCTCCTTTTGCTCGTTCCATTTCATGCATCTACTCAAGAGACATAGAATAATATTTTAAGGATAGGTTTTGACATATGACCTTGTATAAGCAGATTTTCTTTATAAAACTATTTACTCCAAAAAACAAAATCTCTTGTAACCAAGATTGCAACATCTCAATATAATTAGATTTGACAGTAAAAATTCAGATGACAACAGTGGAAACACTATACTTTTTCAGTACTTGGGATACATCTAGTTTTGGAGTGAATTTATGAAGCACTCTGAAAAAAAAAAAGTATATATATATATATTAAAAAAGTTAAATTCTAGTTTTCCATACGATATCTATGATTTTAAGTAAATATCTTCAGCAAAACTGAAGAAAAGTGATTTATAGACTGTAAAGTGTAAAGTCTGATGCTATGGTATGCTAAAGTCTATCGCTTTGCTTCTTACCAGCACTACTGATTTGTTTGTGAAGAACTGGTAATACATACAGTGAAAGACAGCAGTAAGAGTTCACAGCATGTTATGTGATCAAAACATTATATACAATGTTACGTGAATTAATATTTACAATATCTACATAGGGTAGGAATGTAAATAGTTTTCCTGTAATGATTACCTCTTTTTACATACATAGAGATGAAGCTGACTTGCTCAAATGGAAAATCCTGTAATAGTCCTCCTTACTGCATTATCTTTCATAAACTTTTACATAATGAGAGGTGAATATTCATTGATTGATATTGCTAATAATATTGTCATTTATTATCCATTTTGCATGGTAATTTTTTTTTTTCTTATTTTCTCATGATCATCCAGAAGATCGAATGTAAGCAATTGGCTACTGGAACTAATAAAATGATAGACTGCATTTTAGTATTATGCTTAGTACTGTGTGTAATTGAACTCTCTGAGTAACCCCAGTAACTGGAGTGGAATTACTCATGATCCTGTAATGCTGCATTTGCTTAATTACCCTGCTGAACTGGAGCCATAATCTTCAAGCATTACTCTCATTTTAAGGAAAATCTTAATAAGAACACAGGAACTAAAATTTGATTTAATCCTGCACTGCAGTCAGGGTACTATGTAATACTAGTGTTAAATGGAATAAGAAGAAACTGTAAACTTTTTTTTAGGATTGAGCCATAATTCTTGATCTTTCTTTCAACTAAGAAAATGAGATATTCTATTCAGTAGTTGTCTCTAGTAGATACCTCAATAGTAGAGTCCTTAAAGAAACAAAAGATTAAAAAAGGATTTGTGAACATTAGGAATTAATACTGTTATGTTAGGATAAATTTGTAAAATAATAACTTAAATTCTACTTTTGAAAAAAATAGCAAAAAAGGTTGTAAAAATATGAAAAAGCTCTTCATATTATTAAAGATAGAAAATAAAGATTTACTTGCTGATTATAAATGTTTCTTCACCGCTGATCCAAACTCTCACAAATTCTCCATATGTCTTATTGTAGTAGTTGCAGGCATTACCGACTCCCATCCAGAGAAATCTCCCATGTGAAATGAGGGGGCCAATTCCCATACAGTATCCTGGCCCTAAGGAAAAAAAAGACGAGTTTTGTCATCAGTGCTCTCTGACAAGAATATATCACTCTTTTGGAAAGGACATTTTTTTACATTACATCAACATCTGCAATGGGCACCACATAAAATCCCATTATGAAATTCTGTCTTACAGAAACTTGCATCTACATCATTGAAACCTCATTTATTATCCATGAAAGCCTGCGATTCGTTCAATATGGGTACAATAAATGAAATTCATTACTTTATACAGCTTCAAACTACTGCTTTGAGATTGTTTATATTTGAAAGAACGGTGGCTAAATAATAGAAGGAAGAAGCAATCTAGAAAAAATGCATGTGGTTTATTCATGCATGCTTTTAATAAAACCTTTGAGTGATCTTGGCTAAATTTGTGCCAGAGTGTCATAGTAACACCTACAAAAGTCAACACCTTTTTGATATAATTAAATATAATTAATCTCTCGTAATGTAATCTAGTTACATTTCTCTTAGTCATTAACACCAGAGTAAGAAAATAGATATTTAAAGGAAAAATTATTTTTTAGTGCTGTGAATTTACAGAAACAGCATGCTGCAGTAGGAACTAAGACTGGATTAATAAGCATTTAATCAAAGCTCTCAACTAAAACCTTTTGCTATAACTCATCATCAAATGTCCCTCTTACAAGAAAAAGGAGAAAGTGGAGAGAACAGGAGAGAATTTGCATAGTCACTGCATTATTTTTAAAAGGAGGTTTTCCTTCTTCACTGAAACCTTAACTTGCCCTTACAAAGTCTGTAAAAACATAAATCGGATTCCATTAAATGAAACAAGTTAAGTGTTTATAAAATCTTTTGTATTTTATACTGTTTAAAAGATTTACAAGTTGCTTATGACTCCACTGTTTACTAATAGAAATCACAAGAACACAGATTATTTAAATACCTGTAATCTTAAAGCAAATTAATTTGTATCTTTTTGTCAATCTCATCAAGAATTCAAATAGAAAGCACTACCTTTTGTGTATACTTTTGCCTGTTCTCTAACTTTTGGAGAGATTTAGCACACGGAAGGAAATTTGGCAAATATTTTTTCTCTGATGTTGCTCTGTTTTGGAGGGTCTCCAGTGGCAAACATGGTGAGGAAAATTAATAATTTACTAAAATGTAAATAATTTCTGAATTGATACTGTTTGCCTCTACTAAAGACAATTCAGGAAGCTTTAAACTTACAACATATAAAATGTAGAAGTTTATAATGCACATGAATATATGAACATCTAGACTTCATAAAATAGTATTATATCTTTCTAGCATATACACAATAAAAGGAAAACTGAATATCATATATTTATATAGCTAAGCCAGGTTTATTATGGAAGTACTGAGGTTAAATAGAGCCTGATTTATTTTATCAATTATTTTAAAAACTTGTATTATTAATAATAATACAGTATTCATTTAGTATTACCCTCTCATTTAAATCTGAGAAACACACACACACACAAATATACTTTGACAGCTTTTATGTGATACTGCAGAGTTAGTTTACCTGGTATTGATGATGTTTCTTCATGATTCCATATTAGAAATAGAAAGCACATAAGAATGACTATGGGCACTGTGGCCATTGGCATCACATCTGGTACTAGGCTGGTGATGTAGTGCATTGGATTGAGAGTTTCCAATATCATCTTTTCCAAGAGATTCTGCTTTGCTTTAGATAAAGAGAGAATGGGGAAAGAGGCAGAGGTTTACAAAGCTTAAAAATATATACTTTAGTTGGTACCTCTCAACCCTCTAGAGGTCCTGTAAATGAGCAAATTACTTCTTGAGGTAGCTTTATTTTATAATGAGACTGACTGCTGGGACTGCTTGCCAGGACAAGCTACATCAGAAGTTGAAACAGACGTGCAGCAGACACTCTTTTGGCTTGGAAATAAGTAAGCTTTTCTGACCTTGATATTGAAGCATAGTTTTAGATGCTTTGGCTGACAGACCTCTTATCTTTGATATTGTCTTGGCTGGCCAATGCTGAGGTTTACTCCTTGCAAATTTCTAACCAAAACACAAGAAATTAAACTCTCAGCACATGTAGAAGCATTGAATGAATTCACTTGTAAGCTTTTATCTCTGTTACTTAGCCTTTTTCCTTCCTGCATGCCTTTAGTGTTAGTCCTCGAATTTCCAGAATACCTGCATTAGTTTTGCAGATACTGTGTACCTTGGGATTTTGTTTGACGCAATGTACATTTTTATAGTCAACCTTTGAGTCTAAATTCAAAGGTTGACTATAAAAATAGTGGTGCTTCTGCTGATGAACACTTTGAAAAAATTAGTGTCTGCTATAACAAACATGATCATGAATTGTCTGGTACTTCAGGTAGTAACCAGGGCTTGAAACAGGACAGAAAAAACAAACAAAGAGAAAGGTCTCTTGTGCATAGGGGGATCAGAAGGATTCCTCTGAAGTTGTTTTGCATGCTTTTGTAAATTCAAAAATTAAAAATCTGTAAAATATGGGAAGTGATTGTACCTGAGAAGGAAGATGTTATGTGAGTGAGAAAACCCACTTAACCACAGAAAGATACTGCCTGCATCTGCTCAGCAGTAAAGTAATAAAACATGGTCTTAATTCTGCTCTGACATTAAGCAGAAATAGATTTTCTTTTTTCCTTCCCGCAGCATTTTTTCAAAACTGAATGAAGTAGTTACTTAATGGTACACTTTTTATTGCAGCTTACTTTCAGCAAATGTTTTCTCTTTTATCTTGTGATTTGGTCTCGCAGAAGAAAGTACAGTTTAATTTGTAGTAACTCTCGGTGCTGTAACTGTATTAAACTATGTTAAGAATGTAACAGATGCTTTCTAGATAGTGAGAAATTGGTGTTTTCAGTCACAATAGAAAACGTATAGGCTACAGACAAAACCACAGGGAAGGGAGCAAGCAGTGGCTCAAAATCCTGTAAGTGTTTGTAATGCTCCAGTGTTTTGGACCATTGCTGTGAAAGCACTCTGGTATTTTTGTGATCCAAAATGACTGAAACACAATATGCTAGGTTATGTACATGGATACTCTTGTACATGTTCAGCTGTTGTACCATTTAGCATGTTTTGAAAAATGATTTTGTAATCATCAACTTTTTTATCAATAACAGTGTTTATTAGTGAAATTAACATACTGTTAAACACTAATGGTAATGTTTCTGTAAAGATAAATATGAAAGTGCTAGCTTTAAATTGCCTTGAGTCATTGCCACAATGTGCCTGTATGTATATGTAAATATTTTTATTAGATTCAATCCCTTGCACTGTACGAGCTTACAGTATACAGAAATGACTACACTTAGGGAATGTTATTTTAACTTCTTATACTCTGAAGCAGTCGCTTTTTTAGTAAATGTGGTTCCTATAGCTCTTAAAACAAAACAGACATTTCTTGTTTTGAAAAGTTCTTTTTCCTATGTTAATAAATACGATCCAAGCAGACAGGTTTGGCTTTTCTAATACACTGTTGCTGTTGGAAAAGCCACCTTGAAAATATAAGTTCAGTTCAGCTGAACTACTCATCCTGCTTGTACCCATTTTATTTTTTAAAGAATTTTCACTCAATAATAAAATAAAAAAATGGCATGTAAACATTGATAATAAGTAGTTACTGAATAGACTGAAGATGTTTAGAAATGGAACAAAGCTGTGTTGCATGGAAGAAACATTCCCTATTCTTGCTTATTTCATCTTGAAATCTTCTACAAGTTGTTTTCCTTGCAGCTGGTTGAAGTGTGTGATGAGTGATCTGTTGGTTCTGATTGTTACTTATATGGTGGGGTGCGGGTGGGGAAGGTTTTTAAATTAAAATAGGAGGAGGAAAGAGGCTTATAAGGAAGCGTTTTTTTAGCATAAATTAAATGGATACACACAGGCCTCTTGATCACGGATAATTGTAGTAGATCTTAACAGCTGGGAAAGCATCTGCCAGCAGAGGGCACTGTAGGTCACAGATCTTTGAGACCTGACCGAAGTGTGAGAAAGTTCTAGGTTCTGTTAAATGCTTTATTGCAGAAGATGTTATGATGAATGATGACAGGGTCCCACAATAAAGAAGAAGTCCATATATCCAAGTGACAACTGTGTTGAACCCAGTCCTTTCAGCTAGAGCTTTGTACTTAATGGCTGTGTCACCAGAAGTGCCAACTACATATATAGTTTACAGAATATAGAATGTTATATATCCAAATAGCTGAAATTTACTGATAATTTTGAGCAGGAGCTAATAAGACAGCATGAAAACTCTCAAAAAAACTCCCATTCCTGATTCCTGTTTTTTTTTTTTTCTCAGCAGCATTTCATTTGTCAGGAAGGGCATGGGGAAAAATCTGCTGCTTCCTATAAATCTCTAAATATTACTGCCCAAATAATAGCATCTGAATCAGCTGACCTAGGTTAAACTAAGCAGTTTGGAAAAATGAAATTTTAAATAGACTGATTTCACACAAAAATAGCTATTAGATTATACAGTTCGAGGAAGTACTCATTTTTCCATATAAAACATTGTAGCCTTCCTCTCTTTTACTAGACGCTGATTCTAGTTGGTTTTCACTCAGTTAAGATTGACAATTTCATACAGACTGTAAACCTTCAGCCTTCTACATATAAGTACATACTTAGCTTTTGTAGTGCATTTCACAACTAGAAGGCTAATGTCTAGCTAGCTGAGTAGTGTTTGTCTTTTTTTCTGTGGATGCTCCCGGACTGTGCGATAGTCAGGAGGATGATGGCTCAAGGTATGTCTCCATTGGCGTTTCAGCACTTTCAGGGGTTTGCTTTGATAACGAAACTGCAGATCATTCCCATTTTCCATACTTGTGTTTGTATCTCAGAGCATGCAAACTTTTTGGATGCCATTTGGGATGAAAATAAATCAGAGCATCCCTAAGAGCATATCAGACTTCTTTACTAGAGCACATGATGAAGGAGTTCATGTAACTATTTTAACACTGCCTTTAAATTGTGGGTTTTATTGCAAAATAGTAAATTACTAGCTGTTGAATAAAAAGTCATTTGTGGAACTATTGTAAAATGAGCTGCATTTGCAGGGAAACTATTGTAAGAACCACTAAAAATAATCCCCCTTTTTGTTGCATGGCTGTGTTACTTCTGAAGAATTAGTCTGAAGTAGGTAATTATCATCAGATGTGTAACATATATAACATACATAAACCTTGGTACAGGGATTGTCTTGTTCTCTTGAAAGGCCATGGAGTTTAAAGTTGAGAACACATTAAAAGATGTTTTTAAACTTGATAGTGCTTACTCTTCCTTGTAAGCTGAGTTGTAAAATTATTCTGTAAGCTTCTGACTGCATATGTTTATTTAGTGCCACACTAGAAATTTTTCCCCGATATTCTGCACTTTCCTAATTCTGTAATTCTCTCCAGATGCAGTGGGGATGTCACTGACAGATTTTCATCACAATTCATTGGATGTCTGATGCTGTTACTCTTGTCCTGACATTCTTTATCTTCGATTATAATATTTTTCCTTATTCATTTTCACTTGCTTTGAATCTGTGCTTCAGTAATCCTCTGCATAAGAGATACTCCAGATGTCATCTGTCCTATTACAGTTGACTTTATTTCTGATTAGAATGCGTAAAGCAGATCTTTTAAAGTTAGATGTGCTTTTGAAAGCACTCTGGCTCATTTAGGTATGTCTCCTACTTTTTATTCAATCCTTTTGAACTACAAGAGAAAGATAATTATAGTAAAATGTGCATATCAAGAAATGAATACATAGCCTACAGTTACCTTTTTCAGCCATTTCTAGAGTTTGAATCAGCAGGCTAGAATTTGTGCAGTCATAGGGGTCTGTCACATCTAATTGCTATGGAAATGTATTCTAGCAATGTTGAATGATTATTGCAGTCTTATAGACTAATCCTGTGCCACTTGATTACTACATAACCTAATCTAAATGGCACTACTGAACTAATCTGTTGTTAAGGTTAGAGAAGGAGGAAGAGGTTACACTTTCAGCAGAAGCTTGGAAGTGGAAATTTAATAACAGTCATCCTAGCTATCTAAAGCGGCTCTTGACTACTAAGGGAGCCTAATGTTGTTGTGTCTGAGGATGAGAGAAACAGGAATGCAGAATGTGTCCATGATCTAGTGGTGTTGAAAGAAAATACCTGTGTACCAAGGGGGGAGAAAGATCATTATATTTGATGCCTCTGCTATTATT
This sequence comes from Netta rufina, assembly GCF_964035555.1. Taxonomy (NCBI): domain Eukaryota; kingdom Metazoa; phylum Chordata; class Aves; order Anseriformes; family Anatidae; genus Netta; species Netta rufina. Next base: position 1,025,468 of record NC_140134.1, read on the forward strand.
TGGAATTGTGGTTTTCTTAATCTCAGTAAAACTTTTTATGACAATGTTACCTTGTTTCACAGCTGAATAGAACTAGATTCCTAGAGCATATTTCTCTGATATTTTAAGGTTCTGTCAGCTGCCTTCAATATCCTTTCTAAAATGTTACTGTATGTTGGTTATGTTAGTGGATGCCACCAAAGACTTGTATATGACCATAAATGATACTTGGCTTTTCTTACCTACCTTAGTGAGCACAGAACTCCTTTCTTGTCACCCCTCCTACTCAGTGTACTGTAAGTTTGTGAAGTGCAGAGAAGGTATTAATTGAAGTACTATTGTAAATACCGACATTCCTGTTATTTTAGGTCTGTTTGATCAATTACTTTTCTGAACACTGGGACTGGGTCTTAATTGGTAAATGCAGATTGGGCAAACATTGATAGGGAAAGAAGTAAGTTAGAAATAACATGTAGCATTTTTATTTTAATATTACTATGTGTTTGGATAACTATGTGAAAGACAACGCTTCTTTTATGAGCCTTGATATTGTAATTGTATGCCTTCATTTTGTGAGCTTACTATCTTTGTGTTAAATCAGAATTTGTCTTGTATCAAATGGTGTCACTGATGTTTAGGTATCATGGAGGAGATGTTTGAAGCCACTGTATTGAGCTTGGTATTGTGATTTCTGCAAAGTGATTGTCAAATAGTATCCTATAGGCTGCTCTTCTCTTTGTGATTTATGTAAATGACACTTCTGGTACAACAGAGCTGTAAGTCCTGCCTTTAAACATCCCAAAGAATCCTTTTAGTAGTTTTAAATGCTGGACATCTGATGTTGCTGTTATATCACTAAGTACTGACCAAGTTGATAAGTTATTGATGAAGTAGCTATCTGAGCTCTTTGAATTGCTATTGATCACAGAGCTTAGTGAACTTTCCAAATAAAGTCTTTATGATATACTGTCAAATTAGTTTGGATATTACCTTTGGGGCAAGCCAGGGAATGTCCTAATAATCTGAAAATCTTGAATCAAATGCATCCTTCTAGAAACAGCTAGTTACTTTGGATGTCTGAATTGATCTCCAGAGGATGAATGCTCACGTCCTGAAAAATCACTTTCCACTAGTGCATAAAGAATTCAAAATAACTAGCCAGTTCTAAAGCTGTGATTGCTTTGTGGTGGGCAATACTTGAAGTGATAACCTGTCCTGTGTAACTTAAAGGTCAGGAGTTATCTTTCTCCCTCTTTCTGGCAGTATGCATACTATTTTCTTGTAGCTATTTATACAACATGAATATGTGAAGCAAGGTACACTCTGTGCTGCCCAAATGACTGTACAATGAGGGTTTCTGCTTTCCGAACAATCTGTAATTATTTGAATTGTGATTTTTCTTTTAGAAGAATAATGATCTGAAATTAGATTTTGGACCATGTCCTCCTCTGAGGTTTTAATTGCAGTCTGACATATGATTTGGAAAAATAACTTGCCAGTTTTAGTACCTCTCATAAAGGGTCTCATTGTTGCTTAGGAACCAACATAATGTCCATGAAATGTACTATCCACAGTAGACAGTAAAAGGGTTTCATCTGAAATATACATCTCCTGAGGGAGAATAAGTATGGCAGTGCACCTATGCCATCAAGAAGAACTATGGAGATAAACAAACTTCTGCAGTATTGGTAAGGCTCTATTTTACTGCCTCTACCTCAAAAGTTTTCTAAGAACACTATAAGCTCTAATTACACTCAAAACTAACCAGAAAATGAGTTGTAGGCAGACAACTTTTTTCTCTAACATGCTTTACATGTTACAAGTTTTCTCTAATGTGCTAACACATCAGATGTGTTATAACTATGGGAAAGCAGACCTACATGAAGACTTTTTTTTTGTATATAACTATTATCAGGTTGCTATTACTGCCATGTGGGAGGTATTGGCTGTGATTTGGCAGATGGAAGACAGCTCTCTCTGCTATAATTACGTTTTTGCTGTGGTACCTCTATTCCTAGCAAACACTTTGACCAACATAAGCAAAAAGTTGGCATAGAAGGGACCACTCTGTAAGAAAAGTAACTATAATTTTTGACTTTTTCAGGCTATAAATACCAAGCATTCTATTAAAGTATGTCAATTAATCCTGAGGAAAATTTAGGCTTTTGAAAAAACAAGAATGCATGAATATTCTCAACCCATTTTGCTTTCAAATAACTTCCTTTGCAAGAAATAGTTAACTAAGATATACCAGTTTAAAGAATATTGCACTTCCCCATAGCAAGCACTAACTGAGATACATCAAGTCATGATAGAACAAACCAATTTTCTGCATCATTTCCTGACTTGTTCCACTTGATGACCTTTATATAACCTCACTAATAATTCTGTCTTTCCCCTGCTGTGACAACAATGCTTGATTTGTCCAACATTTGTTATGTTGGACATAACATATGTTGGTTTGTATTGTATCTTAAGTTTCTTAACTTGGTCATGACACTTCAGAGTAGACTGAAATCAGAGACCACAGAAACAATGGAAAGTTTTTTCATTCTTTCTTTCTTTTCATTTTCATTTTTTCTTTCTTTTCTTTTTTTTTTTTTTTTTTTTTTAAATCAGTGATGCTTGTATCTAAATAACCTAAAAAGTTTTAGTGTTTCTTGACATAACATAAACACTTTGAAAGATTGAATGAAGTGAACCTTTTATAGTTATTCTGCAAGAACATTGTGCCATTTTTTAAAGAAACTTTTTAAAATAATCACAAAATATATAACAGTTTGTTGTTAACTTTATGTCAGGAATTTGGCTTAAGACTTACAGATCTTCTAATCAAAAATATCTATTTAGACACCGACAACATATCATTTACACAAAGTTAATTACAGTCATTCAAATCAAATCAGCTCCAGAAAACATAATTCCTCCACAAAAACAAAATAAAAGAACATTTCTGTTATGTCCCAGTAATACTATCTGTAGAAAAAATGTAGCATATGAATTTAAAAATTACCTGTGTTCTCCTCTTGATTTTACTGGAGAAGAGTGTTATCTTTCTTACGGATGTGCGTCTTTTAAAGATCTGGATAGGTTTTCTGGTGATCACTCTCTGTGGCATCTTTTATGCAGGTGCTTCTTGTTGCTAAGAGATCAGTTGCTTAGAGATGGAAGTTTGTTTTTTGTAATAGATCAGGGGCCATTGCAATTGAAAAGAGAATTTTGCAATTTTACCTCTCATCTCAGTATATCAGCTGCCAGTGATAGAGATGCACATGCCTAATGGTGATTAGAATTGTAATGGGATAGCAAAACAGAAAAGTAAACAAAGTTTAATCATGTTTGAAGTCTTTAAATATCAAGAAAATAGATTTGGCATTTAAATGGAAGTGCAGCTATCAGAAACGATACTAATTCTTTACCTATCATGTTTAAATCTATTATTGATTTCCAACAGAAAGGAAGAAGAAGAAAAGTCCAAGCATTTTATTCTGACATTGCAATTGCCAAAGTTGTAGATGACCTTTTGTAAGATACAGCCCTGCACAGACATTACAATGGTCTTAATGGCTGTCCTGTATATTTTTGCTTATACTGTTTCCTTTATATTCCCAGGTGGTCTAGCAACTCTTCATAATTAATGTACATACCAAAGGGTGGCTTCTCTGCTTTGTGATCCTTCTATTTCTTACTGTAGCTTTGAGCAACTTAAACAAACTTAATTTATGAAGATCCAAATGTTTTTAAGTACATTAAGCAATTATAGGAAACAGAAATAATGACCAAAGTCCTATAGAAAAAGGTGCTGATGTTATCAAAAGATGAGACTAACTCAGAAGTATGAATAAAGTATATGTGCCTGTTACTGCTTTAAAATACCAAATTATAAATTGTCTCAGTTTCTGCTATGGCAAATCCTGACTCAGCTGACTTTTCTGTAAATTTACCTCTGTGATTTGCAGTGTAGCATTTTGTGGAATAAATCAGAATCATCTTTTTGCTCAATGCTGTCAAGTTTAGAAAATCCAGTCACAAATGTCTGTTTTCAGCAAGGCTGTGTTATGTCCTATGGTGGTAAGATGTTATGCATCCTTGTCTCTTGCTGTCAGGCCACAAAAGTGAAATCTTCTCACAAAATGTTTTCATTCTTTTTATGAATTCACTCAATGCATTAGCATTTTAAAGAAGTAAGCAAGCACTTTTACTAAGAAAACCCATCAACTGGGTGGAAGGGACTTATATATAAAGGACTATGATCTCACTTGGAACAAAGGTATTAAAGACTTATGTACAATAGTTCTAGTGATAGAATATTTTTAACTCAGGGGAAGGCTGGAAGAGGCCTAGAATTTTATTGAATGCGAAATCTCTTTTGAGAAGCCTTTCTTAAATAAATAAATAAATAAATAATGAATGTAGACATTTTGGGGAAAATAAGGACTGAATTCATAGGGAAATGCTTCCGGAATGACTGTGACCTCATTGAAGGTACACAGCTTACACAACCAGAAGCCAAAATAATTGCAATCTGAAAACTGAACTCTTGTTCTTTTTCCATATGCATACACCCTTCCATATCTATTTATTATGCAGAGACTTGTTTACAGAATGATTTCACTGTATAATTTTCCTGGAATCAAAAGTACAAGCAGAATGGGCAGAACTTTAGTGTTTCTATTGTGTCCTGTATTTAGAGTTGGTCACAATAATGATTAAATTCTGGTGCATGGTATCTTATGTTCTGAATATGTTTCTTAAAATTATTTTATTTTAAAAAGAGACGACATCTGTTTTCAATTTTTAAGCCTAATTAAAAATTCACAGGGAAATCATGAATTAATATATTTTTTTTTGTTTTGTTTTAACAAGCTGATTCTATGTTCTTACCATTTGTAAACTAAGTATATTTACATTCTGGAGGAGATAGGTTTTGAGTCTGATTTTGATCCATTTTATGGTATATTTCCTGCACATTGTTAATGTGGGTGAACTAATATGAATGGTCAGTTTTGAAGATGATGGATTATTCCATGGGTACCAGGTGAAAAGAGCTTTATATACCAATACAAGGAAGTTACCATAGAAAGTTTCCAGCTCTTTCCCATGATTTTAATCTGTTTTACCAACTTCAGTGTTGTTTTGTTTTAGTAGCCAAGAAGAAGAACAACTTGTGTTGAACTTGCTAATTTTATTACTGTGTTTTTCCTTGAGTTCCCCATGTATTTTAGCAAAAGTCAAACTCACTATTTGTTGCTAGTGCAAACACTTTTTTTCCATGAAGGTAAGCTTTAATACCTCACCCCTCTTGTATGGTTACAGCTGTTGCTCACTGACTTTGAAGATAGCATGTGGTTATGTAGGTCACTTTGAAGCATTGGAAAATAACATGGCAATTAGAGAAAGTGCTCAGGGAGGCATTACAATCATTATTGCTAAATCACAATTAAAACAAAGATTAACTCAATTTAGAAGCACATATATCCTTAGATATTCTTTATTATATGTGCAAATGATAAGAATAAACCACTTTAGTATTAATATATTTTTAAAAGCCTCAGAATTAAGAGTTTGGTGCAACAAGAAGTGAATGCAAGGAAGGTGAAACCAATACAATTTATTTTTGTTATCATGAGTTGCTTGAGTTTTAGGGGAGTCAAAAATGATTTAGCCAGGTTCCAACCAATAGATGTTTTGATTCCTTGTACCACGATCCCTTTGTTTAATCAAAAGGACTGCTTTCTAAAAATTGAAAATCTGGTAATTTGTTGGGGCTTCTTCTTCTGACAGAAGTGTGGATCTACTTAGTAATAAAAAGAATTAGTATGTAAATCATAATTCAGGAGCAAGAAGCCTGTTGAATTGGTCATCAAGAGGGCACAAGAAGGGTTGAATTTTATGTAAATACTTGTTTATATTTAAATTAGGTTTTGTCAAGTCCGACTGTGGGATATATCTTTAAATCAAGTATTACTTCCATATACCAGAGAAAATATATTTCAGTTATTTCATGCCAAAGAATTCCCAGAACTCCGTATAATGCAACCAGAATGATTGGACTTGTTGTTCACTACAAAGATCTATAGTTGAATACTACAAATTCTTCAGTGCCTGAGTAGGCATTCAGTGAATTAACAAAGTTCTTTTTTATACAATTAAAAATAAGGCAAGGGCTTTTTCTAAATATTTTACAATAGCCTTTTGTGAAGAGGATGCAAAATGATCTTCATAGTTGAGCAGAAGGGTCCACAATCTTGTAGGGTCCCTGTGGTTCATATGATAACATTTATTAGAATTTTGTTTCACTGGGGACTTGGATCTGATATAGCAACTTTATACATAAAAAGAAAATAACTTCGATTAAATCAGTGGAAACAAAAATACTGATATATATATCAGTACTGTGAAACGAGTAGGATGGGATCAGGCTCAGATCTTAATTCTTCTTATGGCCTGATGGTTTCAGTGCACTTGTTAGGGTATGAGGTAAATGCTCTCCCTATACCAACAGTGCATAGCCACTGGTAAATCTGTCCCTAATCTACTACATGTTGTTTTATGATAGAAGGAAACAGAGATATCTGTATGAATGTATACTGTCAGGGCATGGCTAAAGAACTACCTAGCTCAGCGCTCCACCTCACAGAGTGGCCCAAACCAGCTGCTAAGTGCAGAGTATAAGCATTGGACAAATGTATGTAGTACTTTCCTCTCCTTTTATTTAAGGATAAAAGAATTTTAAATGGCAGTCCTTTCCATCCCTGTGTTTGCAGTAATGGCTACCTGTCTTTTCTAGACACTTCAAGAAAGAACTTGAATTTAGAAAGACCTAAATTCTTTTATTGAGGTGTTTTACTGCCACCTTCTCTCTTAACTTCTTATATGTACTGTTATCTTAAACAAGTTAGTTGTCAAGTAGTGCTAAGAGAGCTAAGACTACTGCAAGTATCTGTGTGCTCAAGTGCTTCCTTTGTTGCTTTCTAATTTAAAAGTATGTATCGGCCACGAGAATATCTTATATTAAAACTGTGAAGTTCTCTCTGGCGAGGAAATGTTTTTTCAACAAAACATACTTTGGATACAACAAAGTTTATAATTCCCTAAAATTGTATTGAGTGAATCGATTGAATTTTTAGTTTCTTTTGATTTTCTTTCAGGACACTGTTGAAGTACGTGGTACTAGTAAAGAGTTTTTCTTTTGAGACTATCTTCAGAAGACCTGTATTGTTGTCTGTTCTAACACCATGGTTAATTTGGCAATTCTGCTTCTCAGTTCTTCACAACTCAGGTATCTTCCAAAAGCCTCAAGTTTCAGAGTAATTTTAAGGTCTAAATTTAATTGCTATCCCCAGCTTCATGTTGTTAGAACCCTGCTGGCTTGAGGGAGAGAGATGAGGTGCTTTGGCACTGGGAACAGTGTTCAACATCCAGAGTGTCATGGTTGTGTTTCTTTTTCAGCAAAGTACTTTAGCTGTTATTCTGGATGGCGGGTACTGGGAAATGAATTTTATCAGTTTGTTTGTTTGTTTGTTTATTTTTAGAATAAAATAAATTTTATTTTATTTTATTTTATTATTAATGTATTTATTTATTATATTTTAAAATTCTGCTGGGTGAACAGAATAATACAGGCATGTATTTTAAAGCATAACGTAGCTGTAGGGAATTCCATCTCTCAGTAAACTCCAAAATCCCCAGCTGGGGCTCTGCTGAAAAGAATTAGGGTCTCTGAATTGAGGCCAGTTCGTGTGGTAGCTTACTCTAGATTAAGGAATGTATTGCTTTGCAATATTGCCCACAAGGTCAATTCCTGTCAAATCCTGAAGGAGAGCAGGTGATCTGGTAGAAAGCCAGCAGAGTTCTTGTTCTGTCAAACATGATCAAAATCAAGCCACCTGCTTTAATGCTACTGAGAAATTCTGATGGAAAGCATTCTTGGTGGAATTTCTCTGCCTCCCTTACTAAATTAACTGTGAGTGAGTGACATGTAACCACCTCCTGTCAGGCCTTCTGGGCAAATATGCTTTATTTTGGGAATTCAGAAGATGAGCTTTTATAGAAGTCAGTTAAGAAAATAGTCACAGGTGTGTAACATTGATTTGTCATTTGTTCCATCTCTTTTAGACACAATGTGCATGATTCCAGGATGTTGTCCTGGAAATTTAGGATGTTAAATCCAATTTTTCTGTCAGCCATTATCCAGGACTCAACTTAGTCAAGAAATTTGACTTCCATGTCATAATCCTACCTTTTAACTGAGAAAGAGAAAGTCTGTGCGTAAGCTTGTATGCTAAATGCTCCTATGCAAGGTGGCTAAGTAAATGGGGTGGCTGCTACTCCGCTAATATGTTACGTGTGAAAATCAAACATCTGTGTCTTCAGTGCATTTGTTCTGAAAGAGGTCTTCCACATGCTTCCACCAGCTACGGGGTACTTCCTCAGAATATCTGCTTGCTGCAACTTCTTCAGAAATGTTGGAGATATTTTTTTATCTACCTAAAGATAGAAGAGCTTTGGGAGAAGCTCATTATACCTTCAGGTACAGTCAAAAAGTGCCTCTGTTTGTACTGCTATCTTGAGATAGATACGAATCTTCAGAGATTATGACCTTTGGAAGTCTTTTTGGTTTGGTTTATGTGTTTCATTTATTTATTTATTTATTATTTTATTTATGGAAAGATCTTTATGAAAGTAGTTCTATGTGGGCTTGAATACCAAAAAAGATCTCTTCAGTAATTTTTATTGTCTGTCTGGAACAAATGTAAGAAAAGCTCACTAGTGAATGCTATGGCTGACTGCAGCTTCTTCAGGAACCATTTTCATTTGGTCTCCGTTGATGTTTGCATGCTCTGTGCTTCGTTAAAACCACTCCTTCCCTGAAGAATATATATGTCTACAGCTGCATGGGAGAGGGTGGACTAGCTCAGCTTTTCTTTTAGGGTTGTCATCACCCCAAACCTTTATCACTAAGCCTAGAGGAGGAGCTGCACACACCAGTTTGTGGTTTTGGCACAAAGATATTTTAGTTGCTGATAAAAATATGTACTTTACAGTTGCACTCTGTAAATATCATAATGTTAGCTGTTACATGACAATCGTCTACCTCAGTAGTTACTGTATGAACTAGGGCTAAATGGATGTATTGACCTTTGAGATCCTTGAAGCAAAATAATAATAATAATAAATGCAGGGTTATGTTGCTATTGTTGTTCACAACAGGCATTAGATAGCTGTTATTAAGTACTACTTTTGCCTGTTAAGAGGATTTAAACCTTGTAAAAAAAAAAAAAAAAATAAAAGAGCTGTAGTTTCTTGGTGACTTCCCACCAAACCACTCTTATTCTGTCCACATAAGACTGATAAAATAGCATTAAAAAACAGCCAGTGAAAGTCAAAATGGAAAGAGTTAACAGTATGGGTATTTTTCTTCTATTAGTCTCTCTTCATAAGTTCAGATCTTCAGACTATGGTAGGCTACACTTGTTAATTCAAGAAGTGCTACTAATTTTGAAGATGGGGACAGTGTGTTCTTGTCACACGCAGAAGCAGCTGAAATGAAATATAACAGGAACAGGTCATGGATGTGCCATCTAAAACTAAGTCTGTATTAACTATCTGGGGATCTACAGTTCCTTTAGCTTGTTATCTATTCAACTTATGTACTCTTTTTTTTTTTTTTTTTTTTTCTTCCCCTCTCTTGAATGGGTATTGAAGCTGGCGAGAAAAAAAATAGAGGTATGTGAAGACTTCTTTGCCCCTTCTGGGTGTGCAGGAACTAGGGAGGACTATCTCAGATTTTCTCTGTTTGCCCATGGATATAATGATGTAATTTGAGAGCAGCTTTTCAGGATGGGGTAAAAGCACCTCAAGAGAGCATCTGTTTCCTTGTACCTGAAAAATGGGCAGGCTACCTAGAGTAGTTTAGCATGAGTCTTCAAATTTCTATAGACTTATCTGACAGCTAAATACTTTTTATACTTTTTTTCTGGAGTTGTCTATTGCACCTTAACTTTTGAAAAGCTTAAATTGTTAAGCACTGTTTCTGTTGTTCAAATTATTCCTACTTGAAGGATATTTGAAGAAACCTCCTCTCTTCCCTAACTCCTACCATTTTTTCCCCTCTCCCTGCCACCACAGCAACTCCTGTAACTATTGTCACAACTATCCTCAAACAGTTATAGGACAATGATAAGAAGAAGGATTTTCAGAAAGTGAGTTTTAGAGTTATATAAACTCTCCTGTGTATCTGTCCAAGTTACGGAGTGTTTTCTGATCCATTTCTCTTATAATGTCATGGTGTTTTTTTCTTTTTTTTTTTTCCTTTTCTTTTGTTTTTCTCCTTTTTTTTTTTTTTTCCAAATACAAGAAACAAATGTTTTGAAGTGATACATGGAGAAATAATACCGTAAGTCTTAGCTTAAACTATCTTAGAGCTAAGTAGAATTTCAGGTTGGAAATGCTGCTTTAAAATATTTCCCTGTGTTGAAATATATTGTTCTAAGCTTCTGCATTTCCTCCATCTTGTAAGGCCCACAAGCCAGTTGTGTAAAAATGTAGAAACCATGCTATTTGTTTAAGCCCTCTCATGTAAGTGTTTGATGGAATATTACAACTTCATGCTACTTGACACCAGGCAGTAATTGTAGTTGTCTGCAGAAGAAGCTGCTGGCAAAAGCAACATAGTTGTGTGTGATTATGGACTAAAGCAACTGAAATTCCTCTTTGGCTGAGAGCTCAGAATTCAGGAGTTCTGTGGGAATCCAGCATGTGACTCAGAATTTTTCCCTAAAGCTGTGATCGTTAATATTATTTTTGACTTTTAAAGTTATGAGAAGTAAATATGCTTAATCTAGGTACTTCCTAATAAGCTGTGAAATGCAGACAAAGCAGAATTTGTCATAGCCTACAAAGGTAAGACTTCTGAATCATCTGTAATTATGTTTTGGGTAGACCTGTGCGGTGTCAAGAGTTGGACTTGATGATCCTTAAGGGTCCCTTCCAACTCAGGATATTCTATGATTCTATGATTCTATGTTTAGCAGCTGGCCCTAGAATGAAACGTTAGCTTGTCCGTTATGTAGCTGCTCACAATTAGTGTTGTGTCTATACAAGTAAAATGCAATGTATTTTTAAGAGCAAGTTACAACAAGCTAAACCCAAATTTAAGCAGTACTGAAATTTATTCCCCTGAAGAGACATGCTTGCTGAAGATTGTTTCAGAAAACAGCATAATGGAAACACTTTTTTGCAGAATCCTCTCAGATTCAGTGTTTGGGATTACGTCAATTTTAATATCTGAAACACTGAGGATTATTGGTAGTTCTTGATGAAGTTTTTGTAGATTGTCTCACATCACTGCAAAGTCCAGTGCCATACTCCTCAGTAATACCTAAGTTATCTGAAGGAAATATCTTGGCAACTGCTAGCAGAATGACCATGGTAGTTTGGTACTCTGCCTGGGGTATTTTACTTTGTTGTTTAGATCTTGGAAGGAAATTTCTCTGCTGCAGTTGTATGATGGAAACCATTGGCTCTGCTGTTAAAAATCATATGGCTGGTATATGTATTCAAGAGGAAATCTGATCCTTATTTTCCTTCATGACGTTGTTTATATTTTTAGGCTCGGGAGATGTCAAGTTCAGGAGATCTTCTACTAAAAAAAAAAAATAATCGATTAATAAGCTTGAGTAATAAGTAGGGAAATCAGGTTATGAGTGTTGTAAATGATGAATGTTCTTTTATAATGAATAAGCAAACCAGCTCTATTTCATATAAAAATTGTTGAGTAATCCTCATCTCTCCACGACATCTGGTTCTTTACTGACCTTTAACAGACTCTGATTTAATTCTACAAGACAAAAATGATAAAATCACTCATGCATAAGATCATTAATTAAAAAAAATATTAAATAAATAGACAGCTTTTCTTAGCATTCAAATGCACTCGTCAACTTCCAAATTTTGTCAATAAAAAAATGATGAAAATAATCTCAGAATTAGCCCAAAATCATGCTGCATCTGCTCTATGCTGGAAGAGTAATGTATTGTGGTGAATTACTTTAGAACTGTCAAAATACATAAATAAACCAATCAAAAAAAAAAATCCAACCTAACAAAAAAACTACCTCAACAGCTATTTTGCCTGAGGGAATGCTACAGTTCTTTCTCACTGCTAAACCTCCTTTTTCCAAATAATTTAAGTACTGATACCTGGCTTTCCCACCTGAAAGAAACTGTATAATCACATTGAATTGCATTGCCATTAAACATATGCTAATGTTAGTCACAAAATCTGAATCTGAAATACATTAAATTCCGTGCTTATTTCTGTTATGGAGGAAATGCTACAACTCATTTAAGGAAGTGCAGTGATTTTCTTCTTCTTTTTTTATTTGATTTTAGCCAGTGTGTAACAAGAGGAATATAATCCAAAACTTTCATGGAAATAAAAATCAATACTGTTACAAGTTAAACTCCCATTTTGCTTATTTTTGTAATATTCATGTGGTTATGATATGTGGAGACAAGGATGTGAAGTTTTTTTGCCCTATGGGCAGTTGAGTCAATTTTGAATCAAAATGTCCCCTGACATTATTTGAAGTTGAAACATAACAAAGAGTGCAAATGAATGGCAATGCATTAAGAAAGATGTCTCCTTGTTCTGCTAAATCCTTAGTTATATATACTTGGTCTGGTTTCCTAGCACTCCTTTTAATTGTCACGGAGGAATTCTTAAACTCTCCTTAAGGTATAGCTGACATATAAATGCAGGGTTCTAAAAAAAACTTAGTCTGAATAGGCAGTTCAAGTTGCTTTCTTTATAAAGTGCAGGATACAAATACAAGGCCATGGGTCAGTCAGTACTGTTTATTTCTGCATTCTTAGTAATGCTGCTTTGGTATGACAAAAAGTCAATACCACATCCTGTAGAGTTCTCTTTATTTTTTATTATTTTTTTAGGGTGGGGTGGGGGTGAGAATACATGAGGAGAAGCTTGTATAAAATAGAATTTTTTCGAAATAGGTCAGAGGTTGGACTCGATGATCTTGAGGTCTCTTCCAACCTAGAAATTCTGTGATTCTGTGATTTTGTGAAATATGTGACTAAACTAGTTAATGCAGGAACAATACAAAATTTTCAAAGGGACAATGCAAAAATAACCACAGAGTAATAAAGATGGGAAAAAAAAGGAAACAAATAGAAGGGATGAATGTCCTGGGCACTTCTTGTTTGTGATGCAGTTTCTTTTTATGCACCTTCAAGGAAAAAAAAAAATCAATAAAAGACAAGCAATAAAAAAGAGCCTTGGGAATTCACAAAGTGTTTTTGAGAGCAAAATACTTTTTTTTTTTTTTTAGGTCTACCTGTCATTGTGGACACAAAGATCCAGATCTTGATTTAGAAGGAAGAATGAAAGTGGACTGAACATGAAATTTCATGTGACAAAAAACAGTCTAAGAAGAAAAGGCAAGTTACCAATATGTTTCTAAACTTACCTTGCAGTGAGCTCTACTCTAAAGGGTTTCCTGAATGTCCTACTAATTGGCTAACATATTAGAAAATACATAGGTAGAAATCAACATAAACTGTATTGCTGTGCCAGCTGCACTTATTTATCTGAGATTAAATCCTTAGTTTATAGCTGTTGTTAAACAGTAAACACATTCATTTTAGGTATTGGTTGTTGAGATGCTGAACTACAACCGGCAATTATACTTAACTCTATGGTTCATCTTTTTTGGAAACTCTGATATTAACATAATATAGATGACAACAAAAGTTGTTAGACTAAGGCTGGGGAAAAAAAAAAAAAAAGTAAAAAGCTGTATAGTAGAAAAGTTAGAGCTCAGCTGCCCAAATATACCGCCTGCAATATAAAATGTACCTGCCAGTAGAACATCTAACATCTATGAAGAATATTAGATCTGATTATTGCAAGACCTCTGCACCTGCAGAAGGTATAGTCAGCACCTTAGAGACTGCAGTCCTATAGCATCCAGTCTGTCATGCACACTCAGAAGTCTGATAAAATTACTCTTTTTTATCTATTTTTAAATATTTCTTCTTTCTGACTTAATCTACTTGTTTAGGAAAGTATTATTTCTCAGGTCATGATTTGTGGCATTTCTTGGCCCTTTGTTGTACCTTCAGATCCTTTTCTATGGAGACCAGGAATAAAAATTCAGACTGCAATCTGAGAGGGTTCTTCCCAGATGTGGAATGTGCCAAATTGCTTGCTGTTGATGTGGGCAGTAGCTATAATGCCTGTAAAGGAACTAAGTATTCTGCCAGAGTGCCCCCTCCATCCTGTATTCCCAGAACAATTTGAATGTTGTGTCATAGCCATGTGCCATTTTGAGACCTGCACAGGCTTGCAAATTTTTTATCCTGAAAATGAAGAGGTATACAGCTCTGAAAGTAGGGGGTGGGGGTGCCCTGTTGCCAGTAAAACCTCAGTGCCTTCTGCGCTTTCTCCCAAAATAAGGCAAAATATTCAAAATAGTTTTATGAGCGTACATTCTGTAACTAAGTTACATGAGTAGCTTTACTGAAAATTGTAGGACTAGATAATTTATTTTAAAAATCCTTAAAATCTAGTAATAAAGCCCTAATAAAAAAGCATTCCATCTCTATCTTCATTTGCTTCCTATTCCTGTTGTGTGCTGACTAGAGATGAGATTATGAAATCTTTGAAATAGCGACGATCTTTTATGAAGTCTGTCTGAATAAGGACTACTGTAATATCCCCCCCTCCCTGAGTGGCAATATTACTGTGTGCATGGTGTTTTGTCCTTAACCTCAGGCAGGTATGTCTGGACTATCTATATCTACTCCATTAGCAGTAGAGGAAAGGCAATCATTTCTAGAATGTAATTCATCTTGTGTAGAAGTCTGTGTTGTGACTTAGTTTCTACATCCCTCTGTAAGAGGCACTCAGGTGCCACAGATAAGTTAGTTTAAAATTCCTATTTAGTTGGTCCAGTGTACATGATTTTGTCCGGTTTATAGGTAGAAATGTAGTTGGTAATTATTTGGTTACTAATAGAAACTACACTTCTGACTAAAGAAAATCATATTCTAGGATACTGGTAGATTTTGAAGATGAAAACAGCACATTATATTAAGACAGTTGTTTTTTAGTGTCATTCTAATGTATGATTTTACAGCCATGTTTAATATAACCTTTCAGTTATCCCTCTTAATCTTTAAAAGTGCAGTGTATTTTACTATAAAGACTTCAAAGGATATGTTCTGTGGTTTGAACTTAAGCTAATATATAGTGCATATAATAATCTACTGATACACCTAGCAGTTCTTTACTTGCAAATGTTCTGAAATCACATTGCCATCTCCTCCACTTATAAAATCTTCCAGTGCAGTTGGTGCATTTCTCTTGCAGCTGTCTTTGTGACTATTACTGCGATCGTATTTCTGAAAGTAGTAGATACATGCAGTAAATACTTGATTTGAGATTTCTTCTGTGATTTGTTAAACAGACTATTGAGTGCTCTCTTGGCTTTATAAATAGTCTTAAGATACATGTTTAAAACGTGTATAAAGCTATAACAAATGAATAAGTAGAAGTGTTCAAATAGGAAAATGTGGTTTTAATTTCCAGTGAATCACAATGGTAAATAAAATTAATGATGAAATACTGAGAAGAAACAATCCGGAATTCTGTTGGTTTTCAGTCCTTTCTGACTGAAAATTACCAAGAGATACAGCTAGCTATAAATGGCTTTTTGTAAGATTGCACTGTGCTCAATGTTTAGCAGTAAGAGGAATGGATGCAATGTATACCCAATCTTGTGTGGACAGAAAGAGAAACGTCTGAAGTAGCGAGGAAACCTTAAGGCTGCTCTATTTCATATCCAGCTATTTTTCTTCTTCCATTCTGGTACCTTTGGGCCACAATGACATTCACTTTGGATCCCCCAACAGATCCGTGGGAAGTGGATGGAGTGAGTGTCTATAGCATACAAATCAGAATTGGGTTAAAGTTCTGGGAGTCATGTTGTTGGAATACCTTTACCAGAAGATGTTCTTTGGTGGTGTTTTGTGTGTCACTCTCAACCTAGACACAATCTGATAAAATTTGTTTGGTAATAAATATTCAGTACATAATTCTTGGCAGGGTTTTGGAGTGGCTGGGGAGTTCCTCTTCTTCCTTTGATAGCTTGCTGAACTGCAGGATCCTTTGCAAAAAGACAGGACTATTTTTCAATGGTAGCTATCTTGTGGATATTTTCAGCTGTATTTATTGTTTTCAGATCCTGGTGGTATTACAAGAATGTGATAGATCTGTTGAGTCACTTACCATTTGTCATGCGTTTTGTGATCAGTTGCTTTTTATTCCTGTAGTTAAAATTGTGAATAAGTAATTGTAGCCATGGTGTTTGAATTGTTCTGTTTGACTTGCTCCTTAAGTCATCTTTGTCTATTCAGCTTTGATTTTTCTAAATGTGTGTCAGAGGAATTTTGAGCACTTTTCTGGGAAAGTCCTCTTTAGCTGACAGTGCTCTAATGATGCATCTCTAAGGCATCTTCTGCCAAGGTTATTGTAAGACAATGAAACATTCTGCTGGTGCCATTGAATAGTACTCTTTGTGTTGCACTACTTGCAGATATTTGTGGATTTTATTTTGTGCTTTAAACACCAGCTTGGCTGACCTAGTAATAAATTGATTTTGTTGGTTCTAAATTTACTTTTATAATTGACTGAATATTCCGAAGTAGTGGCTGGTATATCCTTTGCATAAATTTATTTATTTTTACCACTCTGTAATAAGTTCCCTAAAATCACGGGAACTTCCTAAGGTATCTGTTGCTGATGCTTTAACGAGTTTTATATTGGTTTGCCACTAAAATATTCAGTGGAAGCTGGAATGGGTTGGGGTATAGATCCAGCTTTTATAGATGGTAATTTGTTGAGAATTAACTATCAATCCCAAATATTTCCTTGCAGAATTTGTATATTTAAAAAAATGTAAAATACTGCTTAAAATAATGTTACCCTAATCCAACTAAATACCATTTGTCCTTCGTGTGATTAATTTCACATAGAATCATTGAATGGCTTGCGTTGGAAGGGACCTTAAAGATCATCTAGTTCCAACCCCCTGCCATGGGCAGGGATACCTTTAGACCAGGTTGCCCAGGTCCCATCCAGCCCGTCCCTGAACACTGCCAAGGATGGGGTATCCACAGCTTCTCTCAGCAGCCTGGTCCAGTGCCTCACCACCCTCATAGTAAGGAATTTCTTCCTAATTTCTAATCTAAACCTGCCTTCTTTTAGCTGTTATCGCTTGTTGTGTCACTACACTCCCTGTTAAAGAATCCCTCCACAACAGTACTTATTCCAGTAGTGTTCAATCTGTGATATTTTTTAACTGGTTGCCATTTTGGTAATAACATACATTTGTTGAGGGTTCATCCATTTGCTGGAACTGAATGCATGAAGTCATGATGAATCCTGCCAAAGTCTAGCAGTGAAAAAAAAAATTACACACATTTCTTTCTACTACTAATAAAACTGCATAAAACATTAACCAAAAAAAAAAAAAAAAAAAAAAAGAGGGGACTTATTTTGATACAAAATGAACACAATTCTACTATTTACTGTATATATTTTGTTTGTTTGTTTGTTTGTTTCTCCATGAAAGGAAGCTTGTGTATCCAATATGCTACATGCATGTAGAATGTATGTACAGAACTGCAGTGGGCTGCGTTCTAGTGTCTGTCACTGATGCAAGTCTGGAGTAATTCTGTGGGGTAAGGTTAATCATGAAGCTTAGTGCAAAGTCTAAATTACTCAAGTCTGCCATTGTAGTTGACCCTACAGTTATTGCACAAACATTTCAAACCTACATATTCAATTTTTTTCCAAACATGAATAGAATAGAACCTAATATGAATTACAAAATCAAGCCTTTCTTTTTGCATGTGGTCAGAAGCCTTGTAACATTCTAACGCTAGGCTTTGGCTATAGTGAAATAACATTGGTTTCAGTGCCAGTGTTGAATTGCAGTTGTGATTTGGATGGAGGAACTCTACAGCTGTTTGGCTGCTAATGTGTCATGTGATTTGAGCAGTGATAAGAGACAAAGAGAAAGGGCATTCATGGCTTACAGTGTTGCTAGCCTTCCTGACTATATCCATGCTGAGCATACAGTTGCAGTGGTTGTCAATATCAAACGTCTCAAAGGAAAGCACAGCACAAAGAACTCACTGAAAAGCATAACTCTCCATGGGTTTGAGTTCAAAAATCCTCTTCCCCTCCTATTTTGTAAGTTTGTAAAGTAGGTTTGGAATCCTAAAACATTTAGCATATACCATATTTCTTGATAAGAAGAGGATTCAATATATGTCAGATATATGACAGTTATCATAGGAGGCTATGAAAGCTTTTAAAAAAACTTTCTTTCTTTCTTTCTTTTTTTTTTTTTCTCCCCTCACTTTAACTAGTTCAGGGAAAGAGGCTACTTTCTTTCTAATAGTGCTTATAAATATTTCAGTCTTTTTTAGTATCTTCATTGCAATAGCATCATTGGAGGATGTTTGGTTATCTGTCTTTTAAGAGCATCATCCTCAGCAACCTAGTCAATCTTTCAGCATTAGTTATCCAAGTGCCAATCTGCAAAGACGTCTTTGGCATGCAAAGACATGCCAATCTCCAGTGTGCTTCATCACTGTGAGAGCTGCCTAAATAGTTGGGATTTCAGTTATGAGAATTTTTTGCAAAGTTAAAAATCAGTGGTAGCATTACTTAAGTGTGACACCATCCGAATACATTCTCTGCCTTGGAATAATCAAGTGATATTCTTTATTACACACATGGTCTGTAATTTGGATACAAAAATACCTGTTTTGGTAAGGCTTTGTTTTATCTCCTAGCAATTTATTTCAACTCTGTGACTAAGCTGGAATTGTGAACAGAATAAATGTGATGTTTTATCTGAAGTTTGTGTATATGTTTACGGAACAATAGTTTTCTTATGTTAGTCTAGATCGCTTCTGAGCACACTTTTTCTGTCCTTTTGATAAGCAAATTGCAGTAATGTCTCTAGAACTTATCAGCAGGATTCCCCAAACTTCAGTCTGCTTCACTGTTCATCAGTCTACCACAGGGATCTTTGATTTTCATCATGAAGAAGGAACAGAGTCATCAAACATGAGGATGCATTGCAGTTGGTGATGAGTGCTGTACGGCTGGACCAAAACTTCAGGTGTGTTATCCTGGGAGATCTAGATTAAGACACAGAATGAGCCCTGAACTGGGGGTAGTAGAGCATAAGCAGATTTGGAGACCTTTAGATGAAGTGCTGATTATATGGTATGGGTACAGATACAGTAGAAAGCTAGGAAAGGCATGGCCACAGCCCAGTAAGATGGCTTGGTCTGCTAATAGGACTTTCCAAGCAGCCTATGCTTGGGAACCCTCTTTAACCGCAAAGCTGTGCTTTCAGCTGATTCCAGACTTTCAAAAATAGGGCATTTTCTCGACAGAGGTGATATTCCCTGTGTCCTAGCAAGATAAGCACTATAGCAGCACAGACTACTGAACAGCCCGTGCTATGGATAGCAGCTCTGAGCAGCTAACAGCATGGGGAAGAGTCCTGCAGCTCTGCCAGCTAAGCAGCTTTCATACCACGGCCTTGGATAGGGTGTTCACACTGATTCAATGGCCCACTATTTTTAATCAACAATGTTCAGCTTCTTTTTGTTCATAATACAGAGAAAATCCTACAAGATTAGACAGATGGAGAAACAGAGTGCTGTATTACCCCTGTTATTCTCCAAATGGTAGCTCATTATATTCTTTTTGCTTGATCATTATACTCTGGAATGGACAATAAAGAGGAAGGATAACTGTTATGCTCTGTGGTCTCTGGAGTGCTGTTCTATTTATTTTCTAAGACAGAAAAATGCTTTAGTTTGCTCTTATGATAGATTATTACTGGTTTTATTATAGGTATGAAATTATAAACTAAGCTTGCTTAAGATATAGCGTCTTCTGAGAATTTCTGTGCAAAGTCATATTTCTCTCTTTCTCTCTCTCTCTCTTTTTTTTTTTTTTTCCTTCCCAAATTTAATAGTATAAGAAAAACTTAAGAAAGTACTTCTATAATAAGCTAGGATATCAACTGCAGAGTGAACGAAATCCATTGGCATCAGAAACACTTTATGTATGTTTAATTCTCTGATAGCTTTAGAATAGTCTGCCAAGGGCCAAGGCCTCTGAAGTGATTTGCAGCGGGGTTATGAATGTTTGTTTGTGCTTTTATTCCTTAGAATGTCACTGTTTTACTGATGGAGCACATTCTAAGACTCTTCATCCTGCATAAAGCTACATGTATGCACATCTGTATGATGCTAATTGTCTTTTCTACAATGGACTATCTGCAAAACTAAGGCAGAGCTCAAGCAGTAATTTAAACTTCAGTAAGATTCTTTTTTTGCTGAAAGCTCCATTCAATTCCAATGTTAGTAGTAGGAATATAAATAGAATCAGATAGTGAAGCTGCAGTTCCATCATAGTATTTTTTTTTTTTAATGGATTAATTAAGTTTTAAATAGTGTACTGGTTTCTGAAAATACCTGTTCATTAAGGGGACCAAATTCCTTGTTCTGATTTGTCAAACAGAGAAAGCTGTAAAACTTGTAATGTGGAAGAAGTTGAGCACAATGGATGTGAGGTGGTCTAACCTGTTCCTAAATCACAAGGTAGGAAATATTTACACAATACAGTAAGCCCAAATTTCCAAATCTGCTGACCTACAGGGATAAAAAGGCATTATATTTATTTATTTATTTTTGCAATATGTATGAGCTACCAGAGAGACCCCTATTATCCTGTACTATGGCACAGTAGACTTCTATGATTGTGCAGTGATAGCCCAGGAGAACTGCTCAAAAAATTGAGAGATTAGTGTGCTGGTGGGCCTTGCTCCTTTGGCTATATGGTAATTTTTTTTATGTCTCATCTGTCATTGTGGAATGAGGTGGAATGATGTTTTTGTCCCCTCTACATTTACCCTTCTCTACCTAAATCCATCAGTATAGTTTCAGACGAAAACTGTCTCCAATGTGATGCTTGAGGATACCAATGCTTTCTGTAGTATTTCTTTTATTTCAGAGAGATGAGGACTTTAATATATTAGAGGTGTTTTCCTCTCAGTATTGCTTCTGTGTTTAACTGGATGGAACAGAACTGCATACATTAAATTCAAATTTGATTTGACCTAATAGTTTATTCTTTAGTGCACTATGAGATTAACTTGAATTGCATGTCAAGGGCATAGTTAGAATAGTGTCAAACTATGGTACCCGACCAGTTACAGAAGTATGCAGAGAACTGTTGTTGAGAATCAAGAACCCTTCCCTGTAGGGAACTTGGCGTTTAAAGTGTCTGAATTTCTCAAGATTGATTTGACATAGCAACAACACAAGAAAGCACAAGGACTTTGTCTTTGAACATCAGATTTCAGCATTTTAAACAACTTTTCTACAAATGTTCTTCTGACTTGTGTAATTTTCATGGTCTTTATGAACTCTTTGTATTCGGGCAAATTCTGCTGTTCCTCACAGCGGTTCAACTCTTTATAATTCTTTTCTTATCTTTACTGTCAATTAATGAGGGGTGAAATTGGTTGTACGAGAGAGATAACATGATACTCCGTGTCACACAAGGAATAATCTGAAAAATTCCAGCCACACTTGGACATCTAAAGCTGCAGGTAGTGCTCTTGGTGAATTCTGTACACTGTTCTTACGAATGCAAAGAGCCTGCTGGGGCTGCAGCCTGGCAGGACACCGGGAGGGATTTTCCTGCTCTGCGATCCCTGACGGCTGACATCTCGGCCTCGGGGAAGGAAACCAATGAGGATATCGCCCAAGGGCCGCTCCCGGGGACCGCAGGGGTAGTCCTCAAGGCCGGGACCAGTGCCCCCCGGGGATGGAGCGGGGAGGGGGGCGCGGATCGGCCGCGCTGCCCCGTGCCGGCCCCTCCATAACGCCCACCGCGGCGGGGCCATAAAGCCCTCCCCGCCGGCAGCCGCTGCCCGGCGGCGATGGAGGCTGCGGGCGGCCGGGCGCTGCGGGCGCTGCTGGCCGCCGTGGGGCTGCTGTCGGCGCTCAGCGCCGCCGGGACGCTTTTCTTGCTGGCGCAGTGGAGGGAGCTGGGCGCGGCGCTGCGGGAGCTGGAGCTGGGGCTGGAGGCGGCGCGGCAACCCCCGGCCCCCGGCTCCGGCCGGGACCTGCTGGGCGGCACCGCCGGGCCTTCCCGGGCGCCTCCCGGCGCCCCCCGCAGCAAGCGGAGCCGCCGCGGCGAGCGCGCCCGCGGGCACGTGCGCGCCGAGACGGACGAGCTGCTGATGATGCTCACCTACTCCCTGGTGCCGGTAGGGCAGAGGAGCGCTCTCAGACTTTGAAACGCTAGGAGGTTCAGTGGAGCTACAGCAAAAAGGGGTGGAATAAAAGGTCAGCCCGCCAGGTTTGGAGGTGGCAGGTTTTCAAACCTCTGCTCCGCTGGTGGAGTCGCCCGTGTTCTTTCTGTCCTGCGTCTCACCAGGACGCTACCAGGCGGTATTTTGACATCGTGCTTTTCTGAAATAGGTCGTGCCCTTTTAGCGAGCTTTAAATTCAAGGTGTTAAATGAAGGGTCGAAAGAGAAGAACTGTAGCTGCAAGAGCATTCCCTTTATCTGGCAAAACTGCATAGCTTTTTGCACTTCAGTGCAAAATTATCCTTGCTATGTAGGAGCAGTTAAGTAGCTGAAAAGTTTTGATTAATTTAGAAGCTTTTGAGTTCTGAGTCTGAAGAAATGCAAGAAAAATATTACTGTTGAAGGAACCTGAATGGGAAGTCTGTCCCAATAAAGATTGCAGGTTTAAGCCCGCAAAGAAAGGAGAAAAGGCTCCTACTGATGTGGCTATTGATTTTGGTTCCAAAAACTTCTCACAGGAAATACCTTTTCAATAACATCCCATGGATGTTTTTGTCAGTAAGTCATTGCAGTGATAACATCTGCATTAATATTAGAACTAATGAGATGGTATGGCATAGGTTTTCACAGCTATGATATTCCAGGTCTCTGTTGAATATAGGCCTTGAGTGGAGGTCTTTTCTGAGCAGAATCTGTCTTGCAGCAGAGGCACAGATTTTTGTGGTTGGGTGTTATGGGTACTGATATCCTATTGCTCTGCAAAACAGCTGGTTGGGGGGAATCTATTCTGTTTTGTGGATGGCCACTGTTCAAGAATCTTTGAAATAACTTTAGGCATCAAAAATCTTATTTTAGCATTAATAGCATGAGTATATTTTAGGTTCTGGCATTTTGTTTGTTTATTTTTATGTATTTATAAATATATGTATTTTTTGGGGGGGGGGGATTAAAATAGGAAATTAGGACATATACACTAGTAGAAAGACTAATGAGAGAGTAACAGTCCAATAATCTTGTAAGCACCAAGACTGAAAGTGAGATTTAAAACTGTGCAAAAGGTGATGGCTTACATCTCTCTGTCTAATTTTCTGAGAAGTTACTTCATGCTTTATTTTGTCTTTCCCCTGCTCCCCTTTCTCCCTCTGAAGAAAGTGAAGCCTTTAGAATTTAAACAAAGTACTTTTATCTGTAGCTTTTCTACTTGGCAAAGGTCAGGCTGGATGATTGGAAGGCTGTATTGCTAATCTTTTTGTTCTGATGTAGGCTGCTTGCTATAACACACTCCTTGAATGCCATATTTTTATTTTTTCTAACTGTCAACGGGATCACACTGGTTGGCAAATACAATGCAGAGATAATTGGAGGGCTCCAAAGCAAGTTGTAATCCTTTCAGCAGTCTCATCAAAACCATTTAGATTAAAATGCAGTTTGAATTAGAGAACACTCAGGCAAGGTGCATTTTACAAATTACAGTGTAGAAGCCAAGTTTTTTTGAGAGATGAAGGAATAGAGAAAAATGAAATTCTGATATTCAAAACCAGTTAGCTCCTCTCAGCTACATAAAATTGATCTAAAACTTCTTAGAATGTCTGAGACTCGGGAAGTCATTTGGTCCAAGACCCCATTCAGATCAGGGCTGATGTTGACGTTAGATCAGGCTGCTCAGGGGACAAAACGTTTGAAACTTCAACATGAAAACAAAACTGACAGAAAGACTTATGACAGAAGAAAAATGATTTCTGTAGTCAAAGTTAGACCAGATAAATTTATTTGAATCATTATAGCATGCATTGTTTCAAACTTTACTTTCTTTGCAATATTAGGTCCGGGTGATGGTGGATTTATGTAACAGCACAAAAGGGGTGTGCTTAACAGGTATGTTTGTTACTATAAACATTACACTTATACCTTCAAGAATACAGATTTACCATGTTTTCAAAGAACTTGAGGTAGATAGAGTTTAAAATGTCCAAGAATTAAGGTATTTATCAGAGTTTATAAATCAGTTGGGTTATTTATTAAAAAAAAAAAAAAAAAAAGTAACAGGAGCTATTTTGGGGCTTACCTATACCTACTTATAGTAAATGCTGGAGGTCAAGGAATTCAGTTTATATTACTTGGAGCTATTTCTTTCCTATGTAATTTTTGTAATCGTATCTTATAGATTTGGGTGTATTTAAAATACTAGTTGATGTTTAGCCTTGGTATTTTTTGTATGTATCCCCACACTTCCAGGCTACCGTGGGATAAATGTGTTTACTCTCCTTGTTGTAACTTCTGTGGAGTAGTGGGACTTGGAAGGGCAGTATGCTAACCTACCCTGCCTCTACCCTGCCTTAGGAACATGTTGACAGTGTGCTGGGTTTCACTTGTTGGCAGTCTGGAGTTAGAACAGCTGGGACACAAAATGATGTGAGCAATTTCTGTGTCTTGATGAAGAGAACATCAGGCAGTAGCCAACTGAAGGGGTATGGTGCAGTTTGAAGACTGTAGCAGACTGAATTGTGTTCACTTTGGAAATGAGAAAATTAGAAATAAGCCACTTTTTAGGAGTTTATAAAACACTTCACTTGCTGTCTTTTTTATATTTTTAAGTGGCTTATATGATTTCAGCATACAAGAGATTTACCATAATGTACACAGATGTACCCTCTGTGATACTTATTACTTCTCAAGCACCTTTCTTAGTTATCTTATGCTTATACAAGTATACTCAAGATCCTTAGTTTCAGATGACAAAGTAATTGTAGGTACTAATGTACCATTGTAGTGTGGAAAAAATGTTCATTTACGGGAAAATTGGGAGTGAGTTGTTAAGTGATGTTACTGCCAGTACTGACTAAAAGGAATAATCACTGTAATGGTATTATAAAATGATTTTCCCTTTACTTGTAATGCTTTCTAATTAATGCTGAACACTGTCGTTTTTAGGAAAATCCAGCAACTTCTGTTATTTTCTGTTTTAGAGATTTTTTGTTGAAACAAGACACTACTTAACTGAATAAAGTGTTGACAGCACTAATTTAGTTCTTTAATTACAACAACCCCACTTTCCTTTGTATTCTCCTAACCTGCTTTTTTTTTTTATTATTATTATTATTTTATTTATTTTTTTTTTAAATATGTATTGGACATAAGATGTAGCTTGTTACAGAAACACTTTCAAGTAATGCTTTACTCCTGCCTGCTATGCTTTTCTTCTCATAGAAGGCCTTAAGCTGGAATTAAGTCAGAGAGTATAAGCGAATAAGACAGATTTTGTTGTATTACATGTTGCAGAATAACTGAAGCAAGTCCAATTTCTAGTGCACCAACCAATTCACTAACCAGGTTCTGTGGGAAGCTTGGTCCAGTTTGGAGACCAATCACATGCAAAAAATAGTGTTTGTGGTTTAGATGTAGTTCACAGGAATGACAAGACCTTTTTGCCTATCCAAATAGTCTGAATACTGAACAGTAATGGAAAATCTGAGAAATACAAGGAAGCATGGTGTGTAACAGGATCATGCCATTCACCAGTGTTATTAAGCTATTTTTCTAGTGTAAGAAGATTTTGGAAAAAACTTATATAAAAGAAAAGTAATAATTGTTGGATGGCTTGGGTCTGTGGCGTTGGAAAGGCACCTAAACGGAGTGAGGTTATATTGTAGAGGTGGCTGTTTGTCAAGTCTTTATCAACTGAAATTTGCAAAAGGCCGACCATGTATGTATATGTAACTGCTTTTAAGGATACTCTTTCAGTAAGTCTAGGTGAGTTTGTGCTCATGTTCAAATGGCTGTTTTTAATACAAAACAGCTAAAAGCATAGGTGCTCATTTTGAAATCTGATGGACTTTTCCCCCTTTTTATTGTCCTGATCTAATGCCAATCATTTCTATTTGTAATTGTTTTTTGTTTCCTTGCTGGGAGCAACTCACCATTTTCTCTTTCTTGTGTTCTTTTGCATGTCCGTGATGTAGGCCCCCCAGGTCCACCAGGTAAGGTACTTTGATAATTGCCGTAATGTATTTAGGTAACTGAAACAGAAGCTGGTATAAATGTTGAAATATAGAAATGTATCTTTATAGAACAGCTGTCTTTCTTTGCCTATTAGAATAAAGGAAAGTTGCATGACTGCCTTTATAACTTTTATGATTGTGTCAACCTATGCCCCTTTAAGTGGTGGGAGGGAGGCTTTTGTATCAGAGGGAAGAGAATAGTTTCACATCTATTGAAATGTATGTGGTCAAAAACAAACGTTAACTAGCATTTAGGTGAAGAACATATATAAAAGGGCAAACATATTTTAATATAACACTATAAATATCTCTTAAAAATTGTTGGTTACTGGTTTCTGACCCCGCCCCCCCCCTCCAATTCCATAATAACTTTTCCTTCTTTCTATTATCATAATGGTTGCTAGCCTATATGAATGGTTACTTGCTTGCTTTCCAGGTTTCTTTTGCTGTGGGTCTGCTTAGAGTAATTCTATCAGAAAAGTACTGGGTACTTTTTGTTTGTGGGGATTCAATAGTGACAAAGGGAATGATACCTTCTGTATCAAGTCAAAGTTTGGTACTACAGTATTCTGGATGAGTAGGTAAATGCTCTTCTTGTGTTAGATTAGTCTAGCCTGTATCATAAGCAATGTCAAAGCCTGTGGAAGATGTATTTCTGATGTTGACAGTGACTGTAACAATGGGTTCCACTGTGTTGATCATTCAAGTGGCCTGATCTGTGCTGGTCTTCGTGCGAAATATGTGCAGCATTCAGTTCAGTCAGTTTTCTTATGCTAAGGCCAGGGCAAATGCTCACTTTTTGTGTTTGTGGGTGTTTTTTAGGAGGATACTGTATTGGCATGGAGAGCATAATGGCCAATTAAAGGATCTTGTATTTCTAAAGAATATATACACATAAATATAATATATATAGATTTAGTGATTTTAAGGCTAAATTGCATTTAACAGTGAAAATTCAATTATGCTGTTTGGCTTGTTCAGGGCCTGCTGGACTTGATGGGCTCCCTGGCTACAATGGATCAGATGGAGTCCCAGGTATACCAGGTCAAAAGGGAGAACCCGGAGTAAATGGAAAAAGAGGAAAAATAGGTATTTTTTTTTTCTTTGCTGTTAAAAAAAAACTTTCTTGCTGTTATATTCAAATGCAATTACTTTTAGACCTTTGTTACAAGGAGAAGGGTTTTAATGTTTACAAAGAATTTGTACATTGCAGAACTCTGTAAAATTCTTTGTCTTACACTAAGTTTTTGTAGATTACTTCAGATTTATTCCATAGTATATATATGCTATTGAATAATGCAAATTAAAGCTATTGAATGAGATTAATTGCATCTCAGTATTCTGAGTTTGCTGTTAAATACTGTCTTTACAAGAATATTTCCATTCCCTCAACCTTTCAACATAAGGATGCTTTGACTTCAGATGGTTTAAAAAAAAACAACCAACAGAGCAAGAGTTTGGGAGTGGGAGTTTCATGTTTTGCTTTCAGATACATAATAATCATGGCGGGGAAACTGTATTTCCATATTTTTCTTTTTTTCTAAACTGTCTGTTTAATCTGGAAACTCTTGGAGCAGCTTTTTTTTTTTTTTTTTTTTTTTTTTTCTTTTTTTTGGGTTGCAGATAGACTTTGTAATGCAGCAGAGTCTCTAGGTACTATTTTAATATAATCTACACAAATAGAGTAACTCTGCTAAATAGCCCATAGGCTGCATGCAGTCCACAAGCAATTTTCTATGCTGGTCAAGGAAACTGTTTGTCCTAATTTACTGATTTCACCCTGACATATATCTGCTAATAACACAGAGAAGTGCTGTTGTCTCTCAGATCCTTGATTCTACAAATCACTGTGCAGTGGGTGACAGTTACTGTGCTCTGAGGCTGTAAATTACTGTAAAGGTGTAAAGCAGTAATTGCTTTACAGACATATCTGATGTGTCATAGTTAATTGAAAACACTGATGGATAATTGGTTCTTCAAGGCAGAGTGACAAAACAGTGGTTTGCACATGGTAGGAAAGTAAGGAGACAGAAGGGCATCGGGATAATGCTGGGGTGAGGGGAAGATAGAGAAGTGTATGTTAATAAGTAGGTTGGCTGATGCTAGCATTTATATTTATAGCGGCCCACCTATTAGTCTGTTTTTTTCACCCTATTGCATGGCAATTTGGCAATTGTGCCAAAGATGCATTTCAGATTTCACCCCAAAAGAGTAATTGTTTCTGGTTTCACAGAGTCAATTTAAACAGTGAAACTTTAAGTAGATGAACAAGCAATTTCCTCTCAAGTGCTTACAAATGTAATGTATTTGAAACCTATGCCTGCAAGAACACATATTTCCAGTCTTATGACGGTTAATGCTTCTCTCCTAAAGCATGAAAATACTAGCTGACACAAAGATAGAGGGTGAAAAGTTTTGATATGTCAGTTTTATAAACACAGCATTGTTTTCCTTGTTGCAAAATATTCTAGCTGAGATTACACAGGACAAACGAATGTCCTGTTAAAAATGCTACTTTGCTAAATCAAAGCTACTTTTGCTTTGATAAAGCACAAAAAATATTTGGACTGATCATGCTTGTAACAAGTGTAGGGGCAGGGAATAGTAGCCACGTGAAAAGGTTGCTGGGTGGCTGAGTCTATGCTCTGCTGGGACATAGAAAATGTTGAAAGTACAATGTGTTGTAATGTTAGTACATGAAGTTAGTACATAAAGACATTGCTTTAAGAAAAGAGGTGCTATGAAAGTGCACTTCTTCTTTAATGCCCTACAAATGTAAAACAACTGACTTCATATTTTTTCCTTAGTGTTCCTAGTCCAGAAATACTCTAGCCAGCATTGGCAAGGCCCAGGTCTCCATGTTTCATGTTCTAAACTCAGAGATTACTAGGTAAAGAAAACATTCTTCACACCTAATGAATTATACACCATTCCCCTGCTTATTTGGTTATAAAGTTCCTTTGAAATCAAAGCAAATTACAACAATACAGAAAAATACAAGTGAAAAAAACAAACAAACACAAAAGAAAACCACCAACAAGGGTAAATATGTTTTGTATTTCAACAAAATGCACTGATTTTAGGAACTGTGTGATTAATGCAACAATGTTCTTGGTACTGAAACGCTTTTTATTTCTAGGCATGCCAGGACAAAAAGGTGATCAAGGACAGAAAGGAGAACCTGGAGAAATGGGTTTACCTGGCAAAGATGGTATGCCAGGTGGAAAAGGCGCAAGAGGAGCAAAGGGTGAAAAGGGGGATGCAAACAATGATGTAGTGTTAGAAGGTAAGAAGAAGAAGAGGTCTCTTGCAGTAGCGTACATGACAGAAAAAGATACACTCTGCTTCTGCAAGAGTAGGACCAACTAACATAACCACATTATCCACAGTGAAGTTTTTGGGTATTGCTACAGTTTAGATATTAGTATTGGTCAGTAATAGTCTCAAGGGTGTGTGGAGCTCCAAAAATTAAAAGGACTTCCTAGGGGAGTGTGTTTCATTTATAATGCAATTCTTCACAAATACTCTTCTATTTGGTCTTTGTGTTGAGGTGTACATGAATTCCACCCTTTCTACTACACTTCAAGACAGTTGATCTTCTGCTCTTTCTTGCAGTGTAGTTTTATTTATGTATTAGAAAATGAGAGCAGATTTCCACTCGAATACATGAAGGAAACATCATGGCAGCTACATTATAAGTTGCTAAAACTGTAGCCTCTTAAGTTGAAGTCCTAAAAATCACAATATAAAAGGCAATAGTGGTTTATAACTCTCTAATGCACTTGTAATCCAGACAGATTAAATTGCATTCATGTCTTAGAACTTGTGAAGTTCTGGATGGCTCACATTCTAAGAAAGAGCATTTCAGGGAGTTTATTGATCACACAAAAACCTCTTAAGAATTCAGAGGCTCTTTCAGAGATCTCCAAAAGTCCATCATGTGGACATATACGGTTTTCTGCAGATTGTCTGCTTGCATGCAGGGGCTGCAACATTGTACTTCATTTTTTACATAGGTGCAAAAGGTGAACCTGGACCCCCTGGGCCTCCTGGACCACCTGGACTCCCAGGACCTCCAAGAAAACGTAAAGGTAAAACACAGCTTCAGGAGAACATATACAGCAACAAATGCACAGGTTAGTTCTTTCCGTTGTTCTTTTTGATATTATTAGCTGGTTCAAAACCCATTGCTCCAAGGCTCATGGAACAATAAGCAGGTATTTAATTCTCCTGGCATAAGTAAAACTGAAAAAACTTAAAGCTGAGTATGTACTTATATGTTTTGTTGAAATGCACTCCTGGTAAGGCAGCAAGCTATCTATAATATTTGTCTTTTACTCATACTATTCCAATGCTAAAACAGTGTTTACAAATGGGTTTTTCTGCTAGATAGAATGTATTTGGAAAGCAAGAGAAGTGCTGTTGATATTTTTAGCTTTTAAAGGCAGAATTTTAATTTTATGTATAAATACAATGCCTGTTAACCAGGTTGCATTTCACTGTATTCTGCAAAATTAAATTGCCTGGTTATTGACAGAACCAATGCAAGGTAGACTAGCTGGAGGAAGGCAAAAAGCTCCATGTCTAATTGATTATGGAAGTTTTTGGAGCAAGGTGATCTTGACTTGTTTTCATTTTTTTTGCTTCTTATCATTATTACATCCCAATTCATGAACTAGACTCTCTTATTTGCTCTACTGTATCTGTGTTGGTGAGCTACAGAAAGTAAAAATTAAAAACAGAGCAGACTTCCTTCAAACTGCTGCAGTGACTGGCTGCAAATTACACAGCAAATACTCTTAGAACCCGTGCAGCTGGTTAGAATGCCAGTTCATAGACTGTCTGCTAAAATTTAGGAGCTGCCATCAGGTTCTCTCCCCTCCTCTCCTCTCTTCTCCTCCCTTCTTTTTATATTTGGGAGGAGGTGAAGGGGACACCCTGGTGCTTGCAAATCAAGGATGTTCTCACTCATTTTATTGTAAAACTCAGCAGCCATGTTTTATAAGTATTTCAAAATGGATGTGTGAAGTCACTGAACTTTAGAAAATGTTGACCAGAAATGTTATCTGAGAGCATTTCTTATTGGACAGTGAAACAAGGGGAGGTGAGATGAGCTGCTGGCCTTGGATGCTCTGGAACATGGGCTCTACAAAAACTGTTGTATTGTGATAACTGGAAAATTTGGCTCAAGCTATTAACTGATAATAAAATGCAAAGAGAAGCTTGTGCTAGAACAGCATTTGTATTTCTAGCTTACTCCAGCTTGAGAATGGAAGTAAACCTTTGGGCTTGGATCTACATACTGGATCTGGTCCCTGTTGTCCTTATCCTTTACCCCTCAATGGAATTAAATTTGATGTCAAAAATGATTGTAGCTTTCAGTGACTGTTACTATCCCTACAGTTCTGAATTTTTCCCCTAGCTGAGAAATCTGTTTTCAGGGAGGTCAGAATGATCCAACAAAAGAATAACAAAGAATGTCTCAGTTCCTAATTTTTCTTTCATATTTCTATAAAAGAAGGTAGCTCTCTGTGACAGTGTTTGGTTGAGTGGCATTCCTTTTATAATTGGGAATGTAGCTTCTTGAGAGGCATATCAAAAGGGAATAGACCAAGAAATTCATGTAGTTATTAAGTATAAAACATGCACCTTGATTTTTATGTCTCACCGTTAATAGGGTGATATTGATCTTATGTTGCAATAGTAAAGTTGCAGAGGGAGCCCACAGTTCTCAAGTGTTGAGAAAAAAGGTTTCAGTTGTAATGGATTTGAAATAGTTCTCCCTTCTGCCAGTTTGACACTAGTAGCCCTTCATCTTGCAAGCAAAACATGTCTAAAGATGTCTAGCACCTACAATGTGTACTGCAAGGAGAAAACTAGTGATTAGCTGTTGGTGATGTCTGTTTTAGCTAAGAGTAGTTTCAAGTGAGCTAACACTAGTACCTGCATTAGCATCATCTTTTCCCCTTAGCCATCACTCTCCAGTTTGGTAAAAAGATTTTTTTTTTTTTTTTAATAAGTGCTATTAACTAGAGAATATTTAATACTGGATGGAACATACAGCAATGATTTCTGCCTCTTATTCTTAATGTAGAACATAACTGTAATTGTAGTAGCATGTGAGAATCTCAATTGGGAGATGCTGGGTATTGAATTATCAGAAAGGAGCCCAAAGAGTCTCTTTACAGTGGAAAGTGGATAGCTGAACAGAAATCTGATCCTATTTGAAATTCAGAAACACATGTACAAGATAAAATTGGACCATTTACTCAGGTAGCCTCTTTCCAAGTGTTGAAACAGACTGAAGTGCTTTGGAGAGATAACCTTTATTGCATGGATTTCTGATGGTTTTGAAATCCCAGTGTGCAAATAGGAGTTATATTCAAATAACTTTGCAGAGAAGAGGTGTTCCTCTGTGAGCATTTACATTTTATGAGCCTGTAGACTGTGTCACCATAACGCAAAAATAAATCACCTTTTGTAACTAAATCTTCATATCCCTTTGAAGAAAAGAGAATGCACATGCTGATTTATAACTGTAATTAACTTATTGCTTAAGAATATAAGAATGATTTCTCTAAATCAAGTTTTACTTTTTTTTTTTTTTCCAAAATTTAATTTCCTTAAGAGAATACAATAATTAGTTGCAAGCTCAGGTGTGTTTGATCTCAGTGGTACTGTTAGCTAATTCTAAAAAAACAAAACAAAACATCCCTTCACACCCTCCCCCAGATAAACCAAATCAATAGTTTTCATATCTTGTAAACTCCATTAACTGTCATCCAGAATATTTTAGGATGAGAATCAGGATATTTATCTTTTTTTTTTTTTCTTTTTTTTTTTTTGGTGGAAAGAAAGCAATGAAAATTTCACATAGTAGTCTCTGATTAAAAACAAAACAAAACTGTCTTTTCAATCTTAGTTGTTTTCTGTTTCCTGCAGCTGAAAATTCTCAGAGAGTATTGCAAACATTCTCAAATCTGAATAGTGCATTCAGCTTCACCAGAAACACAGGCTTGGACCTTGATTATTCCGTATTGTTAGATAAATTACTGTATAGGGAACTGCTCACACAGCTAACTTTATCAGTTTTCTTGGGCTGAGACTAATACATTGTGCATTTCAATTTATAATTTCTGTGGAATGGATTCCTTCTCTGAGATATTTTGAGAATATTTTGAGATCAGAAGCTGGAAAGTGACCTAGAGGGATTGCTAGATTCCAGTTATAGGCATACATCTTCCTACAGCTGGATTGACTGTTTGTGCCTTTTTTGAGAGATAAGTTGTGATCAATTACCACGTTTAATGCCATATCAGTGAATGTCCTAGAAAAATGGATGGGAGAAATATGTGATCTTTTTGCTCTATCTTGGAGTATTTTCTTTCTCTGTGAACAAAGACAGGATATAACTTTAAGGAGAAAACAGCAATGCAGTGCAATCTGCCCTTACTTTCCTCAATGTCACACTACCCTTTCAGCATTACTTTATAGTTATTTCATATTTTTGCTATTTTACTCATTTAAACTTCATCACAGCCCCATGAAGCCCAGAAATCTATTGGAAAGCAACAATGAAAGTGCATGTCTAAAAGAATTTGCAGGCTGCATGTTAGGCAGTGAAAATGTGTAAGGAGATGAATGTTAGAAATGAGATTAGAAAACAAGCCTACAGTGAAATCACGATATCTTCAGCACAGAACTGAGAACTCTTCTCTGTGATTATTAATTCTAAGTAAAATGAAACATTGCACTGATTTAAAGCAGAAAAGAGGTCTTTTAAAGAAGGCTTTACAGAAGAAGTTCTATAAATAACTTAATTAAGGCATTGATTAAACAGTAAATGTTAGAGAAAACCCAATCAGTTACCCAATCAGTTAACCTTTAAAAAATTGTTGAGGGCTGGGGGAAAATGTTTGCAGTTGTTTATTTGTTGCTTCTGTGAACCATTTTTCTATATGGAATGTGGCGTATAACTTCCCTCTGCTACTTTAATGTCATGGATGAATGACCTGCATTCTTATGCATAAAGTGCTCAGTGTATGTGTTAGTACATTACTGTTTTGGAAATTAATGACAAGTGCAAAACTTCCACAGTTGCCTACAGAGCACACCCCCTCTGATGGTGTATCTAGATTTGGGCATGAAACTTGAGTTTAGTCATCGCTCATTCTCAAGGAAGCATTTGTTGTATTACTGATAAGTCAGCCAGATGCCAGCTGTTTCAGTTATCTATTGTTATCTAAGGAAAGGGACAACACAGTCTTTCTAAGCACTTGCTCAGGAATTCACAGCTAGAGAATTAAATCTGTTGGCAGAATTATTTATTCCTCAAAGTTGTCTGTCAGCTCAACAATTTCAAGGGAACAGACAAGCACAAACACTTCATTTCCTTGGCAGAAGTGAGAGCAAATGCCTTTTTTAAAAATCTTCCCTTTCTCTCTGTTTCTCTCTCTCTCTCTTTTTTTTTTTTTTTTTTTTTTTAATTACCAGAACTACTTTTTTCCAGGTGAAATAAAATCCCAGTTGTTATTACTTTAGTTTGATGAAGTCATTGACTATGTATCTGTCATGTTGCATATAGAAAGATATCATGTTTTCCCTTTTCTCTCAACTCTAGGTGAGACATGTGCTGTACCAAATGATGACACTCTGGCTGGAAAATCTGAAGACAGAGCCCTTGATCATTCAAAAAAAGCTGGTAACCTATTACAGAGGGGGTGAGACTAACTGCTCCTTACTGTTTTTGTACTCTAACATAGATAATGCATGTGTGCTCTTTCTCTACTAGAATGTGTCATAACATCTGTAGGAAGTCCTGTTCACTTTGTCAGTGTACAGCAAACGTTTGGAACTTGGATGCGAGAACCTGCAAATATAAGTGATGAAAGGATTTGGCTTACCATGCATTTTTCAGGTATAGTAGTAGTACTTACTCATCAAAAGTCAGTTTTATATTAACATTGCTTTTAAATTCTTTCAATCCAAATTAATATTTCTCATAAAGTCTGTTTTTACTCACATATTTTTCAGAATATTTTCCATGTTGCCAATATAATACTTAACTATACATATGGCTATAGATATCTGAAGTATTTTCTGACATTTTCAGGATCTGGTGTTGACTGAAAATAGTTTGAGGATTATTTTTTTTTAATCAATGCAAATTTAAATGTCTGCTGTTCACGTCTTTGTATTCTTTTCTTTCAGTGGTTCCCTTATAGTTTTAATAGCTTAAATTGTAGCTAGTACTTTTGCCTTTTTATTTAGGAAAACACGAAAATTAATCAGATGCTGCATGAGCTACATTTACTGCAGGATAATTTCCAAGAACTAAGTGGAAAAAGGAAATATTTTGACAATTTACCAACTATGTTCAGAATTAGGGCTCAGCACATTCAGTGGCAAGCAGGCCCTTGAACACCTCTGTAGGTTCTTGGTGTTTGTTTCTGGGTTATTTTAGCATATTCCAGAACATTAAATCACTGTTGAAAACACAAATAAGATTGTTGTCTGTCACAAACTTGATTCTGATTGAATTGTAGTAGAGATTTCAGAAACTAGATAAACTAGATAGCTGTTTTTCTCTTCATTTAGGAAACTCTATCAAAGAATATGAGAATTCCAATGCCTTGCTGAATGATAGCTACAGAATCATTAACATCACAGGGTTCTTCTATGGATGTGGTCATGCAGTACAAAACAATCATCTGTACTATCAAAAGGGAGGAACCAATGTCATTCTGAAGTAAGTCAAATATAGTTAGATTAAGACAACCTTTTTTCTGTACCATTTTATGTTTCTTTTTGGTCCTACCTAAAATAGGGAGAATAGAGGAAATGGTTCAGAGTTCTTTCCAGGACAGAACAACTAACTTTTTTTTCTGTCTGCAACTGGAATGTTGGCCATTGGCCTTCCATAGAGTCTGTGTGTGCAGAATCCGTGGGAGCAGAGGAACTGGGAGGGTAGTCTTCAACCGTTTCTCTGATGTGAAGGTCAGTTCTTTAAACATTGTTCAGCTCTAACTATGTCGTTTGCTACATGATACATGATATATATAGGACAACTGGGCCTGCAGATTGAAAAGATGCTGCATGCAGAGATGACAATGGATTTTTTCTGTTGTCTGTCCTGGGGTCCATGAGTTTTGTATTATACATTACACTGCTCTGGGTGTTCTTGCACTTGAATTCTTTGCTGTGTTCATAATTGCCAGAAAGAAGTGGGAACTGACTAATGAATTTGGGGCTCAGAAAAAAAGAGCACAATTGAAGAAAATAACCTGTGCATGTGTACCTGCATCAGGGTGGAAATCGGTTCAGTTGCAGTCTGGGGGACACAGATACGGGATTCCATGACTGAAGCCCACTTATGGAATATTTTGGCTTTCCAGAGCTTCTTGCTGGGTTGACACACATGCCTTATTCTCAAATAGCACTGTTCTTTGCTGGTAGGAGTTGTTAATGCTGCTAGTGCAGAGGAATGCACTAAGGCATCAGCTGAGGACGTAGTGACCTGGTGTAAATTCCACTGTGGAGGAGTGGTTCTGCTGTTTGATTTCTTCATATTAAGTTTCTGTAACTCTCACAATGTGTCTTTCTGAATTTGAACCGGGAATTACATCTTTATTTCCTCACTTTCTACTGACGACAATACAAATCAAAACCAAAATCTCATCTTGTGTGGAGTGCCAAAGAAAGGCAGTCCAAGGGCAAGTGAAAGATTGCAACTGCTTTCAAGCTCCACTACATGACTCTGATGTTTAAGCCAAGAACATTTCTATACTTTGATGTCTCTACCCAAGCAGGTGTGAGTGCCTTCTTCCTATATTCATTTGGATGCCAAGGAATGTGAGCAAGCTGCTTGGATTCTATAATATTTGTTCTGCCAAAGACAAGCTCAATTTTTGGTAACCTCCTTTAAATATCTGTAGGACTTTTTGTTTAAACCTTTTTAATGACCATCTCTGTCTAAGCAATGCACAGTGATGAGAGAGAAGTTCCTTGCCCTTGCTTGGGCACTGCTAATTTGGAACTGCCTTCATATACAGACAAACACAAGCTGTTTGTGGAAATTTCAAAAACTCTCTAATTTGCTGAGAGATGGTCTTTGTTTTCAGTTATTCACTTTATTTACCTTCAGCATAGACAGGATTAGGCACTGTGAATTTTGTTATAGTAAAGTCCTTGTTTCTGGGCTGCAATAAAGCTTCTGGGACTTTTGTATTGATGTGAATTTGATTCATTAATGTGAATAACAGATGAGGACCTATCTAGTTGATTTTGCAAATGTTGTAAGGAGTTTACTGTCATATTTAAAAGCTGACTAAAATCTATTTTGACTAAAAACTATAAAAACACATTTAAAAACTAGCTTTGTTCGACACATTTTGTAATGTTTCACCCCTTTCTCCTTTGTCTAATGTTTTCCCACCTGTATTCCTTTTTGGTTGACTTACTCATCTCAGATGATCAGAAAACTTTGTAGCTTGATCTTCCCCATGGTTGATGAAACGTTTACCTGAATCTCACCGTTTACCCCAAGCTGGCAGAAGATTAAGGACTTTTTGAACCACTTGGAGTTCTAGGCTGGACTGTGCTTGATTGGGTGAGAGAAAGAGAACCTCAGGAATGAAACATCACTTTGCTGCTCCCTTCAGAATTTTCACATGAAAGAGGAAAAGACATGGTGTTCTATGTTGCAGATCCTGCACATTTCTAATGAATCTTGATATACTTTTTGTCTTGTTGGCTATTTATAGAATAACCTCCTGAAGAAAAGCTGTATTTCTATATAACTGTTCCTGCTAAGGTCTGTTCTTGTAGCTTTTGCATGAAGCTATTTACCAACATGAAGTGATTAATAAGATTGACTGAGTTGATATGCATTTTTCAGAAATCTTCTCCAGCCTTGAAGCATTTTTTAGTGCACACATATGCTGCTGGAATATAGAGTTGCTGCATACTTCAATTTTACAGAAGCTGACAAAAATCATTTTGATAGTCTAGTCATTCTTTTCTTAGGATGATTTTCCTGCATATGCTATCAACAACTCTTCACAGAAAAATGAGTGTTCCAGTATTTTTCTCTTATGTTGAAAGTTCGTGGATGTGAAGTGCTCATGTCAAGTCTGTCCGTTCAGAAGACTTTTGGAACTGTAGCAGATTCTTGTACTGAGTAATGTTTTTCCTTTATTTGAGGAAATGAGCTATATAGTTACACAGAAGTCACAGTGAAATGTGCTGTAATTCTGCACTACAGAATACATTAATTAAAAAGATAAAGTACACTCTGCCTTTACTAAAGAACGACATTGTTCTGTGACTAACTGCATATATGTCTTGATAGTAGCTGATTACTCTTCTGAACTAGTTAGTAGAGGAACTCAATTTTAACTGCTAAATGCCACTGTCCTCAGGTTATCATCCTATTAAGGAATTTCAAGGAATAAAAACAATTTTATACATCAGAGATAAGACATTTAGGCTGTCCTGTTGGAGGCCGGTTCAAGGTCAGAATTTTGGCTCAGCAAAAGTAGAATTTCTATTCCTTTGATGTTTATTTGAGCAAATCACAGCATTATCTGAACCTCTTTCAAAAGGCAAGCTCTAAGACTAGGTGATCCTGCCCAGAATTCATGCCAGTTTGGTCATTTTCTTCCTTTGTTCCCATCCAGTAGAAAGCAAATTTCAGTACTGATTTCAGTTATAAGTTTGGAGCTTCACCTGATATCTAATTCTTTTTCATACCCGTTCTTTCTTTTAGTTGGCTTCTTTCACCCTAGAGATAATAAAGTTCATAAACTAAATAAAGTGAAACCTACCAAAGTGAGTTCATGTCATTGCACACCTTTTAAATTGTTATTACACTAGAATTTTCTCCTAGTGTTTTGGAAGATGCTTTGAGTGGAGTACAACGTAAAAAATACCAGAATGGTCTTTAAACTCAACTATTTTTAGCTACGTTTCTATCATTATGTACACTGAATCAATACAACCAACCTTTGTATATAAAAACAAAATTCTAACACAAAATACTAAATACTTATTTTATTTTCATTTCAGATTTGGGCTTGATAAAGCATCCTTGGGCACACTGCCAATTGAAAATGCCTTATATCATGGTCGTAACTACCTCTTTGCTAACTCGAAGACATATTTCAACGTGGCAGTGGATGAAAAGGGTCTTTGGATTATATATGCCTCAAGCACTGATGAAAATATAATAGTGGCACACGTTGATGAAGAAACATTTTCAGTCATTCGGCATATCAATACCACATATCCTAAGTCCAAGGCTGGTAATGCATTCATAGCATGTGGAGTTATGTATGTTACTGATACTAAGGATATTACAGTAAGTTTTGCTTTTGATTTATTGAAAGAAAAGCAGATTGATATAAGTTTTGAGTTACGATCTTCACAGTCTGTTCTTGCTATGCTTTCATACAGTCTTAGAGACAAGAATTTGTACACGTGGGAGAATGGGAGCCTAATGGTATACCCTGTACATTTTGGCAGATGAATATATCTTAAAATAGCATGTTAGGGAGTTGTGCTTGGCTAAACGAATTATTATTTAAAGCTATATTACATACATAGCGAAGTCTCTTCATTTGGTATACATTTTCTGTTCACTGATGGTGGTATGCATGTGTGCTTAAAAGGGAGATCAGACCCCTTTGTATAAACACTCAAATTATACAGGCCATTTTTAATTATTTTTTGTTCAAACCATAGCTGTTCAATATTGCAGCTGGCACATAGCACAGACTTGCTTTTGTTTTTTGCCTATTCTTGAGCAGATAATTAGAT
Organism: Netta rufina; assembly: GCF_964035555.1. Lineage (NCBI taxonomy): Eukaryota > Metazoa > Chordata > Aves > Anseriformes > Anatidae > Netta > Netta rufina. The sequence goes on from NC_140134.1 coordinate 1,065,698, forward strand.
ATAATGTATGTTGATTATTCCATGATTATGTGTTTGACAGTGACTATTTATAACTATCAGTTACAACCATATCTGCAATCATTTTCTAGTCAGTAATTATGGTCTTAGTATAAGCGTCTAAATAATGACCTCTTGTGTACAAATACATTTCTGTTATTTTCACTTAATACTTTCCAGTGATCCTCTCTGAACATGTTTTGGACAAAGATATACAGCTGTTAAATATAATGGGGATGGAAATAGTTACTTAAATATAGATGCATATAAAAAAAATAATCAAATTTGAAAAGTTCAGCTAACTGTTACATAACTAAGAGCAAAATCCAGCCCAGGTACAAGGAAAATGGGAATAATGGCATTATTAAATATTGAAGCATATGAAACTGTGTTTAGTAATGAGAATGTTGGAAGGAAAGTAACTAGGTACAAAACTGAAGAAAACATGTATAATTTTTGATTAAAATTTCTGTTTTAACAGTGTTCAAGTTACTTGTGTTGCTGCAGTCTCTTCTTTACCCCTCACTGCCATCTAAGCTCTACCACTCCATGGAAGTATAACTTCCTTATAACTACACTTAGTTGTAGTAAGTTATATTTTACTAAATTTGCCTCACATTCCTCCATACAAATGAAATGACAAAATGAAGGGTATATATTTTTTTTTTTTGCCGGTAGTCATAGAAAAATAAAATACCTGGGGCAGGATTGCATGTATTTATTATAGTGCTTTGTCACTGTTTGTCACTGTTTTGTCACAAATTTGTCACTGTTAGTTTGGAAATTAGAATCACAGAATCATCTAGATTGGAAGAGACCTCCAAGATCACATAGTCCAGCCTCTGGCCTAACACTAACAAGTCCTTCACTAAACCATATCACTAAGTTCTACATCTAAATGTCTTTTAAAGACCTCCAGGGATGGTGGCTCCACCACTTCCCTGGGCAGCCCATTCCACTGTCCAACAACCCTCTCAGTAAAGAAGTTCTTTGTAATATCCAACCTAAACCTCCCCTGGTCTAACTTTAGCCCATTCCCCCTCCTCCTGTCACCAGGCACGTGGGAGAACAGACCAACCCCCACCTTGCTACAGCCTCATTTAATGTACCTGTAGAGTGCGATAAGGTCACCGCTGAGCCTCCTCTTTTCCCACTCACATTCACATTTTTAAGAGGTGAAAAATGATAGGAAATTTTGATTTTAATTTTACTCAGTACTTCGTATTTCTAAAATTAACGTTGCAAGGTAAATCCTGTCTGTTGCTTTGTGTGTTTCAATGGAAAATCATTACCTCAGAAATTTAGGTTGGCGTTTTTTGAGCCGCCCGTGTTTATTGGTAAAGCCCATGCAGTTTTCATCTAAATATTTAGAAACAAAGCATCACTTAAACCCCTGACTGCACTGAGCTAATTAATACCTGTGACATCAAGGCACCACTGAAGGACTATCTATGCAGGCAGAACCTTGGTCTAGCAGATGTGCTGGAAAAAGACCTCGCTAAACTCCTTTCTTCTCAGCATACTTGGTAATTGCACTAAGACCATGATTCAGGCCTTGCATGGTAAGGATGGTGCAAATATAGTTCAAGCCAGAAAATGTTTTTATAATGTGCAGATGTTAAATCCATGTTAAATTTCTGACTGTCATTGTTGACCCACTCAGCTCAACCTGGAGGAGGGACAGCAAACTCGGCCTCTTTCCTTGGTGACAGAAGCTGGCTTGTGTAAGTGCAAGTGTTTCTTGCAGCTACCTTTGTTGGAGATGAACTATATTCTGTTAGCTTTAAAATTTTCTAGGACAGCTGAAAGCAAAATGCAAACAGCTAATCCTTTTTACCTCAGTACATTCTGAGGCCAAGTCAAAGCTAGCTCATGCAGTCTCCAGTTAATCTATCAGAGGTTCAGTTAAGTCTATTTAAATGTAAGAAAGTTCTGGAATGAATTGTTCCATGAAATAAATGAAATTTATTTAACTTAAAAAGCGAAAACTAAACAATGACATTTACTTTTCTTCTTTTTCCTCCTTCACAGCCTGCAATTTAAAATTGCCTTTGGAGAAAGGTGCTTTTTATTATAGTATATTTTACAGTACAGCACAGACATCAAAATGTTCATTGGAGGAATAAGACAGTTTGTTAACACTTAAATATGCAGACATCTTTTCCAGTGTCTTAAGAACATGGTTTTTGTTTACAACAGAAAAATACAACTGACAACAGTAGCTAGTTATATTACAAGCAAACAATATTGAACTCTGCATAGTTTATACAATATGCTGTGGTAATAATTTAATTATTAGTTTTATCCACTATTTACTATCTGGCCACATAAAGCCTGACATTCATCTGAAATGTGGTATTGTATGGTCTATTGGTATACTCTTAATAGCTTCATTTAATGAAGTATTTTCTGGACTAATGATTTTCCAAACTAAAAGCTGACCAGAATCATGGATGTCCTCACTACAAACATTTAATGCATACAGTACATTCCTAAAGTAAAGGCTGGTGACTATGAGGGAACATAACTGTCAGAAAGAAATGGAAATAGTGCACAAATTAAAAAAGAAATTGCATTTAAAAATGAGTTAATGTGCAAGTTATCAACTATGTATTAATACTAACAGGGAAAAAAATCTCAGCATAAAATGATATGTTTCACAGTACGTTCTTGATTGCACATTGTTTCACAGCATTTGCATCCATTACATGTTCTTGAGAAAATCAAATGCACTGAGTACACTTAGTTAAAAGTAAACTATTTTACAATGAGAAGTTGTAGACATGCTTCAATTAATGTGAAAAAAAAATAAAAATAATCAGAATCACATCAGAAATGCTTACTGACTTGCAGAGCCACAGTGCTTGTTAAGTGAATAACAGCTGTCAGGATCTTTACAATACACTTATTAAATGCAGTTTGCGGGTTACTGAACAATAACCCCACCTATGACTGTACTGGATTTTATTCTTTGCTTTTGCAATACAGTATGTGCATTTCCACCCCAGTGATCCTTATAGGCATACTCAAAATATACCTATTATAAAAGTTTTTTTTTAATCTTTTTTTTTTTTCCTCCCATAATACTTAATGCCGATGTAATTACTTTGAAAGGCAACAAAATAGTTCCTTTCCACAGTGCATATCACTGCATTTTTAGATACTTAAAGGGACGTTATATAAAAACAAGATCAGCTCACATAAAGCTACAGAATGTCAAAAATGCCTGAAGGTACGTTGAAAGCATTAGGAAGAACCCTCATCTTCAGTGTGCCATCTGCTCCACAGGAGAACATACGATTCCCTTGCACGGTTTCAATCTGGGTGACACCAGCACCAATGTTTCTGAAAATGGACTGCTTAGCATGTTCATTTTTAAATGAATGAATTAAGTTATACCCAGTCAGTCTCCACACCTGTATCAAAAGAATGACAAATGAGACAGAAGGAGATTAAAATTAGGATTTCTATTTTTTCCCTAGTGTTTCAGATTCTTAGCTGTTCTAAACCCAAAGCAAAGATAAAGGGTATTTTTGTTGTCTATAAGCAACAATTATAACAAGTCCAAGAGTCTTAAGGCATTTGGTGAAGCATAATGTAAAATAGCATAAAGCTACCATACTGTAGACCAGCTGGTTACTCTGCAGGGCAAAGCTGCTGTTTTACCTCATCAGCAGTGCCTGCCAGCTTCCTTCCCATGAAAGGTACAGAAATGAACAGGCTGCATTTTTATCCAAGATGAAGATGAGTGTGTCAGCTTTGCAGCAGCTGGAAATGCTTTTCTGCTAAGGAATGCTGCAGGAAGTCTGCTGCGTAATTACTGAGTGTGCAGAGTGGCAGTGCAACTGAGCTGTCCTATGTCCCAGGCTGAAGGAGCTCTCAACAAGAGCAGGCCACAAGCACACACAGGCACAGAAGGCACCTATTAACACTGCACAGTCTGGCTAAAAGGAAAGAAACTGTGCTCTCGATCTCTTTACCATGTTTTTGTATTTCCTTCCTTTACTGCTCAGAAAATAAGCCCTTTAAAACAGGGACTTTGTTCTGTTATTTTTGTGTGTGTCTGACTACTATGAGACCTCAGTAGCTGCCTGGGACATCGAAGTGAACAGAAGTTGGTGTTACAACAACTTTATGAGATGTTAAGGTTATTGAGCGCCTGCTGAGTAGTACAAACATCCAAAGGCCAAAACCAACACATCTTTAAGACGGAAAAATAAATCTAAGATTTCAGAATCATGCATTTTGCTTTATCCATTTAAAATTCAGTCATACAACTTTTAAAAGACTATTCTATTTTCTTTAGTGGAGAACAAAAGCTAATTCCTTTAGAAGCACATTAGTATATTTAAGCTTCCATTATAAATACAAAGCAAGTATCCTGTGTAACAAGTGTAGAAGTTTTGTGGATTTTTTTTTTTTTTTTACTGTTTTGTTACCACATTCACCTGGCAATTTACAGCATGCTGATCAAAATATATCTATACAGGACCTAAGGTAAATACTCTCTTATTACGACTCAGCTACTCTTAAGGCTTACCTTCATGTTACCTTCTGCTGAGCCTGTAACAAAATAATCCTCAGAAGGGTCCAGTGCAAGGGCCTTTACAGCTGATTCATGTGCTTGGAAGGTATAAAGGATTTGCCTCTGTCTGATGTCAAAGATGCAGATATATCCCTTCCTACCACCAGAGATTAGCAGTTGATGTTTAGGTGCATACTGAAGTACCGTGGCGCCATGATCATGACAGGCGAAGGCTGAAGAAGGACGCCACAGTTGAATTGATTTGAAACTGTAAGTAACTTTCTATCTTAAAATGCGTTTCTGCTATGAATTGTTATCTGAACATTTTCTAACCCGACAGATGCATTCCTTCATATTGGTAATGTCATATCAGTTAACAGCTCTTTGCTATTATTAGGGCAACACAGGTCTAATGCACAAGGAAGCGTGATATGCAATCTAATTAAAGTTAGAACACAGGTACATACATGAATTAAAAATAAATAAATAAAATTCACCATATATATTAAACTAAATTAAAATCCCAAGTTTAAAATGTATATATTCTAATTGCCTGAATTCTAATTTGCATAGGAGCCCTAACTCGATTTCTTCAAAATGAGACTGAACTTCTGTGCAATCTGCTACTTTTAAAATATGAAAGTAAGAATGCTCCTGCTGTTTACACAGGTAATTGCTATGTTTATTCACGTATTAGAAGTGTTTATGGCTGTATATGATGGTTGAATTTGCTCTTTTATGAACCCTAGATATCAAATTTGTATTTTTTTCCATAGTGCAAGATGATAGAATTTTGCTTTAGTTCTTTATGTAAAGATGAAATTATTGAACCTGAACAAATAGAACATCTTGTTAAGAATCTAGTCCAAGTGCTGAAAAACATGGACAATGTTTTCTGAGTTGCTTCTACTATTACCTATAATTGTCTTTTCTCCTGTACTTCAGTAGAGTAGTGGATCTATTAATTAAGTGCTAGTTTAAGTGAAAGCCTGCATACACTCAAACTTTAATAATGGAGATGCTTAGTTTTTCAGGAGATGCTTAGTTTTTCAGGACTGTATTCAAATAGTTCAGGCTTTATTAATATTGTCACGAAAATAGCTTTATGTATGATCACCCTTCTTCATACTTTTCTATAGAGCAGATTATCATCATGCTGGAGACTACATAGTATCAGTCCTGGTGCATGCACTCATGTGGCACACAAATTCCTAGACTAGTACCCCGGCATAAATTTCTCCCCTTGGCCCAAATGCATACACAAACTATATTTCCTGAGTCAGTGAAAAGAAGACATCTGAGTTTCTCTGCAGCACTTACCATGTATAAGACTGTTACCAGATGAAACCAACGTGTCCCATAGGCACACATTTCTGAAGGGGAAAAAAAGTCATTATGGCTTGTTGAGAAGTGATTTATGGTGTGACATGACTCAGAGGGTGCTTGTGTTCTGTGTCAAAGCCTACAAGGTAGAACTGAACAAGGAGCCCTTGACTCTTTGCAGTCATTGGAGAGCACACGTAAAGACTTAAGAGCTTAATGCTTTCTGTGCTCTTTTGTCCTTCACAATGGAGACTATACTTTCTGCCTTTAAGACGTGTACTAATCCTAGGTCATACCATGAAATTATACAAGTTGTTCTTTTCTGAGAAAAATTATTACCTTGACTTTACTGAACATATTTCTCCCCTAGCAACAACAGCACCTCAGAACTAGTTGTATTTGGAATACACCTTGAAAAAAATGGTCAGCTGTTGACCATACCTTATACAAACTATAAGTTGGGAAACAAACGACTGAAGGAATGATGTTCAAAGAAACAACCTGTCAAGTCCAAGCTGTAACAAAGCTTATAATGCTGATCCTTGCAATGTCAGCCACACATTAATGCATGAAAGGCAGTGGGTTAATGGACATCAATTGGTAGCTTTGGTGAAATTTTTGATTGGTGATCTTTAAACACACCTGTTATCATTGGACTGTCCCGATGTGGCAACTAGACTTGAAGAGGTTATAAATGCAAAGTCACTTGTGGTTTTACTGTGACACTGCCAACTCTATTATAAACAAAACAAAAACACAGATGCAATCTTATTAGTTGTCATCTGCAACAAAAGTTACTATTAGTGTCATGTTACTGATAGCATACTGCAAGCAGTTTTTTAAAGTTTTAAAAGCTAGAAAACGGATATAAAACACAGCTTGAAGTCCAAAGGATGAAGTAATGAATTAAAAAAAACAGTATAAGAATATAATACAACAATTGAATTATATACATTAAAAAAACACATAGCATAGCATTAGCCTGAATTTCAAATTAAGCATGGTCTTTGTGTACAGTTAATTAGCAGTGAAAAAAAAAAAAAAGAGTGTACTTTTACTACGTCTTGGGGCTGTAAAGTCATTACTGTGAGTTCTGATTTTTAATTTTATCAAGGGTAATGCTGGTAGTATTTGTAATTACATTGTAGCTTATGGCTCTTCTACAATTACTTTTCCAAAAACATATTATTGAAACCATACATACTGGTAAAGTATGCTAATTAAAAAGCAGCAAAATCAAAAATGCCTCAGTGAAACTCTTACACTCTTGGCTTGCCTGAAATCTTGAAGACTCAAGTTTTGTCTATAAAAAGAATTAAAAAAAAGTTGTCTACGTACTTACCAGATAGGGCTTAGGATTTGAGGTGGTTTGGTTTACTTGCCAAATACTTAGAAATCCTTCACCATCAGCAACACCACACTGCAAGGAGTGAAATGCATTTATTTGCATAACTTATTGGTTACTGGATGTTTGCTTCATGACAGCAAACAGCTGAATTCAGGGAAAAAAAAAAACAACATACCAAACCCACGAAACCACTGCCTACACATCAAATATCAACAACAATGGTTTTCAGATAGAACAAGCAAATTAGAAGGCAATTCAGTTCAGCACTGATTGTTTAATGATTAATGATGGATGCTTTCCTACATGCCTAAACCTTTTCTGGAACTGAAAGCATTTTAAGTGTGGAAGCTTATCATTTGAATCCTGTTTTTAAACACTAAAGTCTACAGAGGAATCCTTACTCCCCGACTGTTTGAAAATGCTTAGTAAAGTAAGATGCATGACAGCATCTCATAAAAGCATGATTTTGAACACAATTGTGGGAAGACCATATTGTATCATGTATCATTAGTATACCATTAACAACTGAGCCAATTAACCCAAATGCATGGCAATTATACTGTATATTCCATACAGTTATAAATGTTTTACAAAATGTTTTTAGAAACATTTAGAATTATTTTTCATATTTTCTCTGTCTGCTCATGAGTCCTTCTTGAGTGACCTCCATGTGAACCAGCAGCGATAATTCATTCTTTTTAAAATTGATTCCCGTATGATGTTAGATTATAATATTTCAAACATAATCAAAACACTGATTAAAAAAAAAGAGGTTTTATGCTACCTGAAAAAAGATGTGATGGGAGAGATAAATGGGATAGATGCTGTTAAATGGGACAGATGCTGTTTCTAAATGTTGTTTCTTACAGTCATGCCAACTCCTTTAATTCACTTTTTATGCCCCTTAACTATAATGAAATTAAAAAGCTACATTTTATGTCAGTAAAATGCAGAGGACAAGACTTCTTGAAATAACAGAACGTACTATATGAAAAACTGAGGAGGTGGGTATTTCTCCCAATTCCCTTCTCTTTGTCCACCTTTTTCTGCAGTTTACCTCATGCTCATTTCTGGCCAAAGTATGTGGCTGTTTTGTAGTTTTTTTATTTCTCTCCACTGTAGATTTACTCTCTTTAACTAATGGATTGAAATTATCTTCTAGGTAACACATTCTGTCAAAACTTTATCATAGCCAGAAAGCAAGTACAAAGCACTTCTTGAACACCTAAACCTAGTCTGATACAAGTTTGCTTCTGCAAAATAGGTAAGTTCAATTTTTTTTAATGTTTAATTTAAAAACCCTCCAAGTAGAAACACAGATTTCAGAAAAGGGAGACAAGAAGACTGAAAATAGGGAAAAAAGGGGTATGTAATACTGAGAGTTGCTTAAAATGTAGTTAATAATAAAGACTAGCCAGAAATTAACAGACAGATAAGATGGCTTGACAGTCCCTGGAAGTTCCCTTTTGAGTGAATCACGTTAGACTTCCTTTATGGGGACAGCAGGAAGGAGGCTTCAGATACGTCTTGTAAACGATATCAGTTAAATTTTAGAGGGATTAAATGTGTGTGTGTGAGAGAGAGAGAGAGTTTTGAGACTGCTTAGACTATGAAGGGAATACATAGTTCTTTTAGGAAGGGACAGGTAAGAGAAGACAGTCAAGCTGATATAAATCAGTGCATTTCTCCTGCAATAGATTTTACTCTTGAGGTGTAAAGACAGTGGAGATTACTGAAAATCTTGCTTTGTATTAATATAACCCCACATGTATCAGCATGAAGCTGATAGAAAAGAAGGGAGTATAAAGGTCATTGTTTATTATAAAGCTTCCGTATGCAGCGAAAATGAAATCATACTGGTTATGCCATCTTACGAGTTTTGTGTGTTATCAATTAGAACTGTTTTAGAGGTCACAGCACTATCAAATGTGTTCTTTTATGAATAGTGAAATTTAAAATCCTAAATTGTACCTACCTTATTGCCCTGTGAATTGAAATACATTCTTGTAACCCTGGCATTCCCAGCCTGTCGGAAGCATACCAATTGCTGTGGCCTTGTCCACTCAAACATTCGAACACTACCATCTTGTGCTCCTGTAAGATCTGAGATCAAAAACAGATGTTCATTAATACAGAATAATATTAAAAAATATTTACTTCATACTGGCAATTCTGATTTACTTACAATACTGATGGACTGGATGTGAAGCCATTCTCTTGACATTATTCAGATTTCTTTTAATAAGCTTCATAAAAAAAATGAAATAAAAATAATTTTAAAGTAAAAATCAAGATAAGACACAAACACATTATTCAACTATTCTACTATATGTAAATGCCCCCCCCAGTTAAAAAGCTTGTAAACTAACATTATTTGTAGCTAATTATGTCTAGTTGTCTTTAGATTTTAGATTTTCGGTCATGAAATTTCAGATCATGTTATCTTCTATTGTACAGAGATCTGATGCAATAATTCTGATATTAGTCCCAAAGCAAGGTCTTTTTTTTTTTTTTTTTTTTTTTGAAAAACTACTAGTCCTAGCTCCTCAAAGGTCCCGTAAGAAAAACTTGACTGTCCCATTTTTTTTCTAAATTCCAATAATTCTATGCCACAATCTACACGAAAATACTTAGTTTTGTCAGGTCTTGGTCACTGCAGGCTTTTATGTCAACACTGAATTAACAGTAACATGATTTATATACTCCAGGACTTTACTAAATAATACAGCAAAAAAATAGTAATAGTGTCCAGAGCTGCATGAAACAAAAGTACTTACCACGCCAGCTCCAGTGCTAGTTTGACCACTGCCTAACCATGGCATAGATGAAGATGGTTGTATCTGATTCACTCCAAGAGATGGCGCAGTTGACTGTGTTAGTGTTGTGGTAGAACCACGAAAGTCAATATCATCAGAACTGTAAAAAACAAAACAAAACAAAACACGGCAGGTTTTGCTTTAAAAAAATGCTTCTTTGCTATCAATGTTGTTTGCTCATCTCATGGTTTAGAGCCCAATGGCAGTGGGTAGAGGAAGTAATTATAATGAGACAATAATTGCACAATTCCTACACTTACATTATACAAACATTTTCCAAATGCTCCAAATATATCAATTTATATTTATATCAATTTATATTTAATTTATATCAATTATTATCAATATATCAATTTTAAACCTCCACAGATGATTCCAACCATGGTAGATGCTGAGAATACAAGCTCCCTTGAGGAGAACGTTGCTGGTAAGAGTATGGACAAAAGGAAAATACAGCATCCAAAGTTGATGACCTGTGCATCTATTCTGTGCAATAAGGTGTAGCGCAAGTAAGTGCTTGCTGCAGCTGACACATTCATGCTTCTCACCATGATAATGGTAGTAGCTTACTGTAGTTCAGGCTGTTGCACTAGACAGCTATCACCAGCTACCACAAGTAGCCTCAACACTGCAACGATGCAACTGCAAGTGTTTCTGAGGTAGTGCTTCCTTTAGTAGCTTATGCATCACAGGAGTTTACTTCACTGAACAGCGCAGACAAGCCCAATATAGTTAAACCCCTCAAAATCTTATTTTTATCATGTGTAGAACATAGCAATATTCTTTTCCCTTCCCTCATCACTACTCCTTTGGAATGTAATCTAAAACCTACTGAAGATTATCCAATTAACATTATTTGTGTACAGTCAACATTTACTATAACTATATACCCAGCCTCACGGTAAACTCTTACTATAACCACAAAGAAATAATCCTACCTTTTAGACTCTCTGTCATATTCTTCCCCAATCCATATAAATGACTGAGCAGCAAGTAGAGCTGAAATATCAAGTTCTTGAACATCGTGTGTAGATGCCAAAACAATTTCATTGCTGTTTGCCTATGCAGAACAAATTAAAAACTTATACTAACTTTAATTAGGATTTATTGCACATCCTAGTAATATTTAAGGCTTACCTTATTAACTGCAAATGCCATTATCATATCTGATTCTTTGTGAATGATTTTTGCTTTTCCTCCAGGGTAGCCAAGATCTGCTTCAACCTACAAAACATTTATGAGAAATTTTACTTAGAGTGAAAATCCATTTTGTAGTGGTACATTCAGACTGCAAAAGTCGATACAAAATTCATGCAAGAAAAGTTCAGTGGCCTCAGCATTGTTTAGGAAGCAAACTTTAGAATTATCATACGCTTTGGTGATCTAAAAGTCAGAAGTTATGTCTGAGTGTAAGAAACACAAAGTTGTGTGTGCAACACTGTTTACAAGGAGTTCACTCATCCCAATTATAGGACATCCAAAGTTAATTCATTCACTGATTAAAAGCCTGCCACACAGACTACACAGAACACATAGCTTCTGTTAGTCACATTAGAGAAAGAAAAGCCAGTTCCACAGAACTTTTAAGAATGTGCTGGAGGTTTGGGAGAAGGGATACTACCTTGTTTTTGTGATCTTCTGCTACGCAGTTTTGTTTGACCTGCTCCACACGATCTTCTACAGACTACATAACATCACACAGTCACAAACACAAAACACATGCACAAACAAATATAAAAAAGAATGAAACATTCCAAACTAGATTTTAAAGGCCACTCTGTCAGCAAATGATGACAAATGTATTATTAACTTCTTATAAAAGGCACAGGAACTATGACAGCAATCTAAACAAACTCACTTAAAATGTAATGCCTCCTAGATGAACACAAAATGTATGATATAGCAAATAAATGGAGGAGTAATACACACACAAACTCCATACTTACAAGAAACCTTAAAGATATTAAATAGTATAGTTATTCTGTATGGTACTGGTGTTGGTTAAAATTTACAATTACAACTCATTACAGTTGTAACTGGTACAATTCATAAAACCCCATATTATATATTATTATATAATATTACTTTTATATGTATATATTACTCATGCATATATACATATACACAAAGTAATAGCTCAACGAAATTTACTTTTCAATATGACAACAAAAAATATATGAATACTCAAGTTTATTTACTTGTTACCTTTATTGTAAATGTTATTTTTCTTTACTAGGACAGTATTCAAATACATAAAGGTAAGGTGAAATATGTCTTGTCTAAAAATATTTGGTTCGGTTAGTATTTCAATAAACAACATGATAGTCATGTTGACTAAATGAAAAACACTGTAAAATGAAAGAAATTGAAATGCCAACAAAAATTGAAAGAAAATTTAAAAGATACTGAAGAGACTGAAGAACAGTTATAACTGAACTTTCTTAAAAAAAAAATAAAATAAAGTTATATGCTTTGTTTACCTCACTTTGCTTTCTTTTCTTTGTGAATATGTATCTTACGAAGGTCTCCTGAAGAAGTTCTTGCTTCACAAGAAAATGCCATAGCCTTTTTGCTGGAAGAGCTGAATAATCCTTTGATCTGGATGATGCAGGAAAAAGAAAAAGACTTCTGTTTATTTAAAGGTAGATAACATCCCCCCATCCATCCCTAAATTTGGAGAATGACTCCAAATTACTATAAATGAAATTCCAAATTTAAATTCTAATTTGTACATGGCAAATATCAAGGGATGTATTTTTTTCTTTTTACATTTGTTAGAATATCTTAAAATCCTACAGTACCAACCATGCAAATTATATATCTCATATTTAGTCACATATAGTTAACAAAACAAATTTTTTTTTTTTTTTAGTATATGGAAAAAAGCAAAACTATTTTTGAGTTGGAAATATCCTTCAACATCTGCATTTAAAGATACCTGCAAGCATGACACTGGTCCAACATAGGAGGATTGACTTTATAAGGACTGTACTGCAACTCTTTTTCTCTTCTCCTATTGACATCTGCATATACTATATAACTTTTGTTGCTGAGGTAGGGTGGGAGATAGCTACTACTGGAGGAGTAGCAAAAGAGGTTGAATAGGGTCTTCCTAGCAGGAGCTAATGCCCTCGATTTGTAGTCCTCCAAGAACTGCTCTTTCCTTCTTATTTTCCTTTCTTAATGCAGCTGAGAAAAGTGCAGCAGAATAAGAAAAGCAGCTGCAGGAGATGGCTGCATAAGAAGTCACATAGGGACATAGGAAAATGGTTTCTGTAAAGCATTGTCTGGAACTAAAATCTAGCTAAGCTTCATTTGGCTGTTTAGCTTTAGGGGGAAGTAATCTTTAATATGTCTATGGTCAAGGAATGTGTTTTTTCTTCTAGGGAAAAAATATTTACTTGAATGGTGTATTTTCAGGTTCAATCATTGCTTTATTGCGGAGAATAGCCGGTCCTGCACCTACTCCAAGGTCACTAGGATAAGTGTTAATGTAGTTTGGCGGTGGGCCTTCAAACTGGTCCATTCTGTCTTGAAGAATCTGTTCCCAGTGTTCCAAATTTTTTATTACAGCAATGCCTAACGGTGATGTTACAGGTAGATCTAAACAGAAATATTAAAAAAGTAAGACTTAGAGAAAAAATAATATAACTTACAGCACATATTAAAAAAAAGTAGAATAATAGTAATTAAAAAAAATCTTCATAGAAAATGTATTTGTTTGCAACTGTCACAAATAGTGTTTTAAATTATATACATTTTAAAATAAAAAGTAAAATAAATGTATTTAAAAGTAAAGTCTGACAGAAAGACACTTGTTAAGAAAACTAAAATGTTAAGCTGAATTTCACGTACCAATGAATTCCAGACCAGCAATAGGAAAGAAGTTCTTAACATTGTGCAGAACTAGTTTTACCATTGTCAGATGCAGAAGAGCCCAGCTGTATAAAAAGAATAGTTTTAGTTGTGCTAAAACAACACTAACATATCTGTCTGCAGAACAGATTTTTTTTTCCTTCTATCTAATACACAGGTGAGAAAAACAGCAGAGATGGTTCACCAAGGTTTTTAAATTTAACAGACACGTAAAGAAAGACATATCTATCAACTACTCAATTTAAGGCTGTCTCCCCCCCCATAACAGTCAGCATCACTTTCTCTTTATAAATTTAAGATTATTGAATTATTTTCCATAAAAAACATATCATATAAAAGAGTGTGCACATGTGAGCCTCTGCAAGAATGTGAATTAAGTACAAGCCTCCTGAAATACTTCCTGAAATTCTCCAGTTAAATCAAAATGAAACAGACAAGCAATTGCTTGAATTTGGTATTCATGCTAGAAGTTTTCCCAAGTAAAAGAGTCTCACAGGTACTAAAATTACAAAGCCTGTAGAGTGTAAGGACTAAAGAGAGAATTGAAAAGTAGAACAGATTTTAAAAAGACATATTTTTTTCTCCACTTTTATAATGCTAAGTTCATCTGTTTTATTCCATTTTATCTTGCAACATTTTCTCTTTAAGTGTTCTACTTAATCTGTCTGTAATTCAAGAACTAAGGATCAATCACACTTGAATCAGTTTTCTGAAACATCAGTCTAGAGCTGGCATTGTAGTAGCTCATGTTCCTTGTGTCTTAAAGATGACAGGTATTACTTGTCTTCTTCTTCGGGTATTTCTTGTTTATTTCCCTTCCCACCAAGAAAATCCAAAACACATCTCTGACTTGCTAATTCCAATTTCTTCGGGAAAGCAAACGGGGAAATGTTTGTTACTGTGATCAAAATTTGTTGCTCCTGTAATCCCAGTGACAGCGGTATATCTAACCATGGCACTAAAAATACTCAACTGAACCTGTGGAGTGTGTAGAAGACCTGTATGTTCTTTAATTTGGAAGAGAAGGTAAGCACGTGACATTATTATTCTAAAACAGTAGCAATCTCTTCTAACCTGTAAGAATTGGCATCTTTGTGTTCCTGGATCTGTATGTCAGAGAGGAAAGCATCATCCTCTTCCTCATCACTATGAATGCTTTCATCAGAATCATATATTACACCGCTGTCTGACAAAGGAAGAAATGGCTGCAATACAAAATAGAAGTCTGCTTTAAAAGTAGTTTTCTGATCTCTTTAAACTCTTCTAGTTTAGGTATCATTTAAACTCTTTGACAATGACAACAACTTAACATATAAATAAGGTTCCCTAAAAAAAAAACAACAAACAAGTAGCAGCAGGAACAGTGTTTATCTCTATTATAAGCAAGAGCCCTGTTTTGAAAGTTAAGTAACAGATCTGAGGCAAGTAACAGACTTGAGACTCTATCTTTTATTAAGATAAAGCTTTTTAAGATGATGCAGCTTACTATGAAGAGCACTGAAAAATTTCACATTATTTTTGTCCTATAGAACTTAAGGGAGTAGAAATACTCTTTTGTGAACTGTAACTTCATAAAAGTAACTGTAACTGTAACTGTCTACAACCTCCTCACGAGGGGGAGTGGAGAGGAAGGCCCTGACCTATTCTCCATAATCACCAGTGACAGGACCCGAGGGAATGGTGTCAATCTGAGGCAGGGGAGGTTTAGGCTGGACAGCAGGAAGAGGTTCTTCGCCGAGAGGGTGGTTGCACACTGCAACAGGCTCCCCAGTGAAGTAGCCACTGCACCAAGCCTGTCTGAATTTAAGAAGCATTTGGACTGTGCACTTAGACACCTGGCCTAAAATTTTGGGCAGACCTGTGCGGTGCCAGGAGCTGGACTTGATGATCCTTATGGGTCCCTTCCAACTCGGGATATTCTATGATTCTATGAACTTATATTTTCCATTTTAAATTACCTTTGCCATAAAGTAGTCCCACATGCTGAGTTCTGGAGGGATGAATTTTTCTTTGTAAGAGGGTCTTTCTGCAGGCACAGGTGGTGGTACAGTGCTGTCTTTTACTGGTCTTCCTGGCACGAGCATTCTCATATTAAAACGACGACGATGTTTATCCATTTCTTCTGAAGGAAGAGGCGGTGCTAAACTCAGATAATTTGAAAAGCTGATGTTAACATCGCATCTTGCAAAGTAGTTGTATTTTATAATTGAAGAATATTAAAATATTATTATTGGTACTAACTTCTACCAATTCAGGAATCAAAGCCAGCCTAAATAAATTAAGTGTAATCATACAAAAAGTTCCGTTATGATAAATTCAATAACCGTAGCATTGGGTGTATCATAAGAAATACGTTTTGTTATCTGGATGAAGTTTTCAGTAGATGTAGCATTTAGCTTCTCAAGAAAGAAAAATTAAGATATTCTGTTCAGAAATAGAAGCAATATATAAAATTTCACTAAACAGTAAACTGCACAATCAGCATTAGTGGTTCAAAATATAAGTCAAGGAACTCTTAAGATAGCAAAAAGAATTTGAGTAGTCTTTGTGACAACTGAAGTCTATTGCAAAATGTTATGATTTAGACCATCTTAATAGTTATCAAAATATAAATGTGGAATTAGTCTTTTAAAGTGTCATTAAGCAGGTAACATTGAAGATTACACTTACTTTATTATAAAGGAGGTAGATATTAAAAAACTTTTTTTTAGAAGCCATCACTAGCATTCATCTACACTGCAAGTTTTTACAAACCTTTATTAACATCCTCTGAAACATCAGAAACTGTAGCAGCTTGTAGGTTAAAGGAAAACAAAATACATCTTAAAGAAAATATGACTTCTTATAAAAAGTTGTTTATATTAACACATTGTCAAAATAAATGATCATTCCTAAAATGATTATTCTCAAATAAACTTAATTTACTCCATAAAAGAGAAATAAGTTATGAATACTTACAATGATGCAATTCAGAATGTTAATTGACCAATGGTGACTGTATGATAATGTCATCAATGACAGCAATTATTGAGATTAGAAGTAACTTGTTTCCAAGTTACTGCAATAGTTATACATGTACAGTAGGGCTTACCTCTCACATACAGAAAACCTAGGTATTAGCACTGATTTATACCATCTATTCTTCACTAAAAATAATGACTGAAAGCACTGAAAAGTGTTATAAGCAAGCACCTAATAGTAGTTTCATAAAGAAATATGATTAGTACGTTTGTTTGAATCAAAACATCTGAGTTAAAATTACTCATCACTAATTATTTTTTTGGTAGTTTAATATCAAATGCAAGTTTGAGACACAAAAGTACTGGCAATTCCATTCTAAGTGCCATCAGTTCTTACATTAAGAAAAATAATGGTGTATACTAATAATTCTGAAACTTTTATACTGGGAAATACACAGAGCAATCCACGTGCAGGTTGCTTACCATGCTTCTGGGATACATTCCCTGTGTCACAACACTGATTTCTTCACTACTTGTCAAAACTACTTGGTGTGATGGCTGACTGTTAACAATATTGTTGTTATCTTGCTGTTTAAGCACTTTGCTTTACCTTGAACTGAAATTTTTCATCGTTGTTTTAGTAAAACTGAAGGAAAAATCCCAAGAAAACTATGTTGTGTGTAAAAGTAATTAAATGCAGAAGTCTATATCCAAGACTTTCTATATTCATTCTAAGTAGAGTTAAAAAAAAAATAAAAATAAAAACTCTACGCCATTGACATTCTTGTTTTTTGTGACAACAGTCAGTCACAAAGATGAAGTCTGGATTTTTTTTTTTAACCTAACAAGTGCTCAGTCTTCAAGTCCTGATTAAAATTAATACCGCTACTACAGTTAAATTTTCAGGCCAAATTAAAAAGTTGCCTTCTGAGTAAATGCATGGTCTGTTCTGAAAGTAGAAGGACTAATTTAAAAAAAAAAAAAATATTAATGAGAATAGAACAAACAATTAGAATTTTTCACAGTAGCACCCTTCCGCATCTACACACTGCTGCCAATGAGTTTTCCAGTTTTCGTACGCCTCCAGGAACGCCTGGACCGGAATGCTGTTTAGCTCCCTCGTCACGGTCTCTTGAAGCGCCTCTGCCGATGCGTGATGCTTCCCCTTGAGCGTCGATTTTATTCTCGGGAATAGAAAAAGTCTGGTGGGGTCAAGTCGGGGCAGTGGGGGGACTGAGGCAGCGTTGCCACCTTGTGGGCAAGATACTCCACTACGCAGAACGCTGTGTGGCTCGGCACGTTGTCATGGTGCAGCCGCCAATTGTTGACGATGGCTGGGCGGACACGAGCAATGCGTTTTCGCAGTCTTGTGAGGACTTCCACGTAAATTTTTCACTCGTGACACATTTTCATTGGTCTTGCTGGTCAAAGGGCGTCTGGAGCAGTCGTCGTCTTCCACTCTTTCCCTACCTTCTCGGAACAGCTTGTGCCACTCAAAAACACCCGATCTACCCATGGCAGCATCACCGTAGGCCTCCTTAATCATGTCGTGAGTCTCTTTGCCCGTTTTACCAAGCTTTACACAAAATTTTATTGCGTATCGCTGCTTCAGTAAACACTCCATGATTCTCCGTGACGAGGCGTTTCGACAGGTGTTCACAGTACGAGTGACCTGCTCTCTTCAACAGCCGACAGCTGACTGCTGATTTTTCCCAGCATTCCCAATATCCCCCTCCACCGATCCTGTGCGCGCAGACCGTCTCTTGTCTGCCCATTTGCCCAGGAAAAAGCAAGTCCTACTACTCTCAGAACAGACTATGTACCTCTATTGTTTTAATGGTAAATTCAAAATAAGCTGGGTGCCATTACAAAGGACAACTGTGAGAAAGACTAACATTGTTTTGGATTTTTTACTAACATAACAGATTTCTTGCCCATAAATACTTAAAATAATGCTTACTTGTTTTTTTGTGTTTAAAAATCTTCTCTAATAAGTTACTAAAAGTTACAAAATACAAATCATTAGTATGACCTTTAAACAGAGTACCTGGAATATTTTCTGATTGTCTTCGAGGTTTTACAAGCAGTTTCACTCCGCCACCAAAAACGGCAGCCCACATTCGGCTGTTCAGTGGATGGGCTGCTAGTCGAAATAATTCGTTACATGAATTGGTTGCCATGGCATGTATAAGCAGACTCAGGTAGACAGCTACAACAGCTTCACAAAGAAGAATGTTTAACTTTGGTTGATCTTCATCCTGAGCTGAACTTAAAAGATTTATAAGTGAACTCACACCTGCAAAGAGAAGAGGAAAAGTTCTGCATTAAATGAGTAGGTTTACAAACAGGGAAAAAGTCAATGTGACATCTCTACTTTTTATGGTAAACAGATTAATAGCCACTTGATACTTTTATTTGGATGAAACATACTATTATTATTTTTCTTAAAATCATAAAGATTGAAAGAAAAAACCCTTCTTTAGTCTGGGACTTCTGACTTGTGTCTCAGTTCAGTTTGCCTGTGAAACTGATGCCTCCTGCACTATTGCCAGAGTTGACTTCAAAATACTAAATCTATGTCAGTACATCAAAAGTAGCTGTTTTGACAGCTACAGCAAGTAAAGCATGTATGTAAGACAGTACTGTTTAAACAGCTAATGGAAAAGCTTTGCTTGGGGGTGAGAAAGACTGGAAGAAAACATTTTAGGACAACAAAGTAACAGCTTACAGACTTTATCATGAGGATCATCATCTCTTCTTTGAATAAGGTTTTGCAATAAAGTTTTTTTTTTTTTTGTTTTGATATGTGAAGAAGCTAAAGGCTGTTACTAATTTGAGAACTAAATACAAAACACTTATCCATCATTGATCATCCATCATTTCATCCAGATTTGGTTGAAAGATTAGCATCAAGTTGTACTGTAAGTTATTATACAAGTATTACAGAACAGTGAGAAAATATTGAAATGTGGAGCTTGTCCAGTGGGTGGTGTTTAAAATAACCATTATTTTTGCCTCACCAGGCCACTGAGCAGGAGACGAATTTGGAGTTGCATGCTCTTCAATACTTTCTGTCCTCAGTCGGCGTCGATCACTCAAAAGCAGTCCTTGATAAACCATCCCTGTAAACTGATTTGCTTCTGTTTGACTGCTAAATACAAATCAATTTGTTTTTTTTTCTGATGAGAAAGGATTTTAGAATATTTTTTCAATCAAGTATAGTACATTTCTCATGTTAGTTAGAAAATGCAACATTTAAAATTCTACAAGATTAAGTAAAGAGTTATATAATTTCATGGAATGCAAAATGTTTTTTTTAAATTAAAACTTTGTATGCTTTACAGCTTTCTCTTCCAGTTTTAGTTTTAAATATACATTTTCTGAAACCTGACTTAAGTTAGGCTCAAATATTTCCTGCACACCCCTATACAGCAATGATGTGCTGTGAAAACCAGCACTCAAATGTTCTCTCAGAAGTATCCTAAGAGTGACAGCAGATTGTCCTGTTATTTGTTGGAAAAAAACAACTGCTGTTATTTTATCTGTATAAAACTGATTTGGAGTATCAAAGCTAACAAAATGTAAGCTGTATAATTATCTACAGCCATACACAGTAATTTAATCACTTTTCTTAGACACAAGCATGAAGAATTTCCATTTTGGATGCACAAAGTATACTCCAAATGTAGGACTCTAAGAAAACTTCTATTTGTACCTGTAACTGTGGCTGTCACACAGTGCTTGATAAATGGATGCAGAAAGTGAAGCTGCTAAAGAATGAAGCGTGTGCACCTAAAATAAAAACAGCTGGTAAATTATATATAAATTATACATAAATGGTGTGTAAAGCATATTTCTTTCTAAACAGCATTTAAAAATGTGTTATGCAGAAATCTCCCAGTTTTAAACCAAGTGCAGGAAATGGTAATTAAAAATAGCCCTAGGTTTACAATACAGTATTTTAAAAATTCAACTGGTTGATGGAGATTAGTCAATAACAGTCAAAATCTAAACATACATATTCTAATATTATGCCTTCTAATATTATGTCAAGATAATTGATTATATAGAACTCTCACAATATTATAATAATGATTTCTATAGTAGGAATGGTTCTTGGAAGCCATATTATATGACATCATAGCTCAATATAGTATTAGTTGCTTCATATGGGTAATACAAAAGTTTGTGTAATAATTGTATGATTATTTTATTTTATATATAATCTGGTTTTCACCTCAGTCATATGCTTAATTTTTTTTAAAAGTCTCTCAGTAACAAGAATAGTACTCTGTTATTGCCTTGCAATGCAGCAGAAATGCTCCAGTTCTTAAATAGAAGAAGAAATGCAAAAATTTCTTGGAAAGTCTGATGGAATCCAAAGTGTGATGAAAATGGAAATGTGAAACTGCTAAAAATGTAAGCCTGTAAGCTTTTTTTAAAATCAATTCTTTGTTTCCATCTTTTCCTACCATCTATTTAATAAGATGTTAGATCTCAGATTAAAGATATAGATTATCTAAAGAGTTTTGCAGTTAGTAAGTGTCAGTTTTCTCTGAATTCTCTTTTAAATAAAAATGCATGTGAAATTAGAGTTTTTAGAGTTAAAAAGGTGCTTATTATTGCATAATGAGTAAATGAGAAATAAATTACATTGGGTTACAGTTTTAGAAATCTTTGACTTGCAATGGGACAACCCACTTAGTTTCCTATTTCTTCTCTACTTTCATCTAGTCAATAGAAAATCAAATT
The DNA here is from genome assembly GCF_964035555.1 of Netta rufina. NCBI lineage: Eukaryota > Metazoa > Chordata > Aves > Anseriformes > Anatidae > Netta > Netta rufina. The sequence continues at coordinate 1,087,295 of NC_140134.1, forward strand.
CATTTAATGACTATGAGTACTGATCTAAATGCACAACCTAATGATTTAGCATCTTACTAATTAACAATGCAATAGTCTTGGGCTCTTTGGCTTTTTTCTCCGTCTACTTAATGAATCTGAACAGACTTTATTCACTGTAGGGTATGGAGCCAGATAAAGTAATTCATCACAATTCCAGGAAAATCAGTACAACTGGAGAAATTTGTGCTGGAGTAAGATTTATAGTTACTATACTAAGAGAAAGCTATATCTTACAGCCTCCCATTTCTACTTTCATAATCTCCCTACCAGATTTACCTTGGATGATGACAGTTATAGGATCATGATTAAGAGCAAGAATTCAGTACTTTAGTGAACATCCAAACTTGGAATATTTTCCTGAGAATGACTGACCAGAATTTGGATGAAAGAGAACTAACTAGATTCCAATATATGTCAGAAAACACGTGGTTATCTACCATTTTCAGTTCATTAGGCTTAAGTGAGAAGGCCATTATTGTGAAAGGGGTAAGTGCTGAAAAGTTAACTCATATACTATTTTTGTGGGCGTATTTTAATGCCACTTTATAAATAATAATTTAGCCTTTTCTGAGAACTGTTTTCGTTACCTTAACGTCTTCAATATTAGGATGTGGTGGCGATTTCATCTGCACAATAGTGTAAAGAATATCATGGATGTGGTTGTTTAAATACAGCACAGGATTAGCTATCACAGTTTTCGTGGATGCTATGCTTGCAGAAAGCAATGGTAGCGTTGTGGGTAATGGAAGTGGAGACTGAAGTTGTTTTACGGTAGTTTCCTGTTTAAAATAAAAGATTGCATTTAAAATGGTTACTATGAGAATAAACAAACAACAACAACAAAAAACAGTAATTTTATTTATACTTTTTCCAGGGTTATTTATTCTCTTTCACTGACATCTACTCAGTTAATTCTTATTTACTGCAAGAACACAAATGACCTTATAGCCAAGTTTGCTAGAACACTTTTTGATTTAGTGCAGGAGAAGTATTTTTATGTAGTTCATTAAGGAGTGTTGGGATTGTCTACTTAGAAACAGTAACTAGATGTGCATTTGCAGTAAGTAGCATGGGTTGACATAGTAGTGACTGATCTGAGTTTAATAATAAAAGCCAAATTCGCACTAATCTGCATTTCTCAAGTGGAAAAGAACAGGGTTTTTGTCATCCCTTCTCCCCCCCCCCTTTTAAAATGACAGACTAAGTCCACCACCACCAAAACAGTCAACTATTGCTCCTGTTTTAAACGTGAAGAACCTGGGACTGGAGCCAGTTAAGTGATTTGCCCATTATCAGAGTATTTGCTCAGACTAGTCACTAACATTTGCTGGAAAATATCTATTCTGTATGAAATAAATGTAGAAAATGCCATAATATAGTAAAAGGGTGCACTACACCGTCTGACTTGGTATTATTTGTTGAGCCTTGACACTAAGATCTCACCCCTTATAGCCCCCTTGCATTGATTTGCAGTGGTGTAGAGAATGAGATTTTATCATACTTCATCAACTGTGAATTTAACTTACAGTTTTGATCACAATATTCTAAGGGCCTATATAATAATTTCATTGCAACATAAATATAATGCTGCAGCTACTATATATACAGCAAAATTTATGTACCATAATTACAGGTAACGTAATCCCCTAACAGATTCTGAAGAACCAGGATGCGGATACACAAAACTCTAATATACCAAGTTCTCACCCCAAACACATTAGACTTGCAGAACATGAGGTATCTATCTAGGCACAAACATAAGCATTTGACAAAACTGTCAGTCCAGAACTGTTCAGACTTGTTAAAGGAAATTAGTTTAATTTGCTTTACCTGCTGTGACTCTTGCAGCAAAAATTTCAGCTCCATTCTTACAGATGCTAAACCACCACCTTGTGCCCCATGAAGACTACAATAACTTAGAAAAACTCTTAGAAGAGCTTGGTTCTTCTGCAGCCACCACTTCCGTCTTTCAGCATGTTCTCGTTTTGCTTGTAACCTACGTCGTTCTATCTGGTGCCGTTCATAGGAACCAATGTCTGGCTTATCCATAATATCCTCATGATCGAGTAGATCCCCATTTACTTTGGTATATGTTTTACAGTAGTCTTTGCCACCTGCTTCATGGTTGCATATTTCATGCATAGCAGCAATCTCTTTTTCAAGCCAGTTGTACAGCTGAAATCGGAGTTTTCCTCCATCTACCTCATAACCTGTAGCCAAAGTCCTCAGTTCAGTCATTAGGATCTTCAAACAGGCTCTGAACTTGAGTTGTTCAGCAATAACATCAACCTCAGTGTCTCCAATATCAGAAATCTCTCCATGTGGTGTTTGTGAGACGTTAATGTCTGAGGTTTTCTTATCTTGTTCTTCATTCTCAGAACTGGATTTTGAATTTTTCATCATTATGCCAACATCCTTATCCTCATCGTCTGACTCACTTTTGTCTTCATCCCAGTCAAGGGTAAGAGGCTCATCATCAAATTTTACTGCTGGCTGACTCCAGTCAAATTGTGCTGAAGATTCAACAGTACCCTCCAGCTCAAAGGAAGTTGAAATTGGCTTTGACCAGTCTATAGCACCACTTCCAGCACCACCCCATAGGGCTTTGGAATCTTGAATACCAGCCTGTATTGGAGGACTAGATACATCTTTTTCTGTAGGTATAGTAGACTTTTTTCTTATTTTGGGAATTTTGGAAAGAACTTCAAGGGCTAGTACAGGACAACCCACTTTAAAGTGAGCATTTGCAGTAGTGAAGAATAATTTTCTTTCTATAAGATTAATTTTATCAACAAAGCTTTTTTCAGTTTTTAGACCTAAGGTGGCCAAAGTCCCCTCTGGTGAGCTGAAGTATCTTCGGATGAGCAAAGGGTGGGTCCGAAGATAATTGTAAAAACTGAATACCACAGGATTGCATGACTTGACAATAACTAAGGAATTAAACAGATATGACATCTATTGACAATGGCTTTCAAATGGTATTATTTTGCTTTGCAGTATTTCCTGCATTACAAAGATGTATCAAAACACAAAACCAAAGACAGTTTGGGGTCTAGTTGCCAAAACAAAGCAAAAGTATTACTTACTCCCCACAAAAAAAGATTAAAGATATGAGTTGGATGAGTAGAAAGATAAGAAATACTCACATTTGCTTCGCTGCTATATTCCACTCATCTAAGCCTACAAGAAGCTGATAAGGCCAGATGGATATTTTCCTAGGGTAGGGAATATACTATAGAAATGTATGGAGCCACCTCTCTGTCACTTAACATTAATCTCAAAAGAGACGGGATAGGAAGCCCTGCTTGACAATGGTGATTCCTAGAAGCAAGAATGAGAACTTGAAGTCTGCTGGAAAAGACTAGCCAGCACTAAGTAGTAGAGAGGTATTGTAGGGAAGTACCAAACAAGGAAGGCCCTCCAGAGTTTATCTGACAGCAAAACTAAGTTCAATACAGGGGGATTGGAGAGAAGCCCCTGGAAGAAATTGGGGAAAAAAAATGAAGAAGAAATTGAGTGGGCTAGTATATAATCCAATTAATGATTTCAGCATAATCGCATTTCAAGAAAAGGGAGTATGTGCATACACAGAAAGTATTACCCCTTCTCTACTCTGTCTTAGAGAATTCCATCACACTAATGTTTTCTCCTTACCTGGGTTTTCATCGTCATCTTTAGGTGTTTGTTCCAATAAAGTGTCCAGTGCTCTAGTGTAATCTTTCATTATCCAGTATGCAATGCTTCTCAGAAATGGATCGGAATGCAACTTAGTACAGCTGAACCCAGTTCCATCTTTATGGCAACCCAAAATTTTTTCATGAAGAATGGAGGTGTATGTGGCAGAGGTTTCAAACTCTGATTCGTATAAACGAGCAATAACCATAGCCAACTGGATGTCTTCCATTTTCTCAAGGCACACCTATGATAAGAAAGGTGGGAAAAGGTCTCTTTATAATGAAAAGGTTGTTTTTTAAAACAACAATGAAGTGAATAGCAATATATTTTTACAGAACAGATTTTTTATCTCATATCTGATCTTTTGTGTATATATTGATTTTTGAGTCAAAAATGTGGTGAGATATATCCAAATGACATTTTCTTCCATGTTTGGGAAGAGGTGATCTGACTTCTATTTCAGCAATTCTAGTATGCATGGCAGTGCATCAGCATGACAAAAAAAATAATATACCAGTAGTAAAGGTAAAGACGTTATAGCTAGTTGAATAAACTTAGCTTTCAACTTTAATGTTAGCACATCACTGGAAAGATTTTCTTCCACTGACTCATCTGCAGAAATGTACTTTCACAGGTAAAGACTCACTGACTGCATACAATAGGAAGGATAAATAAAAGTTCTCTAATTTCTTTTATCTCCTGAGATATGTTGCCTAAGTTATGACCCTGCTGACAACTCTCACCTCCCTTTTGGCAGGAAATATCACTGCTCCACTAAAAAGGGATTATCAGGATGCTTCAAAAGAGCTCTCTGATTTCCTTTTTATTTTTTATTTTTTTAACTTGATGTTCTAACATTAGGAAATGCAGAATAGTTGGAAACTGAACAGAGCATTGCAACAACTTAATTACAACAAACCAAAGTTTTGCCAGTGGGTTTATGACTGCTCTTCCCAGGAGCCATTCTACTGAGAACTGATGTATTTGAATACTTCTGGCCTTCAGATTATCTTCTAAGCTGTTTTTAACAGTAGTGTGAAAGTAAATGGCATGTCTACAGGGCACAAGGGGGTCATGTATAGACATCCCCTTTCTGCTGCCACACTGTGAAGAAGATCAGCAGAACAGCTTTTAAGGATGCAGTTACGAAGTTCAAAGTAGAAACTGAAACATAATTTCTCAAAAGCTAATACCTCTATAGCATCTTTCAGTGAACCTGCTAACAAGAAAAATGCAGCTGATTGTTCAAAGCGTTGTTTCCCCAACAAAGCAAAAGCATTTTTTAAAGCAGCTTTTCGCCATCTGTCTTCACTGAAGTTGTGGCTGAAAAAGGCAGTCATCTTTTCATCATGCTGGGACCTGCATAAAGAAATGTAATATATACAACTTATTATATAACCTTAGGATACAATCAATTGAACAACACCAATTAAACTCTAATCCTGAATGAGTTCTGTTTCGCATTCCTGGTTCAATTATGATTTAATCAAACTTACAGCTAGTAGAACTCACCTAAACAGACCCCACACCACTGCCTTTTTCTTCATAGCAAGATAAAAAAGTGCAGCATCTAAGGCATCATTGTTCCTCTGGAATGAAGCTTTTGCAACCTATAAGTAAAAGTAAGCAAAACCTATAAGTAAGCAAAATCTAGTATTATTACTGCAAATATAAAACTTGCTTTTAACCTAAGGACGTATGTTCTCTGTCAGAGAGGATGGTCTGGGTAACTATTTACATAAAGCAACAGTAATTTCTTTCAGAATGTTTTGCAGAAACTGATTTTTTGATAGGTGACAGCTCATTACACAGTTAATGTTCTTAAGGTTCAGAAAAACAGCACTACTGCAGATATTAACACCTCCCCCCCACCACTACAGTGGGACGTTACAACCATGAAAATAAAAATCTTTTCATCAAAAGTGTTACAGTAGCTCATACTATTAGGAGAAGTTCCTCTTGCAATTCATTATTTACATATTTGTAAGCTAATACAAGTATTTCTTTAATGACCTTTTTTTTTTTTTTTTTTTTTCCCCTGTATAGGACTAGGCAATGTAACTGCATTAGCTTTAGAGGACTAGAATAATTAAGTTTTGCTCCTGGATTCAACAAATATTCTGTAACACTAAAATAAATTATTTTTACAACCTCTGAAATTTAGTAAACTATGAAGTTCCACAAACAACTCAAAGAGTACATTAATTGTTGTAATTCAGAGCAAAGACAAATAATCAAATAAATCAAATCCATCAAACTTGATAAGAAAGCTGAAAATCTTATTAAATTAAGAATTTAAATCTCTTGGATACCTACAGGAAACATTTTAAAATAATATCTAAAAAATATACTGCATTTTATCTATTATTAGAACTCCCACAAAAAAGCTCTGCATGAAAATAGGATTTGATGTTATTTTGGTTTTATATAATACAGGTGTATATTTCTATAAAACACTATTTTTGTGACTCTCCAGAAAGGAGTAAAAGCTGCACTTATTTTCTGCTCAGGCCTTTTATGTTCTGTACTATTTTATTATCAAACCCAACAGAATTTACAAGAGGATTTTTTATGCATTTTGAAAATGAAATGGTTATTTCTTAAATAAGACTCATTATTGAATAATTTCCTGTTTCATCAATAGATACATGCTGTCACATATATCTGAAGAAGGATTGTTCTTAAAATAGAGTAATATAATCTTAAACATACTGTGAAATGTGGGGGAAATGATTAGGTCTTCCAGAAATGGCTTTCCTAACTCAAATGTGGTAAATCAGAACTGCCAACATTATCTAACACTACTAATGTTTTGGTGCTGGATATGGAAAAAAACAAACAACTGTTAAAATAGTAGCTGGGCTGCAGTACAAAGGGATCTGCTCTACACAAGTCATCCTAAGTATCTGTTAGAGCATAACAGCACATAACTATATTTGTAAGCAATAAAAATACCTTCTCAATACACCTTCGGAGTGTGTTGATATTCCTGACCCACCAACCTATACCCATAGCTCTTAATTCAGACCACTGTGGGTCTCCCTTCTGGATAGCTGGAATCATGTTGATCAACTCCTCCTCCGCCTCAGAATGAAAAGCCCATGCAAAATGACAGGTAGATAGGCCTAAACAATAACATAATAAAATTCAGAAAATTAAAACTTGTTAATAAACAAATGGAATATGTTAGAGGCAAATTTTTTTTTGCAAAGGGAGTTTTGCAAAGAGTGTTGGTAGATGTCAGAGCGACTGTTTGTCACAACTGTTCAAGAAAGAGTGGAAGCATCTTTTTTCTTTCTCTGTGAAATACATGCTTCCCTTCGGTGCTTCCTCCATTCCTTTCCAGCAACCTGTTTATATACGTTCTTGAGTTTCGTATGGTGCTAGATAGAAGCAAAAATATGTAATCTCAGAGACAGATCCATCCTGGCCCAGAAATCTTTCTGTATGCTGTTGAGGGAGTAATTGCTTTTCTTTCTGTATGTCAGAACAGCATTTATTCAGAGCAAGAAAAAAACCTGCTGTGATGAAAATAATAAAATTATCTTAGAGGGAAGATAAAATTGTACTTCTGTAAAGCAAACCCTTCAGTCCTCCAGCAGAAACAATGTAAAATATGATACAATTTGTATGTTATCTGGTGGGGGAAATTATTCATGCTCAAACTGAATGGCACAGAATCTCTCTTCTGTTCTAGAGCTTTACATTTTTGTCTGTTCACAGTGCATGCAGGGAAGCATATACTTTGCAAAACAAGGGCCTTAATGGAATAGGTGTCATCTAAAATTAATATGGAGATAATAAAAGTATCACAATATAAATCAAATATTATCAGGTCCTGTCAGCTCAACTGGATAAAATGAAAGTAATGCCACATTCCAAGAATTACCTTGGTGAAGTAGCTGTACTCGATACAGAGGTGGTAGTGATGTCAGAAGGCAGGTGTGCAAGCGCATAGCCAACAAATATCGTAGGCCACATTCATCCAAGGTATCTCTTCCTGTAAAATACAAAATACTGACTTTAGAATATGCAGATGACTACAGGGGCATATATATGACTTACTGTATGCAGCATGTAAGGAATGTATGTTTCTAAATTTGTTGTTTGTGATAAAGTATTATGCTTGAAATACAGTAATTTATAAAATGTTTTTTGCTCTACTGTATCTAATCTGAATAACTGATACTTGCTTTCAGCTTTTTTAATCCCAAAATACTCAAGGAGTAAGCTTGCCTTAGCTGGGAAGAGCAAGAATGTTAATTTAATAATATGCTCATTACTAACCTGAGTAATTCTTATCTCTGTTCTCATCTAGTTCAGTGCTTGTTGTTGCCACGGTGTCTGCCAAAGCTACGAGGAACATCTGCTCTAGTCGAGTGAGGCCTGGCAGACTTGAGTGCATCAGGTGACTTGAAAGGACACTGGCATGTTCTCGGCCAAAGTAAGTCGGACCATATTGTGAGAGATTAATAACTTTGGATTTACTTTCCCTCTTTTCAGGCTCGAAATCAATAAAGTCATCAGTTGTGACAGGCTGAATCTGGAATAGATCTGAGTACTGATCCTCTGTTTTTCTTTTAGCACGATCTTCAGATCCCTGAGGTATTTTAGAAGTTTCTTCAGAAATGTAAGTGGCATCTTGATCTGCAGCAAGCAGAGCATAAAGTGGCAGTGGGGGAATGGAGTCTATCTCTGTGTAGTCTCGAGTACCATCTTTTCCAGCTGTGATGGTATCCTTTGCAGTACTACCACTTACACTAATGGTGCGAGAAAGATGGCGTTTAGGACCAGTTCCTTCTCCAGCTTCTGTGTCTTTAACTATCGCAACTTCTCCTGCAATACATTTAACTAAATGTGACAGAATGGCTTTGGCTCGGCGAACTTTACCCAGATCCATAAGTTCTAATAGCTGGGTTGGATGATACTGAGGGAGAGTAGGTGAAAGAACGTGAGCAGCTTCAAAAAGGCCTCCGTCTTGAATTACAGTTGGAGTGCCAAAAACATCATCCACAATACCTGCCCCATCAATTACACTGGTCTTCTTTGCTATCAAGCTTGCTTTGAGTGGATCTTTAGTTGCTGTGTCTTCAGTAGTGAAAATATCACTTTCACCATCACCAAACTTGACAGCGTGTTTCCACTGTGCATAAACATGCATTTCACAGTCCATTCCCACCACCAGTATACCATCTCTCACCCAGGAGAGAGAAACAGGTAGTGAAGGAGTGCCATCTACAGATGATACCAAATCAATTGATCTAAGCAACACCCACTTTGACTTTATACCTTGTTTTATGCTTCCACCTAGTGGTAAAGTAATAACAGCTACACCTTCTTTGCTGCTTGTTTGATCTGTTACAATTCCTGAAAGTCTTCCGTACATGAAGATGTTGGCACCAACTCCAACTGTCAATATATGTGAACCATCTTCTTTTGATACCCAATCCAAATGCACCAAATGCTTGATACTGGGCACCAGGCATTTGTCTTTATTCAAAAATGCATCTGATTTACTGTAAACAAATAAATTACTATCTACACTGACCCTTGAATCAAGGACACTTCCAACCCTAACTAAATCATCCAGTTGAATTGTCTGTTCCAAAACCCATTCTGATCCTCCTGTAGACTCACACTCAAGTATACAAACATGCATGGAAAATTCTTTTGAAACAAAACCGTTATGCTGTATGGGTTGTTTGTATGCTACTGCAAGACGTCCCGTGTAAGAACAGCTAACGGCAACTGGCCTTCCTACTATGGTGACTGTACTGCTGTTGTCTTCTCCTTCATCATTCATTAAAGGCCATTTTCTCCAATGATATTTTTCCCTTTCTTCATTTTTGCTGTTCAGGTCTTTTTCTACAGTACATCTCCAGAATCGCACTCTGTTGTCTGAACATGATGTTACTATCAAGTAAGGTGCAAGGCAGACTGGATATATTGATGAAGAACTCAAATGACCTGAAGTCAGAACAAACATTTAGTATCAGTAATAAAAAGTCAAATACCTATATGAGACAGACACAACATTGTAACTACTAATAGAGAACTTTTCAATTTGGTGGTTTTTTTTTTTTTTTTTAAACTTTGACCTGGGTATGGGCAAATGTTTTAAGACGGATAACAGTCTTAACAGTTTAGATGTTAATCACCTGCAGTTCTGGTCACTATTCAAGGAAAATAAACTTGAACTAAACTAATTCAGAAAAGGACTGTTAGAATAATAAAGAAATACAAAGCTTCAATCAGATACAATAAGGGAAATTAAGATTAGGCTGGTGTAGCCTACCAAAATGAAACTTAAGAGGGGCACTATGGTACTTAAGAGTATTATGAGAGACACAGAGACAAACAGGCAGAAGTAGACAGGGTAAGTACATCAAGTCAAAAGAAAAAAAAAGCATCATATACTCATCAGATTAATGTTGGCCGGTGAACAAGGGGGTATAAATTGATCATAAATAAATTAAGACTAGAAGTTAAGTTTCCAGTCATTAAAGCAGTAAGTTTCAGAAAAAGCTTTTCTACGAGGAATTGCTACAATGAAGAAAGGAGTGATTTGCAAAATGCACTTTTTGTGATTTGGGAGACATGGACATGGATTTGAGAGTGCCCGTTTATTCCCATGTTGCCTGTATCAATCAAGAGAGTGATAGGCTGAGAACATACTAGCTTATGAACTAGCAGATAAATTAGTGGATTAATTAGAAAAAAGTTAAATTTACCTGCTGAGGGAGTTGCTCTTATTACTTCTACACCAACAGGAAGATCCAGTGGTTGGCTGTATACAAGTCTGGAGCTCAGAATGAGCTTACTAGCAGTCTGAAGATTAGCGATTGATGAAGATCGTGGAATGGGACTTACACCAGGTGATATATCTGGAGAAGAATCTACTGTCTTCTGTTCAGGTACACTAAGCTTATTCTCTGATAAAGTAGGTTTTTTTTCAGTAGTTTTTGCTACACGAAAGAAAAATCATTGCAAACAATGTTAAAAATGTATGTGAGGAGAAAGCATAAACATGCTATAATCAGATGTTTTTCATAGCATTGTTTTGGTTATGCAGAAAATAATTATATCGTGTATTGGCTGCTTAGTTGTACTGCATATAATTTTATGCTATGATTACTCATTTTAAGATATCCATAGTATTCTGAAATACTGAGAGTTTAAAGAATCCAGCGCTTAAGTATATTACTCACTCTTTTAACAAATTTTCATATTGTCATAGCTATGGAATGCAATTCATGTTTGCAAGAAACCTTACTCTTCTACTGCTTCTAGAACACCAAGCCTCAAATTTTCTGTTATGTTACTTAAATGTTCATCTCTAAGAAAATACAATTACTCACTCACTCACCTAAACAGGCTTGCACAGATTTGAGATGAAGATGCCACATCTGAAGAACAGAACAGCCATTACTATCTTTCTCAATTACGACTAGGTAGAACTTTTCTGAAAAAGGTGGTGGACGATAACCTGTAATTTAAAGACATTACCATAATCATGAAGTTTACATTCAACAATTGATAAAAACTGATACTAAAAAAGTATTTTTTCCTCTTTGAAATTGTTTGATTACAAAACAAAATACTCAAATGGTACTATTAATAACATTTTAATCAACATTTAGTTTGTTCAGAGTTATAGAAGACTTAGTAAAATAGAGACTGACTTAGAGCAAACCTGAGTATTAATGACAAATCTAACTTATTAGATGTATTTGCCTTCCTAATCAATTTGAACTGCTCTGCTAGATTATAAAACAGTTTTCAGTTTTCTCAGAGTGCTTGCTTTCTTCCTTTTTTTTTTTTTTTTTTTTTTTTTAAGCTTTTGAGTCTAGTACCAAATTCCCCAGTTACTTTCTATAGGATAAAAGGGAAAGTCAGACATATGCACCTTATCACCTGGAACAACATATTAATTCAGGAAATACACTTCTAGTCTACTTTGTACACATCTTTAAAATATAACACAAAACATTTTGAAAAACAGACCTTGTCATACAAGTTAAAATAATTCACTGTAGGCAAATTAGAATAGTTTTATTTAATACCATTACCATGTAGACGATTTATATGAGCAACGTGAATCAGCCATTTCAGTGAATTCAATATATTCTCATTAAAAATGAATCTAGTAAATGTCTGCTAGATTTCAGTATTCTTTAAGACCAGTTTTGGTACCTACTTCACAGTAGTTATACTATACCTTGTGATGGCTGGAAAAATATCTCAGTTTCCTTCCCTTCTACATCTTCCTTTTGTGGTTTGTATCCCAAAATGAAGTCTTCTTGAAAGACATGAAGTAATTGTGTGTTTGAGCCACACTGTAAAATCAAGCAGTAGTTACGCTTTCAGAATGGTATAACAACATTTTTTACTAACATAATTATGTTTTTTGTACAATCCAACTATCGATTGAGGATCAATTACTTTCTTTTATAATTTTGAAAACTATCTTAATACATCAGAAAAACAGAACATTTTCATCTCTTACATTAAGAACAGCATGTTCTAGAACTTATTGTGTATATATTCCAACAGTTTCAATGAAATCTACCATACTAGACTAATTCTGTAATATTTTTGCTGAAGCTAATGACAGATTATTATTATTATTATTATTATTATTATTATTATTATTATTATTATTATTATTATTATTTTAGGTATAGAATAAAGGACTGTGGCAACAACTCTTAGACTTCTATCAATCTTCAGTGGAAAGATGACTGCAATGGATTGAGAAATCTGCTAACAAAATAAAAGGAAGAAACTGCACATATTCCTTCTCTTATAACTCAACAGCTGTTCCTCCTGACAGCAACAGACCTCTTTTCAGTACATCCACCCCTCTACAAAGGAGGCTGCTGGCAGTGAAATTCATTTCTGCAGACAAGGAAAATGTGTCCCCCAAAGACAGTGACAGCAAAGTTTTCATGTTGAACACATTTTTTTCCAGAGAAGCATGGAGAGGCATCTTTCTTCACACAGGTATTTTTGAAATCCTACCAGGATGAAATTGGCAAAAGCTGACTGACTCAATATAGAAGGTGGGTTTTTTTAGAGCTTCAGCAGGTGCTATGGAGATAAAGGAGGTAGTGAGAGGATGCGTGAATGACATTTGTATTATGGGAAAGTCTTCGGTCACCATCATGATTGGGATGTCCTCTAAGGAAACTGGATTCAGTGTTTACTTGTAGAAGAGAGAGGGCTTCTTCCTGACTCCAGAGCTTGCCGTCCTTTTGAATCTTTGCAGGCTGTTTTTTACATGTAAAGCTCTTCCTAGTCTCAGCCTCCCGAATTGATACATTGATTTCTACATTCATTTAAGAAAGATTTAGATACTGAAAAATAATGACCCAACTAACTTATTTACCATTTCTGTAGAAGTTGGTAAGGTCCACAAATATTAATTAAGGTTTATACTAGGACATTAGAGGCTTGAAAGTATGACTAAGGAGCTAAAAGAAATAGAAAACATAAAAGACACCCAGGATGTCATGCTATTGTCTTTCCCACAACATAGGTCTTATGTAGAAGACTGTTTCTTACCTCTTAAGCTATTCCCTGTACTCCTCATGTCAAGTCATAAAATAATCTATAAAAATTCTAAAAAATATTTGATAAATCTGAACCAAAAATTGAAGGTCCTATGTGATTAATACTTACAAGACAAAAAAAAACAAACAACAACAACAAACAAAATGTTGTCAAATAGAGAAGTACTTCTTTGTATGTATCAAAAATGTCTATATGTCTAAGTAAAAAATGGTAAAGTAGATTACTTTCCCAGGCTGCTACCTAACAGAAAACAGCACTGGAATTTGCAAGATCAAAATAATAATACGAATTAAATTTCATAGCACTACCATTCAATCATTTCATTGATTGAAACACATGGCTATATTAGTTAACAGGTAAAAGCGTGTCTTATGAGAAAGACAAAAAATTGTAAGTCATACAAGGCTATTATTACCACATTTTGGAAGACTTAAGTAGTTTTTGTTTTTTGTTGGTGGTGGTGGTCTTCTTGTTTGTTTGGGTTTCTGGAGGCAGTTGTGATTTTTTTCTTCTTTCTTTAAATTATGATGGGTGTAAAGCAGTATTCAGTCAAGTTTATTTTAAACAAGATTTATGCCTAGAAAATATTGTTACACTCTATAACAACAGGCTTTGAGCTCCTCACAACTGTAAGTTGTCTCATAAAAACATTCAAGGTATCTCAACATTCACAAAAATTCAAGGCAGTCCTTATCACCATAGAGAAATGTCCTCTTTTTTCTGTATTTTCAACAGATTAGGTTAATCAGCAACAAAGCTATTAAACATTTTTATGTGATACCCTAAAGAATTAACCATTTATTTACTTTGTTAGTTATTGCATCGAGTTCAATAATGCATCCTGGTCGAGCAGTAGATTGTTGGCTCACAATGTTAAACACTTCCCCAATAAGTTTCTGAAACAGAGGAAAATGAGATGAGTTAGCATATTTTTTCTTTAGACAGAAGGAAATTGCAATCATTTACAATAAACTGATGCTATAATTTTCCTTGTTGCTGTAAATAGTAATAGGCTTCTTCCTGTTGTCATTTTGGCAGTTATGAATAATGCATTTATCAGGACATTTGCACTGTTTTCAGTCTGCAGCTATTCATGGGGATAGCATACCAATTTACATAGAAAGTAAATGTTTATTTAAAGACTTATCTTTTCATAATAACATAACAATATAAGTACTATGAGAAACTCAAATACACCGCTTCACTTTTTTAAACCTTCAGTTTTGTCACAACAAACAAACAAACAAATAAATAAATAAATACAGCTTATATATAAATGGAATGTACTATTGATTTTTGCTGGAGCATTCACAGTCACTGCTCCTGTAATAGGTTCCTCAGACTGATCTGAATACTGACAAGCTATAGCTTGCAGGATAGCTTAAAAAATAACAGAAGAATGGAAAAATGAAAAATGTACTTATTTATACGGTAATAGTTACAAGGCCAGATTTTACTTTGCTCAGTCATAGAAACAAAATGTAATGAAAGAACAGAAAGAACAGACTACAACAGCAAAAATAAGAGCCAGTATTACCCTTAGCAATAACCTGCCCTGACTCCCTTCTATCCCATCATCTCTGTCCCCCCTCATATACACACCCTAGTGTATAAGTGTATACACCCTAGTCTTCACCTATCTTCACCTGCCCACTTGCTCCTGACTCCCCTCTTCTGAGAAGACAAAGAAAAAAAATCTGTTTTTTCTTTCACCACATACTACAAGTTGGGGAAACTCATCAGGGGTATTTTGTTTCAGTTCAGCCACTGTTAGTAGTAATATCCACATTACTGTCTGCTAATGTTTACAGACATCTGCAAAACATGTAATTATATAAGCTAATATACAGACATGAGGAAATAAGAAAAATCACTGGAGAGGGAAAAAAAGTTTAAAAGTTACCTTAATTTTTATTTTAAAACTTTCAAGCCATTGCTACATAAAACTTACAGATGATTCAGGGTCAGATAGTTCATCTAGAAGTTTTCTTGCATCTACAACAGCTTGATAGAGTCTCAAGTTTTTGCCATCAGATGCAACAAAACAAGCACTAGCGGAGTTGCAGTATGTACCTACAGAAAACACAAAAAAACCATTATAGTTAAAGAAAAAAATAGCATGAAATAGTATCACGTAGTCAATTATAATCCACTTCACAGTATCTGAATGTTTCTAAAAATGACTGTCATAAAATACTGAAGCAAAAACACCCCAAGAAATTACGTACATTAAAACATTATTTAGACTTCAAAATAACTTTCTGCTCATTTATGTAACTAAAACTCCTCATAAATATTGAATAACCTGAGCAGAACTCATTATTGCTTATAACTATTGTTCACACATGCAAAAACCAATAGACAGTACACCTAAAAGAATGCTGCCTTTAAAATGATTACATTCTCTTCACTGTCACCTCCAAGGGAGGTGTTTGGAACTTGAGCTTAGGGACTCTAGCTTCTCGGGGTTCTTGGAGATGATTTAGAGTAGAAATCCAAGGTAAACAAGGTTTAGAATAGCTCCTTCGTGGGATTGAGACAGGATAGAACATTAGTATGTGAGCAAAGGGATTTTTTTTATTTTTAAATCAAAGAAATGCTATGCCTTTTAAAACACATTTAAGATTTTTGAGGTTGCACAATATCTTCGACACCCATTTAAAAATTGCAAAGGTCAGATTGGCCTTAGTATAATAAAATATCCTGGCACTATTAGTATGAAACTTACTAATGTGATATTCACAACACAATTTACATTTTAGTATTGTACACAACTACTACAACATCTTTACAAATAAAAAATAAGTATCTGACTGGCTTAATAGATTAACATGTCTAGAACTTTTTCAATCAAGTGGTCCAATCACTAGTTCTGTTCAATCCACTGCCTCCTGCAACTGTATGAGGCCAACAACCCAGATACCTCTGCCATCATCACACTTGCGGAGTGTGATCATCACACTTAACTACCATGTCAATGCAGACAGCACTCTGCAAA
This sequence comes from Netta rufina, assembly GCF_964035555.1. Classification (NCBI taxonomy): domain Eukaryota; kingdom Metazoa; phylum Chordata; class Aves; order Anseriformes; family Anatidae; genus Netta; species Netta rufina. The sequence goes on from NC_140134.1 coordinate 1,103,562, forward strand.
GTTGCCTAAAGCACTGAGGAATGGGATCATGTTTTTCTGTTGTGAGACTGATTGCTAACTAACACAAAGAAGTTACTCCATGCCAGGTGATCCATGGTAACTACAAACTCTTAGCCCACATGAACTATGTTGTTTTGAAGTAGCATAGTCTCAAATGAAGGAAGACTGTTCACTGGCACTATATAAAGAAATTGCTGAAAAGTTAATATACTCCAAATACAACATGAATTTATTTTGAAAAAATAGTTTTATAGCCCCCAGTGTTAACTCTATATGGGATCTTGCTAAGAATACTCACCAAGGCAATAGCTTGGAATAAGTGTTGGAAGCCAGGCCACATTAGAGAAAGCGGAGGTATGAAGAGAGTTAATTCGAGCCAACTCAGATACTCCTCCAGTGTATGACAAAGGTCCTATAGGGTCTACACGCCACAGAATCAGCTCGCTATAGATTGCATTTGGGTCATAGAATGTACGGGTTGCTGCATTTTTAAGTTGCTGCCTAGAAGAACCTTTTACATGTTTTATAGGATCCATTATTCTGTTTATGCTGTCAGAATCCTGAGAACTGTCTGACTCAGGAGTTAGTAGAGCATTATGATGAGAAGATGTTAACAGTAATGGTAAAACAGAATGGCAAGCTAGGTCATTAAGATGAAAACGGTGACCGCAGTACCTAAATTTATGTGAGACTGTTAGCACAGTAGTGAAAGCTGATTTATCAGCAAAAGTAACTGCCCACTGATTTAGAGAGCCATCTATATGTTTGGAAATCATCATCACTATAGGAGAAATTATATTCACATTTGTGCTGTTCTGAGCAAAGCCTGGTCCTTTACTTGCTAGGGTTTTATCTGGAAAGTCCACTGTCTTCTGATGTACAGCATTACTATCTTTTAATAAGACAGGGCAAGCATACATCATAATATTTTTGCTAAGGGAACTAGCATCTCCTGAAGGAAATGCAACAGGAATCCTAGAAGAAAATGAAACCTGGAGGGGAAAAAAAAAAAATAATTAGAATATAACAACCCAGTGTAAGTCCAAATGAATATCAACTGTTTCATAGGAATTAGTTTAATTTCAAGTAATTCTGATGACCAGATTTAAATAGCAAGAACATAATGACTGTTCATTAAGATCATAAATAATAAAACAATTTCAAATATACAACACCTGAACTTGTCGAAAGATGCCTGGAGTGTGTTCATCTAAATACTTCACATGCCACACCAAAAATGTACCATCAATAGGATGGATAGTAAAAAGCATATCTGGGTTTCTGTTCCATTCGGTTAGGAGCAACTCAATTTTCCGATCTAACAAAACTGTTGGAAGAGGCATGCATAGGCCTGCTGGTAGAGATGTTCTGGGGCTTCCCTCTCTTTCTCCATCTTCATGTTCTGAAGAACCTGTTCCAGTCCCTGTCTCTGATTCTCTATCTACAGACAAGTCTGCAACAGAAAATATTATTTATTTATTTTCAAATTCTAGGTATTATCCTACTACAGTTTCCACTCCAAACAACAATATTTAGAATCTGTTAATAGTGCTATCTTATAAGAACATTCATGCAAACTGAAGGTAGAAACATCTTTCATCTGTTTGTACAACAGTGAGAGGCCCTGGCATTTGATTATTGATCCTAACTATGGAATACAAGTAATAACAAATACAACCATAAAAATTCAGACACTTAACATCAATGCTCTAAGATCATTTTGCTCAACTATACAAAAACAGGTATTTTATATGGATGCTGGCTCCAAATTAATGTCTTTTTTTTAATTTATTTGATTATTATGAAACATGGTATGTGACAAGTAATGAAGTAGTATGTATTGCATGTGCAGTAAGAATGATGACACGAGCAAGTCTTAGTCATAAATTGCATTGTTAACCTAGATTTTAAAAACCTAAGCTTTATAAATGACAATAAATGTACATCAGTTTATTGTCTTTAATAGCTCTTACTGGTTTAAGTAGAAAGGCTTTTATTTTTACAAATTCTTAAGATAGTTCTTCATTCTTAACTTTACGAATACAAGGGAAGACATAAGTTTTTCAAATTTTAAACAAATGGGATTTGTAATCTTTAATAACATGGAAGGAATACAAATACTGGCTAAGGTGATGCTCCTGAAGCAATCTTAAGTCCTTCTGGTAGGGCATGTTTTTCATCATTAATTTCAAAATATGTCTTTCTCTTCCTTTTCCTTTGTGAACAGCTACGATTGGGATCATTGTGTGCTGTAAGGTTTAAGATGTAAAGCTTACCTCTACTGGAAAGAGTGCAGTTTCATTAAAATGGAGCTATGTCCAACCCTCCTTAAAGCTTGCCATCAATTCATGCCTCATTACTGTCCTGAGATTGTAAGGTGAATCAAGAGCAAGTCTTAGTTATAATTTCATAACTTTATGGAATAGCTCCAAAATGGAAATAAAGAACCAGAGCTACCTTTCTATTTCACTGTGTTTATTATTACTGTGTTCCAACAGAGAGTACATCCGTAAGTTTTTCATGCCACCAAATTATTATAGGAGCCAAAATTGCATCTATATCTATTTATTTTAGATTAGTAATACATTACTATGTGTTAAATAATTGCATTAATTATTGCACTAAATAAATGTGTTTCAGAATAATTCTTGTGCTATAGATCAAGATTACTAACCATGATCTAATTTCATATGCAAACTTCTCTCTTTTTCTTCCATTTCTTCTTCCTCTTCAACCTCAACATCAACAAAATCTTGTTCTAGTTGTTGTTCAGAAAGTTTTCTTAGATGCTGCATAAATACTTCAATAGATGATGTAAAATTAAATTCTTTATTATTCAACCAGTGAACAACAAAGCCTCCATTGCCTTCATCTATATTAAAAGCTGTTCCAGCCAAAACTGATGGGATATCTGTGGACAATTGTAAACAAATCAAAAACTTTTATCTTAAACCTTTTATCTAATAAACCCACACACATATCTTGGTTAAGACAATTTCTTGGTTAAGACAATTAACTCACTTTTGGCAGAACAGACCTTGTGCCTGTACGTTTAGAAAAGGTAAGATACAGATCAAGTTTCTACATATGTTTTGAGTAAAAAAATGAAAAAGAAAAAAAAAAGGAAAGACATTTTAGCATCAAGAAATAAAGTAAAACAATTGATTCAAATGAGACTGGTAGATGAGATTCAACGGGTCTAATTGCTCAGTTTCAGTGTTGTCATATCATTTACTGATTTTACACACAGGATTGTTGTTCAGTCTCTTCTTTAAAATATTCTAAATTATTCTACAAAAAGCAGCTGTTTTCCTGCTAATAAAATCTTGTACAGCTTTTTTCCCATTAAGTAATCCATTCATCATATACTGTTTTCTCCCCAAATCAAGTACAAAGCAGACTTGAAATTTAGGTAGCTAAATTTCTTTTGCTTTCTGATGTGCAAAAACAATATTATGGCTTTTAAAAATGCTGAAGGTCTTGGGCAACTGGGTATAGGTGACCCTGCTTAAGCAATACAACCATTCTGGCAGTCTGTGAATTTTGGAAAAAAAAAAAAATAAATAAAAAAACCAGCTTCATTTGGCTTACAAAACTCAAAGCCAAATGACAGAATTGTGAAATAACACTCTTCCTACAAATCCCTTCTATTCAATTAGGCAAAGCAAAGAACATGCACCTCAGCCCCCTTTATTTATTTTTTCCTTTTTGTGAAAATATATTATTAACAGTTTAATAAGCAGTTCTATTTCACCTGTATTAGGGTTGATGGTTGCTGCTATATGGAAATGACCAAGTGCATTTGCATGGTGTGAAATGTGACGCTGAACTTCATGAGTACCCTGTTGGTCTGGTAATACATCTGTGTGGGTAACAAGAACTGAAGATCTCCTTTGTCCTTTTCTCATATTTTTCAAATGGTGAATTGTCTGGTATAATAAGAAAACATAATTTAAGAAATACTAAAAAAAAGAAAAGATATAAATGCATAGTTATGTAATTACTGTTTGTACAGTTTTGTTTTTACATTGATATGTTTTCTTTTCCTGTAAATTTAATATACTTCACATGACCACCACTGAAACTCATAGCCCTGTAGTATCATCTTTTGGAAATGTAATTATCAAATCAGATAATTAAAGAACTAGAAGAGTTTATTTACTGCTTCTACTGTTATTTTCATACCCATTCAGAATGAAACCATCTTAATATTCCATATTAAACATCATCTCTTCCCAACACTATCAGTTAGCTATATAAAATTTAGTCTCTTCCCAATGCTATTAATTAGCTACAGAAAAAGTAGTAGTTTTAAAAACATGAAGCTTATTAGATGTCTCTGACTTCTTCAGTGATTAATAAGAAACTTAACTCATATAAAATAATTCAGACTATTCTGTTATGCTTGTAAGAACTAGATATTAGATATAGTTCTAATATGTAACATATAGATATTATATTTCTACATACTTTAATTTTTCTAGTAAACATTTACAAGTTTTAACAATCCTGAAATTAAAAATTGACAAGCATTGTACCTCTAGTGCATGCTGTATTTTGTCTTTTTGCTTTCCAGATTGAGAAATGGTGCTGCTAATGCTGGAAGTGCTAGTTTCACAGATCTGCTCACCCAGAAGAGTATCTTCTGGTAACAGTGTCTCTGCCCACAGCCGACAGATGCCATCAAGACATGACGTGAGTAACACATTACAGACTAAACCCCTAAAGATAGACATATCAAGGAATTATCCAATATAATTAAATTAGGCATATGGACACAGCAAAAATCAGGGGAATGTACAGGTATTTAGCAGTTATAATTACTTCATCCAAATTTCTATGCTAACTAAACATTTTATATGAGTAGTGACTTTTAGTATGTTGATAGATAAACTCATAAATTATTAGCAAAAATGCATGTGAACATAGAATGGTTATTATTTGTTAAATCCAGCAGTTACCATAAAACTGTGGACATGAAACTCCCTAAATTATCTGGCTTGCTGGATTATGTGAAGAATACAATTTTACTCAATCCTGAAAAGTGAAATCAGCTAATTAAACATGAGTATATAAAACAAAGCTTCTAAGTGCTAATTGTTTAAGCAAATATTCTATTTCCAATGCCACAATACTATTTGATAAAGACCAAGCCTTATGCTTTCTGGCATAACCTGAGAAGGCACTAAAGTTAAGACCATATTTTAAAATAAGTCTCTCCTATTAATGTGCCTATGACTGTTGTACTAGGTAATCCAGAAGCATACGTGAAGATACTCATATGTTTTATTTCTTGAAAGTACAAGCAGAGAAATTGAACCATGTTCTTGTAGCCAAATTTTAAACAGTGTGTTAAAAAAAAGTTCAAACATTTATTTATTTATTTTTAAATAAAATCTTTCAAACCTGGGCATGTATTTGCTAATGTTACGCCATGAAAATCCCGTCACTGCTCGAGGATGAGCTAAATAGACAAATGAGAAGTGGACAACCCCTGAGCATTTCTTCTCTTCATTCTGTTGGGGCAGAAGAGATGACTTCCAACCAGTCACAGGATACCAAACCTTTAAGAGGCAGTCATCCTAGTTAAATCAGCAAAATGACACAGGATTAGATATCTGTAAGTGAAAATGTCACAAAAATAAAATGCTAAATGATGAGGAAACTGCTGTTCCAGTATCTTTAATAAATACTCAATCTATTGCACAGAACTATTTACAGTTTTCCATACAACTTATTCCTGAGGCCATGTATTTTAATGATGGTCATCCTGGAGTGAGTTGGAGGACCAAATAAATAGTCTGCTGGCAACACATCAGTCCCAGAAGTAATTTTTCTTGCAGTCTGTTTGGCTCCCTACTTTCCTCTTGGTTGTCTATGCATTTTCTGCATACCACATATGCATGCTTAAATCCCACATCCTTTACCCTGCAAAGACAGAACCCAGAAACGGGCTGCCACTCACAGGACAGTATTAAACTCATTAGCAATCAGTTTCTCCCTTAGGAAAATTTGTGCTGTAAGTCACTGTTGGTTCCCATGGACAGGAAACGTTACTTTCACAGAAAGCACTGTATCTACTGAGCATAGGCACATAATTGAGCAGTAACCATATGATACAACCTTCCTCTCCACTAGCACAATCTATGCTACCTTTCTGGTTTGAATTGTTGGGCACCACTGATGTAGTTAACTGAAAGACAACTGAAATATTGATACGGCAATACAACAAATGCTGATAAATGAGACAGGAATACATCTACACTGATGTGGGCTAAGGGCAACATTACTAGTACGACCAAAATACATTGTATACAGCTGCAGGACACATCCCTGGATTTCAGGACTGGCTGCTGGAGTACAGATACAGAATAAAGTAAATAAATGAATTAATTATCTCTGAGAGATCTTTTATTTGTATTTCCTGACAAGCACCTAAAAATACAGTATCTAATCACAGATTCTGCAAGAAAGAAGTTTGATAGACAGCCCTGTTAAGAATTATGATTAAAGATTATATAGGAATTAAGATAGAGCTGTCCTACAAATAGGAAATAACTACTGGAACCAACAGCCTCACACACTTAGTCAAATTCTTATGTATATATGGGAATATACATATATATATGTGTATACATATATACATATATACACATGAATATATGTATATTCATGGGAAGCAGAAATATGAAACAAAGCAAATGTTTTGTTAATTTTATAATCACATTGATTCCAAATGTAATGTTTTTAAGGTGGTGTTACTATGTTTATAGTCATAAAACAACAGAGCTCATGATTCAGTTGTCCTCTTTAGTAAGTGTAAGAAAATAATGCTTACTAAAATTCATCTCATCATTTGACCAACATTAAGCACAAGCAATAAATGCTTAACTATCCTGCCTCAAAAAACAAAGGAAATCACTCAAATGAGAGAGTAAAATTAAAGAGAATTATTAATTGAAATCTTAGCTTGACTAGCAATTTGACAAAAAATATGAAAAATTGAAATAGAAGTTAGGAACTGATAACTGATCCCAGACTTCACTGTAAATAGAAAATTCTCTTCTAATTTATGCAGTGATATGCATATTACACCAGTTTAAATGTTTATGTTTTATATCATAATGATATAATGATATGTCCGTATGAATGTCAATGTATTTCTAGGTCAATTCTGAAGTAGTCAGTAACAGTACATAGCTAAATCCAAATTCTTATTGCTGAAGTTCAAGGAATTATGTGAAATTTATGTATTATATAGGAGATGATAATTTAACTTAGCTCAGACTATAATGTATTTATATGGTATAGGACCATTTTAAATTACTTATTTAATTTTGACAAAGAAATGAACACATCTCAAGCACTTATTTATTTTGTTGTTTTTACCTTCCCAGCTGTTGCAAAGTATTCACCATCAGGAGACCATGCCATCAAATGTACCGATACTGCAGTCCTAAAGACACAAAAGTAAAGTTTTAAACTGTAAGTAAAGTCTTTTATTCCATGTTTTTATTCCATGTATATTCAGTTGATTCAGTATTACTGTGCATTATTTATACGAAATATATTCAAATTTATAGCTGTAACTTTAAACATACTTTAGAAACGGCAGAAGCATAGGAGTATTTGCTTGATTGAAACAATGTATTTACTATTCTCACACAGTTTTCTCTACAGAAAACCAGTATATTAAAATTAATTAAGTATGGCAAGCCCTGGCTAGATCTAATGAGATCACAGATGCGAATATTGTTCTACTTGCTTTTCTATTCCCAGTGAAACCAAGACTTAGGAATAAAGGAAAGTGAAGATCTTTTAGATAATTTGCAATGCTATTTCACAATGACTGAAATGTATGGGTCAGCTGAAAGAGGCAAGCAGCCTACACAGTGCTTTATAGGCATAAAATCTGAAATGTTTTCAAAAGTCAGACAAAACTTAGGTTTATGGGTGGCTGCTTTCCAAGTCTGTATATCTATAGAAATGACAGATCATGAAACACTTCTGTAACACGGATCTCAAATGTAACTGGGAAGAAAGAGCGTTTCAAGACTCTTAACTCTGAGGAACCTGCTTTGGCAGGGGGTTGGACCCGATGATCTTTCGAGGTCCAACCCCTACAGTTCTGTGATTCCGTGATTCCTAAGTTTCAGAAAACACCTCTCATCTTGATCAGCATAGCATGTCTGCCTGCTATTGCTCCTATGTTTGGTCTTATTCAATATCTCAGCACTACTTTCAAAGCTGAGAAGGGGGACAATTTATACATATTGCCAGTGATACAGTCAAGTCTTTGACAAGGTTACCCGATGACTTAGTCACATGAAAAATATTTTTACTTTGAGTAACTTATATTGTTTGAATTTTATGGTATTTTAAGCCTATTTAAAAGCAAATTTTACAATATGGTTTTCTAGAGAAAGATAGAGATGATATATGAGTTGGCATTGCAATCTGTCTTAAAATGAGTTATCTCACTCACTTGCATTGCCAGACACACTTCCAGTCATTTAGAACAGGGAGAACTTTATCATCTTTCATCTGATTGTCAGGATCATCTTCATCTTCTTCTAGAATGTCACTAGATGGTGGGGCCCACAATTGCAAACAGTTAGTTGCTGTCAGTAGCCTGTTACCTGAAAGTGAACAACATCAAAGCTGGGAAACCAAGATGATGCATTCATCATCTGTCATCACATTTTGATGAGAATTATTAAAAACAAGTTGAAAGCACAACTTTACGAAGTCATTTTAAATATGATAGGGTATTCAATCATATTATACAGCTATTTTTATCAAAACATTTTAAATTTCTAATGTCTTTTAAGAAAGAATATGTTTGTTTTGATGTTTTTAAATGACTTAAATTGATAGATCATATTTTACAATGACTGTTGAAGACGCTAAACAGCCATTAACATCTCAAATACTACATATTGTTAGGCATTTTATCATTTTCTCTCTCTTGGTACGCTGCTGACTTCAATTGTGCTAAAATCCTATTTAAATGATTTAAGTAGTGATTTAAGCCAGTTAGCAACTTAACACCATGATTCCCAAACTAAAATCTTGCACAAAATACTCAAATACTTGGTAGTGCATCTTCACAAATGCTAATTGCAGCACCGCATTTTATGTAACACTGCCTGAGAATGGACCATCTAAAATGTCTGTATTTGTTCTCCCATTTCATTTCAATAAAAATAATTTGTGTTTAAGTTCTTCAACGACAAATGTTGAACAAATGCATCAAAAGTTCCACATTACCTTGAGGATCCCATGCTAGGTTGTAAGTCATAGAACTGAGGAAAAATTGCCCTGTTTTAAGCCACTGACACCTTAGCTGCTGTAGTTTAAAAAAAATAAAGAATTAATTTTCACATCAACAGCAAAATACAAAGGCATTTGTATTTCTTTCTTTCTTTAGAAAATTACTATTTAGCCTATTACATACAAATTCAGGACCCAGCGCCAGATTGTGGAATCTAGTTTTAATAATTTCTTCAGTTGTTTTATAAAAAATTGTATGCATCACAGAGTGCTGTGTGAACCTGACCTGGATCTGTCACATACACAAATGTATTTGTAGATTACTGTAAACCAGGCATACATTTACAACAATATACGGAATGGCACTATAGATACAACAAAGATTGTGAAACACACTTGAGAGCACAGTTAAGACTTGAGCATTCAGTCATGACCACGTTGTTAAAACTAGCTTGGAAACACATATACACAAACAAGTCATGTATCTGTACTCCAGATCTGATAGACCAATTTAAAGAAATACCAGCTCACCACCATGTCACTCTAGCATGAGATGTTGGGAACTTGGGAAAGTGCAATGCCCAGTTCGGTTTATACAGTAGATGATCCTGACCATCCGATTTTATTACGGATGGTGGAAAAAGTTTATTGACTAGTCTTTTGTGTGCCAATTCAATAAGAACTGGCAGACATACTTTTTTCTAAGAACCTAAACTGAATTACAGCCATGAAATACATACTTACACTATTTCTTTTATGATTATTTATACCAAGTGGTTCAAAAATGCAAACAGCATTTCCATACGATGCTGCAATCTGGAAAAAAAATGAAGACTCAAGATGTAAGGTGTAGATAAGTCTAGCTGCTCTTTAGTATTTCAAAATAGCTAAAGAATTTCCAGTACAAATTCTATGTGTAATCAAACAAGAAAAGTAAAATTAATATAAATGCAATTCATTGTGTTATACAAATACCTTCTAAAGGAAGTTGAGAAATGCATACCTTTGAATGAGCCCATCTTTAAGATCTTAACTTAAGCAGAGAATACATCTTGTTCAGTAGGATACACACTGTCCATCAGATCTAATACATACTTCTAAAGCAACTACCATTGATGCATAAGAGAAAGCTGATATCTTCACTACTTCTACTCTTGTTCGCTCTACTTTACAACTAACTAATGAAATAATTATTAGTGTCTGGGTCTCAGCATGATCCTGTGTTCCATTTTGTACCTCTAAATAGTAATTACTAAAAAATGGGAGGAAATTTGATTCCATTTGAATAGCTAGATATATTGCCAGGTAAGACAAACAGTAAATGGGAAAACTGAAGTACTTGTACCACTCCTTAATTGCTTTCATCTACTTTTTTTCACAGAAACCTCTATTTACACAATGGCCTTTATTAGGAATTTAATCTGGTTGTGCTCCTAATATTCAAATGCTTGTAAGTACTTTTGACTATCTTGTAAATTCTGTCTTCTTGCTTAAAAGATTTTTAAAAGAACAACTGTTTAAGTTTCTCCCATTCAGGATTTGGTGTCTTCAATACAGAAATTATGCAAAAGTTTCACTACTGTTCTTATGAAATCTTACTTCCTCTTCATACGGGGTAAGGAAAAAAAAAGGTTGCAATAACACACTCGCCCCAGAAAAACTGACCATGAGTTCAGAGTCCTGTATGCAGAAGCACCCAGGGGTTCATGGTGATCTTGCAGCGGTCCCCCATGCAGATGGAATCTCTCTTCCAGTCCCACCGGGACTGCTTGGCTGTAGTGCAGGGGCCTTGCCAGCTAAACTTGCCTGAATTCTAACTGGGGCTTTCTAAATACTAAAACCAATTTGTTTACAAGCTAACAGTGGTAGGCAGGGAAAACTGATAAGCAAAATTTGCTCAGTGCTCTGCAATACCTCATAGAAAGTTGTTTTCTTTTTCTCAGCAATCTAGACTGTCTGTTTAGTATTGTTTGGGGATTAAAAATAAAGCTATGCATTGTTTGGGGATTAAAAGTAAAGCCGAGCAGCTAGTCAAGGGCCGCACAGTTGCAAAAGCTCACACTGTAGCACTTTGAAACACATTAAACATGCCTAGACTTTTCTGAAAAATAAAGAACTTTTAATTCATTACTTTGCAGGAAGCACAAATATACACAAACAAATGTGAGTGTGTATACATGAATATATTCTTGTTGTCATTAACTATATGCAAGCGTACAATAATGGCATTCACAAAACAAAAATTTTAATACCATTGCTATACAGTAACTAATACATATTCCTACATTTTGTGAGACTTGTCATTGTACATCCTGGAAAGGTATAAAATCCATTTTTAAAAGATGCTTCCTGCTTGTTCCCCGCACCCCAACCCAAAACTTACAAAAATAAATTACTATTATAATAAAACAATCTTCTGCTTAAGGAGGATTGCATAAGAAGCTTTCTTCAGAAAGTTAAAGATCAGTAAAAATATTTGTCATGAAATTAACTCAGTAATAGCATTAACATATTATGTTTAATTATGTCATTTAGAGTATTCATTTTTTCCTTCTTCAAGTTTATAAAACAAACAAACAAACAATTAAAATCCTTACCCTGCCTTGTCGTTGGGAGCACTCCACACAACTGACCTGGATGTTTCCATGTTTAGCACCAGGAATAATTTGTACACATTCGAAGTCATTTGCCAGAATAACAATGTCACAGCCAGAACCATATGCCTGAAATAATTTTTAAAAGAAATAAATTTATAAGAAATACAATTTAAAGTTTATTAAAAACAAACAAACAAAAAATCTACAAAAGCACTAACAAACAACTAAATTATTATTAGAATTATTATGTTTTTAAAAAAAATCTGTGAAAATCTCCATTTACACAAATAATGAACTTTATGTTATTACTATGTAGAGAGTTTATTCCTCATCATCTTGGTAACACCAGCAGGATAAGCAACAAGTAAAAAGCAACTTTTAAGGGTCACTCTTCAAAGTCTTTCAGATTAGGAAAGATTCTTTCAGGAGGGAAAAGAAATTCTGCCAGATGATGCTGACACGTTGAGAAACTTAAAGTGGTGAAAGGGTATGTCCAGCTATGCACAGATATGAACATACTGAGGTTTGATCAGTTTATGGACTAAGTGTACAATAAAATAATGAATACTATCACCTTGCCTTGGAAATGTATGTTTTTACATTTATCGGACAGTGGAGTATAACACCCATTGAAAAATAATGTCAACTTCCTCGTAAGGGGGTGTTGAGAGGCAGGAGACCTTTTCTCCATTAACACCAGTGACAGGACCTGCAGGAACGGGGTTAAGCTGAGGCAGGGGAAATTGAGGCTTGACGTCAGGAGGGGGTTCTTCACAGAGAGGGTGGTTGCACACTGGAACAGGCTCCCCAGGGAAGTGGTCACTGCACCGAGCCTGTCTGAATTTAAGAAGAGATTGGACTGTGCACTTAGTCACATGGTCTGAACTTTTGGGTAGACCTGTGCGGTGTCAAGAGTTGGACTTGATGATCCTTAAGGGTCCCTTCCAACTCAGGATATTCTATGATTCTATGATTCTAACTGTCAGATGTTGACAGTATTATATTAAAAATGTTTATTCTACTTTCAAGGGAAAAAAATCTCCATGGTTATAATTTTGTTTTCTCTTCAGCATCATAGGAAATGAAGAAAAATTCTATTTGTTTGCAGTTACACCATTGCTAATTTACACAACCATATTAGACTTTCTTTTTAAAAATGAAAGCAGAGCCTAAAGATATTTCTGCTATATAACGCTGCTGCTCCTTAGTATCAGTGAAAACATATTTAATACAGGAACAATTGTACTCTTCCTGCATAACAGATTTACAAGGGTTGGTTTCCATTTTTATGCAACCAATTTTTATGTTATCAAGTTCCAAGGGCATGAGCAATATGAACCCATTTCAAAACAAACTAGCAAAGGAGAGCTTAAATCTTCCACGGCAAAACGAAATAGTAAGAAATACTCATTACAGAATTTAAGCTCTGTGTGTACTTTCACTTTCTCTTTGTTGTTGTTTTTTTAAAGTTTTTCAAGTTTTGTTCCCTGCACTCATTATTGAATTTGCATAAAAATTCCTTAAATATGCCCCCCCCTTTAAAAAGAGTATCAAAGAGAAGTTTTTCCACAAGAATACAATTTCTGCACTTTTGAGCATTAAAAAAAAGGTGTTATAATAATAATTTGTCTTGGGTATATTGTATTTCATTGTACATTACAAACTACAGCCTAAATAATTTGTTTAAGAATAGGTTATAATACAATGATAGTTTGGAGCATTTTTTTTTTTTTGGCAGGATAAGTATGTATGTCTGCCAACCTTTTACCTGTCCTAATGCACTAGAGTATTCTAAACCCCTTAATCTCTCCAGATGTTCTGTTGCACCGAATTCCCACATTCAAGCATAGAAATCCCATTCTCTCATCAATATACTAACAATCTGTTTCAGAGTGAAAAGTTATAGTAAGATGTCTGTTTCCTGTTTTTTTTCCATAGATTCCAATACAGAAGGCAGAAATTTTACAACAGCTGAATAAAGCAGTGATCCTCCTGGAAAGGAGAATCAAATGAGAAAATCTGAAGAAAAATGCTGAATTTAGTGAAAGTTTAGCCACTGCTACAAACAAAAAGGAAACTGCAATATAAGCAGAAAAGCGGATACTCAGACTGAAGAAATTAACATGAGGTAGATTACCGACTTTTATCTAATATGCAGACCTGTAAGCTGTTTCTTGTGCTAACATTTCCCCAAACATTGTGTTGCCTGTCATATATAAAGCTTTAGCTTTTAATAATTTTTTCAGTCACAACTGTGAAAATAAATCTCATACAGCTTCCAAACAGTTGGGCCTGTTACAGAATCATAATGCGTGACTGTTAAAACTTCTAGAATTCTGGATCTTTGTTTCTAAGTGAAAGGGTTGTGGAATTTCAGCTGAGAATATTACATCTCCCAACTTGAGAACTGGCAAAAAATACACAAAGAAAAATATCAGGACTTCAGAAAGACTGTGACAAAATGTTTTGCTATTAGTTTCCTGAAACCCAGAAAATCATTGTGTTTCTATAAATGACCTTCTTGTTACCAAAATATTTAAAGTAACAGGTCTTGCATGTCCTTGCAAAGAAACTTTTAAAGAAAAACAATTATTCCTTTTTTTTTTTTTTTTTAAATGTATTGCAATTTGTTGCTCCAGAAGATGTCTGTTAGCACAGTTGTTAACTGAGAACACGTTTACACATTTTACAACCTGAAGAAAGTTAGTTTCAATAGCTATATACATTTTGTTTGTGAACACCTATTTTTGTGAGCATTATCATCACCGGCCAACATGCAAGTTTTGATGTGGTCCCGTATGACGTGGCCCAGTTGCTAAGTGCCTATCTGAACATGAAATGAAGATACTAATTTTACTAGTAGCTGCAGCAATGAAATATTCAAAGTAGCTATGCAATTGCACATAAAAATGAAAACAAGGTATGAAATGCAGACTGTCTGAAAGACTTCTGAGGCCATCTCATGAAAATAAAGTGACACAGTGTTGTCTTTATGTGTCTTCAAAGTCTACAATCACTCTGGAAAGCTCTAAGGAACTGACAGTAGAATCAGTATACTGCAAGCAGGAGAGAGGAAAAAAAAATAAATTGCTGAAAGGTGGTTAGAGGGACATTATCTGTGTAAGAGAATATCCTGGTTCCTTCATGACTAGGCTGTGTAATTGTTTGACCCAGTCTGGGAGGTAAAAAATAATTATTAATTATTTTATTATTTAATTATTTTAATAATTATTTAAATTGAATATGATTTCTTCCAGAAAGTGGGAGACAAAAAGACTTGAGACACTGAAATAATTTTTGGCACTGAACTGAAAATCTCTTTGCCTTATTGTTCTCCAACTTTATATATCGAATTTACTGCAAAACCAACTCCTCTGGTGGTGTGAAATGCTGGTCAGTCCAGCAAACATTCACAAGTAGTAAGGGAGATGGAGACCAGGATGGATACCAGGCAATGCTGCTAGAGACACCCGAGTCCCCATGGAGATCCAGGATACAAATGCCCACAGGTAGACAAAAAAATAGAACCAAGTCCTGCAGTTTCAATAATTTATTCAGAATTCAATATTCACAAGCAGTTTAATCTCCCACTACTTTTCTCAAAGGGCGAGCAATTAAAACAGTAAAGAATCGAAAGATTCAAATTCAGTTTTTATTTCAACAATCTGCCTCATAACTATTGATACAAACCTGCTAAAAAGATTTGATTTAAAATGTTGCTCAATACAGTCAAAAAAAGGCACTGATCCACTTAAAATAAGGTCTTAAACTTCTCAGATAATCCCTTGTTTCAATGTTGGTATTGATAACTTGCAAATTTCAATTTCAATTAAACATGATTTATCACTAGTTTCAGTCCTGTTAGAAGGAGTTAGGGACACGTGCCTCAAAATTGATATGGGGAAGGGTGCTTAATTTTCTTAAATATGCATTCATATATGTGTGTAGTTTGACAATGCATGAACCAGAAAAGATTTAATAACTGTGTACAGTTGTTTACTTTGTGAAGTAAGAGAACTCAGTATCCGGCTTATTCCAACGTTTCAGTTTCTCCTCCTCTGGCCCCTATGTGCCCCTTTATATTATAGCAGCAAATGAACATTTTTCTGGATAATTACACTATTTAGCATGTTTTTATGAAGTTAACTGAAAAGGTTAACTTCAAATTAACTATTTAAAGGTTAACTTTAAATAAAAGGGTGTTTTACAGTAGAAGTTTTATCTTTTTTTCCTTAAAGAATCATCAAAATGCAGAGATCTCTAAGTAAAATCTTACCACTGTCACTCTTATCTTTCCTTCTCTTTGCCTGTGCCTGGGACTACACAAGCAGCTGGCAGCATACCCCATGTCCTGTGCCAACAGAGGGGATTTAGTTCTTTAGAGACCTCAGTTGGAACACATTCTCAACAGGTAGCAGCCTGCAGCTCCAGGGTCCTTGAGTAAGTGATGTCTCTTGGCTTTGGGGTCATTTTCTTAGTGTAGATATTTATTCTGAGTATGGTTCTTGTTTCTTGAAACTACGTAAAGGTATATTTACTTTAAAACTTAAGTTTATTTATGAAGTACATCATATTGCCACTTTTGAGAAAAGGCACGCCCATATTTTAAAATAATCATTCACTTTTTCACTTTTATAGTCTCCAAGCTTTTCAAAACAGCAGGGGTCAATATACTTTCCAGTACCGAAAGGTATTTCCACATATGTGTTGGGTCTGTCTGGGATGGAATCACCTTTCCCTGCAGCAGCCCACAGTACCGTGTTCTGCACTCGTAGCTGGAACAGCACTGATATCACTCCAGTGTTGTGTCTATTACTGCATAGTGCTGGCACAGCATCACGACTCCCTCCAAGCCCTCAAGAGTCAGCAGGCTGGGGGTGGGCAAGTGATGGGGAGGGGACATCACCAGGGCAGCTGACCTAAACCAACCAAAAGGATATTCCATAACACCTGATGCCACACTCAGCAATAAAAAGGGGGGCTCTTGTGGGGGAGGGGGCTGTTCCTCCTGAACAACCACTACACATTTTGAGGCCCTGCTTCCCAGGATGTGGCCGAACATTGCTCATTAAGGGGAAGTAGAGATTTTTTTTTTTCCTTCTCTCTGTGCTTCTGCGCAGCCTTATTGTTGTTTTTGTTTCTTTTTCTCCCCATTCCCTTTCCCTTTAATAAAACCATTCTCATCTCAAACCTCGAGCTCTTTGTGTTGTATTTTCTCCCCCTTCCTCTTTGAGGAGAGGGCAGAGTGAGAGAGCGGTTGTGGTGGAGCTCGGCTGCCCACCCGAGTAAAACCACCACAACATACCACCTTATATGTCTTAATACAAGTTTCACATTTGATTACTTCTATTAAGCTTTTCTAGTATACTCAATGTATTAGCACATTTACATTAGAACAGAATGTGTTTCATATTCTTTTTAATTTGTCCTTTAATTTCTTGAGCTAGTAACACAGTAGAAGTACCCTACACTGACAAAGAATAGGGAAGTGCCATAATATTTAACATCAGTAGTTCTTTCTAAAGGATTCAGCTGACATCTTCAGAGAGATCATTCATGGCAGTACAGACCTCTCCTGCCAGAAGAAGAGTGGTTCCCATATTTGTGGCAACAGAGTGATGATCTGCACAGCCTGATAAATGGAATGGAAAACTAGTAAGCCATACAAAAAGTAAAGGTAGAGAATAAGATGCTAAGGTACTGTAATGTGTGAAAGCAGTGCAGAGGTCTCAGACAAACGGGAGTTATAAGCAGTCACTGAATAAAACAAGTGCATTAAAACCACCCACATGGAATTCTTGCCAACCTCCATTTCTAATGTCACTGATAACTTTAAACAGAAAATTAAATGGAATTGCAAAACTGCCAGAATGCAAGGATGACTTGCAAGATTCACAAGCAACTAATAAGCTACAGTTTGCCAATGTCTGCTCTAACTGTCAAGAGCTAGGACCACTGAAATGAACAATGACAAAGCTCTAATTGAATGCAGGAGCACCAGGCTTTGCCTCTGAAAAAGCAGGACATTGTGTATCCTACTGTGACAGTTCATGCTATATCCTTGATTTTCAGATACTAAGAAAGAGGCATGTGCATCTTCATCTTTCACATGTCTGTCTTTTCCTGTTTGGTTCTCCGATTGTAATGATGTTTTATAAATACGTAATATTTATTTTATATTTCTCTTTGTATATAAAACGATTCTCTTCTTTCTACAGCCTGGAAATACCTACAAATTTGATGTGAGTGAAATAGACCAGAAGTTCTCAAGCTCTAACGTTTACTATTACGGGTACAGAGGCATTTCAAGATGGCAAATGATGTCAAAGAAACAAAATCAGAATCAGCCAACAGTGGTATTAAAAAAAAAAAAAAAAAAAAAAAGTTCACCTTTATTAAAACCTAAATTAAAGCCTGTATTGGTATTGTGAGATAATCTAAAAGTTCAGGTATTCCTCCTGTATAACAACACTTTTTTAAAGTTGCGGCTATAGATAGTAAACAGGTAAGACTAAGAAATTCCTATTCCCTCCTATTAGCAATGAAGCCACCTGGATTCTGAAACCTTTTCAAACAGCTATCAACAGACAGAACATTTACAATCCCCCTTCTCTCTCCCAAACACCAGTAGAATTACAAATGGTCAATGCAAACTGGCAAAATAAGTCCAAAAAGCCCACCGCTAGCATGTGCTGGTAGAGTAGGCTTTCCTAAACTGACATTGAGACAGATTTGTGATTAAATGCTTTACAATATGTTTACACACAGAGTTTCACAGAAAAAAAATGTACTAAGGACTCAGAAGTAAAGAGTCTATTGTGCCATTCGTGTAAACACGACACAGTGGAGAACATACAGATTACATGCAATAAATAACAGTGGGATTTCAAATGAAACTTTTACTAAGTGATTTTTCAGGAAGGATGAAGTAGAGGAGAAATGCACAGCAGAGCAGAAAACCTATTCTCAGTTATTGTGGAAGAACATTTTGCTTTTTTAATTGCCAAAGATGACATATGTGTGGGAAACTCTACCTGCAACTGTTTCTGAAATTCATTGGAACATGCTGTCCAAAGAGGTTGTAGAGTCTCTTTCTTTGGAGATATTCAAAATTCACTTGGATGCGATCCTGTGTAACATGCTCTAGGTGATGCTGCTTCAGCGTGGGGTTGAACTAGATAATCTCTGGAGGTTCCTTCCAACCTCAGCCATTCTGTGATTACACACAGTTCCAGGCCAAGTGTCAGTGCTGGCATGGAAGATGCCAATAAGCTTTTTCAAAAACTAAAAACCTAAATTAAAAACTTTTCAACTCCATCAGAAAAGTGCTTATGTACAGGTACCTAGACTGACCTTAGAAACAGCTATCTTCTGTTCAAAGTTTCTGAAAAAAAAAACAGTCTTGAGTTTGGACAAAGGGCAGAAGTCATACAAACAGATTAAGCACAGCTCATCTTTGTAAGAAACCACCTTATTCCAGGTCACGGGAACTCAGACTGGTAACATACACAGCACCTAGGGTTAGGGTTGGTGACTGAAGTCGGGTTAGCTAAAAAAGGCTGCTTAATGACAAAAGCTATGTAAAATCAAATACTGCTTCAAAAATGTAGATAGTTTACAAGCTTTAACAATACATTAGTTGCCTATTAGACTACAAGGTTCAAATATTGTGTGCTTTTTCTCTTTAGCCAGGGTGTGTACTTTGTAAGGCCCATTTATATAAATATCAGCTGACTGCCTGTAACTTTTGTGAATTCCTTTGTGGAAACACAGTTAACAATATTTGCTGAAATGAGAATGGGAAGCCCAGCTCAACAGCAAGTCAAATAGTGCACTGAAGCATCACCAGAAATGACAAAAACAGAACTTCTGTCATTTAGTAATAAAAAAGAAAAGAAAAAAAGAAAAAACTGTCTGATCCTAGTTCTTGTTTCACTCCCTGGAGTCACTAATACTAGCATTTTAGCACATAAAAAATAACGAATGGCAAACATTCCTTTTCCCTTTGTCATTCTCAGAATAACTAAGATGCCATTCAGTAAAGCTTTAAAACAGTATATTTTTTAGGCAGAACATATCATCTGAGCTCTGGCTATACTGACCTGGAAGTTAAAAGCCTACCACAAATACAGAGAAAAGAGAAAAAGGAAAGAGGAAAGCTACAGCTGCAGAATTTCAGGAAATACATTTATAAAGTCATCCCCATCCTGTTAGCTACTTCTTAAATATATTATAAAAAAAATTGGTCACAGCAGACAGAGAAAACAGTGACTGAAGTCTTAGAAAAGTCCTACTTAAACTGTAATATATGTCAATATTAATTTTTGATGTTATCAAAACTGCCATGAGAAATAGCAAAAAGTTGTCTTTTATAGTAGCAGTTTACTGACTTTTCAAATTGTTACAGGAAAGACAACACATCAGAATGCGAATGTGAGTGTGTTACTTATAAATATCAGAAGTAAGAGGTCCCTTTAATGTCAGTATGGCTGCATAGCAGCAGAACAAGAAAAGAAAGAAAAAGATGGCACCTTTTACTTATGAATTTCAAGCATTCATTACTGAAATTAGACATCTGTGATCATCTAAAGTAAGCTTTAAACGTTTGACAAGTCTGATGGCGGTTGTCTGAGACCAAAAATGATGCCCTATATCATTTAATTTGGAATTTGCTTGTGTCTTGGATAATATCTTGTAGATGTTAACACAAAGTCTAACAAGACAATTTATTCACTAATAACAACATACTGATTAGATTTTCGTGTGCTAAGTGCTGCAGAAGGTGATCATTCGTTAAAATCAGACAGGCACCTCAGAAACTGAGGAACACAAAATCGACATGGGAATTGACAAGAAATTGCCCGTGGATGATAAGCAGATTTATTATGTAAATTCACAGACCCCTGAAATTTACCGAAGGTGTTTCTTCTCATCTACTTTTACAGGAGCACCTGCCAAAGAAATTAGAGGTTTTTTAACCCCAGTAACTGAAGCCAACTGCCCATGGGTAGCAGATAGGCCTCTTCAGATGCCTGGTGCAACACAGTATTTTCTCCGTGCAGAAAAACACCATCCGCGTTCAGAAAAAAACGAAGAAAAAAAAAACAAAGTGGCGAGGAAACGACCCCCAGGCTGGGGCCGCCCAGCTCGGGGCTTTCCCCCAGCCCAGGGCACAGGGCCCCTGGCCCTCGGAACGCCGCGGGGGCACCGCAGCCCGCCCGGCTCCCCCTCAACGGCCACGGCGGGGCTGGCCCTGCCTGCTGGGGGGCTGCGGAGCCGGGAGAGCTCCGGTGCCCCTCGGTAGCGCCCCCGCGGCCGCCTGTACTCCCACAATACCTCCGCTTTAGCACCCCCCTCTCAGCGATTCCCCTCACCCCCCCCGTCGTTACCGTGAAGGGGACGTCCTCGACGCTGCCCACCGAGTAGCAGTTGTCACCGGGGTTGACAGCGCCGGTGAGCACCTGGTGGAGGTGCATGGCGGCCCCCCCCCCACACACACACACCCCGGCTCGCCCGCAGACGGCAGCGCCTCAGCCACCGCCTCCTCCACCGAGCACCGCGCGAGCGAGACCCGGATGGCTCCGCGCTCCCGCCCGCCGCACGGGCACGGGCACGGGCACTGCCCGCCACGGGAGCGCGCGCGCGCGGGAGGGAGGAAGGCAAAGGGAAAGGTGGGGGGAGGCGGCGCACGCGCCGGGCAGCGCCCGAGTCAGGTGAGGCGCGAGCAGCAGCAAGAACCCCTATGCGCGCACCCGGCCGTTGCGCGGGTGATGGGTGGATGGGGGGAGCCCCGCGCGCGGGGCGCTTGAGGAGAGCTGAGGGGCTGAGGGGGAGCGGAGGGGCGCGGGCGGCCGCTGAGGAGCCTCGGGGTGCCGCGGGGTGCCGCGGGGTGCCGGGCGCTCGGCTTACGCCTTGAGGTGAGGCTGCGGCAGGGCGCCTCCTAGGAGCAGGAGGGAGGGAATTTTTTTTTTTTTTTTTTTTTTTTTTTTTTTTTTTTTTTTTCTGGGAGGGGGAAGGGGTTTTAATCAAGCCGGGAGGTGGGCTGGGGAGCGGGAGGCGTGAGGGAAGAAGCGCTTGGGGCAGAGGAGCCCGGGCAGCGCCTCGGTGACTGGAAGCCTGCGGCTGGACCGGCGATGCTCGGGTGCGCTGCGCTCTGCAGG
The DNA here is from genome assembly GCF_964035555.1 of Netta rufina. Taxonomy (NCBI): domain Eukaryota; kingdom Metazoa; phylum Chordata; class Aves; order Anseriformes; family Anatidae; genus Netta; species Netta rufina. The sequence continues at coordinate 1,125,592 of NC_140134.1, forward strand.
TGCAGAGAGCAAGCTGCCCGTTTATTCACTTTGCTTTAGAGAGTATTTTTTTCCATTAAAGAGCGTCACTTTCTGTCACGTTTCAAAATTCTCACCAAGCTCTTGGGAATCAGTGAGTGTCCCTGCAGCTGCTGTTCACGTTTGAACAGAGCCCGCGGGATGGTACAGCCTGCAGTGGGTACCAGGAGCCCTGCAGGCCCCCTTGGATTAAGAGAGCTGCTTCGTGTCAATGAGAAACAAGTGTTTCAAACTTGTAAACGTCCATTTACAGCACCTTGATGAGAAAACTACTACCTTTTCCTCTCCTTGGACATTTATTCCTGGCAGGAGGCATCGGTCCCGCATCCCAAGGCCCAGCTGCACCCCAACGTTTCTATTTCCCCTTGCTTTTTTTTTTTTTCTTGGCTTATACTGCTTCTTGAAAGTACACATCTCTTACTGAACAAATGAGTTTACTCAGAATGCAGCGGTAAATTAAAATATAATGAAGTCACCTTTTAATGACAAAAAAAAACCAACAACACACACACCAAAAAACCAACAAAAATGTCAAAAAAGTAAGATTGACCCTATTCCCATGCTACTTAATGTCTGTTCCCTTTTAAAGGGGATGGTATCTCTATTTGAGATGAAATGGGAGATAACCATTTTGATCTTCAGTTGGCCAGGTTACATATCAAGCTACTATAGAATGTTCTCATGCTTCCACTGATACTTACTATTCCATAACTTTTCTGATTAACTTCCACATAAAATGTGTGCTAATTTACAACTGGTTTCTGTTTTGGTAAGATTTTTCAAATGCATGCAGGAGGACTTAAAGGTAAAACCAGTATATTTTTGGAAATCAGTGGAATAAAGTTTAACTAATGCCTGAAAAGATAAGGAGCTTTTGAATAGAAAATCAGTGCAGGCAGGCATAATATTAAGTAGGATGACAGGAGAACACTGTGATCTTAAGAAAAGCATTTTCCTCTCCTAGGTGTAGTGAAGCTGTCTGGTTTTCTTTGCAAAGAGTCTTTAGTGCAAGTAGAGTACTTGCAGGACCACTTTGATCTTACTGGGTGACAGACATGGCTGGTGAGAGTTCGGGCTTTTAGCTCAGACTTCTGTTACCTAATCAGACTAAGAGTGCCAGTAATTCTTAAGCGTGCCAGCTGTGAGAGAGACTTATTGTTTGAGCTGGTGAGGGATTTTTTAGTGTTTGACTTGTGTGGCGCTCTTATTCCACTGTGACTGTTATGGGACAGAGAATGAAGCAGGTAAGATTCCTCTTTAAAGTGAAAATAATGCCAAAATAGGGATTTCCTAGTAAAATACTGTGTTTGGGGCTGTGGAAGCAGACCTTTGTGCAAGAATTGCTCTCCAAGTACCTGCAGATAAGCCCTTCCCATTCCTCCTGAAAAAAAAATTTTCACCTGAGTTTTGCTGACAGATCAAGTTTCATTTATCTTGATTCATCCTTATTTGTGACTTAAATATCTCATGTTGAAATGGTTTTCAGTGCATATAACGGTGGTTTCTATGCACAAGAACATGTAGCAATCTCTCCCATTCTCCCCCCTCCTTCTCTCTCTGAGGGGAAAAAGAAACACGTAAGGGGCATTTTTTTCATTTTTGTTCCTGACTAGCTTGTTGCATTGCTCAATAACTTTGCTTAGGGTTACAAAGCAAGGAAAGTATTGGCACTACCTCTACTGTAAGCTGTTTGCCCAGGAATTCCCTCCTTTGGCTTGAAATTAATTGGAACTGGGGGAGAAGAGGTCCTATTACTGCAGGAAAGCAGCTGCTGGACAGAACCAAAATGACAGTTTAATTTATGCTAATAAACCACAGTTGGAGCAGCACCTTAGGTGGAGATTTAATAAGATATTAGGAACGCTTAGGGTACTTTGCTCCTGGCTTGGTCTGGTAGGATGGATTAGATGACCTCTCAAGACCTTGTTTGCATGGTATGTATGGATGACTCTTTGTTTGCCTTCTCCAAACAACAGGGAAAGAAAAAAAACAAGCCTGTAAGTATTCAAAGGTTGGGACTTTCACATTCTTTTCTGTGGCTTCCTAAATGAGTGAGAGAGAGGCAAATGAGAGAGATCCAAATTTAGAAAGCAGGCACTGAGCTACACAGATGCTATGGAGAAATAACTTTTTTTTTTTATTTTTTTCATTTGCTGTAGGAAGGAATATAGTTGCTTGGCAAAATAAGATATTATACAGAATAAGCAGAAGGAAATATATGTTGGTATAGAAATAATGATTATAAAACAAGCAAAACCAAAACAACAACAACAAAAGAACATATAGGCTTTTTTTTTTTCCTAGGTTTCCTTAGTGGTAGAAGGGTAAAAATCCAAGTGTCTTATGGGGAGGGGAAGAAATGGTTCAGAAGATTATACTGTGGAATTTGCACAAGAAGAAGTCCTAAAGCACATATGAAAGAAATGTTCTGCCCATAGCCTGGGGGAGGAGGGGAAGTCTGAAGAAACATTATGGAAGATAAATAGCCATATTAGACACATTTCATTTTATTTCAAAAGTGAAATGCTGCATTCTTGAGTTGGTATCTTGAAGAATGAGGAGCACACCTTGTTTGGACCACTGTGTCAGTTCCTATTCTGCTGAAGGCCTTTACCTGTTCACAAGAGACACAGAGCTTTTAAGCACAATGCTTTTATGATTCTGTGAATGTTTTCCTCATGATTCGTGATGTCTGCCTTGAATCTTCACTGAGTTCTTGAAAAAATTGTATTTTTATTTGAAGAAAAGTTGTCTGTTTCCCACCCCCGAACTCAAATTCAGCTGTTAGCTTGGAGAAAATCACATGCTTCAACTCATAATAAGTGGCACCTCTTCTCTGCTATTAATTTCTAAACTGGAATGTGTTTTTGTTGCTGTACTTTTGCTATTACTGACAGAATAGGATTGGCTTTTAACTGACAGAATAGGATTACTGACAGAATAGGATTGGCTTTTAACAGATTAACTTTGTAAACTGTTGCTCATTGTGTGCTGAAGAAGACATTCATCTGTGAAGGACGATCACTTCTATACTGCTGAAAAGACCTTGTTACAGCACCATTTTTGCTTGGATATTTTTAAAAGATCATGTTTCTAGAAACTGAAAGTTCTCCTTCCTCAAGGGTACATAAATGCTGAACACTTTCTGCAGTAGTTGGGTGTCCAAACATGTCCACCACTGTGGACCATTACTCTCCTGTAATCACCAATGCTTCAGTTTTAAAGAATGAAGCTGAGTGAAGTAAAAAACAATAACATTAAAAGCTGCTCCTAAATTGCATCTTTTCAAGAGTTCTTTTAAACCACAATCAGAAACCTCTGGAGGGAAAGAACCACTGTTTTAAAAGTGTAATCTAATTAAATTGTGGGGTAGAGAAAAGGACAGATAGTTAAAACAGCACAAAGGATTTGAGGCACTTGTTTAACAGTGCTGACTCCATGACTAAGGCAGGTGATTTCTGGAAGCCCTGTATCTTACTTTTCTTCAGAAGCTTCAAGGTTTTTCTTTCTTTCCTTCCCAGTCTGTTTAATCACGATGCCAGCTCCAGATGGCTAGAATTTTTGGAGAGAGTTGTATGGGATGGGTGTTTTTTTGAGCAATGATTGAGTTGTTTGTTTATTTTTCTGTTGTAAATACCCAAATGCTAAGAAAGCAGAGACAACGTAAACCCAAGTTACTCCAAGTAGCTAAATGCTAATGCTATAGACAATTTTAATGAGATGTTTAGTGATCAAATGTTTGGAATCACTTTCAGAGAGTTTAGATACTAACATACAGTAGGAGGTACTGTTGTTTTAATAAATATTTTTCATCAGATGGAAGAATGATGCTTTCTACTTTTGCAGTTCTGATCATGTGTATCTTCTCTATAAATCTCACAAGCATCAGGAAGAAAAGGATTAATACATGTGGCTATTTGTGAACTCAGTGGAGGGATTCTAAGTGCATATTCTTCAACTTTTACTCTAAATGATGATTCAGTAAAACAACAAATGATTTTATAGTCAATTACATACAAATAACTTTCCTGACCCATGATAAAGCATTCTATATGAGACTGTTTTGAAGGCAGTAGATGTATGTGAAGGATTTTCCAGGCATTTCTCCTGGTCATATTTTTAAACAAACAAACAAAACCTCAGACTCATATGTCCTTAAGAAGGGTGAAACAAAATTGAGTTGTATTATGCTACAGTAAGGTTTTAATTTTTGTGTCTCAGAGGCAGAGATTTCTGTCCTTAAGGCTGTAAAGGTGTAACGTGGTTATTTATAGTACAGGCTCTTATCTAGAAACTGGAGGACACCAGAACAAGATTCCGATTGTGAATTTCTGAAGCCTGTTTTCAGGTACAGACTGTTTCTTCAAGGAAGAATTAAGGAAGACTTGAATTAAAAGCCTTTTTGGGGAACATATGCCAAAAATCTCAGGACCCTCATTTGAAAAGTTTATTCTCAATTTATGTGCGTTTTGCTTTCTTGGTAGCTCTTGTACTGTGTATTTCTGCAAATTCATGGTACTTTGTCACTAATACATCCTTATTTTATAAGAAAGCTATTGTTACTCCAATAAGATCAAGAATCTGTAAGGGAGTAGCTTTTCTCTTGTCTTATTTTCATTTTGCTTTCCTATTGGTACTCTTCTTGAATTTTGCTGGCACTTACATAGTGTTTTTTTAAAGCAACATATAAATCTACATTTTACTTGCTGTGCCATTCTGCTGAACTTATTTCCCATGTGTATCTGAATGTATCCTGAAACAACAGATTCTTAAGACTCACTGGCTTTTGGTAAGACTACCTTGAGCCCACTGTAATATTATCTACACTTCAAATGATTGTAATATGGGCTTTTAAGTTGCAAGTGAAAACAACTGAGCTCTTAATGTTATAGCTGTCACTTTTGTGTCCTTTGAACTGCAGATGGAACTAAAATATGAAATCACTTATGTATTTAGCTGTTGAATGTCACTATGAACCAATTTTCTTCTACATTTGCAATATTAAAAACAATAAGCACTATTTTTCTAGATAAATGTATATTAGCATTGGTTGAGGAAAAGGAGTGGAAACAGTATCCAAGTAGTTTAATTTGTGTTCCTTATGTGCTCAACAGAGCAACCTGAGGAACAACTCATGTAGAGTACCTAACTGTAGGTTTTTCTAAGTGCTCTCTAGAAGAGTTTACCAGTTTCTTGACTCTGCAGGGAATGCAGCATGAAGAGAGATGTACTAAATGATACTGTGAACTAGTTCATTGTGCAACAGGTCACAGTTCAGTGTAATTGATCTGTGCGCAAGCTGCTGGGTTTTGATTTGGTTTGGTAATTTTTTGAGGGCTAATAATTAACTCTTCAGTATTCAAGTCAGTAGCATATGCTTCGTGACCTTGTTGATACTCAAGAGCCAAACCATTGCTAGTTACCCCGATGGTATTTTCTTGTTTTGTGAACAACAGTGTATATTGGGGTGTGGCTTAGGCAGTGCAAATGTGGTTACTATGGGTAACTTTGGGACCACAAGCTTTATGCATTTCCAGTGAGCGTGTCAAGACCATTTGAACCATTTGAAATGAAGTAAAATAGTTATCAATATTCTTCCTTACTGATATAACTGAGGCATCTCTCACCAACTCTGCTCACTGATGACATTTATTCTTAAACTCGAGTTTCTCTTGTCTAATTAACTCTTAAAACGCTGTGGATATAGAACTGAGCATGTACTTAGTAGTAACTGGGACTGTACAGGATTCTGATATTTTTTTTCTATATATCAGACTAAAAAGTTGAAAATACAAAATCTCCTGAGAAACAACAACTAAACATCTTTTTTTTTTTTTTTCTTTTTTCACCAAGTATCTCCAGTCTGACCACTTTGTGAACATAAGAAGCAAAGAACTTATATGCCTCTCTAGATGAAAACTAAATTCATGGGAATCAGTTGCAATGAATATTATTTAGCTGTTTTTATCCTTTCTAAAACAGTCTCAGTGAAGTAAACTTCAGGAGGTAGAAAGCAACAGTAATACTCATGAGCAGCCTTTCAGTGAGTTAGGTTTGAGTTACTGTCATTTTCTTAATAAAGTGTTAAATTACCATTTAATTATGTACTTATTTATTTTAGATTAAGGAAATAGTTTAGAGACAGAGTCCTGTGTTCAGAGGCAACTGCAAATTGATTTACTAGGAAAGGGACTGACAGGTATTTGCTTGGCATGACCAAATGACCTGGCTTTTTTTTTTTTTATCAATTATACCTTAAGTATTAATAATGTTCTTTGCATGTATATTATATATGCAAATGCCACTCAGGATGTGGCACATCTGGCACATGCATCGAGCAAAGTGCTGTCCCTGTATTCAGTTGCTAAAATAAATAGTGTTTCATGCAAGATTTCTCAGAGGTCAGTTCAAGGATGACATGTATGATCTATGAAGCTCTATGGCCTTCTTCGTTTTAAACTGGTGATTGGCATTCCTTTGTGGGATTTGTGTTACTAATAATAAATAATAAAAAACAAGTTACTGTTAACAGTAAGCTAAATATATTTCCCAGAAGATTATCAATGGAACAACTCATTTTTTTTGAACCTTCTCTCCTGTGAATTTGAGTGATCTGTAGAGGTTTATAACTGTGGAGATTCACCGTGCAGGGATAATTAAGGATGATTGATTGCCAATCAACATGTCTGTAAGGAGCATGTAGATTTTACTCTAGTCTTCAAACTGATCTGCACAATGCTTTAGTATGTGTTAAAGTGACATTTGCTTGAATCTTTATATTATGTAGTACTGAGAATCTCTAGGATTATTTTGGGACGTGAGCTGTGTGTTCTGATCTTGCAGACAATTCTGAGATAGTAATAAAGATGATGCCTATGGAAAACATCCTCTTGGTTTCCACAACCGCAAACAGGATATGAGAAATGAAATGAATGCTAGCCATTATTAATGATAGTGGGCAAAGAGTTCACTGAAAGGGCATTGTGCCTATCCTGTTACATACCTTAAATTAAGTTGAGACAAAAGGTAAAATTTGGACCTAATTAAATCCATAGTTTTTGCCAGTGACTTGGTGGGAAAAGTGTTTCAGGTTTTCTTTAATTTGTGTGTGTATGTCTTTGGGGTCTTGTGTTTTCTTACCTGTTAGCTTGTGATCCCCCCCACCCCTCCAATGCTTTCTGCTTTATTTTTATTTTTCCCACTCCATCTCCCTAAACTCTTGAATTCCTTAACTCAGGTTGATCACATGCAGAAGTCCCTTGTACATACTATGGAAATTCATGGTGGGGTAAAGAAGAGAACTTTAATTAGGCTTATGCTGGTGGATAGGCTGCAGTGAGCGCCTGTTGTGGATGTCCCGTCCCTGGAGGTATTCAAGACCAAGTTGGATGATGCCCTAAGGAAGCTGATCTATTGGGTGGCATTCCTGCCCAGGCCACGGGTTTGGAACTAGATCTTCCAACCCAAGCCATTCTTTGATTCCGTGATCATTCTGGCTCATTCGGCACAGGAGGAAACTAATGTCAATACCTTTGGTTAGAGGAAGCAAGTGGTAGTATTAAGGAGAGGACTTGTATGTGCCAAACACCTTTGACAGAGCAGCAATGCATGTGTGTTCTGAGGGTGTGCACGAGTAAACGAGTTAAATGTCACTGATATTTGCCAGCAGCGTGATATGGAAATGCTGCCCACTGCATCACACAGATCTGCTACCATCTGTTCACAAAGGTTTGCTGTGGTAAGAGGAGTAGAAAATTGTATAATTTTCCATATGTTAAAATTGTGGAAAAACTTGCTTTTTTTTTTTTTATATATATATATATATATATTTTTTTTTTTTTTTTTTCCCATGGATATTTGTTTTCTGAAAGTCATCTGAAAACAAGTCAAATCTCTTTGTTCATAATATTTGGAATTTCCATGGATGGTATAAGTGTAAAGGAGCCTTATCAATGTAAAAAATATTTTTCTCTGTATCTTATCAACATTATGTTTTGCTTTGCTTTGCTATTCCAGCAAATATATAAATCCAGAAATTAAGGTAGCAGGACAAGCAGTCTATTATTTGAATCTTATGGTATTTCTTATGTATTACTAATGAAGTACCCAAAAAGGTTCATTTCATTATGACCTTATAGTTATCAGAGAGTCTATGTTTTCCTTTTCAGAGTTAAGCAAATCAAATAAAAAATGACAATTGCTGCTGTGTTTCTTGGTGAAGGGTGTTTGCCATCATTCTTGGTCAAATAACCTATTTAAAGAAACTTTATTTTGTCGCTGCCTGTGCAGCCCCACCAGGGCTGTGTGGTGGTCCACCTGTATAGTGCCTCAGGCTACCAGCTTTTATCAGGGATAAATGTTAAGGTCTTAAATGTATGGTTTTACTAAGAGGACCAGCTGTATGAGTAGGGCCACAAACTCAACACCTTGGATAGCTGTTTTTCCATCTGTATGGACACCAGCTGTGCTGTGTTACTGAAGCATGCTAAAAAATGTGAAGTACAGCATATAGGATCTATAAGCAGTATATTCTGATGTTCAAATGGTCTCCAGTTCACTGTCCCAGCACATCATTGTGATACATCAACCTGATCTGGAGTCATCAGCTTTCATTTAGCTAAAGCATCTGTTACTGTTTTGCTGACATATTCTTGTGATGGGAGCAGTAGTTGCTACCTCTTATCTTCTGCCTCTCCTCATTGCTCTAGAGATCCCCTAGAATAGGAAACATCCAGGCTGAATTTCTTCTGTTTCCAGCTGCATTTTGTGGATGGCAGCACAGTACCCCTTGTCTGTTGCTGCAAGTGGTCGGTGAGGTCAGCCTTGCATTTGTTCTGCTTTGTATCACAGATATGAAGTAACCACAGCAAGCTTGAGAGAAGCCAAGTGCTCTCTGTTTGGTTCTTGAGCTGGGCTCAGGCTCAGCACAAAGATTAATTATTCCATTATGTCTTAGCCTGAAATGCAAAAAAAATAAAATCCAACTTTGAAAAGGAGAGATGCCTAGGAGAGATGGTGCAGCACTGCAAATGACTTAATTATTTAGTCCTGCCATGACTAAGAAAAGCAGTAGGTATAAATCAGCTACTTTGCAATCCAGCTATGTAATAATTTATTATGGTTTGAACAGCTTAATTTGATGCTTGGGTGCTTAGACCTCTAGCACCAGTGTAGTCTCCATCTGTGCAGTTCTCCTAACAAAGTAACAAACAGATTAATTTATAGAGCTGGCTGTTGACTGAAATCCCTGTTCTGCAGAAAACTTTGAAACTTTATTAAATTTAAACCAGAACAACTATGAAGCAGGAATTCCAAAACTTAAAAACAACAACAAAAAAACAGTTGATGTAATAATTCAGTTATTTGGGACTGTCAGACACTGAGCTGCCAAAAATGTGATTTTTATTTTTTTCTTTCCACCTAATGTGGGAAATCTGGGAACTGGTGCTACAAAAGCATCAGAAATTCTTTCCAATTCCAACTGCAGAGACTGAAAATAGCTCTATTTATTTATTTATTTATTTTATGGGGAAGAGAAGTGACAGGGTCTATGTATTTTGCTCTATAGAGCCCAGAGTCCTACAGAAATTTTGTTATCTGCACTTGTGTTCAGTCATTTTGTAGTCATGTTGACCTACCTGACTATACAATTTGTATTTATGATGGAAAAAAAATATATGCAATATTCATAAATTGTGCATTAAAAAATGTGTGTGTGTGTGTGTGTATATATATATATATATATATATAATATTGTTTTTGGTTAAATTTGGTCTCTTACCCTGTTCCCTGGAACATGGAGCAGTGATTTGAATGTTGCTGGCTTTTTCTCCTATTTCCAGCTGAGAGCAAATGAACAGATGGAAGTGGGAGATAAAATGACAAGCCAGCACAGCCAGTGTGATTTATTTATTTATTGAATCTGGGACGACAGCACACTTATGGCAGAAAAGGTAGTAAAAATATGTAAGTACCTTTTGAGCGGTGTTTGTGTGTCAAAATTTGCTTTAGTTTCTCCCTGGATGCAGTAGGAGGGGAAGTAGTCTGTGCTACTATACATAGAAGGGGTTGGATTCATAAGGTAAGAAACATTAGCATTTCAGAACTTCCAGCTGGTGGTAGCTGTGAGAAAGTTCTGTGATTCATTTGGTAAAATGTTCCTCATGGTAACTGAGGTGCTTCAGACTTGTTGGTTCTGCCAATGGTAGAAATCACCACTGGTCTCATTAGGTGTTACACTGGTCTTAAAGGAAGCTTCTCACAACATTGCTTTTCTTCATAGTTTGTCTGCCCATTAAGGTGCAATTGTAAATTATTTTTGCCTGTAAGTTCATCTCAGAGTTCAGCAGACCTTAAATTTGCTATTTTAAAAAAAATATGAAGCACCTACACGAAGTATTAAAATGATTCACTAAATTTTCTTTGTCCTAACCAATCAAGGGAGAAAATGAATGATCACTTCCATTAAATTCTCTCCTCCATGTTTTGGAGCATGCAGCAGGTAGAACAGCATTGGAATTGGATGTCTAGTAGAAGATCCAAAAAGAAGGAGTGGAAGGAGTAAGGAACTTTAACAGTTCTGGATTCTTATCTGCAGATAACATTTTGGGGAAAAGGTGTTGTCTGCAAGGTGGTGTCCAGATGATTTATGGTAGCCAAACAAATATGCATTTGTATAGCTTTGTTCTCAGCTATGCTATTCTTAAATATTTACTGTTTGGCCTCCAGTTTAGTGTCCCAAAGTGCAATTTTGTGCCTCTTTGCTAGTAATTAGTAAGTACCAATACTGTGAAATAGATCAGAACAATTGCCCAAGGAATACTCTTGTATGTGCCTTAGAAAAATGACTAAGCATCCTCCAGGGCAACATCACATAACACTTTATAGTCCAGGAAGAGCATATACTGACAGAATGGATGCTTAGAGAAATACAGCAGAAGGCTTTCAGTCTTTTTATTACAGTTTTATAAGTTAAAGAAAATATCTCCAGGAACATGGATAGTTGCAAACCAATTCCCCTCTCCCCTGAAAACCTGAAAGATTACAAAAAACATCGAATATCCAATTTACATACACAGAAAAAAAAATAAAAAACAACAACAACAACAACAAAAAAACAATGTAGGAATAGGGCCACCTGTTCAGAGAAGTGATTATAGAAAAATTCTGTCTTCCTTTGCCTGTAGAGCGAGAGACAAGATCTTTGTCTTATAGTGACTTTTAGCTTTGTTCTTTATTTCCAAAGTATGTGTGTGTGTTTGGTGTTGTGGGCTTGACAGACACCAGAGAACCTTCAGTTATTAATCTGTATTTCTGATCCCAGAATATCTCTCTTCATGCTGTACTCAAGGAAAATGTATTTAGAAATGGCCCTTACCAAAGAGATACTTGGGACCTTGGTTAATGCAATTCAGCCCTATTCTTCTGTCTTTATGCAGGCCTATGTGTGCTTACATCATTTCAGGGTCATTTTCCAGCTCATTAAAATGTTCAAATATATATCTCCGTTACGTATCTATCTCTTCCTTTTAATAAAAACATAAAATATATATTTTAGTATCTAATGAATAATGTAAGGATGGGGAAAAAATGCAAGATAAATTTGCTAGCTTTTCTGTGCTTTATTTTAACGAGTCTGCATCTGTTGATGTTATCTTGTCAGGCTTCTCTGAGTGATGCATACTGAATGTTAAAGTTACATAGCATTGGGGAAAAGGAGGCAGGAAGAAACATATATTATGTACATTACGTATGCATTATCTACATATGACCCTACAGACTTTCATGTCAGATGATATCTGATATTATAATTAGATCACAAAGTAGCAGAGGAAGGGAAGCAGTCATTTTGTCATCCATTAGGCAGCATAAAGTCATCACAAACAGAAACCTTCATTAAGTTGGACATGATTAGTTTGAAATGTGAACCATGGAACCAGTGGTGATGATATAAAACTTTATTCTGAGGTATACTGTTGTTAGCGTAATATTTTTGTATTCCTTACACTCAGTGTATTATAGCAAGATCGTGTAGAAGTAAAAAGCTTACTCTTTTTGAATAACGATCAATATTCAAGAACCAAGGGAATGGGCAATGCTCTCCTTTTTACAAACTAAAATATCAAAGAAAAAATAGAATTGCTAATAAGAAAAGAAGATGCTTAAACTGCAAGAATAAACTTGATTTCAGTAGTTTTAGATTTAAAGTGTTATTCTTAGTGTTGATCTTTCAAACATAAAATCAAAATATCTGTTTAGATAACACACCTAGAAAACTGCCTTTCTGTATACATAAATGTTGATCTGCTCTGGCAGAAACTGCATACTTTAAAAGGGTGGATTTTTGTCTTGAACTATTTATTGTTTGTACATATTTTGTTAAGAATTAATTAGAAAGTCGACAACCTGACCCTTGTCAACCCCCTTCCCTAGATCTAATGAAAGAATATCCTTTTAATACGTTTCCTTTATCCAGGCTGAACCAGAGTATTGCTTGTGGAAAGGTAATTTACTGGTGGCAAAAAGAGAACAAATTTATAGAGTTTCACCTTCAAAGCTCACTTACAGATCAACCATGCAGTCATACAAAGCATGCTGAAAAATTCTTATCAGTGCTGGATTTGCTATCAATTGATAGCAATGATAACAAAGGATCTGTTGATTTTTACTGTAGGAACACATTGGCCTTTTTTGTTGTATTTGACACCAACTAATTAGGTTGGTCTGTTCTCAGAACAACAGCATAGAAACAGCTGCTTTCCTGTATTGTTATTCTGTGGCAGGATTTTGTTGATTGCTAAATTGAATACTATTCAGTTAGAATTGAGGCAGGAATAGTATTGATTCTTGGGAAAGCACACAGAACTCTTGAGATTCTGTACTCCCATTTATTCATCTGTTTAAATTTAGTGCTGGTCCTAAATATGTGGGTATTTTATGAAGACTCAGAGATTGGGGATGGCCAAAGCATGCTGAAATATTTCCACCTGAAAATACACATAAAAGCTAGTAAATTGCTGTCCTTTATTATTATTATTATTTTTAAAATAGAACATTAGTGACACCCAGTGGTTATATTTGATTATAGTCTGATACACTATAAAACTTATTGTAAGCCTTTTTTCCTTGTAACAAGTGGACCTCAAAGAACCTGCAGAAAAACTGTTTGAGGTCCACATGCCTTTCGAAAAGTGCTTTTTTTTTTTTTTTTTTTTTTTTTTTTTTTGCATGTGTGTGATACAAGGAATAATTTGCTTTTCCTTTTTCTCTATCTCTCCTTGCTCCGCTCTTTATTTCACACTTTAAAATAGTACACTGTATCGGTATACAATTCAGGATGGGAAAGGGCTAGACAATAGGAATTTCATACTCCAGCAGCACAAATGTGGTGTAGTCATATTAGTACCCTTCTGGCTTTTAGAAAGTTAGAGAAAGAAAGCAAAAGGTGAGTTGAGAGGGAGATGAGAAGGGGTAGGGGTGGGGGGAGAGAAAGAAAAAAAAAAAAGAGGTAATCTAATGAATATAGAAACATAGCTTCTGAACCTATCTCTGTACACCTAGGGTGTGATGTAACCTTTAAGCTTCATGGGAATGATTTGGGTCCAATTCCGTATTTTCACATGTGAGCAAGTTGTATAGTTCTATATATGTTTGTTTGTCATCTGTTAAAATGGTGATATCAGTGCTTTTGTATTTTTGAGATTAAATATACAAAAGCTTAGTGAAGGAGGGGTAGGATGGGACACATGCTGATGGCATATCCAGGTACTTGAATTGGTGGACTTAAACTTTGTCTTCTCTCATCTTCTCTCACAGAGAAAGGAAAATGTGTGTTTCACCAATAGGAAGGGAAAATATGGCTTTGTGGAAGAGGAAGCCTGTTGCAGTTGATCTTAATCAGTATGAAATCCTATTGCTGTTAAGAAAGACTGTGAGACTTCTATCAAAGGCAGGCATAGTTTACCAAGCACATTAAAACCATCAGTTTTTATATCAATTTTAGAAGGAATGCTTAGCTAATATGACTTATGACCTTTTCAGTGTCATTGACTTTGCATGAATTTGTTCCAAACTTTTGTTGCGTTCATTACTAAAAATGAAACATCTACATGCTTCTTTCCTGGTAGTATACTATTCTCTTTTCAACACATGCTAAGGTTATGTTAGCATCTGACAAAATATGGCTGTACTTTTTCAGTATCCGTTTCACAAGAGATGGTGTTGTTGTTAAGTGGCTGACTTCGAGTCCTGGGTTGAGCAGCAAAAATAACTGATCATAAACCTGAATATCACTCAGCACTCAGTTTGTCTTTTCAGCAAGTAACCCTTCCTGTCCATTTCTGGGTAATACTTATCATTTTAGGACAGATACTATTTCCAGTCAGATTGGCTAACACTCTGCTTCATGAATGGAGAGAATCCAGGAAATCAAAATGAGACCAGGGTGAGATTGATTTTCTTATATCTGCCTTTGACAAGACTTGAGCTGAAATATTCAAATATTGTTTTTTTTTTTTTTTTTTTTTTCTTCTTCTTCAGATGTATGTCTTTAACTACAGAATATATTTATCCTATCTCCCACAGAAATGAGTAATACCATGAAAAACTCTTTAATCATAAACATGGAGATTGTTCTGCAGATTGCTGTGCTCTGACATTTCCAGTCAAGATGGAATAAGAAAAATAATTCTTGGAAACAAAGCATCAGATTCATAGTTACTTACAAAGCCGTAAACATAGCCTGTACTTTCTAAACGGCACAAAGAGAATTATGTAGATAAGGAAGCAACTGCATCTGTTCTTATTAACTAAATTTAGCAATGCAAAATTAAAATGATAACTTACAGTTCTTTGTGATGTCTGATATGACTTGTTATCAATACTGGAAGGCAGCTTTGTAGAGACTGGAATTAAGAAAGAATATCCTAAAGCAGATGGAGTTTAGCCCTCTTTTACATTTAAAGTACAGAGCATATATTAAGTTAGGCTATGAAACTTGACAGACGGTCATAGGTAGTCAGCTCCAAACCTCTAAAAACTCATTATCTTAAGCCCATTCTGTGTTTTGGCAGTTCCTTTTACTATAGTTACATAATGTATTTTGTTGTGCTGCCAGATAAAGTCAAGCTGGTATAAGCTGAACTTGTGAAGTTACAGCATGTATGTGGTATGTATCTGTTCCAGTGTGACAACATTAGCATAACTGCCATGAGGCACATTTCTTTCATGTACACGTGGCCTTAGGCTACTAGCCTTTAGCTTATAAACGTGAGGACTCTTACACACACAAGGAATTTTAGTGGAAGAGATGGTGCTGTTTGAAAGCCTGCTTAAAGCCAAGGGAAAAGTGAAGGGAACAAGATCAAGTGAGAGAGCAAGTGTAACAATATGCCTGCACGCCTCAGCAAGATGAAGCAGCAACGCTTCACAGTGACAGCTATAGGACTTTTGTAGTGCAGCGTGACATTTCGCACTGTTACAAAGATAGTCTGTTCTGGCTGTCTACAAATCCCATTTAGTTTAGTGACAGGTCTTTTAAGGAAGGACTTTCTAAAAAGACTATCTGCCTGCTGTTGTTAACCTGACATCACCGAATGATCATAGGATAAGTGGAGGCCCACCAGGTTTGTGGGTTTAAATGTTTCTGTCTCACCCAGTGGCTGAGTACAGCATTATACCAAGAGAGTATAGATGCAGGGCAGAGTTGGACTGGAGCACATCTGTTGGTCCAGATAGCACAGAGTTCTAGTCATTAGTGAAATGCTGTGGTTTCTCTGGCTGATTGCACATGCACCTTGCAAGTTTCAGTCAGATTTTAATCTCTCTAAATAAGATACTTTTTTTTTTTTTTTTTTTTTGATACAAAAAATCTCTTCCAAAATCATAACTGATGAGAAAAATTGCAATGAACTGACAAGGGAATTTCTTCTTCTTTTGCATAAAAACCCTAAAACTTAGGAGATCTATTTAAAATTCCTGGCTGGGTTCAGCTATGTGGAAAAAAAACCAACAGTGTGGATATGGGAGACTTTAGGAGAATCTGTACCCAGTGATAACAATGGTATATTAGATGTACAGGATCATCAGTATTAAGAGGAGCTACTGCAAGAGGAGTAGGCATCTTCAACAGTACATTGGCAACAACCACTTTTTCTTTAAAATAGGCATGTTTTGAATAACTTTTCATAAGGAAGTGTTGGATTGTTTCAAGAGTCTGTTAGACTCTACCAAAATTTGAAGTTCTAACTAGTGAACACTCAGAACATAGTTTCTAACAGTCGTTGTTTTTCAGCTTCACAAATCAGACATAGGCATCAGAGAGGTATCATCAGAGATGATGAGTTTGGTACCAAGGATACAATTTTCAAACAGTTTTATCTTTCTGTTGAGAAGTGTTTGCAGTTTCTTGGCACTTGCAGGTGATTAAGTGAAATGGCTGAGGCAATGTGTTTTTATTTACCAAACTGTTCATTTTTTGATAGGGAGAATGTTTGAAAAAATTCAATCCCAGGGTAGATGTTTCCAAAAGTTATGCATATGAGGACATGTGGTGTGTAAATAGAGTGGGTGAAGTTATTCTGCTGGGTTTGAGTTAATATAGCATTGTCTTTTCAAGTTCACTTGAAATCTAAATGGCTGTTTGGTTAGGTCTTGAACAAGACATTTACATTTGCTCTTCCTACCTTTGCACACGGGAGTTTAAAGTAATTCAGGGAATGGCCATTTCATTCAAACACTGATGTAAGGAGAAACACATGTGAATGGAATGTGGGTTGGATACTATTGATTTAAAACTATTTTTCTTATTATTCTTCTGATTTCTGAATAATAAATCATACTAAAAAGAGACAAGTCAGAAAACAAGTACAATAGTAAAAGAGAGAATGAAAAGCACGCAATTCTCGATCAACCCATTGGCTCATGTATTCATGCAGATACATGTATATATTCACGGTTCACAATTCACAGTTGCTCAAATTAATAATATTCAATGTGGACAATTTAGGAAAAGAATGGGATAAATTTAGCAAAATATTAATTTATTATGAATAATAGTACCTCTAGTTTCAGATGCATAGAAACTGTTTCCAAACATAAACCACTGCCAGGGACTGCTGCTGTATTTCTTTAACTTAAATATATGTATCTCAAAATAAATCAGCATGATAACATTGCAAAATCAAAGGTTTTCCCATATATTGGGAAATATATGCATTTACACAGTACAGCAGGAAATTCAAAGTAAATATGCCAGTGACAAAATTAAAAATAAAAGTTAACCTTTAGGATTTAAAGGTTAGGATTTAAAGGATTTAAAGTCCTGTGGAAAGGGAAAATGGGGGAGGATAAAAATAAAATAAAAAATCCCAAAGCTGTTTATACATACATAATCTCCTACTGGAGTCAGTAAGTATACATTGAGCCCTGGTGATGGTTCTGAGCTTTTTCTGTGCATGATATGAAAAAAGTATAAAAGATTTAGACAGGTGTGTAGTCAAAGATTTACTTAGCATGGGTGTAGGAGCTGAGTGCACAAATACTTTTAAGGGAAAAAAAAATACCCAGTTTTGAAAGTTGAACATAGTCCAACTCCTGGCTCTACACAGTACTACCTAAAATTAAACCCTATGCTGAGAGCTGTTCAAACACTTCTTGAACTCTGGCAGGCTCAGTGCTGTGACCACTGCTCTGGGGAGCCTGTGCCAGTGCCTGGCCACCCTCTCAGTGAAGAACCTTTTCCTAGCTTGCAGTCTGAACTTCCTAAAGGTTCAATGAAAGTTCTTTTGTGTTTAGTTCTTGGTGTAGTGAGACAGCCCAGCAGCCAAAAGTATCTTAATGTTTATGACAATCTCAGAAGAAGCTGAGGATAGACCAAATATAAAAGGTGTTGGAGAGGAACGTCTGCTCCAAGGTAACACACAGTATCTGGATGGTACATAATCCCAGTCATTCTTGAAACTCATTTTTGATTCCTCTCTTCATAATGCCTACATTCTGTCTTCATAGATTTAGGTTATTATTTCCTATCAAGGGAGTGACGAAGGAATGAAAATCATCAGTGCTGTTGATTTGAAGAGGTTGATTATTTTTTTTTTCCTTGTGAAAATTGTTAGGCAAATGTTGCTGATAGACACAGTCTGTGTAGTGACTTACTTGGAAATGTAGGTGTTGATTAGATCAGTCCTGTTTCCCAAGAAATTGTTGTAAATACTCTTTTTTTATTCTTGGGTTTATTTACATCTTGGTCAAAGATGTATGTTAGTTTAATGCATGGTGCCAAGGTACTTAAAATTTTAATGAGTTTTGATTCCCAATCCAATACCTTACTTGAACAAAACTGCAGTAATTTTGTTTGAAAATTGAGACAGCCTGAAGGGCAACTATAGCAGCATCTTTTGTGATCACATTTTAAAGTGGCAGAAAATACCGGATTTTCTTAATGATTTGTAAATTAAAGTTATAAACTCCAAAGTGCTGCAGAGAAATCAGCCAGCTGGGATTCACTCTGAAACAGCTCTGCGGAAGTATCTCCTACTCAGAGGTTTCTGGTTTTATCACTGATTGCGCAGCTGTGTGTGAAACTTGCAGTGTAATTTGTTTCCTGTTCCTCTCTGGTTTGGTTTCCTTTACATGTTTCTATTGATGTTATCTCAACTTTCAGATCTTCTGCATTATTCATTATGGTCTGATACTTATTTTGTCCGAGTTGAATGAGTCTTTGAGTACCTTTTTATTTACTTTACTATTGTTTCTTCTTTTCAGTCTAATCGTATGTCCATATGTATGTCAATTTGAAACTCAGTCTTAGCTCTTCCCTGGATTAAAAAAGTAATAGCTTCAAAGATACTAGCACTTCAATGTTTGCAGGAACTTCTTATGTATTATGTACTTATGTATCTTATGTACTACCTGTTCAGGGTGGAGGGTAGTTTTCAGCAGTGCTTTATGTGCCATGTGCAGATCAGCTGCTTGAAAGGGAAAGCTGGTGATGCAGACGGGTTTTAAAGTGCAATTTTGTAGTGTTTGATCATTATTACTAAACTGCGAGCTTTTTCTTTTTAAGGTTTCTGCTGTCAGAGATGAGGTATTTTTGCTAGTTTCACTTGAGCAGGATTGCTATGCTAAATACTGACATTTAAATCAAATTCTTATTTCCCATTCTAATTCTGCTAATGGATGAGTTGGTTTTGATGTCATCAGACATTGGGCATGATATTTCAAGGTGTTTATGTCTCAGGCCAATATGAACAAAAGCTGTAGCAAGATTCCTCAGTCCTCTTAACCTTTATCTTATCTGGCTATGTAGCTAATACACGTGTGCATAACAAGGAATTTAAAATACTGTTGATCTAGGAAGATAGTACATACATTTTTTTTTTTCAGAAAAGGAGATAAAATGTAGGAGGTATCTGAGTCAGGCCTTGCTGACTGAAAGCTATGCACAGGATTTCATGGGGTGCTACTTTTCCATTTAATAAGATCTTACTTTTTTTGACTTTCAAGTAGGCTCCCGTTTTGCAAAACTCATTACAGTTTGTTCTCTCCAGAAATTGGGTTCAATCATGATGCTATTAAGATAACTAAGTTGAAGAGTATCATCAAAGAGTGTGTGATGTAGCTATTAAACAAAATAAATGCCACATTTAAGAAATTGCTTTTTGATGTGTTCATTCTTTCTGATTGTTCTTTGTGTAAACTGAACGCAGAGGTTGCTGCGCATACTGGAATCGAACTGCTGACTCGAGTGAAATTTTGCTAGTTGGTTCTTGGAAACATTGGAGTGGTTTGAGTCTGGATGGGTATCCAGCCCAAATTCATCACTGTCTGTTGCTTGTATGTCGGCAACAGACAGCAACATAAAAGAGTCTTTCTGTCTGCATATATATTTCTCTGTATGGAAGTTTACATACACTTACCCCAGAACCTCTGTACTCCAAAGTGCTAGTGAAACCTCTTTGCAATGTTAAACAATGGAAGGAGTTATGCTAGTTGTGAAATACTTGTACAGAGCATCTACATGTAATTCCATCAGGTGTTCATGTGAGTGGAAAAGTTTTCTACAGATTAGTGTGGTTACATGCTACACTCTGTTATTGATTTCACCCATCAGTTTACACCTAAGCACTGATTTCAGCATCTCTAGAAGATGAAGGTAGGAGTTTATCTTTTACATCACTGTGTGCAGAAGTTCTCTTAAAGTAATTGCACACTAACACATTTTCCCCCTTCTCTCAATTTTGAGAAACGATGGGTTTCTATAAATTTGTCCGTATACAGGATTCCTTTCCTCCTTTCTGGAAAAAAGTGGCTAGAAGGAGTAAATATGTTAATTAATAATGAACTTTTTAAAAGTCTCCACCAACTGAAACATTTAACTAGTAACAGTTATAATTTCTTGATTTCAGATTGCAAGTCACTCGCAAAAATGAATCTCCTATCTGAAGAGGAAATTGAATAAATTATTGAAGCTATGCAGCATTCATTATAAAAGCACTGAGCTGTGTTTAGGTTAAAGTCTCAGCAGGAGGAGTCAGAGAAATATGTTATAATCATACTTCATCTTTATGCATGTTTGGATTGTGTAACAGGATGGATTTTCCAGCAGAGGGAGAAGTATACTGAATTATCAGGAATCAAGCTGTAATTTTGTAAAGCTGAAAATTCCTTTGTATTACTTTGCTTAGAAGACAGACTTATTTGTTCCAATCAATGTTCTTTTGAAAATACCTTTCTTTAAAATTTGTTAGCAGTGATTTTTATGTAATCATTGTTTTGGTAGTTTTTAAACAATCAAATAGTTTTGTTTTATATATATAATAGATATTTTGTTTAATATATATATATATATATTTTTTTTCCATCCATAATAGTCTGATCTAATAAGCTATGCTTTTCACTGATTGCAGTGATAACTGTTCCCTGATTCTTAATTAAACTGTGTTAAAATATGCTTTAAGGTACTTGTCTGTGATAACATTATCTGTCTAGTTTACATTATCACAGTAATCTATGGATAACAGCTGTAAAAAAAAAGTTACTCTTCATTAGAAAAATGTGCTATTTGTTTGAATAGAGATATTGATGTGCCAAAGTTGGTGTATATGTTTTGGCATGTGTTCTTCATTTACTGCCCCTCTGCCTTCTCTCCCTTGTCCCTTGATCAGTGAAGCATGTTATCCACAAGCCAAGTGCTGTTGATAGTTGACGATTTGTAGGCAGTGCATTGTTTGATGTATTTTTAGTCTGTTGAGCCACTCTGGAGAGTCTTTTAGGTGCTGTTTTACAAAAAAGAGTCATCCCCCCCACACCAATTTTTCAGAACAATTTTGCAAAACATGATAAATTTTGATCATTGCTGTCTCAGCAGTTTCGGCTGTTTTAAGCCTCTGTCGGAGAGAGAGCGATGAGGTGGTGGAGGCTGTTTAAACTTTAGTGATGCCACTTCTAACTTTGCAAAAAAAAATAACCAATATGGAAATAATTATTCTGCAATAACTAAATCCTCTGTCCTTCTTGTGGAAGTGGCCATGTTCAGCAGTGAAACTAACGGGTGCTGGGAGTATTACTAGATAACTCTTCCTCAGAGACCAATTCACGTAACACTGTCAAATTACACAATGTCAGTGCAAGGTATTGAAGAACATATTATGATGACAAATTAGAAGTGCAAGGTCCTCTGAATAATGTAGTTCTGTTGAAGGTGGAAACACATTTCACAGTAGCTCTCGGGACTTCACAGGCTACCTGGGATTTATGAACATGGCAGGTATTTTGCTTTTAGGATCTAGGGAAGGGGAAACTGTAGCTGTACAGTTCAGCCCTTGTTTACATGAGATGAACTTGCTTGTTCATATGAGATACATTCTGCTGCCTCCCTTCTACAGGGCATTTGTACGTAACAATTGTTTAGGTAATTCTTTCACTTGTAGAACAGGAATTGAAGAATTGAAGATTTAATTTATTGCAAGAGTTACTGCAGCTCTGTTAATAGAATTGAGGGTGGATTTGTAGATATATTTTTTTTTTTAATACAAGTCTTTGCAGGGATGTCTGTTTTAGCAGACACTGAATGTGGTTGCACTGAAGTGGTATGGATCTACATGAAAGGACAGATTGAAAACTTTCATAGCAAAATGGTACTCGGGACCAGGACTGAGCAAAATAGGATTAAAAGCTGGATATATAACAGGATGTAAGAGCTCAGTCTAAAATCACAGTTCTTAAAGCTCACTGCTTCCCAAGCTTGGAGCAGCCTGCCAGAAGTCCAGAGGAAATTAATTTTTCTCAGTAATATATGTTAGGCAACTTTTGGCCATGCTTTTGGTTTGGTGTTCTTGGTAAAGCAAAGCAGTATGGTGCCTAACTTCTGAGTCTAATATCATTCCACCATTTTGGCCTTTTAAAGCTTATCTCAAGATGTATTCTCAGAGTATACCTTGCAGGAAGTATTTTTCAATCTCTCAAATCTCTCAGAATATTTTCCCAGATAGTAGTTTTCACAGTGAACTGACACTTGCTACAAACAAAACCAAAACAAACTGGGAAGAACCTGTAGCGTGAGATGTGAACAATAACTACAGTTTTTGGAAGGTGGCAGCTTAGGCTGTTCGTATTTGCAGCATGGTGAATTGAGATTAGTGTAAAGTGAGGTGCTCACTTTTTAGAGAGAGTGTTTTTTTTTTTTTTTTTTTTTCCCCCTTTCTTCCTTATTTATTTATTTATTTTTAAAAATCTTGGATTCCACCGAAAATGAGCACAGGTTTGTTTTAGCAACACTCATTTTTATTGACTTTACCAGCTCACACTTCTACCTGTATCACCTGACCTTAGTGAAACCCAGAACTCTAGTGGAACGCAGGCGAAGGCTTACAAAAATGTGAATCAACCTATTTGTTTACTGTGGTACTATAAAGCTGTAATTCAGCTGTGGTTCATTGCACAACAGATCTGGATCATCAGAAGCTTTAGCCTATCATCACCTTAGTTCTAACCTCACTGCAAAACCTACATGTAAAAATGGGCTAGCTTGTATGATTTCTTGATTTATTATGAATATTTCATGATGGGCTGGTTTGGTTCAGTGGTTAGCAAATGGGTTAACAGTGTGTTTTTACATTGGTGAGTTCATCACTGTGACACCTGCAGTGGTATTTGAAAATGTAAGATTTTTTGCTGAAAGCTGTCTGAATTTGTACATGTTTATCTTTTAGCAGTCTAAGGATATTGGAGGAAAGTGTTTCTTCACTTTCATGTCTTTGTAGTCTTATGAGCAAAAATGTACGAGCATCTTCTAGTCAGGTGTCTCTGTTGAATTGTGTATTTTGCTGTGATCCTAACTCAGCAGCAATGAGGTTGACAGCTTATTCCTTTGGAAAGCTGTCAGCAATGCTGATGTGGCAGATAAAGGATGTCTTGGCTAAATCATTTATGAGTGATTCCCTGTCTCACATGGGAAAAAGAGTAATAAACAACGTGATACTATTAAGCTCTCTAAAGCAGACCAGGTGAGGGATAGATTATGTCAGAGATACTTTTAAAAACACTTATGCACTGAATGAGCTGAGACCTGTCACTCTGGCAGGTAGGCACAGGTGAGTCATGGAGATCCAACACTTGCTCCAGTGGGTCTCAGTGTAAGGTAGTAGTGGGCAGCTCAGCACCAACCTATAACTGTAACTGTTCCACCCTGGACACTCAGCTTCTACGTGTTGACAGATGTATGCATACCAACTCTGTGCCTCCTTTACTTTCCGTTCCTTTCCCCTTCTTTCTGTTCCTTCCCCTTCCCTTCCCTTTTTTTTTTTTTTTTTTTTTTTTTTTTCCCCACAACCAGCTGTCAGCATAGGCTACTGATAAAATTAGTCCATGTTGATTTCAATGCCACAACTTTTCAGCAGTTTCAGGTATTGTTCTCCTGTCCCTTGTTAAGCCAGAAATCCTACCAAGGCTCATTATATTCATTTTTAGCTTGTATAGTCCTGTTTGTTCTGGCTTCTTTGTGCTTAAGTCCTCTTTGTGTTGTCCTTCTAGCCATGGATCATTCAGTAACTCAACACTTGATGCAGACAATGTCGTGGTACTCTTGTGACACGCTGTGTCAAACAGGAATGATATAAGACTGTGTCTAATTATAAGTAGAGGCATGTGGTTGTTTGGGCTGTACTTATTTTTACTGGAAGTGGTTAAATACTAGGTTTTAGATTCTCTAGGCCAGACCCAGGTCTTCAACCATTAAATTAATGTCTATATAGATGGAATTGTGGGAAATACTGGCTACTGACCTTGACATTCAACATGTATACTTAGGTAGAAACAATAAGTAAATAGTACTTGTGATAAGATGAAGGGAATATATAAGAATGTATTGTAGGCAAAGCCAATGTATCACCAGAGCAGCAACACCAAAGGTAAACTTGGGGATTTGTACAACAGCACAATCCTTTTCTCTTTGCATACCTGGTATTATTTACCAACTTATTTCAGAAAGAACTACATGTAGTGAACCAACAGACTGAGTTCTGATTACAATATTGTCCTCAATGTGTGGATAATTGATATCACTAATAATGGAAAAAAAAAAAATCAAACCGCTTTTTAGGTGCTATGTTCTGTGCTGCAACATTATTTTGCAATACCTGTTTGTGAAAAGTAGAATTTTTGTCAGTAGACGTGTATAAAAATCAAAGAAAGAAAATTACTTTAGTTGATAGCAATGTTTTGTTTAATTTAATTAAACTTTTGAACCCCTGCTTAAGATTCTAGATCAATTTAAATATTTGACATAGCTATTTTCATTCTTAGGCCATGTAGGACATTTTCTTTCTTTGGACAATTTTTATTTATTTATTTTCATTCATGGGTAGCGTTGATGGAATTAAAACTGGGTTTACCAGTATATTATAAACAGCCTCTGGTATGCTTTTATGAATTTGTGGGTACTTAGAATCAAAATAATCTATTTTGGTATACATATGGTTGTGGTAACTGCAGCTTGTGTTAACTCACCTAAAATGACTTGGATTACAGCTGTGTGGCAGCATAGAGGATATGTGCTATTTAATCAGTTCATCAGTACAGTTTTTTTCACTAGTTCTGCACTTGCACTGAGGCACATGGCTGTTGTCAGAAACTGAGCTCTTGTTATCTGTGCTGGATGTAGCCTGAATCAGCTCTATACCAGCCAGCGATTTTCTCTATGCTGCAGGAATGGTCAGGGTTGAAGGGACAGTTTAGTTTCAGCACACTTCTAGCTGCTTTTTTGCCTTTTCTGTGGGTAAAACTCTTAGAATCAAGGTGAGTCTTGTGCTCATATGTTTTTGTTGCTGCTGTGAGCAGAACAACTTTCCTTAGCTTTAAATTCAAACTAGACAATGATTTTGCAGTAAAGGAAAAATGTTTTTCAATAAAATTGTTTGGTCAAAATTTTAATAGGAAATTTCACTCTTGCAATAGCTGAACAGATACTAAAAGCTGGGAGGTATTAAAATCTGAATTAAGCCATTTTGACTGTAAGAACTATGTTACGGATGGACTATTAAGTTGTATTCTTCAAGAAAAGAATTAAGTAATGAGGAGAATAGCTAGGCATGATCACAGTGATAAAAATTTGTTTGCTGGAGCAAAGAGTTCTTTATCAGTTACTCTTGCAAGTTTTCTCTTCTTGTGTGTGCTGGTTTACTGCTGCACAGTCTCTTACTTCAGTTTCTTCATACTAGACTCAGAAGCTGTGAGCATATTATCTATGGGACAGAAGGAAACAAGGTTTCATATAAACTTAACATGAAATAAATCTTTTTTGGTGTTTTACTGACCTGACACTTTCTCTTAGTGACCAAATTAGATCTAATAGTTTGCCTAATGCACTATGTGGAACTGGCCATGCCTTGTGTATGACAAGAACATTGTCATATGAACTATGTCAATGTTGAAAAAGTTCCTCTAATACACCTTTGAAGTAGTCAGGTGTTATGAGTTTAGGTAGAATTGTCTCTGGAGTACTAACTTACTCCTTGGCAATTACTGCAAAATAAACTTATGTAGTTTCCTGTTTCTGAGGGTGCCTAGTCTTTGTTCAGCAGAATATCTGAATTCAATTGCCTTTTCTCTTGTCCCTCAAAGCTGAAAGAACAGAGGAGAAACAAGAGATAAGTGAAGGGAAAAACAAGTGAAAGAGATTAATAAAGAAGAAAAACAAGAAGGTTGCCCATGACAAGTGCATGGACTAGTTATGTCAGTGCTTCAGCTCATTTCTCACTGACACCACAGAAAGAACAGTTCTCTTGTGGCCTTGATTTTTCTCTTGTGCTTATACTAAGTTCATAGGTTGGATTGCTTAACTAGCGTAAATCAGTGTAGTGCTGCTTAAGACAGAAGACATGGCTGAGGAACTGCTCTGAGAGGAATTATTCTGGAGCAATGTGGCATAAGAAAGATGAGAATGATAATGTGTGCCTTTATTTAGCTCAGGTCCTTGAGCAAAGGGATGGACAACATATATAATATAATACTGGTAGTAGTGCCTTCAGTGCTTCTTGGCCTGAAGGATAATCAAAGCAGTCAAAAAAGCGGAAATGTAGAAGTAAGAAGCAGGCAATAAATCAGGCACGATTGCTAAGCAAGGAACACTTCGGTGAAGGCAATCAATACCTTAAGGTAAATTACTGTTGATATAAAGAACCAAGACCTTGGGAAAGTGGGAAGTATCTAGTGGTTTGCTACTATTCTTAGTCTGATGGTATTGTCTCTCTGAACCATCTGGTCCTTTAACTCAGCCAGTTTGTAATGTGACCTACTACTGCTGAAAAATGTTTCCTGCACAATTCTATACCACAAACCATTTTTTGTATAACAAGATCTGCATTTCAAGTGCACATGAGGGGCTAACTGTGCTGTTTAAATGTATTTAAATGATCCTTCATCTATACTTTACGTACATCGCTGTTGTCAGGTATGTATCGATTACCATTCTATTGGATGTCAGCTCACTCTCTCAAAGATGCATGGAGCAAAGAAGAAAGGTGGTCCTCCTATTAGAGCTCTATTAAGCTGTAATGATTTGTGGTCTTGCATACCACAAAGGCTGTGTAAGGTCATGGATCTTGGGTTGAGATTACACTGACTGATGCAGCACAGAGTTTGGCCTTTCTGTAGAACTGCTTTGCTCTTTGTTTTCACATGCCATAGCCACACAGATCTGTAGGCGAAAATTGCACTCAGGTATGATACATACCTGTGTTACTGGGAGATTTTAAATGTGGGCAGTTATTCCATGGAGTTACCTAACTGCAGTATATCCACATCTGCCTAGGCAGGCTTAGGACCTGGATCAATTCTTTGATAACTTTATTTTTCTTTTCTCTTTTTACATAATAATGCAATCATCCTTTTCTCTCCTCTTTCCTTGTTAGTCACAACATGTGAAATGAACACCACTTTTTTTTTTTTTTTTTTAATCAACATTTGTTTGTTTATTTTTTTATTTTTTTAAGCCGATGTGTCTTTAACTGTTCTTACTGGTACTTATTACAGTACCACTGCAAGACTTAAATCAGTATCAGGGATTCAATACATGAAGCTTTGTGTAAACATGAAGCAAAACTCAGCTGACGTTTTAAAGAGTTTCCATTCTGGATAGAGTTACAGGTTGACATTGTAGGTTCTCTTCCCCAAAATAACATTATGGTAAGCAACTGGCTTCAAAATCTGGCTTCCAAGATGACTTCTTTTACTGTATCTAGCTCTCCATCTCCTATAAAACAGCAAATGCTATGCATTAATGCAATAGAACATGTACCATTTCTCAAATTTCAGTAGCTTTTACTTTAGCTTAGAGACTGCTAAATTATTTCAGAGATAGGACTTCTTTATATCAACATTATTTATTTATTTTCCCCAGCTATGACTGCAAGTATCTGTGTAAACTGATCAGTGATATAGAAATTGTTGTTTCTGGTAGACTACACTGAAATATCACTGCTTGTTACTGTGATCAACAAAACCTTTATTTCGTGCCTGAACAGCTACTAGGACATGTCACACGAGAAATACTAATATAGTTCTTATTTGTTGATTTGCCCTTCACTTTTTGTTGTACATCTAGAGGCAGTTTTCCCTTCTTTGGGGAACTTGGGCAAGTAGATTGTAGAAATTATTATTTTTTGTTTGTTTGTTTGTTTTTGTTTTGTTTTGTTTCCTTCACCGTGAACTTTCGGGGTAATGTGCTTGTGGAAATCCAGTGAAAAATCTCTCATTTTGCTGTGTAAGTTTTATTTGCAGCCTACCTGAGCAAAAGATGTATGTTGATAATTTCTGGTATTTCTGCACCAGTGAATGCTCTAGTTAATGTAGCAAACAGACTTTCATTATAGCCCTCTTTTTATCTGCCCCAACTCATATTTTTGAAAAAATCTGCTGTCTCAAAACTGCCATCATTAGTCTCAGCTCAAAAGTTTTGAGGAAGGTTTCAATTAAATGCAGTCAGCTATTATGCAAGTGGGAGGAGAATAAAAAATTTCTATTACTTTTGCTTTGCACATAATAGATTTAAAATAGTTAAGTATGTACTTAAACCGTGGTGAAACATGAATTGCACATGCAGAGCTGCGTCTCCTTTCAAAGCTTAGTTGGATTTTCTTTCCTTCTTTTCCTAATAATTAAAAACTAAACTAACCTAAAATCCTATCAACTTGTTTTTTTTTAACATCTTAGAAGCATTGATATAGAATGGCAAGTGGTTTCTTTTGTGTGGGTGGATTAGAAAGGCAGCTGTGTATCCAACCGACTGTATCCATTTATGATTTTAACTCTTGATGGTACTTTACCAGTTGGTATGAGAAACACTCATGTTTGAATCTCATTTAAAGTAGTATGCCACTGACAAAGCATATATATATTTTTTGTCATGAAATAGAAAATGAGCACTCCATGAGCTAGAGGCAAATCTGTTTTTGAAATATTTATGTTAGCTCATAGTATTGTAAAACTTTGATACAGCTAATTTTTTTTTTTTTCAGATACAAATATGTTTAAAATTTTGCTTTTTTTTTTTTTTTTTTTTTTTTATCTCCTCCCTGAAGTGACATTTATTTTCCAGAATTACTCCAGTTGGGAAAATTTTTCAGTTCTGACTTCTCTCTGCTGGAAAGTGGAAATGAAAATTTATTATCAACTCCTTTTTGCAGCACTAAGGTGGAGAAAATAAGTACTTGTAGTTTGCTGGAATTATGTTACCCTTAATATGACTACAGAATTCATAATCCTTTTTCAGACACTAAACATTAAGCTTATGTTTACGGGCTCAGATCTTCCATATTTCAGCACTTGTCTGCCTTTTCCCTTTGTTTTACATTGTGGTCAGGCCCTGTCTTTTGTGATGGCAAAACATTTCTAGCATAGAGTTTACCTTTTTTTTTTTTTTTTTTTTTTTTTTAAGACAGCTAATACCTCCTTGTCAATAACTAGGCTTTGAGCTTCAATCCATATAAATAATGATGATTTTTTTAGCTCTGAGCACTTGCATGTGTTTCTTCTTGTGTTTCAAGGCTACAAGAAGCAATACTTCTGGTAGTATCACATAGTTTCAGGACCTGATCTATACAGCTTTTAAAGTTTCCTAATTAAATATGACTCACAAAACTAAAATCGTACTTTATTAATACATTAACAAATATGCCTTAATGATCTATGACTTCAAAGGAGTCTGTGTTTCAAGGAGAGCTAAACAGAGTTTGCCAGATGCAACAAATTTCTGTAGATCAGGCAATCCACAACTCCACTGCTGAAATAGCTCCCACATGCCGTGTGACTGGAGCAGGTGTTATTGAAAGCCAAGGTGTTATTGACATCTGATTTCCAGATGCTCTAAAATATTACCTTGTAACAGTCTTTTTTTTGTGTAGTCTTGTTCTTATCTTTTATTAGTTGTTTTCAGGACATATATTAGTTCACTCTGACAAAAAAAAAAAAAAAAAAAAAAGGAAAGGAAAAAGATGGATTTGAAATAAAGTCAAGCACCTTTGTAAAGTTATAGGATGTATATGACCAAGTGTGCATCAGTCTGCAACTTTGGAAACACTTCTGTGGCCATGAATTATTATATTCATGGCAACACTGCTTATCTACAAGCTTTTAAGTATGATTCAAGTGTGATTAGCACTGTTTAATTTTTCTCCTGACACCTTTTTACTTTTCTAGCTTTCACCCGTGTTCATCCTCTAGTGTGTCCCCAATTTATTCTAATATTCTTGAAATCTACTGCAGATATCTTTGGTCTGAATGCTGTTCAACATCTGCCTTTTTCTAGATTCCCTTATTTTAATAATTGTCCCAACTTTTACATGTTGGGAGTGGGGGTGGGGGAGGGTGAGGTAATTGTTCACATATTATGTGACAAGTTGTTGGTCTTTTTTCAATCAAGTTGATCTTCCAGTAAGAAAACAACTATTTTTTTTTCTCCTCATTTTCACTTAATTTTTTGTTTGTTTGTGTGTGAATATAAATTATAAATGATTGAATAAAGGATAGCTTGTTATTACAACACTCATGTCTCTGGACTTGGGCCCTTTTCCAGGAAGTTTTTCTATCACCCTCTTATATCTTTGGATTCAACGTCATCAACTCTTTCTATTACAGCAGCGTTTATCAGAGAAAGAGCAATGACAACTGTCATTGATTTCAGTGACAGCTATTGTGTCCATCACCTCTGAAAAGCAGTTCTGTTTCAGGCTGACCACTTGGGAGTCCAGACCTGAACTCCTCAGTAGGAGAAGAATTACAATCCTCTCTACTGGAAAGCTTCCTTCCTAGTTTTTTGTTTGTTTGTTTGTTTGTTTGTTTTTTTTTTTTCCTCTCCTTAATCTCACCTGTGGTCACCTCAGGCTATGAATCTGGATTTCTCACATAGAGAATGAAGACAGCTAATTCCAATGCAAACTCAATCTGAAATTAATTGTAATGATAGATTTATAAACATACTTACATCACTTTTCTTCAGTTTGATTTCTGCTTTCTGGTCCTTGGTTTTTGAGGGCCATATGCTATATGAAACTGGGGGATATACAAATAACTGAGATCACAAAAATTGTCTTTGTTTTGTAACCCATGTTGAAAGTATATCCCAAATCGTCTTTTAATCTTCTATGTAAAAAGATGTAAATAAATAATAATAAAAAAATCTGGTTCTAATCACTCTTTTTGTTTACTGAAGTCTGAAAATTTCTGCTATGAACAACACATCTGTAATATGTGCCCAATCCTTTTTCCTTTAAAGTTAGCAGCCATGAGATGTTAAGTAGTTTCAACAATCAATCATGAGGGAGAAGCTCTAAAGGTCTGTTCGGAAGGGATCATTTTATGGTACAGAGGTATTTGAGACAGAGGGAGAGAATCCTCTGAGAAAAAGCCAACTTATCATTGCCATGTCAAAACACCAGTTTCAGCATGCAGGTTGGCAAGGTGGAGATGGGTACCAAATTACCAAACTTTATTTTTTTTTAATTTGATTTAGCCATCTCTCTGGAAATCTTCTTACACTGTTTTTGGAGTCTTTTATTTTCTCATAGGAAATATTTCCATTCACAACAATGTGATTCAAATCAGGACTCATATATGTATCATTGCGTATGTTCCCTTTTATCTGTTAACGAACCAAGTACCTGTTTGCCCTGAGGAAAAAAAAAAGTTCTTCCAGTGAGCAATGTTCAGAGAAAAAAAAGGTCAGTGTAATATTTTACATAAAGAAATACAGGAGTATGTTTGTGGATAGAGAGGGGATGGGAAAAGTAAGGGAAATAATATTTGCTTTATGGTACTGCTGTGGTTTTTGAGCAACATATATCTATGTGCAAAATCAACAATTTCTCCTCAGAAAATCTGAAAAGAAGTAACATGGCTGATTATTTTGTGAAGCCACTGTGGTTACTCTAGCTTGTCATCAGAATCCATGTGGACATGTAATACGAGGTCATGAATGAAGACTGCTTTCTGACGGGCCTTGAAGGAAAACAAACAAACAAAAATCCCGGTGTTTGATTTGCACACTTTGAAGGTCTAAGCTCTGTGAGATGTCATTTTAAAATATTTCCTATGTTTTCTTTTACTTAGTCTCAATACGTCAGGCTCAGCTAAATGAAGAACTAAATTAAAACTGTCATTTCAGCTCATAAATAACAGATGTCTCACCCATTTAATTATTTATAGTCTTGAATCTTTCAAAAATGAAAATGGCTATACGCATTTTTAATATAGTTCTTGGTAATTTGCTGCATGAATGATAAGATTCCAGATAATCCCACCATGCAAACACGAAAAATAAAACTTTGACTGACTCGCTTATCTTATGCAACTGCTTCTTCGATCCCCTGTGACATTTTTTAAATTAAAATTTAAGTGAAATCTAATCACAACAAAATGGTGTTCATACACTTGCATTAAAAATTTATCTGCTAGAGATCACAGTGCAGGTAGTATGGACATTAGAGATTTGTTTGCTTCCTGAAAATCAATGCTTGCTTTTTTTTTTTTTTTTTTTTTTTTTTTTTTTTGTAAGATTCATCTTTTCATCCGTGTGAACTGTGTTCTGATGGTTCACAAGTCTGAAATATTAACATTGAAAGAAACTGAGACTGTGCCAACATTAAAAAAAAACAACAAACATAAACAAAGCCAACCACCCCAAACCACTCTTTTGTGTTCACTAGCTAAAGATAAAATTATGTCACTTGGCTTAATGACATTTTCTTTTTATGAATATAGCTAATATACTGAAAGATAGACTTACCGTGTTAACAAAGATTCACTACCACAACACACAAACCAAACATGCAGTTTGTGAGCTGACGGAGGAGGCAGGGGTAAGAAAGGAAATAAGTAGCTGGATCATCTGTAATCTATACTATATGGCCAAAGAATATTTTGTTTTAGAGCAGACGAGACCAAGTATCATTTTTCGGGTGGAAGAAAGACTTTTTGGGTAATGGGTAAATTGAGGGAGGCAGAAACACAAAAATGTGGATATGGAGGAGACAGATATATTGTTTAAAAGAAGCAATTATGGAAAAAAGTGAGCAAGAGCTAGAATCTTGGCAGGCTACAGTCTGCCAAGAGGCTTAAACAGCAACTAAAGAAATTGTATTGCTGTTTGATTCATAATGTGTTCAGGAACACAAAATCTTGTTTGCATTCTTTTAGTAAACAAGAAATATCAAACAGCTATCATATACTTCTAGTAAAAAACATCTTAAAGACGCAAATCTTTCAAAAATGCTTTAAGATCAAAAAGGTTGTACACAGAAGATTTAGGAAGTTGAGGCAAGGTGTCTTTGTTCAAATAAAAAGAAGGAAGTCTCACTGGCTTTGCCAAATATGTTTTAAAAAGGAATGATTTTGGCACTTGTAAGTGGGTACAGCAGCATTTATTAGCCAGGCGTTTGTTAGCAACCTTTAAAGACATAAATCAACATAGATACTTTGAATTAATGGAGTTGCTCTAAATTGTGCCTGCTAAAGTTCAAGTCCAGTGTTTTCATTCACAAAGTGCTCCTTTGAGGGGGCAGTTACTATGCAAGTGGACATGGAGAGGCTGTACATGTACTTGGCCTTGAAGGGCTAACAGAAAACAAAAACAAAAACAAAAAACCTGCAGCATACTAAGGGGGAACATAAGTACTTACAAACTGTTGGATTACTCCAAGCAGAATTAAACATTGTAGTGGTAACTTATTCAAATTAAACATAAGTGATTACTTACTAGTAATCACCTGTCTTCTTTTTGGTGGTTATTCAGGTTAAATATTTTTGTATTTGCCAGATAAAAAAAAAAAAATCTCTCCTCAAGGTATATCTCAGAGAGTGTCCTGAGAAGCTTTGCTTCTAAGGGGAATGTGAGCTGTCACCAGTCTGGGTTTGTGGGAGATCAGAAATCCAGGGTGGAGCTGAGGTGTGCAGGCTGAGTGGACTTGAGTTCTGATGTTTCTGTTGGTGGGGAAATGAGGCTGGACAGTTTGGAGAGAGACAAGTAGAGGACAGGAAAACACAATTGTGGCCTGAGAAAGAAGTGGATATGAACTCTTTCTGGCATGTTCAGAAAGGTACTGAGGATGTAGGATAGCCCAGCTGTGCCCTCCTTGAATGTCAGAAGCTGCTAGCTGTGTGATTAGGAAGAAAAATAAAAGAAGCAGGCTATTGAGTGTCTACAAAAAAATACAACCTGAGTGCTATGAGGAAGGGATGAGAAATATATCAAGTCAAGGAACCGAGGAGAGCTGATGGGTCTGTCTTGCTGATGCAAAAGGCAGCTAACATTACGGGAATACCCCACATATGCTGATTAAGATTTCCTTGGTGCTTAATAAACTGCACCAATGACAGCGAATAAATGTATAAAAGCACTTTTATACATGCCAGGTGACAGAGCCAGGAAAATCCATCTTTTGCAAGCACCACTCATCCAAACTTCGCTTCCAGCTCAGTGTGCATTGTAAATATTATGTCAACATGATATCGTATTACAAAGGAAAAAGAATATATTGTCATCCATTTTCTGAGCTTCAGGGAAGTATCACTAGCTGTGTAATTGGAGAATGACAAATCAGGATTACAAACGGATTTCAGCTCCAAGTTTGCACTGTGTAAGGATTGACAAAGGTAAGTAAAATAATGATTTTAAAAATCTGATTTAAAAAGTGCCGTTGTCCCTTTAATGATGTTTTGCACCAGTGCAGAATTACATATTGCAGCTTTTTACTAGACACTGCCCTTTGCAAACTTTCTGGAAAATATTTTCCATCATTTTGACATTTCATTTAAAATGAAATATAGAAGATATTAGAAATTCATGTTCATGACAGGTATTATTTGTTTGACTTTGAAATATACAGAGAACACACATTAATGCACAGTGACTGAAGTGTTAGAGGGGTGTGCGTCTGCATATTCATGAAGTGCTTCTTTACTCTGCAAGAAACACTTGCAGAATCAGAAGAGCTGACCTTTTATAGTACTAAAAATCTGTATGTGCAACAATGAATATTTTAAAAAGGGGCCAGCTGAAATGACCTTCTTCCCAATATATATATGTATGTATGTGTGTGCATGTGTATAACCAAGAAAGATAGAGTATTATTTTTCCTAGTAAAGGTACACAGTACCACCACAGTGTTCTCTAAGTTGTTCTCTCTGCACATTCAGCATGGAAATCCTTATCCAAACTCTTATATTCATATAGGTGTATCTTTATTTTAGATATAAATCCAGGATATGTATTTAGGGACTTATACAAATGTGCCTACTGTGAATGCTGCTCAAAACACAGAGGCCCAGGACCAGAACACTGTTATTGTATTTGATCTGCAAATTGACTGAAGAGATGCCTCTTTTCCAATCATCTTTTTGGAATTATAGTTGGGGAATATAAGGATATATGACTGAGGGATGGAAAAGAGGCTACTGTAAATTTATACTGAAGCTAGGTTCCTGTTGAGTTTTATTATTTGAGCAAGTTTGGTCCAGAGTCCTTTTAACATGAATTAAATTATATTTCTTTTATACTAGAGAACAACAACAACAAAAGATGGATAAATTATTTACAGGGGCAGTGAGTGGAGTTTTACTTAAAATGCACATATGCGCATTCATGATTGGAGTGGTGAATAAGTTTTCCTGAAGTTGAAGCAAATATGAGTACAACAGAGTATTGATTAATAACTCCTGTCTATTGACCAGATGATTACAAAATCTGTTTGAATTTGAGTTGACAGCTGCCTGCTTTTATGGTCTAACTGCTATATATAGAACTACTCTTGCTTTTTGATAATCGGATTAACTGTTTTACAAACCCAATACACATTGCAGGTGTGGTAAGGAAGGCATTTTGATCTTCCCCCCCCCCCCCCCCCCCCCCACATTGAATGTTTCCTAGAGATTATATTGTTACTGAAGAATGTTATTTAGATTTATGCAACTTATTCTGAGGTGGGTTTTGTCCACAATTCCAAATATTTGAATTGAACCTTGGTCTCAGCTGACTTCAGTGCTTAATGAAGTTGCAAACTTTAGTATATAATTGTGTAGCTTTCAAATTCCCAATCCAGAACTTGCACCTGTGGGTGTTGAAGTGTCTGACGTACTATTTGTAATCTTTGTAAAACTGAGAGCTAATAAGGTGGAATTTATATTATACAGCTGGCTTTCTTCCTTTGCTGATACGGTTTTCCTTTTCCCTCCAGAAAGCCCTGAAACTGACCTATTGACACTGCAACTTTATTAGTTCCCATAACAGTTACAGGGCATTGTTGCTTGCAGTAAGAATGGGCTCAATCTGATGACCCTTCTACTTCTTTGTTCCTAAAACCTCTACTTAATTGTAGTGACTGTCATATTTTTAATAAGGCCCAGGTTTCATTCTGCTCTGTCCACCCATGTTTGCCTGTGCAGTCATTGCAAGTACACATGAATATCAGAAAAGTGCTTGTTCTCAGGTGATTGTTAACTGCTTATGCACAACCACTGAAGTTACATGTGCAATTGTATAGTTGTGCACAGATTTGTTGTGCAAGATGTAAATAACTTTTATTGGTGATATGCATCAGAGCAAACTGTGTGTGTCTAGAATAGAAGAGTTCAGCTGAAAGAGAGATACAAAGATTATTAAGTCTGAGTGTCTGGCTACTTCAGGTCTAACCGAAAGTTAAAATGTGTTGTTAAGAGCACTGTCTAGACACCTCTTAAAACTGACAGGCATGGGGCATCAACCACCTAACTAGGAAGTCTGTTCCAGCATTTGACTACTCTCATGGTAAAGAATTTTTTTCCTAATGTTGGAATATATTTTTTCTTTAAATGACTGATGTAGAAGAAACTGTACTGCTTTGCCTGCCAGTCTGACTTCTAATGTCTAGAACTGATGTTTATCAGTAGATCTCACCTCATATTTGTAGAGTCCCCAATAAATGCTGAATAAAACTAAATGAGTGATTAAGGAAGAGACAGCCTTCTATATATACATTTGTCTGAGACACTGTTAGAAGTTAAAGATAGAAAAAAGAGTCATCAGTGAAAATGGCATTTGGATACTATTTGCAGCATCCGTGGACAAAAGAAACTGATTCAGTCCATAATCCCTTCTCAGTCTGTAGTGTATAAAACTTGTGTGAATGTATTATTTCATTCAAATAAAATAAATTTACAACTTCCCTTTGATATTTTTCACCATAACTTTAACTTACACTTAAAATTGTCGTAGCCCTTATACTTTTGAATGCCAATGCTGGATTGTTTTCTCATGTAAAGTGGTCTCTGATCAAGAGCAACTAATTATGTTCTTCTTCCACATGCATCTGCATGTTGATTAAATGAAATATCATGAAGAATTACAGTGAATGCCAATCACTGTCTAGCTGAAGGTCAAGTTTTACATTCCTCTACTAATGTCATTGGTTTTCCTATACTAATCAATAAACCATCTATGGAAACCATGGGTACATGTTTTTAACAAAATGTATTTATGCTATCAACTAGTGTTTTAGCATGCAAAAACTGAGCTCTGTTCTTGTTTAGCAGGCTACTTCTATAATGTTTATTGGTAGAGGAGAAAGAAAACACTCAGAAGAACCCCAGGGTAAAGAGCAAAGAGTGATGCTTACCTATTATGCCTGTTTTGTATGAGGTGTGCATGTGGGTACTATAGAGGGAGCATGTCTATACTTGGTGCAATTTCTTAATTATTAGTCACGTTCATTACTGAGTCTGCTTCTGCTCATCTGGCATCTGGATGGTGTCAGCACTGCAGATGAAGCTTTGGGGGGTTAGTGCCGTGCTCGCACCCTAAAAGTCGGGGCAGCACGTCTCACTGCTTCAAAATATATTGGTTAGGAAAAACCTTTTGTTTAAATGTCCCTAATCAGTGATGTACCTTCTCAGTTTTACTCTATTTACGTTTAATGTATCTGATTAATTGCTACCCTGTGATTGCTTTGTATTAGGCTTCTGTATAAAGCAGTCATCTATCTGGCATATCTATGCAGTAAGCAAACACTTTAGTAAGCTTGATCAATAGAGGGGTATCTTTGTCTGAAATCCGACACCAGCTATGGAAATAGCTATGCAGTGTAGTAAGCAAGTGTTAACTCATAAAATGTTGGTCCATTTAAACTCCTAGTAAACATCAATCAGAAAATCAAAACAAAAATGCAGAATAGTTTTTTTTGTTTGTTTTTAAAAAGTTTTTAATGGTATAAATTTTGTGTCAGTTCTCTGCACCTGAAATATCAAAGCCAGAGATTTTGAGAAGGTAGTTAAGCTGTATCATGTGCGTGATGATTGTGTTATTTGCAGGGCAGCTTACCTTATGTTAATATTGTTCAAATGTGGAAACTTGGATTATAAATGTAGGAAACAAGATTCCCCTCTTAGACTGTATTTCTCTTCACTTGAAATATAAGGCTCCCCTGGATCCATTCCCAGTTATTACCCGTATAATATAAAAAATGTCTAGTTATTGTGCTTAAGAAGTAAATTTTCATTTCCAGATTCTGATATTCTGCTACCAATTTTCAGAATACAAAATAAGTGGGTAATTTGTTTTGTGCTCTCTCTCTCTCTTTTTTTTTTTTTTTTTTTTTTTTTTCCCTTCTTAACGCTGTACTAACTGTCCTGTGCCCATGTGGTAGAAGTTCAATGGCAATATATACACGTATATACTTCTATTTTACTTTCTGTTTCCAAGTACGACTGTGTAAAATGGGAAGGTCAGGTAAAAGACTTGTTGAAAACATTTCCCTAACAAGATTAACTAAGGCTAAAAACTCTGTGTGCTCTAGCTCACATCATTCAATGTATAGGGACAGTCATATAGAAGGAACTGCATGCTGGATGCAAAAGAGGCATATAATGATTATTACACATAATATTGCCATAACTGCATAGTTCTCAGTAGGAAATGGGGTTTTTATTTCAGCCTTTGTTTTCTCCTAAATGAGACATATATATAAGAGATCGGAATGACTTGCCTAATATTTCACTTGTGGGTAAGTGCCACATGTTTTGGCATTAGATATTTTAATGTTGCTAATGAGGTAGAAGATTGGAGTACTTGAAAGATTTCTATCTTTCCTCTTTAATATCTTGATCGATGATCTGGACAAGGGCATTGAGTGCACCCTCAGTAAGTTTGCAGATGACACCAAGCTAGGTGCGTGTGTCGATCTGCTTGAGGGTAGGAAAGCTCTGCAGGAGGATCTGGATAGGCTGCACCGATGGGCTGAGGTCAACTGCATGAAGTTCAACAAGGCCAAGTGCCGGGTCCTGCACCTGGGGCGCAATAACCCCAAGCAGAGCTACAGGCTGGGAGATGAGTGGTTGGAGAGCTGCCAGGCAGAGAAGGACCTGGGAGTGATGGTGGATAGTCAGCTGAATATGAGCCAGCAGTGTGCTCAGGTGGCCAAGAAGGCCAAGGGCATCCTGGCTTGTATCAGAAACAGTGTGACCATCAGGGCTAGGGAGGTGGTTGTCCCCCTGTACTCGGCTCTGGTGAGGCCGCACCTCGAGTACTGTGTTCAGTTTTGGGCCCCTCGCTACAAGAAGGACATCGAGGTGCTCAAGCGGGTGCAGAGAAGGGCGACGAAGCTGGTGAGGGGCCTGGAGAACAAGTCCTACGAGGAGCGGCTGAGGGAGCTGGGCTTGTTCAGCCTGGAGAAAAGGAGGCTCGGGGGCGACCTTATTGCTCTCTACAGAT
Source organism: Netta rufina (assembly GCF_964035555.1). Lineage (NCBI taxonomy): Eukaryota > Metazoa > Chordata > Aves > Anseriformes > Anatidae > Netta > Netta rufina. The sequence continues at coordinate 1,165,337 of NC_140134.1, forward strand.
ACCTTAAAGGAGGCTGTAGCGAGGTGGGGGTTGGCCTGTTCTCCTACGTGCCTGGTGACAGGACGAGGGGGAATGGGCTAAAGTTGTGCCAGGGGAGTTTTAGGTTAGATGTTAGGAAGAACTTCTTTACCAAAAGGGTTGTTGGACACTGGAACAGGCTGCCCAGGGAAGTGGTGGAGTCACCATCCCTGGAAGTCTTCAAAAGACGTTTAGATGTAGAGCTTAGGGATATGGTTTAGTGGGGATTGTTAGCATTAGGTCAGAGGTTGGACTCGATGATCTTGAGGTCTCTTCCAACCTAGAAATTCTGTGATTCTATTGAAACTGATCTTGATGGAAGAATGGGGTTTTTATTATTTTAGATTTTTTACTGTGTGCTGGAAGTAAATTTTTCCAAAGAAGGTATAGAGGCTTTTTAAACTTAGCTTATAAAGAAACCTGACATTTGTTTGGATTCTGAGTGCTGTTGTAATACATTGAAATTTTATTTTTTTTCCCTCTTTGATAGATTTTGTTTCTTAGAAGTAAGTACGATTAGAGACACAGTCATTGATTCCTTTTATTAGAAGGGAAAGTGGTGTATTGTGGGAGGTACAATCTATGGACATACTCATTCATATTTGGTTATGCATGCTCACAGTACCTGTAATACACTAGCGGAGATGTTTTAATGAATATTTTTCCAATGCTTATGAATGGCCAAGATAGTTTACTGAAAAGTCAAAATTTCCTGCTGAATACATTTTTTTTTTTCCTTACAAATTTTAGAAATATTGGATCTTATGGTGTTACTTAAAGGAAGATACAGTGAGAGTAATATTTATATATACTTTTTTAAATGGGACAAAATTTCTCAGAAATACATGCTCTGTTCTACTTCAGCAGCCTTGGCCAGATTGATCCCAAAACATTTTCCTGCAGTTTTATAAGTAAACTAGCATTTTACCAATGCAAAATGCTTACACTTTTAGAGAGGCTTTGCCTGATATGATTCATGCCAGTCTGATTCTTAGCATTGAACTGATTTTCAGTGAAGAATCTCTTTTCTTATTAATACTTAATGCTGGTATGAAAGAAGGGCAGAAATAGTATGTCTCACTTATTAGCTTGTTTAGTCAAATTGATGCCTTTCTAAGTAAGATGGCATTGCTCATTTAATTTTTTTATTTACATAATTTAGATATAACAAGTCAATATGGTAATGAAAGTTGTATCCCAGTGTGGTCTCTTTTGGGATTGTTCTGTCCAATATCAGTCAGCAGAATCTTTTCTGAGTTGCCACCCAATTTTTTAAGTAGTTATGCGTTATCCACCTCAATTCATGTCTAGCAGGTTTGCTGTGTAAGGCAGCATTATGGTTTGTTACCATATTTGCATATTAAGCTTTGTTATTAACTAATGACGTGTGCAAGCATGTTCCAGAACAATGTGCCAGACTTTGTCTCTAGCTAATTCCTGAACATCAGTCAGCAACATATTTTTATTTTTTTTTTTATATCTGGACATATTTGAGAGCAGACTAACACTTGTACCAACCAATTTGACTGTATAAGTTTTCCTTGGACTCCCATGATGTTTGCTTAGTTAGATTCATATCAACTAGACCTATATTTTTGGTGTCTTTTCTTTTTTATTTTATTGTTATTATCATTATTATTAAATAATATTGTCCTTATCAGTGTATATAAAACTGTGTCATGTCCAACAAGAAAACATTGTGTATGAGCTTCTGAAAAATCTTTTTAATACTGTGAATATGCAATGAATATTCTTCCTACAGGATTAAACAGCTCATAATAAAAATATCATTTGACTGCTAGAAAACATAATTAACATGAATAAATCAAAATATGGAAGAAAACTATCTGTACATAATATTCCTATTCAGTAAAATTTTTGCATTGTTCAGTGTGTTATTTCATCAAAATCTTTTGCTTATTGGAATTTAAACTGCTGCTCCTGTACTGTAGGTGAGTATGCATATACCTTGTGACTTTGTGGACATCATTTACAATATAAAGAAAGTTAGCGTTTATGGGAGACGTAAGATCAAAGACTTTCAGTGAAGTTCTTGTATTACCACAGAACATGGGTAAGATGAGAAAAACTTCACTGTGTGAGACCAAAGACCTATTTAATTCATCATCAGATTTTAACAGAAAAGGTATATAAATACCCTTTTAAGGAAAGGGTCATCTTATATTCTTACAGCTTGTGGCAATCAACGGTGTAAGGACTTCCAAGTCAAAAGTTGTATCCAAACCATTGTATTAAATAGACACTGATAGGCCTATCTACGCTCCAGGAATTTGTCTAAATCTTTTTGAAGCCATATATAGTTTAGTGACTGCAACTTCTGTAGCACTGAGTTTCACAGAGCAATTATGTGTTGCATGAAAAAATTTCCTTTGGTGTTCTATACTTGCTGCCTGATAATACAGCTACATAGTCCTATTTGTGCTATCCATGCTCCTTTGCTTGCCTTCCTTCAATGTTAACCAGCCCATCACTTAGTAGGGGAATGCACATAGTTTTAGCTGGTGTATGTGTGTATGAAAGTGTGATGGCATATGTCTAGATGTTAATACAGTACAGCTATTCTCAGCCATCATACAGATTTAGGTAGCCACAAAAAGTCCTAATTTAAGGCACCTTGGGTTTGATCCAAATCACTCTACAGAACGATACCACAAGTTAAATGACTTTTAAAGTCATCTTTGCTCTTCCTTGGCCTAACCTCCACCTATTCCATGATGTAACATCCAGTTTGACCCAGTGTTTCTGTCTCTATACAGTCAGACTAATTCCAGCAAAATTCTGGAAAAATTGAAAGCATTCAATGTGTGCCAAGAATATTGATATTAAGGAGAGTTGCTGTCTCGGTATTTAGCAAAAGGAGGATTATCCATTGAAACAAAAATGTAAAGTGAGTTTTACAGGTTCATTGCTGGCTGTAGCATGAATGCCTGCTTCTGTACTTTTCAGAGTGAAGAACTCCAAGGATTCTTTTTCCATTCTAGAGCATTAGAAGTGACCTGTAAGCAGGGGTCTGTTAAAATAATGCTATTTCAGGAATATGCAACAAATGATCTAGTTGACAAAATCATTTAAAACTTATATAACATTTTTTCCCCTTTTCATGTCATATGATATGCCACTGGTTTTAATCCAGGAATGCTTCTAGCATCATGTGCATAACATTTGCTCTGAGATGTGTACAGGCAATGGCTTTTTCTACATAATGTTTAAATTTTCTTTTCAATTTTATCAAATTCATCATTTGTTGTTGTTGATTTTTTAAAATTATAATTTATAAAATAAGTCATTACATAAGCTACTTCCTAATCTGAGCAATAAAACTAAACTGAGTGATATTTAAAGTTAATGTAAGTTTTACATTTTGGAACATAGCAAATATGTACTCTGTAGTACTATTGTGACAGTATAGAACAAGGAGTGAATTAGAAAAATCTGAATTTAAAATAAGTTAATCACTAAGTTACTTTATTAGTAGGTTATTTTGAATACTAGTTATTTATTGCTATAATTTATTAATATAGTATTATTTATTTATGACACATCCAGGCATGTGCTATGCAACTCATAAAATAAGGCTGATATTTACCAAGAACATCTTACATGCTTAGGTGGGATCAAATCCCATGGAGATAAATGGCAATGTATCAAATGACACCTTTTAGTTCACGATTTTTATGATGGAAGACTGGAATAATGTATTTTTTTTTTTCCTAAACAAAGTCATTGAATTCGACCGATTTGCTTATGGGTTTCTGCTTCATTGCTTTTCTACTTGTTCTAATTTGATCTGTTCTGACACCTTTTCCTAGTGAAATACTTGTCTGTCACCTTAAGTGTATACATTGTGGGGGACATTTTAAAGAAGAGCAGTCATTCTTGTATTTGCAGCTAGAAATGCCTTAAAAATTGCTATGTGTTTTGGTGAAAAGTGAGATCAAAATATATTATATCAAATACTTATAAATCTTATGTCTTTGGGCAAAAATTTAAGAGAAAATATATTGCTATTCCTTTCTGTTTGAAAAAGAAATAGTTATAAAAGCTGTTAGGTTTTTCCTTGTTGTGTGTGCATGCTGCTATTTATTTTTGGCAAAGAACCATAAAAAATGGAAGGAAATGTGTGTGATGTTGATTTTTTTTTTTTTTTTAAATTCAAAATAATGAAGTTCCCTTTTGTTTAGTAAAAAACTATATAAAAAGCCCTTCCTAAAAGCCCTCAACCCAGGGTGATTTGTTCATATTTGAAAGTATTTCAGTAATGCAGCTTTTTTTTTTTTTTTTTTTTATTTTAAGCCAGATTTTGTTCAGTGAAATGAACGATGTGAGAATATACTTGAGCTTTACAAATCTTGTTTTCAGCTGATGAGAACACTGGGAATGCTAAAAGCAAGCTTCCTTTCCTGGGATTGGACCATATGGTCTCTGAGATCTCTTCCAGCCTGGGTTTTTCTATGATTCTGTGATATCTACCTTGATCTTTAGATCTTTATTTTTTTATGTTTCAAAAATCCCATTAGGAAATGGTGTTTATTTCCAACTAAGGTTATTAGTTGAAAAAAAAAATTGTTTTTGAATGGTTTCTTAAATCCACAAGGGAGCTTTTGGTGAAAAACAGTGAAATGGTAGACCATGGGACAGACTAGTCATTAGCTGTCCAGTTAGGATACTAATACGCAGGCTCTGGGATCAAAATGTCTTATTTTTGCCTTATTTGGAAATCTTTAACTCAGCTCTCCACATTCCAGGTAAGCCCTACAAATCTAGGCCTGTGAAGACAGTTTCTGTGTTTATGGATGCACTGAAATAATGATTCTTCTGATCTGCTTGAAATGTTTACTTTGGGGTGAATTGAATTACTCACTAGATTCCACTGAGTTTTAAATAGATTTCTGTTGATTACGAAGGGAAACTAGGGTGAATATATCTATAGCCTGTAAAAGAATATTAAAGCTATTCTTAGATAGCTTTAATGTGTGACCTGTAAGTTAGTTTTATTGTATAGGAAATATGTTGTATTTTAAATCATATAAATCTCCCCCTTCCTTCAGGTAGACAACCATGTAAGTCTCCAGTGGTGTATTGTATGTATTGAAAAATTTCCAATTCAGGATTGGCCACCTGATGATATATTGATTGAATCAAACCGTATTGAGCGGTTCATCCATCCCATTACTTGCTTACCAGTATCCTGGTAAGTGATACAGTGTGTGATCATATTCTGACAATATAAGCTACCACATTTGGCCACAGAATGTCATGGTCAATTAACATGGTGCATTCCGTTTCTTCAGGACAGTTTATATGAGCATGTGACTAGGCCTGGCAAGGAAATGATAGATAGATATAATTTTGATTTTGGAAGAGCCTGGAGGATGGAGGTTGCTAAAGAGGCACCAGATTATCCATTAATAGATATGTATTAATGATATGTGGTATGGCAATGTTTTGTTATAGTTTTCTTCTGTTGTACATAGCTGCCTGTTGTTAAAGACAATGGTTTTATTTTTTGATTTTATTCAAATTACAATATAAAGCAAATTAGTCAAAATAATATATATATATATATTTTTCCCCAAAAGTTAAATTGGTTAAGAACCAAAGACAGATACAGTTAAATGCCATTTGATTCTAAATTCTAAGTGCTTTTGCAAATAGGAATTTGTTTTCATGGCCAAAGTGGTTGCCTGAAGCCTAAGCTAATCATCATCTGAAATGAAGAAGTGGTTAGTTCGTCTCTTGTTGAGATGGGAACTCATTTACACTATTAATAGACTTTACTGCCTACTTACCTAACATTAAAATGTTAAACTCTTTTAAATGCTTGCCTTAGCACGTGAATGCATGACACCATCTGACTTAAAGCATTCTGGTGAAAGAAAATTTTTGTTCACTAGATTGCCTGCTGAACAAGTGACTATAATAAATTGATGTATGTTGTATGAATTTAAACATCTGTACTATTATGAAATATGTTAGAGCCTAAATGAAGTAGAAAATAGTGGTAAGTGATAAACAAGGAATAGAATCAGCATTGTCAGAGAAAGAAGGAATTCATATTCTGTGCAGCTTTCTTCATATTTGACAAAGATTTTGATTGTTTTCTGACACTTTTGCCACTTCTAGCCACCTCATATTATTTACAATGTAACTCTTGATAGAGAATTTATATGCTAAATGCAATTCATTTAATCATTGACTATGTTAATTTCAAAAAAAAATCCACCTTACAATCCTGAATCACAAACCCCTTGGGATGTATCAATCTGTCTCTGCCACAAACGCTCACAGAAAAGATGGACTTTCCAAAGTGCCTTGAATATTAATAAATCAAGCCCTGACTTATACGAAGCCAGAGCAACTGGAAACAAGTGCCATCCTTGACTGACATAAATCTGTTTTGCCTTAGAAGTCCATTCACACCAAATGAGGTTTTGACTCCCTGAGAATTGCTTGTGACCTAACATTTCATTTGCTGCATAAAAATTAGTGTCTTGCTATCCTCATGTTGGGATCTACCTGCTTATCTTTTCCTCATAAAACACCATCCCTTGAATATTTATAGGCAGGCCCCAATCCTCTCATTTAATTTAATTGTGGAATCCTTGTTTGGCAATTGCCATAAGCAGTGCTTGTTCTGGTCTTAAACAGTGCTTGGGAAGGTAAACAGAGAGAATGAGATTAACTGGTCTGTTCTATGTCTGGTGTGCTACTGTGCTGTGCTTCAGGGGAGACTTTGATGTAGGAGGAGAAGAGAGGAAAAACTGCTGCTGAATGGGTCTTTTAGATTACCAAAGAATGGCAAATGGAAAGGTAGTAAAAAGATTTCTAACCCTTCCTTTAATGACTTCTACATCTTATGAGGGCAGCATTAGGCAGAATTCTGTGTCATGAAAGCATTTTTCCCTTTCATGTTGCTTCTGTGAACAAAAGTGTTCATTACTGCCACAATGACAATGGTACTGTAGACACAGCAGGGCTGTGTGATGAGCTTGACCAAAGTATGCACAGTGTGAAGAAAAATGCATTCCTCATTACACACTGAATTTCACATTTTAGAGTTCTTTCCTGATGGTTTCTGTCTTCTTCTTACAGTCAGCATAGGGTCATAAGGTTGTTTTTAGGGGTGGGTAGTAGTTTGCAAGGGGGGTTCATCCTAGCCTTTTAAGAATTTGTCTGTATTTTTAAAAAGTTGCCTTAGTGCTATGTAGTTTCTCTGTGGCGTTCTTGCAGCCATTCTTTTTTCCTTGGTTGTTCATTTTTTGCTTTAGAGTGACAGCCTATGTCTGAGATGTAAATAATTAGAGGCATAGGAAGTACAGTGTAATTTCTGAATCCCTGACTGGCAAGTAAAGTGATAATGCAGTGGATCAGGAAGTTTCGAGGGCTGTGACATTAAGTGTCTTCTGGGGCCTCTGTCAGTACTTTGCGGTATTATCTGACAAGAATGCAAATCTGATTGTCTTAGCCTTTGGTCCTGAATCTGGACAGAGCTAGGTGGTACAGGGAATAAAAACAGTTGGCTTCTCTGTGGTTGAGTTATGGTAGGATTAAATAATCTTTGCTCTTCCAGCTCCTTGTAGGCTTCTGGATTGAATTCATTCTTGAATTCATATTGAATTCATAGTGGACATGTACTCATGTAGAACATAGACTCTGATCATGGATGACAAAAGTGTCTGATAAGAATGTGTGTACTACCTAAATGCAAGTCATAACTAAAACAACTTAGTGAAGTTGTTCAAGTAAAAAACAGAAACTGGTCATGTAAACATATATATTTTCTTTTAAATGTCATTCATTCTTGACCACCACAGACTCACTGAAGCACAGTCAGGAATAAGAGCTAGGGTAGAGGAAGAGCAAATGTTAATAGAGACATTGAAAAAGCTTTTTTTTTTTTTTTTTTTTTTTTTTTTTTTTTTTTTTTAAATTCTCTGTTTTTATTTGCAAGGCATGTATTTTGGACATTTCTGTCAGTGGTCACAACATTCTGTGAAACATGCTGTAGTAACAAGATCCTTCTGCCTCAAGATGCTTAGAGTTCACAGTTGACAAATGCCAGCATAACTGCCCTGAAAACATTAGTGTCCTTCTCCTTTTTAGGCCTTATATATACATGGATTGAAAGGCAAACTAAGAAATGCTTATCTTTCTTTTCTCACTGTAATGAATGACATCTTTAATGTGAACAGCAAATGCAATGTTAAAATTATTACAATTAATTAGTCATTCAATCAGTGCTGAAGGAGAGAAGGCAATTCAGACGAAAAAGGGAAAAAGAGAATGTGAGGATGCCTAGAATGAGGACACAGGTTCATGGAATGATCTTATCTAAGAAATATATTTTTAGTGGAAGTGCACCATGCTGCATGAGAAGCAGTATCTGGTTTTCCTGATCAGCATTTCCATGCATAAGGAAGCTGTGACTGTTAGTGTTTTGTTTTCTCTCTTTCTTTTTTTTTTTTTTTTCTCTCTATCTCTTTTTTTTTAACCCCATCAGCTTTCCAGCTTTGTTTGTCATTAATCTTTTATATTATTAATAGGATAGGATACTATTATAATATTATTATTAATAGGAATTAGGATATAATTACAGTGGACACTTACATAAGTACATTCACATGCATGCACACACACAGACATACACACAACTATTCTTTTTTGTGGAAAGAGCTTACCACTATATTGAAATATACGAGACAGCAGACTTGAGGCCTGCAAATAAATGAGATGACATCAATCAGTCTGTTAAGTGAGGTGTCATAGTTCACCTGTAGCCTAACCATCCTACAACATTCTGCAGCCTGCTGAGTGAGGTGTTTAGGAAGGGACTGAGAGGAAAACAGTGATGTTGCTTGGTTTCTGTGCTGTTCATGAGGAATCTCTTCCATCACAGAAGAACAAAACCCAGAGATGCTTCATTTCAAATTTGATGAACAGATACAGGAAGATGGCACTCCTTCCTGAGGTGGAAGAAACCTTGTGAAACTCTGCCAGATGGTGAAAGCAGAAGTACAGTGACACAGTCAACACGACTGGTTGAGAATGCAGCAACCTCTTCATGCACAGATTTTGTATTTATTTATTGATTTTTTTTGGTAGGGAAAGGTGGTATTGCAGTATGTGAGACAGAGCTTGGACAAAGACTTTTGCTGAGAAGATGAGCAGGAAAAATCGACCCTAGCTATAGAATCATAAAATGGTTTGCATTGTGAGGAACCTTAAAGATCATTATGTTATGTTGTACTGGGTCTGGCTGGAATGTTAACTTTCCCTGCAGCAGCCCATACAGTGCCGTACTCTGTACTTGTAGCTGGAACAGCAGTGTTATCACACCAGTGTTGTGTCTACTGCTGAGCAGTGCTGGCACAGCATTGGGCCTCTCTCTAACCCTCCTAGGGGGTGGGCAAAAAGTGAGAAGAGAAACATCACCAGGGCAGCTGACCTAAACCAACCAAAGGGATATTCCATACCATGTGATGTCACACTCAGCAATAAAAGGTGGAAACAGGAGGAAGAGGGGAGGGGTGGGCTCTCATTGTGAAAACGTCGGCCCTCCTCCCGAACACCGGCTACGTTCGTTGAGGCCCTGCTTCAAGGACATGGTCAATCATCGCTCATTTGTGGGAAATAGAGAGTAATTTCTTTCCTCTGCACTTCCACATAGCCTTCATTTGTTTTATTTGTTTGTTTTCCTCCTTTTTTTTTTTCTTTTTTTTTTTTTTTATTTTCCCTTTCCCCCTCCCTTTTCCTCTTTCCCTTTTTATTTCCCTTTAGTTAAATAGTTTAGTTCATAATAATCTTTCTTTAATTATTATTATTATTTCCCTCTAATTAAATTATACTTATCTCAACCCATGAGTTGTTCTTTGCTTTACTTCTCCCCCCTCCTCATCTAAAGAGGGGGAGTGAGAGAGCAGTTGTGGTGTTTAGCTGCCCAGCACGGTAAAACCACCACATATGTAGAAATAATCTACAACACCTTTAAGCATCACAAAACATTTGTGTATTTCCCTAATGATTTTCTGGGATGAATTCCTGCTGAAACCCTGCTATTGCTGCAAAATAATTAATCACTTTTGACTATACTCTGGCCATGTTCAGTGATTTGTTTTTGATGCTACCAGAGCTATACCATTTGCAGTGGAATGCAACATACTGCAATTGACCTTTTTTTTTTCTTCTTTTTTTCAAAATAAATGCGGAACTTGCCAGCTAAGAATATACACACACCTGGCAAGGAGATGTTAATGCTTTCCTGCCAAGAAAGTTAATCTCAGAGTTTCTGCATTACTTTTTCCCACATTTTCTAATTGTCTATTCTCCATACCACAGTTTTCCTAAGAGAGCCAACACTGAGAAAACTTGGACAAACCTTTCCTCATCCCACTACTGTAGACAACTGTGATGACACCACAGTCCTATCACCACGTGAGACAGCTGACTAAAGCAGGCATACTTCATCAGTGACCGCTTCTGTCATTGTTATAGGAGACTCTTACAGGAGACTAATTTGAATAGGGTTTTATTTTTATGTTTGCTTTTCACTTACATTTGATTGTTCAGAAAGGAGAAAGTTCAGGTGAAATATAAGTGATAAGCTTAATTTTTATTTATTTCCTTATTTTATTCTTAAGGAGAAACATATCTTAAGTGGGTTTAGGGGAGATGCATAATGTGTCTGGTCTTCCCCACGTTTTCCAAAAATACTGTAGTGCTTGTTTTGCAATCACACAAACTTACATTTTGAAGGAGTCATGCCTAAACCTTGTGTTGAAACTGCTGCAATCTCCAGACTCAGAACATCGGCTTCAGTGCTTTCCAAGACAGATGTTATTTCAGGCAGCCCCAGGCAGCAATTGGTTTGGTTTCCACCTCTTCCATGCTAACACTACATTTTCTCCCAGTGATATTGTGGCAATACTTCCTCAGGTCAAAGATATCCATTTCACCCTTCAGGTCTTCTACCAGCAGTGAGTAAATGTGTGTTCCAAGAAAAGCCTTGGAGAACTAAAAAATATTTCTTCCTATTGTACTGTACCAGTACTTCAATCCTGAAGTATTCTCCAAACCTGTCTTTCTCTAATAGCACTGGGGAGGAATCGTATATAACACACAGTGCAGTAGAGAGCAGGTTACCTCTTTAATTGAGCAAATTTCAGGTACTGGATTTCTTTAGAAAAAAAAAACTTTTTCAAGAAAGTTCATCAGGGACAATTACTAACCTGGGTCACCTTAGACATCAGTTCACACGTGCATCTTTGCAGCTTCCTGTAGGTAGAAAAAGAACAGATAATATAGACAACTGCTTAGATTTTAGTGTGGATTATGAGAATGAGGTAATTTGCAGACTGTGTCCATAATAGCTCATATTTTACACTTTGCTTGGAGTCTTTTCTATAACACATTTCTGTGGTGAAGACAGACAATATGGAATACTTGGATTTGTAATGTGCACTGACGTATTTGATTATTTTAAAGATACCTAGTGAAATGTATACTCAGTTTACACTGTCAGCATTATTTACAAGACATCTTCATAATATTATTTTTGCTTTCATGTCTTTATACTTTGCCAGACTTTGAGGTGGTCAGCAAATAAGCCTTATGGCAGCCTTCAAAGTTTGGATGTTCTGTGATATGCTTTTCCCTGACTAATCTGATATTACTTCAAAATTCACCCTGATATTGTTACAGTGGCAGCTTGGAGACCATGAGTAAAAATCTATTGTGGAAATGAAAAGCCACAGTTCCAGAATACTATCACTTCCCCTTTTGATCTGAATTGTTGTTGTTTTTTATTGGTTTTTTTTTTTTTTATTTTTTAATTGGTTTGATTTAAAATAATTTTGTTTTATATTTTTATGTCACTGTGATGGTTTCAGTTTGTGTGGTTCTCCTTGAATTCACTGGCTGAAAAGTTGTTCTGGGAGGTTACTAATGTTTGAATTCCTCTGTACTTAGCGTATCCTAAGGGTGCTATCTCTGTGCAGGGAAGGAACACCAGACACAAATAAGAATGCCAATTCCCAGCAATCCTTGGAAGGACTATTACTAATCTGAATAGAATGACTCTAGGCTCTGAATCCTAAAACTGAAGCATCTAGGTAACACTTTCTTTTAGGATGCTGAAATAATCACTCACTTTTGAAATTAAATTGTGAATAGAGCAATAATATTGTGCATATAGATAAATGTTACTTGCATTATTATTTTTTTTCAGCAAGAGCTTAAATTACTTATAGTGTCAGCTTGCCTTTCTTACAGCTACATAGTCAGTTAATATACCACGTCATCTCTTTCACATTGAAAGTTTTGTCAACTTATAAATCTTAAGCACATTATGTAGAAAAAGTCTCCTATTAAAAGAAGTAGGAGTTGTATTCCAGAAGGTCACAGAATTTTTGAACATGCTGAGCATTATGCCTCCAGCTAACTGTCTCATGGTGGAATTACTTAGTTAGGCTTGAAGGATCACTGAACTCAGTGGACTGAATGATCAGCATCAGCTAGAGATGAGGCTAAGTGGAATATTTTACGATAGTCTCCTCTCCTGCAAAAATGAGGTTGCAGCACGTGTGTAGCTCAGCAGAAATCCTCTCTTCGTTTCTGGGTTGATTCTGTTTTGGCTTCCTGAACTAACTCATCCATTTCCTTTCTAGTCAAGTTGTTTCTGCATTTAACCCATATTGTATGTGTGGACAGTATCCTTATTTGCACCTCTGTAAAAATGCAGTATGTTAAGTGGAGAGTTCAACTTTTTCTGCTCATGTCCCCTCTCCTTCCTACCCCTTTTATTTACTCCTGATGTTCAGAAATATTCAAACATATAGCTAAAGACAAAAAAAAGTTAAAAGCACTATGTATCTAGACATTTACCAGTTTGTGGAACCAGTTTCTGCATTTCACATCCAAGGTTCCTTCTGTTAGGAGAGTGGAAGACCTGCCTCATAAATTATTTTTATGCACTGGAAGTCATTGGTAAGCATAGACCTTAGCGTCTTTTGGAAGGAAGACCATCTTCTATGCAATACTTCATAATGTAAAGTCAGCTCAGAGCTGTTCTGTAGAGACCACTCTATTAATTTATTTTTTTTTCAAACTAAATAGCATCTTTATAAAAAACAATTTACATCATGCTTCTGTGATGTTTGCCATGTATTTTGGAGCATAATTCTCTGGCCATGTGAGTGTATTTTGTAGTTAATTCTATAATTATGTAATCAGGGTTTGGGAATGCCTTGAAAGAAGCTGCATCAACAAATATAAAGGAAGAATATTGGCTTACTTAAATTTCACCAGAATCCTAATTCTACTAGTAGACAGAAGATGACTCTTGCATATAATCTGAAATCACTTTTGACCTTTTTTGGGGTAGAGAGGGAAAACAAAGGAAAATGTGTGTTTTTTTTTTTTTTTTTATTTATTAGTTTACCAAGAAAGGCTTGGTGTCCACAAAAGTGTAAATGTTATTTCTGAACATCCATCAAATTAAAAAAAAAAAAAAAAGTTGAACAAAGACATCTGATTTTCTGGATTATTTTTTTTTCCCAGTGTGTCACTCTTACTTTCAGTCAGTGATTGCAGGAAAAGTGCCAGATGCCCAGTAAGTAAATGGTGTATCTCAGGCTGTGATTGTTAATTACAATCAGTACTAAAGAATTTCATTGAGATTATGATCTCTTCAATCCAAAAGGAGAACAAAAATAAATGAAAAGGGTTTGAAAAAGTGTGTTCAAGTAAGGAGTATAGAAAAAAAAAATCCAAAAACTTTCACCTGTGAAAAATCATTGCAATGAACTTTTTATTATGAAGCACAGAGGGACATATGTTAAGCAGTAATTTCCTGAAAGACTGGCTCCTGAACTCTAAAGTCTTTATGCAGAAAATAGTGCTAAAAGGTAATAATTAATCATTTCAGTTTAAATCTTCCAGGCAATGCATGAACAAGACTAGCTGCATAACTCCTGTGGCTAAATCCCATGCAATGTTGAAAAAGTAGATGATGATATCTCTATCAGAAGGCTTAGTGCCATGGCAGAAATATTGGAGCACAGTACCTGTGGGAAAATGGTAGTGATCTAATGGCTGTCAACTGCTATGAGATAGCACTCTAATTTTGTGCCCTTGCATTACTCCTAGGTTTTGAGTACCAAAGAAGGTGGTTCATATTCTCTGTTTAATGAGCAGGATTTGATCACATGAAAAATAAAATTACATTAATATGGATATGAGGGACCTGTGCTTGAGTTGATCCTTAATTGTCAGATAATGTAATCACATTAAAAATGTTTCTTTCATCATGTGTCTACCTGTAAGTTTGATGCTATGTGACCTCAGAAATGCCTAGGTTTGCATAACATGAAACTGAGTACTTTGCTATTATGATGTTTTCATATGAAGGTGGTTTTTATTTTATATTAATATTTTAAGATAAACATGCAATTTAATAGTGCAATTAAAATGTCTAGATGTAATGGCCTTGACATGTTCCTGGCTGTCATCTATGCAGCTATGCAATGTAATGCTTCTTTTGTCAATATGTCTTATGCTGTTAGCAAAAGATAAACCTACTCTCTCCTGTTGCTGAAGCTTTACTATCCCCTTGCACTCAGGAGGAGTGTATCCAGGCAGAGAACTTACAGGTGTTGACTTTTTCTCATGAAAATGTCTTTTGAAAATTTTTGCTTGGTTATTTGAATTGTCATGGAGGAAGAGTAACTGTAACTTGCTACCATACAGGTGTTTTTGCTTGGCTAATGCCTAATTAGGAAATTTCATTAGGAAAGAGTCATTTGAAAATCATGCACTCTGTGTAAAGACTTTGAGTGGTTATGCTCAATATTGTTAGTAAGCTGTCTAGGAGCTGTTCAGCTTCAGTCTGATATGAATACATGTGTCAGAGGTGACTAAGGCACAAAAAATGATGCAAAAGTGCAGGTCTAGATCATCCTAGAAGCTTTCTATTGTTTGGTGGAGATCTGACAGGCAAGAAGATTAAGATAGGAGTGTCACTTCCAAGAAGAGGCTGTTTTAAGTCTTTAATATTTACATATTAGATTTATGAAAAACTGAATGTTTCTAAGAATAATACATATTGTATCTGAGCATATTAGCCAGCTCTAAGTACCACAGGCTACATCAAAGTTGTATCAGGAGTAAAAGGGGAATTTCTTCTGCCAAAAAATGGCCTCCATTTTACAAGCAGAGCTCTTACCTGTATAGACTCTAGAGTGAGGATTTAAACTATGTAGTACTGTGTATGAAATCAGACAGCTGGAGGAGATAACACTTAAATTTGGGGCTGATGTTTGCTTTACAGGAACAAAACTGTAGGTTTCTTGACCCTACTAAATTCAGATCTCCATCCCAGTAAAAAAGTTATTTTAGATCTGACGTGGAGTTCCTGTACTCTGTCATGAGATGGGGAAAGCAGTCTGAAAATGATGTATTTAATCTTTCTAAATTGTAGTATTATATCACTAAATTAGCTGGGAAAGAATGTGTTACTTAAAAAATAGTGCACATAGTAAATGGATATACAGGCTGAACTTTGGATCCAGAGGATATAAAAATCCCTATGAAATGTCAGCTTAAGATTAGTGTCTGGCTGCTAATTGCTTATTTAGTATTGAAATACAACTTTGATTATAGATTTCATTATTTAAATTGACATAAATGTGATAGAAATTATAATGGGACTAGTAATGGTGAATAGACCAGATAACTCACTAAGGGTAGACACCTTGTTTTGATAGACACATTGGTTTTCTCCTCTGTCCTCCCTCTGGGTGACTGGGACACAGAAAGAAGAAGGAGAACGAGACAGGTGAATGACTGGCTGAGGGGGTGGTGTCTGGACCAAGGATTTGGGTATTTCGATCTTGGGCAGCCCTTTGAGAAGCCGGGTATGTGGGCTGCTGACTGACTTCAACTCAGTAAGTGGGGCACAAGTGTGTTGGGGAGCAAGCTCTCTGGGCTAATTACCAGGGCATTAAACTAGGTTTGATGGGGGAAGGGAAGGGAGCTAAAAGTGACAGAGTAGGGCTGGGTGAAGTTGTCACTGCTGTCGCTGTTGAAGATAGTAGGGAAAAACCTCTGAGTTGTCCCATAGGCTCATCTGAGGGCTCCTCAGAGAAGGTGATGATCCTGATACCCCCTCCGGAATTTTCTTCTTGCATCCCTCTAGGGGTAACTGTGCCTGGTGGTTCCCTAATGTGCCTGTATACCAATGTGTGGAGCATGGAAAATAAACAGGATGAGCTTGAGATCTGTGTTTGATCGCGGGGCCATGATCTCGTTGCAATCACAGAGATGCGGTGGGACAGCTTGCACAACTGGAACGCTGTCACGGAGGGCTATGTCCTCTTTAGGAAAGAGAGGCTGGGGAAGCGAGGGGGTGGGGTTGCCCTTTATATGAGGGAGCAATTAGAGCATACCCAGCTCCACCTGGGGGAGGGGGATGGACAAGTGGAGAGCTTGTGGGTGAGATTTAAGGGGTGGGCTGGTATGGGGGACACTGTTGTGGGGGTATACTACAGGTCATCAGATCAGGAGGAGGAGGTCAATGAAGCCTTCTACAAGCAGCTGGTAGTAGCCTCATGATCACAGGTGCTGTTTCTCATGGGGGACTTCAATTTTCCAGACAGCTGTTGGGCAAACAACTCGGCCAGGCACGCACAGTCCAAGCGGTTCCTACAATGCGTTGAAGACAATTTTCTGACGCTGGTGGTGGAGGAGCTGATGAGGAAGGGGGTGCTCCTGGACCTTGTCCTTACCAACAGGGATGGTCTTGTTAGGGATGTGAAGGTTGGGGGCAGCTTGGGATACAGCGACCACAAGATGGTGGAGTTCAAGATGGAACTTGGTGGAAGAAGTAAGGCTAAAAGCAGAATTGCAACCCTGGACTTCTGGAGAGCCAAGTTTGACCTCTTCCAGGACCTGCTTGGGAGTATCTCATGGGCTAGGTTGCTTGAAGGCAAGGGTGCATGTGAGAGCAGGGCAACATTTAAACAGCACTTCTTCCAAGCTCAGGATTGGTGCATCCCTAAGAGTAGAAAATCAGGGAAGGGGGGCAGGAAACCTGCGTGGATGAGCAAGGAGCTCATCAATAAGATCAAAAGGAAGAGGAAGGTCTATGAAATGTGGAAAAGGGGTCTGTCCTCTTGGGAGAAGTATAGAAGTGTTGTCAGGGCCTGCAGGGATGCGACAAGGAAGGCTAAAGCCCACCTAGAGATGAGGCTTGCAAAAGAGATAAAAGATAATAAGAAGGTTTTTTTAAAGTATGTTAACAGTAAAAGGAAGACTAGGGATAATGTGGGTCCCTTGCTGAACGAGGGGGGTGTCCTGGTAATGGGAGATGCTGAGAAGGCAGAGATACTGAATGCTTTCTTTGCTTCAAGGACTCCTGACCAGGACTCCTTGACCCTGGAGGGAGGACAAAGGGTCTGGGAAGTGGAGATCTCCCCCCTGTTTGACAAGGGAGTGCTTCAGGAGCGTCTGAGTGGGCTCAATGCACACGGATCCATGGGTCCCAATGGGATGCATCCGCGTGTGCTAAGGGAGTTGGCAGAGGTGATTGCCAAACCGCTCTCTATTGTCTTTGAAAGGTCCTGGAGAACAGGAGAGGGGCCTGAAGATTGGAGGATAGCCAATGTCACTCCAGTCTTCAAGAAGGGCAAGACAAAGGATCCAGGAAACTACAGGCCAATCAGTCTCACCTCTGTCCCTGGAAAGGTGTTGGAACAGCTTGTTCTGGATGCCATCTCCAAGCAATTGGAAGAGAAGAAGGCTATGAGGAGTAGTCAGTATGGATTCACCAAGAGGAAGTTGTGCTTGACCAACCTCGTTGCCTTCTATGATGGCATCACCAGCTGGGAAGATGTGGGGAGAGCAGTGGATGTCATCTACCTTGACTTTAGCAAGGCTTTCAATACTGTCTCCCATGACATCCTGATAGCAAAGCTGAGAAAGTGTGGGATAGAGGAGTGGACAGTAAGGTGAGCTGAGAACTGGCTAAGCTCAGAGGGTGGTGATCGGTGGTGCAGAGTCTGGCTGGAGACCTGTGACTAGTGGTGTTCCCCAGGGGTCAGTGCTGGGTCCGGTCTTGTTCAATATCTTCATCGATGACCTTGATGAGGGAATAGTGTCTGCCCTTAGCAAGCAGGCTGATGACACAAAGCTGGGAGGAGTGGCTGATACGCCAGAAGGCTGTGCTGCCATTCAGCGAGACCTGGACAGGCTGCAGAGATGGGCAGGAAGAAACCAAATGAGGTCTAATGAGAGCAAGTGTAGAGTCCTGCACCTGGGAAGGAACAACTGCATGTATCAGTACAGGCTGGGGGATGGCATGCTGGAGAGTTGCTCTGAGAGTTGGGGGTCCTGGTGGACGACAGGTTGACCATGAGCCAGCAGTGTGCCCTGGTGGCCAAGAGGGCCAATGGGATCCTGGCGTGCATTAAAAAGAGTGTGGCCAGCAGGTCAAGGGAGGTGATCCTCCCCCTCTACTCTGGCCCTGGTCAGGCCTCACCTGGAGTACTGTGTCCAGTTCTGGGCTCCCCGGTACAAGAAAGACAGGGATCTCCTGGAAAGAGTCCAGCGGAGGGCCACAAAGATGATATGGGGCCTGGAGCATCTTCCCTATGAGGAAAGGCTGAGAGACCTGGGTCTGTTCAGCCTGGAGAAAAGAAGACTGAGAGGGGATCTCATCAATGTGTATACACACCTGAGGTGTGGGAGACAGAGGGATTTGGCCAACCTCTTTTCAGTGGTTTGCAGGGACAGGACAAGGAGTAATGGTCACAAGATAGAGCCCAGGAAGTTCTGCACCAACATGCAAAAGAACTTCTTCATGGTGAGGGTGTCAGAGCACTGGGACAGGCTGCCCAAGGAGGTTGCGGAGTCTCCTTCTCTGGAGATACTCAAGGACCGTCTGGATGCCTACCTGGGCAGCCAGGAACCTGGAATCTGCTTTGGCAGGGGTATTGGACCCGATGATCTTTTGAGGTCCCTTCCAACTCCTTGAATTCTGTGATTCTGTAGCAGTTAAAATCAGAATAAATTTCCTTGCTACACCTCCAAAACCCTTCCTTCCTCTTTAAAATGATTAATATCTTTGTTTCCAGTTGTTATTAAATTTCTTGATACACATTGTTCTGTCTCATTTGATGTAATCCATTTTTATGAAGGAAATACATAAAGCTTTTTCCTCTCTCTCTCTCTCTCTCTCTCTCTCTTTTTTTTTTTTTTTTTCTCCTCATGGTCTTTAAGAATGTTAATCTGTTTGGCTTTAGTGCTTTCTTCTGCCTGTGTACTTTCTTCAGTTGGAGGCTGTTTCAGCTTGTTTTTATTAAGTGTCAGGTGTCTAGTTTGAATTGAATTTAATTGTAGTGCACTGCAATGACTTGATAATATGTGTTACTTCCCTTTATGTGTATAGGCAGGTGAGAGAGAACATATTCTAAATTGCTGCATACATAGTGTTTGCATGATTCCTTATCTGACCTCAAGTAAAATTGTCATCCCATGAAGACTGAATAGCTCCTTATCACTGTGTCCCTTTCTGCTTGGGATGCTGATAACAATATTTTCACTTTGCTGCTTAAGAGTTGGTTGGCAGCCAGAACTGGTCCATTTGCATTGCATGCTCTTGGAGCTGCCACACAGCTGACATTGTATCATAAATTGTACTTTGTGTTTAACAGCTGCCATGGGGTCTGCTGAGATTCTGGAGGGGTTTGAAATGAAAGACTGAAGGGAAGCTCTTCTAGAGGCAGTTACAGAAGTGATGATTGTGCACGGTTCTGTCCTGAGATTCTTGTATTGGAAAAATTTATTGTTTGTTGCTTTTTAATTCATTAACAATAGAACACTGTCAGCTGTTTTTAAATTATATTTTTGAAAGGATTGCAGGAAACAGTGTAGCATTATTTGTGCAGGTTCTGTTGGAGTAAATTGTGGATCACTCTGGGATAAAAGAAATACATCTCCATTGTCTAAATGTTGTAAAAAATACAGAGCTTAAATTTTGCAATCAATTTCTCATGCAGTTTCTTGAAGGAATAAGAAAGCATGCTAAAGTAAATGCAGCATGATTGGTTATGACTTCAAAATTCAAGGACCTTGGACACTGGCTAAAATACTTCCGTGGGAGTTTTGTGCTAAGATGTTGTCTGTCCTTTTGCTACCTCCTATCTTCACCTTTTAGGCTCTTGAATGATGTCTACTAAATCTAAGATATCATGTATTTTTGAATTATTAAAAAAGATATAATTATGTATGCAATGAAAATAGTTCAGTCTGAATGTTTATCTCAAGGAAGATCTGTCAGGTCTTCTGTTTGATAGTCTCTCATATTAGGCTTCAGAAAATATACATGGGAAGAGCTCCATCTAAGCTCCTGCTCTGGTGAGATGCTTCTCCAGAAAGGAGAATCTTGGATTTGGAGACTTTATGAATTTGTAAGCTCTGTAGAGTTTGGATTCTGTTGCTATGCTAGAGGAAGAGGTTGTATGTGAGGCCAAGAAAATGCTATAGAGAAATAAGAATTACTGTTCGGTCTTGGCATCACTGAAAGCAGAAGTTATTACTTGCATTGACCATAGCGTCTCTGTTTCTTCTTGCCACCTTCAGCAGCCTAATAAAATGAGAAAAATCTCACCCTTATTGCTCAATCATGACAACTTGAGGCTTTCAGAAAATTCAAAACTCATTGTTTTCCATTGCTAGATGGGTAGCTAATTCTCATTTATACCCCTGAAAATCTCCTAAAAATACCTTAGAGCATTTTTAGTTAGACCAATCCAATATGTTACTTCTGTTTAAAACAGAAAATTCAGGTAATAAGGGCTATAAACCTCTGCAGAGAGATGCATGATGGTGATTTTAACATACCCACTGGTGGTTTAAGATTGTTTCTATCTTTAGCTGTGTACTAAGCCTTATTTCTTTCAAAAAAAATTAGATCTGCAAATTCCCAACATGAAGTCAGAAAAATAATCAGCTTAAGTAAAGTGGAATAACAAACAGGAATTTAACTGGTAACTAGTTAAATAAAGAATATTAATTGTCAATTATTTGGGGGTAAAGTTTGTCAGTGCCAAAAAGACTAATGAAATAAGACTTATGCTTTTGGATGTCACAGGTTCTTTTGAAAAGCTGAACTAAAATCAAACTATGGATTTGGAAAAAAACAAACAACCCACCCTTTAATAATTTGGAAAATGCCAGCATTGCTAACACTAACAGTGTACAAGTACTCAAACCTTACTGATTAAAAGTTCATATCAAAAAGAATGGTACCTGTGTCTGAGTGATGAATATTGCATTATGGTTGTGTGTTTTTTTTTTTGTTGTTGTTGTTTTTTTTTTTTTTTTTTATAATTGTTTATTTGCTTTTTAACATATCTCTTCTGTAGTCAAGTATGCCAGTAAAAGGGATGTAGGCAGTATGTCAAACATTAAAAAGTTTCTTACAGAGTAGTGATTGCTGTTCTAAATGGCTAGGACCATTTCCAGTGAGTTCAGCCTATTTTGCTTTTGAATTTCATTGCATCAAGAATGACTGAAACATGCAGAGGTGAAGACATTGAAATAAACGTTATTAAACTACTTTCTGAGCTCCTGGTAAACTGATTCACATGCAGCAGCTGTGGGGCAAACTGAGACAGTAATTGACCCCATTGCCCTGTTCTGGTTATTCAAGGTGGAGTAATCTCAGGGGGACCCATTCATCTCTATACTGTAGAACTAGATGACTGCAGAGTTAATTACAAAGAATTCAGGTTTTGACTTATAAAGATTTGTTGCTGGCCAGTGGATATCACTGGGCTCAATAAAACCAACAAGCTTATAATTAGTCTGAACTATTTAACAGTAACCTCATTTAAAAATGCAAATAATAAAAACATTTGCCATAACATCAAAAAAGTCTTAAAATATTACAGATTCTAGTCACAGAAAAGAGTGCTGATCTTCAAAAGCTTGATGCCAATTATGTGCTTCACTGAATTAAAATGAACTCATGTTATTAATAAAGACTCAAATGATCTAGTCTGCTAGTCCAACCTTTCACCACCTCACACTTTCGTTAGAAACGAACTTTTCAATTAAGAACTGTCTTCCAAAACTCAGTACTGAGTTCCAAAATTAAGTTTTCCAGATCATGATTTAGTCACATCAACTTAAGTAATAGAGAACGATCTTGCAAAATTTGATGCTGTAGCATGTCATTTTGCCATACTGCATCATGGGTTCTTTCACATTAAGTGATCATATTGTTTGGGCCATTGACAGTGAAAAATAGATCCAGCTGAGTGGTGAATGTTAGAAAGATAAAGCTCTGAAATAAACCAGATATATACAAAGCATAACACCTATCAAAGGCAATATTGAAATCTGAAAATTGACATGCAGCTGTCAGAGCTCTTCTGATGCAAGCCAGAAGCACTAAGTGATATGAAAATATTGAATAAATCTTTCTGATATTTTTTCAATGGTTCAAAGAACACTTTTTCATTGGAACTTTTTATCTCATTGATTTACCTGTGAACATTTGACACTTGAGACATTACTGGATTTAGAGGGATGCTTGTGTTCGGGTCAGGAATCAGGAGATGAGGATTCTGTGGCTAATTTTTTACTGGAGTTTTTGTTTGACCTTGAACAAAATCTCAGGTATTTCATATAGATGATCAGTCTAATTGCTACATTCCTCATTACTTTTAATGTCCTTTTTTTTTTTCAGAGTCCTTCGATATTGTGTACCTAAGTTGGTGGGGTTTGATTAAAATGGATAACACACCATTGGTCTGGGAATTGTTTCAGTTATAACAATTTTTATTTTTATTTATGATATTTATATATATTATACATATATATATATATTTTAAAAGGTAGTTAAATACTTATTACATACAGTCTGCCATGATGCTTAAGGAACTATAAAAATAAGATGGAAAAGCTGTAGTGCTTTGAAAAACTTCTCTGCAGAATGTCTCTGCAGAAGCAATTACACTTGTTCTCACAAAGCAAGACAGATACAGTATCTGGGCTAAACAAATTTACTGCACAATTACTGGTGAACTATAAAAGAGAAAAGCAAAAATTTGATGTGTTTCTGGATGTGCCTTGTATGGGCTAAATTGCCTTGATGCACACTTGTGAAAGTCAAAGTTTTTATTGAAGGCTTTTTTTTTTTTTTTTTTTTCATTTGAGTATCCTCCTTTTATTAAAAAAAAAAAAGTTTAATTTTTGTTGTGTCAAAGTCAAAGACTTCAGAAAACACTCATCTATTTCCTTTAAAGGCAACAGAAAATTAGAAATGCTAGGAGCATTGGTGGTTTTTCACTTATTGCAAAATATTTTTGGGGCTTAGCCTTTGTTATCTATTAATTAAGACTTATCTTGGGGAGCATTGTACTTCAGAAGTTTTCAGAAAATAAATCTTTCAGTGGGCAGATGGAAACAGAGTATTCTGGGCATTGCAATAGTGTGGATAGTAAGTATAAAGGGATTCTACAGCTATGGAGAGTGAAAGGACAAGAATGTAAGCAATTATCCTCACAAAAAGTGTCCCGGAATAGATACAGTGTTAGTGAAAATCAGAAATGATTTAATGATAAATGATTTAAATGATTTTAAATGATAAATGATTTAAATGATAAATGATTTAAATGATTTTAAATGATTTAATGATTTTATCAGAAATGATAAAATAGTGTTAATGAAAATCACTGATAATGTTTTGAGACTATTTGTAATGTGTCTAGGAGTGGAAATTGTCCCTTATTTTTCTTGATGTACACAGGACTGTTAAAATATAACTGGTTTGAAAGTTGTCTTCTACCATTGCATCTGTATCAAACTCAAAAACCTTTTGTGAACCAGCTGTTCCTTCTTCCACCATGACTTTTACAGGTGTAATTACATTCTCATCCTCTAATCCACTTGCACAATCCATTACCTTATCTCTTACAAGTTGATAGCTTGATCCTTAAAAGATCTTTAGCTGTTGTAGCAATAATATTGAGCTTAATCTTCTCTCTACCAGTGACAGTAGCAGTTTTTGGCAGAGAGTAGATCATTGTGGAAAGTTGTGTGAGGAGTAACTGAATTGGTATTTGCTTTTCTCATTTGTCATGTTTGATACACAGGACACAGAGGAAAAAACATTTTCTTAGAGTGAGGAATTATGTCTCTCATTTAAAATGACAAGTTCAGCCATATTATAAAAAGTTTTTCTTGTAAGTGGCTACCACTATTCTTTGCATATCAAATTCCAGTGGCACTTTGAAGTTAATGTCACTGCAGATACTAAAGAACTTTAACAAAGGATGACAACAGAAAGAAAAAGGATAGTAGAAGTCCAGGTGGATGGTGGTTCCTCTGGGAATCATGCTCTGATACACTTAATGATTTTGTATTTTGCATTTTCAAGGACTTAGATATTTCCTAATGGGTTTTGTAGACATTTGTTGACAGCAAAGATAGATGAGACCTGGAAATCTCTGGTTGCATTCTAGCCTCTTGGAGTAACTGCATTCCCTCCATTCTGCCCAGTATTGTTGGTCTCCTCCATTTGTTTATACTTTTTGCTGATCTCATTTCATCAGATTTTTCACCTGTATTGCATTTCTGATGTTTCACTAGACCTAGTTCATTTACCTGGCTACACAATTTGACTCCATATTTTCGTTTTTGTCTCTCTTTCACTCTTTCAGCATTACACTCAGATATCTCCTCATCAGTTCTTCTTCAACAGCACTTTGTCTCCTCTTTACCTCTTCTGGCTTCTACTGTAGTCCCTCTGCTAAGCAAATCTGCTTGCTCCTGAGTAGGCTTTGTTCCATTTGCTTTCCATCTTCCTTCTTTTGACCCAAATATTCTAGGACATAAACTGTCTTTTTCCCACCCTTCTCCAGTCTTTTTCACTCTTCAGGCACCTTGTTCCAGTCCATTTCCCTGAAGGATTGGTCCTAAACCTTTCATATTTGAGTTTGGGAGTTACCTCTTCTGTATGGCTTTGTGGTGTAATTGCCTGAAGTAACTAGGAAAATAAAACTTAAAGAAAATGTACAGCATTGAAGAGGCTTTCAGAGTAGGGCATAGCTGCATTACCTGAGCGTTCCCTAGGCTTCCAACTTTAGATGCTATCGTGCTGGGGAAACCTGGTGTGCTAGCTCTAAGGAACAGCACGGAGCATAGAGTGGAGTGGAGACACCACGGCTAGGCTCTGTAACCAGGTGGGGACTCTATTGTTCTTGTGCACACCGAGACCAATAAGCTGCACTTTTTGGTACCCTGAGCCAAGGATCTGTCATGTTTTGACAAATGCTGTACCCTAGTGTACTTTTTGCTCATTATAATATCATTATAATACCAAAACACACCTCCATCCCAAAAGCTACCCACCTCCAAGGTGTGACCACCCCTCACTGAGCATATGCTCTGAATTTCTTGGAGCCTATTACTTTAAATGGAGATGGGAGAACTTTTCACCAATCATAACTAAGATATGCTTGACTAGAGTCACTCAAGCTCCACCTAAAAGATAGAAAATAATATAAATTGGCCTAAGAGAGGGGGGATGTTAGGGAAGATACCACTGTCAGGGGAGATACCATCCCGAGGGAATACAACATCCTTAAGACCTCCTGACTCCTGGGACAGGCTGAGCCTCTCTTCCCCCTCCTCATTGGGTGAGATCTGAACACTTGGTTATAAATCTTTCTAGAATCTTTGATCCTTTTAACGCATTAATTTCTAGGCTGTGCACCTGTAACACCTATAACACCTGTGTATTTCATGCATGCTAGCTTGCTTTTGCAGACAGTCACTATTGCTGGCAATCCAAACCTGGTTATCTGTTGCTGTAATAAATCACACTTGATTGCATTGTTATAGCTCTCATTAAGTGCAACTTAGGGTAAGGGTGGTTATACGTTATTGGTGAATCTGTGACCATGATAGTTCAGTGTTCTGAATCCAACCAGACCCCAGATGGTTAATACGTTATTGGTGAATCTGACTGGACCCCAGACAGTTAATGCATTATTGGTGAATCCAACTGGACCCCAGACAGCTAATGCGTTATTGGTAAAATCTGTGATTGTGACCGGACCCCAGACGGTTAATCCGTTAGTGGTGACTATCCGACCAGACCCCAGACGGTTAATCCGTTATTGGTGAATATCCGACCGGACCCCAGAGGGTTAACGCATTATTGGTGAATCCGACTAGTTCAGTACCCCGAATCTGACCGGGCCCATAACGGTTAATCAGCTACACCCCTTAACACGACAGGCTTCAAGTTAGTAAGGAGAACACTGAAAAAGCAGAAAAGACCTCTGGGCTTGGTTCAGATTGCTAGCCTCAAATATGGCACTGAGCTGCAATTGCAGAGAAAGACCTTCTCAGGCCCCTAGAGCATGTCCAGTACAGGCAGTAATGTTGGGAATTACAGTGACTGAAGTATTGGCTGTGCACAAATCGTAAGGCTTTCAAGTTGGACATTTTGGAGTGGCTTTTCAGTGAGAGTGCAAAAGGCACAAGATCTCTGCCAGATTGCAAGTCCTTATTCTAAAGCATGGGATTTCATAAAGGAAGGTCTTCAGAATCTTTTAACATTGTAAAATAATGGTATTTCTGCTAGCCTTTCAGGAGAGGGAAATTTAAGCCAAGGCAGACTTGCTGTACAGATGATCTTTTTCACTGGGATGAGTTACTGCAAACAGGATCTTCAGTTGGGGTACTACTTCAACCTTGTTAAATAGTATTTTATTAATGGAGGTTTTAAAAGTTTTTGTGGGTGTATATTTATTATATTCTGTACTTTTGATGCATTTTCCTTGAAGTTTGCTATTCTTTTCATCTTCCTCATTGTTTGAATACTTCAGTAAGCAAATGGAGACATGAGAACACTTGATATTTGCAGTGAAGTTTGACCATAGTTACATTACTCTGCTGTAAGTGTATAACTCATATTAAGTGTATAACTCACATAAGTGTATAACTCACATATGTAAGTATATAACCCAGAACTCAAAGTGCATACATCTTTTGAATAAATTTTACAAATGATAAGAATGGAATTTTGATTAATTTACATTCAAAGTTGATCAAACGAAGATGTAAATAGCATCCTTCCTAGCATAGGTAAGGAAAGTAAGAAATAGAGTGCAGGGAACATCTTTATTCCTCTTGAATTTTCACTTAGAGCTTGATGTTAGCTCTAAGCTATGATTCATGGCCTCTAAAGACTTTAATCAATCTCATGATATTTGTAGGATCTCTAACTGTAGACACCAGATCAGAGTCTCCTAACAAAGAATGTGGATCTAAAACTCCATATTCAAATGTGTTTTTGAAAAGTTTTGTTGATCTGACTCATACTCATCATTGTGTCACTGATTTAATCATTACATTTATCTCACTGATCCGTTTGAAACCCAGCAGAAAAAACTTAGCTACCAGGGTACTTTTGAGTTAAAATTATACATTCTATAGGAGATACACGATATGATTCTTAGATTGTTAAGCTTATTAGGAAAATTACTTTTGTTTGCAAAATAGTAAAATTGATGTTGAACTTAGTGATTTTTAACTGAGAACTGTTATTTTCCTGGTCTCTTTTTAAAAAAGAATTTTCCTGTTGTATATTTTTCATCAAAAACTGAATGTCTGCCAATATTTTTCAGTTATTTCAGATAGATGTAAAAGCTTGAATTAGAGATGATTTTTTTTTTTTAATTTTGAATTTTAAGATTTTTATAGTACATTCATTCAGTATTGCATTTTTCTTCTTCAGCAAAATAGTTTTTCTAAATCTGCATTAGAAATATTTCTAATGTGAGTTTAATCCACTAAATATATGGATGGAAACTTCCATGGATGGAAGTTTTTTTTAGAGATCTGTTAGGCATATAGAACACACTGTACACTACTGCCCATTGTTTCTGAGATGTTACTAGTCCTAGGTGTTGTTAGACTGAAAACGTGTACACAAATACATCTTGCTTTATGAACAGAGTACTGTGTTTTACACCCTGTTGTATCTGATGCTGTATTTACCTTAGGCATTCTGTAGGCTGACTTTTACTCATGAACTTAATGTGAACAATAAAGTTTAGTGAAAGTGACTGTTTGACCTTTTCATCAATCTGTTATCTGCCAAGTAGTTAAACTGTGGGAGGGAATGCGCAGATACTGTAACAGTTCAGAACTCTGGTAGTAACAGATAAATAGTTTTTCAAAGTTAATTCTCTTCTTAGAACACAGGCATGACTATTATAAGCCATGAAATATTTAATCTACAACTGTACTGTTTTTTAATCTTTATATCTATACAGTAATGCAAGCCTTTTAAAGTGAACCATCTCTGGGAGAAACTTATGCTTCTTTCCTTCCTCTTTCTCTGCTTTGTTTTTGATAACAATATGAAAATCATAATAAGCTCATGGAAATGTTTTTGTTGCTGTTTGTCCAGTTATTAGTAAAAGTTCATTCCTTAGCTTTAATAGTTGTCACATCATGATGAAAATTCCAGAAAAGGGGATCTGATTTATTCTGTGTACATACTGGATTTTCCTGTTACTAAAGTGCACCCTAACACCATTTTAAATGGAAGATGAAGACTGAAAAAGAAACATTGTCTGTTGCATTTTTTCCAACATAGTGGTGTGGTTTTGCAAATGGCTGAAGATATTTGGTGATATTTTCCATGTGTGGAAGAAGAATTCTGCACTGGGGAAGGATGTTAAGAGAGGATGGGGAGCATATCACAGAATCACAGAATTTCCAGGTTGGATCTCAAGATCATCGAGTCCAACCTCTGACCTAACACTAACAAGTCCTCCACTAAACCATATCACTAAGCTTTATATGTGTATCATAAACTGTTCATAATTTAATGTTTGTCATTTTGGAGAGTCCATCCATACAGATTGCAACACTGAAAATGCTGCTCTTTTTTTCATTGATGTATCTGAGCTTTAATAGCAAGTGGCTGTGTTCATAAGTTGTAGATGTATTAGGAAACTATTGTTTGACTCAATAAAGCCTATCACTCAGTGCAGTCCTTATGTTTTTTTTTTTTTTTTTTTTTTTGGTTGTTGTTTTTTTTTTTTTTTTCTGAAGAAATAACACTTCTCTGGGAGGGCTATGCAAAGAAAACATAGAATATATTTTCAATTAGTTGTAATAAAAACATTTATTGCAGCATTTGTTTTATCAAAGGTGCTGAATGGGATTATCTGGGAAAAGATTTTTGTAGAATATTGTGGTCATCCATTCTTTTTTTTTTCTTCTTTTTTTTTTTTTTTTTTTCTTAACCATTTACATTTGAAAGTGGTTGGGTGTAACTAGGTATATTTGTTTTTCTATTCTATGGCCTTTGATGACTGTTTAATCGTAAAATGACGTATTCATTCCTGTTTCTCATTACATCCCTGAAAGATACAATGTCATGTAAATTGATGACTTCCCGTGGTTGGTAGTGTAAAAATAATCATGTAGTTTGTAGTATCACACCTACCTCCATAGGGAACTGCTTCTGCATACTTAGATTTTTATTCTTAACTTGCCTAAAACTGAACTGCCAAATTGATTATTTAAATTGTAACTGCTACTTGATGGGTAGAAGAAAGGAAATTTGTGTCAATATGAATTATTAAAAAGCATATGAAGATGTCACCTTATAGCATTTTGTTAAAATGCCATGATATTCTAAAGTTACTTGAAAATCATGTTGAGAATGGATCTATTTGCAAGTCTGTAGACATCTATTAACGGTTATTGCTGATAAATTACAACAAATAATTCACTCGATGAATTGCACCTCTTTCTTTGCACCTAGTGAAATATCTTCCAAGACCCACGTGAAACTTAATCAGTTTTCTTATATTTAAGAGAACTTTGTGCAATTTGAGCTGGGTGTATTCTCTTACTGCTGTTTCTATTCAGAGATTGGATATTTATAAGAGAAGTGTCCATATGGCATGCAAGTTTGAATTTCAGTTTTGTGCAGGACAGGAAGGCCTAGCTTTCATCATAGTGTACGAGTGCAGAGGCAAGTCACTGTGGGATAATTGTCATTTGCTTTGCTGCTTGGGCAATGCCCTTAAGCAAGTTCATACCCTGAGGTACCCACAGAAAATACAAGCTAGGTTGTATATTTTCACTGAGGGATAAGCTGCCTCAATGTTTTATGAGGTGAAAACATGCATGGTTACCATGGAATAACAGAAGAAGCCTAACTTGCTCGGCAGTGAAATGTGTGTAAGTCTATTCTCTCTTTCTCTCTCTCTCTCTCTCTTTTTCTGATAAACTTACTTCAAAATATTATACCATCAAGCAATTATGGAACAAATATGGGAAGGAAGAGTTTCTCCTTCATCTTTATCAGATGTTAGTTACAGATCTAAGAGCTAGCAGTTCTGATTATTTTTTTTTAATGCCTTGAATCATGAGGATGCATGCTCTTTATTCAGTTCTCACAAATTAGCTTGTATTTCTCCTCATTATACATAGTTGTCTAACCTGTCTAGTTTCTAGTATGATGCTTAAAAGAAGGATATTAAAAATTCCCTTTCTGTGTTCTTCTATGCTGATGGAACTCAAGTAAATGAGTATTCATAAAAGCAAATACAAGAAAGAAAGAAAGAAGTAAATGCATCTAAGCAAAATGTATTTAAAATTTCAAAACTTTTTTTTTCTTTCTTTCTTACTTTTCCAGTATTTGCTGTCTCTTTTAGAAATCCCAGCAGAACACATATTTTAACAGAAAATGGATGAGTGAGTACCCTCTAGAGGCAGAGTTCAGCTGGGGAAAATTCCAAGGTATGGAGAAGAAGTATCAGGGAACATAAGACTTCTGTGAGGAGAAGAGAGTTGGGATTACTCAAGACTCATAAATACAAACAGTAAGTACAGTTTCAAAGTTAAAGGAACTCCTTTGAGCAGGAAATCTTTAAATGTTGTAGCTTCAAAAAAAAAAAAGTCATCTTCACAAGTATTGAATCTGAATCTCAAATAAGTCTCGATCTGCATAAAATGCAGCCAGATGATCTCCTAATAAGTTCAAAGTAAGGCTTAATAGAGTTGTACCTTGATAGAGTTGTACCTTGATGTGAAAAACATGCCTGATTTAACCTGAAAGAGGAATTTGCCGTTGTTGTTATTGTTTCTTTTGTTTTGTTTGTTTTTATCTTACATAAAAATAAGTTAAATATTTTGAGTAGTTAACTGAAAATCAACTCAGGTCAGTTCTGTAAGCAAATGTAAATATGACATGTTTTGTTTGGAGCAAGTAAGACATTTAAAAATATTCTATTTAGAAGTGTTAGAAATCAGTATTCAGCATCCCTTTGAAACTTCATTCTCTTTAATTTTTTGTGCTGACAGATATCTTTGCAGTCAAGTCACTGGCCTGTAAGCATTTATTTTTTTTTTATTTATCAGCCAAATTTGTAGAAGACTTTGAGCTACTTTTCATAGTTAGGGTACTTTATTCCTTCTTTATTCCTTTTTTTTTTTTTTTTTTTTTTTTTTTTTAATTGACAAGTGCAGGCCCAGGTATATTACTAATAAAATATGTGAAAAAAATAATAAAAGTTGCTATTTTTCTAGAGCTGTTATACATGCCTACCAGTACACATTTGTGCTTTTCAGTTTAAGACCCACTTTACATTACAAGTGATATTTGAAGGTCTAAGGGAATATGTTTTTTCATTAGATATTCATGGTCTAATTGTTTCCTATGTGATGCCTATTTGTTTTTTATAATCTATTTGTGTCTGCTATAAAGTGATTTTGTGTCTTGTGCCTGACTTTTCCCTCATGCCAGAGTAAATCAGTAATTATTCTAAAGGTGTCATTGACAGTCTGCCAGTGTTAAACTTGCATGGGGGAAGAGTAACAAAAAATTTGTTCTGATACATTCAGTGGGTAGTCTCCTAGTTTCGGTTCTTGAAGAACTTCAGGCTTTTGCCTTCACTTTTTATGTTTGGAAAACCTTTTTTGCCTCATGTTTAGCTATTGTAATTAAAAGTGAGATAACAATGCAGAATATATCTCCTGTGTAAATTCTACTGTGCAACTCCAGCACTTGTACTGGTTTAGATCCCTTGAGTACAAACACAGGGAGATACTCTTATCAGGCAGATTTACCTTAGGGTGCATATTAGCATTTCCCAAAGTAGTTTGTGTCCTTTTTTGTGTGACAGGAGAGATGTCGATCAGCTGCCTAGTAAGCTTAATACAGTCACATCTTAATCATGTAATTTTATGCTTTCCCTGGGGATTGTGTGTTCTACTGCTGGGAGTCAATGCTGAAATACTTTTATACTCTTAACAGAGAAGTCAGCATCCTGATTTCTGCCAGTCTTCCAGGTGATATTTATAAGCTCTGTTCAGAGTAGTACTTTGTATAGAGTAATACACAGTCATAGAATTCTTAAGAGGTTTTGATGCTAATTTTTTTTTTTTTTCTGATGTGACTCACGTAGCTTATGTAGGCTTGCCCTTCACCTATTTTACATGTTAACTGCTCTGAAAAGGGAGGGAACTTTTCTACTGCTAAGCATGTTGTCTTCACAGATTATCTATATGTAGATTTAGATAGGAAAAGTCAAATGACAACATGTCAGTTTCTAAGTTCTGGATAAATTATCCCCCATTACGTTGGTGGTGCTGATGGTTTACAATGCTTGTGGTCTGTAGTGGACTATTTGCCTTAAAGGGCTTTGATAGTTTTGCTGAGCTTAACAGGTATTCAGCTAAGAGATGATCTTTTTTCTCTACATTACTTGCCCTTTGAATAGGTCACATATTGATGAGATCTGTAGTGTTTGATCTGCTAACTGTAAAACCACTGTGTAAGTCTTCCTTTATGCTTGTATATTTCTTGAAAGATCCACTGCATTATTCTAAGAGCAAATATCTAATTACTGGCTGCTGAACGCCATGTAAGAAGACCTGTCTATATTTCTGAAATCCTTTGGGGACATCTGCCACAGCAAGTTAACACCCAAAATGAAAAGTGGGAAGTGATTTCATACCATGGTCCTGCTTAGCTGGAGTCTGGCTTTGTGAGAAGACAAAAATAATGAAGGCAGAGTGCCTGAGGGAGGCCTTCAGTTACTCTTTTAAAGTTATGCTATTGAATCAGAGAAAGTGAAGATCTAGTCAATACATTGGCTTGTTTGACTGCATTGTATCCAAGTCTGAAACTGAGCATTTCTTGGAGTCATCAATACCAGGTCTAGGTATACATGTACTTCTGCACTTCTCAGACACAAAGCTTCTGAGAGCTTGCCTCTGAAACTGACTCTTCTTACAATGTTATATCATCCACCAATACTCTTCTGCATCATTCATTGAGCTTCCAGATTGAAAGACACAACAATTAAATTACGTATGGGAGGAGATAGTATTCAGAAGAAAAAGCACTACAGACACCATTGACAGAGCTTGCTTATGCTATCCTGACCAGAAGCATGGTGATAGTATTTGTAAGGCTTCAAGAAATAAATGTTCTTGATGAATCTTGCACTGTGGAATGACTGGGGTAGTTCTGCAGAATTTGGATGTCTCTTGCCAGTGTCTTCAGGCAGGAGGCGTTGGTTATGATGCTGGAGGATATCACAATTAGGGGATGAATCATGCCTGATGTCTGTTATTTTAACACCTGTGCACCTGTTCTAGGATCCCTGCATAGAGTTCAAGGCCTTTAAATGTTTGTGCAAAGAGAGAAAGGCAAAATGAAGAAAATATGTTCAAGAACTGATATTGTCAAGTAACATTTCTCTACTGGTGAATATTACATTTATATTAGGCTGACTTCTCACACACAGAAAGGTTTGAAGCATCCCCTGGAGGTGCAACAAAGTTGTCTGAAGCTGTCATGACAACATTAAGCTTCAGAGAGGTTCACTTTCTGTTTGCCATTTTGAAGATTATTTTAACTGGATGCCACCATAGTGTGAATGTGTATGATCAAGACTAGTGTGGCTTGAACATACCGCATGAGAAAAGGTAATGAATACTTTAATGCTAAGGAAAGGTAAATGAACGAAGTAATAAAAAAAAAAATCTACAAAAAAAAATACAGTGAAACTATTGCCTGAGTTTGTATCTGAATTCCATGCACAGCTCTGCCTTTGGCTGTCCTCCAATTGGCAAAGCCACTTGTTTTAGTGGCTTTCTTAGTTGTTTTAGAAATGCATATAAAGCCCGTATGTGCAAGCAGAGCAGCTGAGTATATCAGCTCCATTGTGTGTGCATCTGACAAGACCCATAAAGTAGCTTATGAATATGAAGCTAACTCTATTCCACCTTTCACTTGGATCTGAGAGAAAATTGTCTGAAGTTGAGCCTTCTGCCATCAGTGCTCATGTCTGAAAAACGTTAACAGACATTCTGTTTATCACTTGGAATATGTTATGTGTCAAGTGGAAACCGCCTTACTTCTCTGTATCACCTTGGAAAGAAATATTGTGAATTTCAACCTGGCTATTTTGAGAACCCACTGTGTATGTTCATTTGGCCAGGTGGCATCTCATTAAGCAGCATAAGCAAAATCTCTTACAATTGTAGACTTTTCTTGTGGTAATTTCTGTTGATCCCAGGAATCTGAGATGGAAACTGAAACCAGATCTTTCCTGGCTATGCACAGTTCTATGACAATGCCCTCAGAGCTGATGACGTATGAGGGATAAATTCTGCCAACCTTTTCAAAAAGTAATATTTTATTTCCTAAATGTACTGTCTGGATTTAATAACACTTGTGAAATACTATTGCAGATAGTCAGGGTAGCAGAATCTTACTTTTTCGTGAGTGGCTGCTGAAGAGCTTTAATTCTAGGACCTTACAGAGGAACCAAAAATGCTGGAGAGGAACCAGAAAAAAAATAGAAAAGAACAATACAGTTTTTGTAGATAAATAAGGCACCTGACATTACCTTCTACTTCTAGCACCCATAACGATCTGATATTTGCTGTATCAAGCAGATCATCCCTATGAGCTGATGGGTAAATTATTTATTTACATGTCCATTCACAGTTCAGCACCTGTGTTGGCTTTGGTACATACTTAGTTTTGACAGTGCCAGGTTATATGCTCCCCCTTTTGGGAATGGTTTATTCTATATCAGTCTGGCATTTCTGTAGTCACCAGGAGTATCTGTAACCTTGGTAAGAGGCCACTTTGTTGTTCCCTGATAAATAATTAATGAATAATACGTCAAGTACTGGCATCTTCCTTTGCCCTGTTGAATTGTATTGGGAGAACTTTAAATGTAACAAACATCAATTCATGAATGACTTAGCTGAATTTATTATTCATTTGAATTCCCACAGTTGTCCAGCATGTGAATGAATGGAATATTTCAATTCTGAAGATGACTAGTGACATTCATGTGTTTGTTTTAATTTCTTCTGTGTTTCTGGCACTGCTCACTATTCTTTTGTAACAAAACTGTCCCCCAGCTAGTTTTTTTTTTTTTTTTTTTTTTTTCATGTCTCAGATCACAGAAAGGTTGTGACATTCAACAAGAGAGACAATAGATTTATTTATTTTTTCAGTTTCTTGAATACATCTACCAACATCTCCAGGTGCATAAATTTCAGTAAGTGAAAAAGACAACAGAACATATTGAGCATAGTAGGAACAGTGTTACAGCAACAGTGATTGTAAAATCACTTGTACCGGAGCTAATAGGATGCCCTTGGAAGTGTGCTGACAAAAGGGCCATTTTAAGTTCTGCACCAGGTGTGCTACCACCATGCACATGGTGACTGTGGGGTGGTGGCCTATGTAAACTCTACAGGCAAATGCTCAAAGTGCAAGGTCAAAAAACAGTTACCTACTGCAGTGATTTGCAGCTGCATCCATTGATTTCCTAGTGCACAAAATGAGAGATGACATCAGATGAGCTTTGTGCTAGAGACTTGATTAAATTGGATACTGCACCAGACAGAAAGGATTACCATGATGCTAGAGGTTCTAAGAGAACATGTAGCATGGCTGTACCTCTGTCAGCTGGACCTGCCAGCATTACTCTGCGAGAAAAACCTTTGAAGGTAACGACTCACTCCAGTCTGAGATACTTTGTTTACACTAGCATTATGGTTGTTTTAAATATGTTTTTGGTTCAGCATATGTTTAGGTATAAGCAATATTTTTTGAGATTTCAGATCTGACTCTGATGCATCTTCTTATTACAAGTGTATGCACAATCCACCAAATGCACATTCCTTTCTAGGTACTGTAAATTAGCTACAGTATATGAATCTTTGCATGTAATATGATAGCATTTTTTTCATGTTGGAAATAATGATTGTGTTATGTATTTCTCGCCCAAAGAGAAATAACATGACTTCAGGCAACAGAAATTAACAGTGTGAAACATTATTGTTTGTGATGTTGTTGATGTTTTAATTGCCAATCATTAATCTGTGTTCTTCAACTCCAGTGTTGGTGGAATTATAATTAGTCCAGTGTGTTTTGCTGAAATGTATAAAACAATCACTCTGCCACTAATGATAGGGCATGTGGGACTCCAAAACTGAGTATCAAGTCAGTACTTCTGTTCCACAGTGCATATTTTTTTTAATACTGATATTTCTGGAGAATATTGTACTTGTTGGGAGAATAACTAAAACTAAAGAAAACTTACAGAACGTGAAAACAATTATTCAAATAAAACCTTACATGTTTTATTTATTTTCATTTAGATACTAACTGCATAATGATGTAATTACAGTATCACGGTACATTGGAAGAAGAATTTGGACATACATATTTCTGGAAATGTAAATAGTGTCATTATAGTTGATTATAAGCATGACTTTCATTCTCTTGTACATATGTTTGAGCAGAATTAATTTAGAAGTTAATTAGAAGTATGTGTACTCCATTTACTGGGTAACTTTTATTTAGGCAAAGATCAGTTTCATCATGAATTGATGTGGTAAGGTGTGCACATAGGCATTCGTGAAATTCTAAAACTGCGCATGTTTCAGGATTACTTATGTTGTAGATCCAAATCTAGCTCTGCTCTTTGACAAAATTTATTTTAAGTTAGAATCATTTCTGTTCTTTTTTCAGCCTGTTATCTCAGAAAAAAAAAAAAAAAAAACTGGTAACGCTAGTCAAAAACACTCCTCTTCCCCCTCTCCGTTCCCTTACACCAATGCAAACGGAGTCAAAGAATTGAAGATTAGTTGTACATTTGCACAACTTGTACAATATGGCAGATGTTCACTCAAGTTAATTTCTAAGGGTTATAAAACAGCTTTTACCATTTTGCCTTGTTTGCAGTGGCAGGGCCTTGCCCATGTGGGAAAGATGCTCCAAGGTATCAAACACATGGTATGACTGTAAACTTCCAAAACTGAGTTGATGTAAATCCTAGTACCTTATTTAATTTTCTCTCAGTTTAGCTGAAATCACCTGGAAACAAGTTTTAGTTGAACCACAAAACAGCTTATCAGGAACTGAGTGATGACTGTCCCACTGAGGATTTTTCACACTATGACTCCATTGTCATCAACATCATTTAGGCCACACTGATACATTCCCATTTTAAAGCATCTATAATCTGATCTGTTTCTGAGGTACTGCTGCTTACTACATAAGAGAGGGCTGAATCTCCCCTTTAATGAGGCAGGGACCACTTCTCATTTGGCATAAATCAGTATTTAAATAATTTATTATCTCTAAGAATCTGTCACTTTTGATTAAAGAGTAAACTTACTTCCTAGTTAACGCTAATTCTGTAAAAATTCCATTAACCTACTTACTCCCCTAAATAAATAAATTTGTATTCAGGTTTAGCACAGAAG
The DNA here is from genome assembly GCF_964035555.1 of Netta rufina. Lineage (NCBI taxonomy): Eukaryota > Metazoa > Chordata > Aves > Anseriformes > Anatidae > Netta > Netta rufina. Next base: position 1,203,215 of record NC_140134.1, read on the forward strand.
CAAAGAAGTGCTTATTCAGAAATTATTTGGTGCAAGTCTAAAACCAGATGTTGTTTCCACACTAATCTCTATAATCAATGATGACATTCCAGTTGCCAGCAGACAGCTGAATGTCAAGCTCTTAATGACTGAATTTTCAATAAGGCTTCATTTCAGCTCAGCTTCAGATGCAATGGTACAGGAAAATTACAAAAGTTTCATGATTGAATAAAGTACATTTCTTATTATAGCTGTACTGGTGGACAAAATTTTGCAGTTAATATCAATTCATTTTGACCATCAGTCTAACTGTGTTAACATCAATGCATGATGAGGTGTTTTATTTATTTATTTATTTATTTATTTATTCATTGTCTGCAAAGGAAGAGTGGGTTATATGGCTGTTAAGAAAGAGGAGGCACATGAATGCAAATCTCCATGTTCGTTAGACTCAACTGCTTGAATGCTTATGCTCACCTTGCATTCAAAAGGAGTTTGAGTTCCCCCAATAATGTCCCTATCATAAATCCTCAGAATGAGTGACTTTTTTAGTTGTTTGAGGGAGATTTTTTTGTATGGTCTAGAAGTGGTTAGGAACTATTTCCACCAGAGACTAATCTAAATCATTTAATATTTCTGGGATGACACTGGATGAAAATCTGGCCTCTTCCTCTGCTCTGCTTCTTTCTTCTCAATGAATTCTCATCAACTTTTGAATTTACAAGGTGAAAACACTGTAAAGGGTGATGAGTTTGCAAGAGAGAATTTAGCTTCCATTGGTGAAGAAAAGTGAGTATATGGTAACTCTTGTAAAAATCTTTGAGCTAATCAAATGGATCAGGAAGATAAAGTACTTGCTCACTGGCTCCCTACAGGTCACAGCTCTCTAAGTCTGGTCTTCTGAGTCTGGAGACTCTCTTCATGCATTCGCTGATGTCTGAGAAAAATTAGTTCAGTTTAGTTAAGAACAGGGTTACCATAAGATGCTATGATTGGCACTGGAGAAGCCCTAAAAACTTTCATGGTTTGACTGAGGGTGACTGTGCAGAATAGCTCTACAAGCTCTAGCTGCCATATGAGATCTGAAGAGAATGGGCAGAAGAATGAGGTCACAGGCTACCGCTTGGATACTGATTCCCAGTGTAGCAGTTGAGGCATGATTGCGAGTTTTCAAATGCAATGCCCAGTTTGAGAAGTATAAAGTTTGTACAAATCTCACACAATAAACTATGAGTTCTTAGCACAACTGCGTGTCAGGATACTCCTGTAAGGACTGGTTAGGAAGAAAGGAAATTAGCTGCCTACGTCATCTTTTTCCACATCTATAAAACTAGAATAGTAACAGGTACTGTCTTCAGTCTTTCTGTGAGAAAAAATACCGGCTTCTCTGGACCAGGGAAATGTATTATCTCTCAAGAACACAAGTCTGTCTTCTAAACATAACTGGTATTCTTATTCAGAATGCTATGCACACTCTCAGGGTTTATAGTTCCCTAATTGTCTTGTTCATAGTCTGAAGATCACGGTAAGCCACACAGAGACCATTAAGGAGGATGGAAAACCTTGATGTTTCCCTGAAAAAAAAAAATAAAAATCAGTTATCCTGACTGCTATAGGTGTTTGTGTGTTCCAATGATGTGCAAATAGCATACAATCAGTGGTGAGTCAGTGTCAGACTATGCAAAGACTATTCTTCAGTATTAGCTTTAATGTCTTACTGCTATATGTGTGTATGTCATTGAAATGCCATTGATCAATACGCTGCAGTGGCCTTGAGTCTGTTATGTAATGTGTTACTGAGTTTTGAATTTACTTTATTTGCCAGTGGAAGAGTTCAGAACCTCAAAGAATGGCTGAGGTATGTCTTGAATAGTGCCTTGAATGGTGTCTTGGATAGTGTCATTCAGGGATGTCTTTGTTATGGTGACAAGTGCCTGTCTTCTGCAAATTGGTGTGTCTGTTCTGGTGTGGCACTTCAGTTCTACAACGTTTCTCTCAGTGATTGCTGAAGTTTGCTTCAATAAGTTGAAGAAGGATATTTTGTTGTTAATTGAAGACAAATGTGTTTGAAGGCCTCTTCCCTTAGTATTTTTTGATTTATCTTCAGTTCCTATGGTAAAGATATTCCAGGAGAAAATGTTCTTAGGTCATCTCTGCCCACAGGTTAAACACAAACATTTTTACTAAAACCACTGGTGAGTTTCCTGGTAAAAGAGGATCATTATCTCCTAGGTGACAGTATCCTTTTTTTTCACCTTTCATAGCGGTAGCAATAGTTGGAAGAACACAGTGAATCCTTTGAAATGGTAACAGTTTAAACATGGGTATGCAACTTCGTTTCATCATGTCACCTGAGCAGGGGGTGAAATCCCAGGAAGTGCATCATTGCCTTCTTCCTTTGTCAGCCCTTTTATCCCTACAGGCAAAGAAAACTTTTTCCACTCTTCTTCTAGTACGTCAGCGGTCATTGGGTGGAAGAGCAGCAACGTTGCAAGCTTGACAATGGAGAAAAAGTACAGTACTGCTTGCTCAGTGACCAATTTGCCTGAGATAAGATTGTGAAACTTGATAAGTCTGTAGATGTGCAAAGCTGAAAAGAAAGCTTCCTTAGGAGTGCCTGAAAGGAAGTTCAGCTCATCCATTCTTATTGGGAACTCTGCTGGAACCTAGGGCAACTAAGTAGATGCTTTAATAAAAACATAGTTTAACAGTCTATGAATTCTGACAATGTTTAAGCACCTTTACAAATATCTAAAGGCAGAAAAATATACATAAATCATTGTAAAGTTTATCATCTCTGACGGTATTCCTCATTAAGTGTTTTAAGTGTTTTAACGGCTTTTGTAGTGGAACAGAACCAATGGTGACTAGTGTTGGTGGTCATACGGGCTCTACATACATTTAGTTTATTTCATATGTCTGACCTTTTATTAGAGATGCAGATAAACTGAAACTTACTTTGAGTCCGTGGGACAAAGGCTCATGCATATTTTTATGTATTTTTCCGGGTTGGAGATATAGATACAGATATAGATATAGATGATATATATATATAAAACATGTTTTTCTTCTGGTCATGCAGCACAGATTTCTGTAATTATCTTGAAGGCATCATGGGCTGTCACTGAAGATTTTTTTTTTTTTGTATTTTAAGAAACTTGAACTGAGTTGAATGGGTGCTGCTAGGACACTCCCCATGATACTTACAGAAAGTAGTTACTGACTGTGGTGTAAATGCCTGAAGTAACTAGGAAAATAAAACTAACATTCACATTTTTAAGGAAAAGGTACAGCATTGAAGAGGCTTTCAGGGTAGGGCATAACTGCTTTATGTGAGCGTTCCCTAGGCTCCCAGCCTTAGATGCTATCGCGCTGGGGAAACTTGGTGTGCTAGCTCTAAGGAACAGCACGGAGCATAGAGTGGAGTGGAGACACCACGGCTAGGCTCTGTAATCAGATGGGACCTCGATTGTTCTTGTGCACAAAGCTGCACTTTTTGCCACCCTAAGCCAAAGACCTGTCATGTTTTGACAAATGCTGTACCCTAGTGTACTTTTTGCTCATTATAATATCATTATAATACCAAAACACACCTCCATCCCAAAAGCTACCCGCCTCCAAGGTGTGACCACCCCTCACTGAGCATGCGCTCTGAATTCCTCGGAGCCTATTACTTTAAACGGAGACGGGAAAACTTTACACCAATCATAACTAAGATATGCTTGACTAGAGTCACTCAAGCTCCACCTAAAAGATAGAAAATAATATAAATTGGCCCAAGAGAAAGGGGATGTTAGGGAAGATACCACCGTCAGGGGAGATACCATCCCGAGGACAACATCCTTAGGACCTCCTGACTCCTGGGATCAGTCGACGGGCTGAGCCTCTCTTCCCCCCCTATTGGGACGCCTTTGGGTGAGATCTGAATACTTGCTTATAAATCTCTATAGAGTCTTTGATCCTTTTAACGCGTTTATTTCTAGGCTACACACCTGTGACACCTGTAAACAGCTGTAACATCTGTAACACCTGCAACACCTATAACCTCTGTAACATCTGTAACATCTATAAACATCTATAACACCTGTAACACGTATAACACCTACAACACCTATAACACCTGTGTATTTTATGCATACTAACTTGCTTTTGCAGACAGTCACTATTGCCGGTAATCCAAAAGAACCTGATTATCTGTTGCTGTAATAAACCATACTTGATTGCATTGTGATAACTCTCATTGAGTGCAACGAGGGTGAGGGTGGTTATCCGTGATAGTTCAGTGTTCTGAATCTAACCAGACCCCCAGGCGGTTAATGCATTTTTGGTGAATGTCCGAACGGACCCCCAGATGGTTAATGCGTTTTTGGTGAATGTCTGAACGGACCCCCAGGCCGTTAATGCGTTGATGGTGAATGTCTGACTGGACCCCCAGACGGTTAATGTGTTTTTGGTGAATGTCCGACTGGTTCAGTCCCCTGAATCTGACCGGGCCCGTAACGGTTAATCAGCTACACCCCTTAACGCGACACTGACTCATTCATGATAAGTTACTGCCGTGTGCTTCTGCTTGTGCATCTGAAAATGTAAGCAAAGCCATGCTGTTTAAAAGACACTATTTCTTATTACATGCAAAATAATTGTTAACATTTTGTAGTCTTGTTTTTATTTCTCTCTCTCTCTTTTTTTTTTTTTTTTTTTTTTTTTTCTTTAATGTACTTTAATATTCTTTATGGAACTCAGAATGAGTTCTGAATATAAGCAGGAAACTGTGAGATGAATAGATGGTGCTCTTTGTGCTTTGTGCTGTTTCCTGTAATACTTCTGCATGTCTGACAGATCTGGTGTTTTATGGGGAAAAAGTTATAATTTTTCTTAAGTTAGGAAAATAAGTCCAATGAATCCTGCTAAAAGGCAGTCTCATGCTGTTGTCATTAATGGCCTCCCCTGAGAAACTGGCAAATTGATAAATTAAGCTTTCCGTCTGTGACAGCCTTTCACATGCTCAAGATGTACTCCTACTTTAGTTTTCAGCAGCATTAAATCAATCTACTCTAGAAATATTTTTGCCTTACTACCTACATGTAAAATAGATCTAGAGACTTGGTTTTCAATCTCTAAGTCAATCTTTTGGCAATGAGAAGAGGCCTGAATTTTGTGTTTATCTTGCAATGAATTCCTAATTGAGATGTCTGTACTGCTTCTAGCCTCTCTTCTTGAAAACCAGTTAATACACATCACACTAAAACACTGTCCTTTTTATTAAGACTCAATTAAGAAAGATATAATGAGGCCAAACTAGGTGAAGCTTTTAGTGTGTATTATACATAATATATCTTGAAAGATAGATGCAAAGTCAAATTTCACTTTGAACCTGCTTTCATCTAGTAGTAATAAAAATTCCTACATGGAGCCTGTTCTAACAAGGAACTAATAAAAACCTAAGCAAACAAACATACTTCTGTAAGTAAAAGATTTTAGTTATGTCCCCTGTGAACATAATAAAGTGATTTTTTTTTTTTTTTTTTTTTTTTTTTTTTTTTTTTTTTTTTTTTAAGGCTGATAGCTTTTTTCATTGGCTGTTACTGGACACTTCTAAATTATTACAGTCTCTCTCTCCCTCTCTCTAACTCTAACTGCAAGGGAATTTTATGTGATCTTGGGCAGCAATTTAGCTAAATTGTCTTTATAAATGCCAAGAGGAGGTGCAGTTTCTTAGGACTGCACGTGTTATGTTGCTCTAAAAATGTGGAGAGTGAAACTTTGAAAGACCTATGGTATTATTAGTATGTCTTGTGATAATTACTGAACTGAGATGCCACCACAAAACTGAAAATCTCTTAGGTGTGACAACTGGTACTGGCTGGTCTTAGTAGTCTGTTGGTGAGACCAGTGGAAAAATTGTTATATTTGCTTTTGTCAAAAATCTGAACTTAAGCTACAGCTATTAAGAAAGTTGGAAGTGTTGTAGTTGGTTATGATGTCATTGAAATTTATATGCAGAATGTGGCTGAAATAAACACAGGCTTATATAATATAATCTGTTTTACAGTATATATATTAACAATGCAGGCTACAATTAAGTAGTGTAAGAAAGAAAGATGATGAAAAACTTTAAAAAGTAGATAAGGTAGAAAGAAAATTGTGTAGGTCATTCTTGCAGAAAAGAATCTTAAATTATATAAGTGTTGTGGATTCAATGAATCTGACAGTCTCTTTCTTGTTAAATAAAGGGCTCAATTGTTCAGTTCTTGAATGTTTTTTTTGTTTGTTTGTTTGTTTGTTTGTTTGTTTTTTCCCATCATATTTATAAAGGAAACTAACTTTTTTGTGTGTCAATTTTTAAATGATAAATATGATCCTTCTTAGGAATTGAGTGAGATGACTTTTTGTTCCCCATTACTGTTGCTAAGTGCTGTTATTCTCATAACAAAATCTAAGGCAATTGGCAGAATGCCTTCATCTGTATTGATAAATACAATGCATAAATACAGTAACTCATAATCCGAATAATACTGTCTGTGACAAGTGGCAATGCCAAAGAAATTTCAGCATTCAGAGGAATCTTTTAATTTTACTATGTATGTGGTATGTATGATCCTATCTTGGCAAAGGTTTGATCAATCTGGCCCTCCTTACTAATATAACATGACAATTTAGTTGCATATTGAAATATTTGTAGCATCCAGATGCTGACAGAAAAACATGAGAAACCAAAGTCCTGTTCTAGCCCCACAGTCTTCATAGCTTATTTGCTGGCTTATCTCAATTACTGAAGGCATGTAAGTAATGACTGACATGTCTCCCTTCATCTACATTTTTGCTAACATTCACTGGTTCTAGTAAGTCTATCATCTTTTTCCTTTAGTACATCTTTTTCCCTTCCTATAAATTCTTTAGAGTGTTAGAAGCCAGTAACACACAAAGGGTTGCCCTTCTGTGTTGGTACAATGAGCTTCTGTGCAGACTACAACTGTCAGTAATTGGCCATTAATTTTCTTTGTTTAGTAACGAGACTTTACATCGTATGTGTGAATATGTTCCTTATATTCATCCATATTTTTGAAGCGTGTACTGTTGATTCTCTTAAGATTCTCTGCCTCTTTTCATACACCCAGCCATGCTCAGAGAACAAATGTATTCTATCTCCAGTTTCTCAAAGCATTATTTGTATATAATATATCACCATTCAATTTCTGAGGAAAAGAGTTAGGTTTTTATTTTAGAAAATGAAAAACCCAGATTTCATCTGCAGTGTAATAAAATAGGAAAATCCCATTGATAATTCAGTGTTTTACATGCTAATGAAAGCTAAGTATATACTCATAAAGGAAGAGATGTTTTTTCTTGGCTGTCTTACAAAGAATGCATACTACATTTCCTTGAGGAAACAGGAAGTGAGGTGGACCTACCTTTGATTTGTTTGAAATCAAACTTGTGATAGAATTTTCAATACATTTCACAGTGTAATTACAAATCTATCAGAGTACCACTCAATGGATATTTAGAAGGAGATCACATGTTTACACATAGATTTATTATTATTTTTTTAATCAAAGTAATGAAACCATTCTGAATTATCATTTTACAAAGATGATTTTGTTCACCAAGATTTTGAGTAAGAGACTTTAAACCTGTTTGCTCAGCAAGTCTTATCTGTGAGTGGCCAAATATAAAGTGAGGGCACAGATTCAGAGAGAAAATGGTAAACTGCTAGTTTATTCTGAACAATTACTGCATGAAACCAAAGTTAAAATGAAAAATTTATGCTGCTTTCTTTTCCTCTCCAAGAAAGTTGACACAGGGCTTCAACAGGTTCATGTCTTAGAACATTAATGAGATTATATTACATTTCATGTAACTGAGTGAGGATAAATTGACATCAGTAATGATGAGCGGTTAGTGCCTCCCATGACAAGGACTGAATCTGCTTTAAGTCAGGCAGATAAGGGAGGATTAATTTCTTTGTATTTTATTGGTAGCACACAACAGAATTAGTAATGCAAGTATGAGTTCAGCACCATGGAAGACAGCAAATGGACAGCTTTTAAGCTGTCTGTGTTATTGTTCTTGGTTTACTAGGAGTTGAGGATCCAAATCTATTAAGTTATTTGCCCCTTCTCAACCTTATTGTATAAACCTGTAGTGTTATGCTGCTGGACATGGGATTTTAGAGATTTTGGACATATTTATTAAAATGTATAAAAAAGAGTAATTTTTTTTTTTGGATGACTTTGTAGCAATTTTCCTTGTAATTGGTTACTACATTTCTCACTGCAAGGTGTATTCCTTTCCAAAAGTTGCTAAATTGTACACAGAGGAAGACTTACGGCTTTCAATTTGAAATACATCATAGTTAATGTGTAGACTTGGCAAATTTTCACTCTCTCGCCTTATGGAGAAATGAAGGAATGATCCCTAACACCTGTTGTGTTTTCCAAAGGGATTACTTCCACTCCCAAGTGATTGAAGACATGAAATTCAACATTAGCCTAAGCCCAGAAGAAAGGGATGACATTGCCAGAAGTGTAAAGGACCTGAGTCCTCCAGTGCACCTAGGTGCCAGAATATCTGGAAACAAAGTTTCAAACTGATTATATATATGTGTTAATTTCTTGTTCTTAACATACAGGATGCAGCAATAATTTTATTTGATTACAGTTTGATAATTTATGGGAGATATTAAGTGCAAAAGTCCTGCTGTAAATCAGTGGAGTTACTCTCTTAAAGAACCATCTCTTCAACTACTTCTATTTCTTTGTATTTGAAGAAATGGTAAAAATCACATGCACAAACATGTATATATATATATTATATATATATAAATAAATAAATATAAATAAATAGATAAATAAATAAATAAATATTTTAGTCAGTATAGGTAAATGAGTTCTGTTGATAAGGACTTAAAAGACTATAGGAAAATTAGAAAGGTTCATCACAATGTTCTGAAAAATCTGTTAATTTATTTAACAAGATTTGAAAGAAAGCACTTTGGCAAGGTTCCTGAACTGACACTTTTTTGTCCTTTTTTATTATAGATCTTTAGAAAAATTAGTTAATTTACTCACACCCCTGTTTGATACTAGCTTATTGTTAGAGGTCTTGATGGTGTATCTCCTGGTATTACAAGATTTTGAGTCTAGACAGGTGAATCCAGGCTGTCTGTCCTCTGAAGAGACAATTTCAAGTCAAGGAAGAGGGATACTTTCCAAAACAATGCTTGTTGCTGCAGAGAAAGAAGAAATCATCATTTTGAAGTTCATCATTAAATAAACTTTCAGTTCTCAGAAACTGCTGTTCATTTATAGGATTTTACTAGATAGCTGTCCAAAAAAAAAAAAGGGGTCACTGTGCCTTCACCCAGCAAAACACATTAATAACTTTAAACACAAGTGACTGGATTCTAATCATGACTTTAAGGGTTTTGTTTGACTGGAGATGTACTGACTTCTTTTTGGCACCAATCTCATTCTTTCTCTGCAAGAAGTTAGGCACAAAATTAGAAGCCTTAGTTCACTTCATTGTTCAGACAACAATACCACATACAGGGCTGTGCTGATGGAGCTTTGCAAGGCTCAGTAAGACCTTTTTAATATTGAGGAAAACTGTACTGTACATGACTTCTGTTAATTAGTGCTTGATTTGAAGATCCTTACAGTTCTATCAACTTGGCCTAACCCCAACCATCATCCCATCAAGAAGAATATAGCCATTTAGAGTTCTTATTTTCAAATTCAGTTCAGCTGTTACTCCTTGCCCATGAGGCTTCCTGTAGACTGTGGATGGCAATCATTTCTTGTAAGTGTGTCAGTAGTCTGTTTGGTAACTGGGACCAGGAAGTCATTTTGAAGCAGTGAGTAGATCTTTAAAGTTGAAATAATAACAGAAAAAATGGACTGTTCTCTAAGAGAGAGTACCATCCTGCTTCAGCCATCTTCCAGATTGTTTTGGGGGGGAATATGGTGGTGACTTAGCCCAGCTCGCATACAGTAGATCTTCAGGGAGACAGGGGAAGGTCTTTAGATAGGAAGCCATCTCCTGTAACAGGAAAGGTGAATATGGCCTTCCTTCTTTTCCATCATGTTGAAAAGGCAGGTTTCTTTCATCCCCTGAGCTGCGCCCAGCTTCTACCCTGATCATAATTCCTATAATGTCTCCTCTGGTGATTGTAGGAGGCATGAAGTAGCTGCTATACTCATGAAGATCTACATGGCTTCTTCTGGAATATCTTTTCTGATATTCCCCCTTTACCTTGCTTTAGAACAGCTTTAGTTAATTACCTAAATGGTCCATGTGAATCAGATTGGAGAATATAAGATTCTTTCCATATGGCAGAATGTTTTCCAGTAGGATTAGACAGTTTTTTCTTTGAAAAAAAGATTTTAAAAAATCGTGGCTCACTTCAGGAGTCTTATTTTCCAGAATCCAACTAAATACAGGGAAGCAAACTGGGTTTACAGTATTGTTTTTCATCACTTTCTTAAGGTAGAGTGTTGGGGTTCCCCAGCTGCTGTGAGTGTATACTGCTTTATACCACTTTGCTGCCTCCTCAGCAGCCTAGCATTGCCTCCTGTGCAGATGCATAAAAGAAGCTATTGGTAAATATGATTACACACACCAGACAGGGTGTGTGGGACCATTGTTATAAGGTCAAAGTCAAACTGAAGGACTAATTTTTCTTCATAATATATGTTGCTGAAAAAGAAAGAAAGAAGAGATCTCTAGGTCTCTGTTTTGGAACAGGTATAGAAAAAAAAATACAAGAAAAGTAAAGAACATCTCATATTGGCAGGACATTAGAATTCTCATTGTGTGACTGCATACGTCTTTGCTAGTTGTAGTGCTTTTTGCTCTTAAGCTGAGAATCAAATGTAGCAGTATCCTGAAGCTTTATTACAAGAAACTAATTTAATGACACTGTATATTTATTTATTTATTGATTGATTGATTGTTTGATTGAAGTGCACATGGACAGAATCTATTCATGGCAGTCTTGATGAGCATGATGTTCATCTTGCTCAAGATGAGCAAGAAATGGAGTGAGGACAGTGTTTGAACTCAGACACCAAAATGTCAATTAAAAGACAGTAGTCTTTATGGGTAAAAGATCCCAGAGAAAACTTGGAAATCCTGTAGTAACCAACCTCTGTTGCAGATTTCCTGATGATACTCGTTTCTGTTTAGATGGGAAAGATGGTTTCATTAGACTGTTGGAGAATATTTTTACAGAAAGTTTCCCATGAAAAGTTCACATTTACCTTGTTAAAATTAAACAGGTTATTAAAAGGTCTTGGCTGAAGCAAGGCTATGGGAAACCGGACTCTGCTTTCACACCTGAATACTTACAAAGTAAAATGTGTAAGACCTCCAAAGCTTTATTCCTAATTTCTCTATTCAGAGAACTGGTTTGATAATGGCTAAATTTTGTTTTCTCTCTGAAGAATTATTTTAGAAGTGTTAGCATCCTGACTGGAAAAACAACATTTATTAATGCTTTTTTTTTTTTTTTTTTTTATGTAGATCCAAAAGTGTTTGCCAAGAGTGTTTTCTTGAACAGACAAATGGGACAGTATATGACCCAAAGAAGCTGTACTCTCTGAATGTGTTTGAAAATGAGTCAGAATAGCACATTTGGAAGACAAGTTGGATAGGGATCACTAAGTTATTTGCCAGACAGGAGACTTTTGCAGACCATAATTACAAACTGCAAAGAATGAGAGGTAGAGGGTATTGGAACTGAATTATAGACTTCAATAACTCGTGCAGAATCATGGCTGTAGTCTATTTCAGTCAGCATCTCTGTAATGATGGACTATCTGGATATTTACCTGCTTCATCAGCCTGTTTTCAGGTGAATAACACATATCTTCCTAAGTTGAAAGTTGAAACAGAGGGATTCTAACTGGATGTAAGCAAAAACCTTTTCACTTTGAGGACAACTGGGCATTGGACCAGGCATTGCCTGTAGAGATTGTGCAGTCCCAGATTGTGCAGATCCCTGGAAGGCTTTTTGGGGAAAAAACAAACAAACAAACAAAAAAACAAAAAAACAAAAAAACAAACAGGTAAAAGAAGGAACTTGAAGAACTTGACAAATAAAATATGATTATATGACTCTTTATGTAGTGTAGTATGTAGTCAAAGCATGTACATACAAGTATGTAGTTGAAGAAATGCTTTTTCTTGAAATGTTATATTCTGCAATGCCATAGGGTCTGTTGAAATGTAGCCTATAAAAATAATTGCTGAATGTATCCCAGCATGAGGGTTTTTCCAAGGTAATCAAATTAGGTTCTGGTACTTACTCATTTTAACATTGTTTTTTAATTCATGCTCTTAACTGTCTTTTCATAGAATCATAGAATCATAGAATATCCTGAGTTGGAAGGGACCCTTAAGGATCATCAAGTCCAACTCTTGACACCGCACAGGTCTACCCAAAAGTTCAGACCATGTGACTAAGTGCACAGTCCAATCCCTTCTTAAATTCAGACAGGCTCGGTGCAGTGACCACTTCCCTGGGGAGCCTGTTCCAGTGTGCAACCACCCTCTCTGTGAAGAACCCCCTCCTGATGTCAAGCCTAAATTTCCCCTGCCTCAGCTTAACCCCGTTCCCGTGGGTCCTGTCACTGGTGTTAATGGAAAAAAGGTCTCCTGCCTCTCGACACCCCCTTACGAGGAAGTTGCAGACTGTGATGAGGTCTCCCCTCAGCCTCCTCTTCTCCAGGCTGAACAGGCCCAGTGACCTCAGCCGTTCTTCGTACGTCTTCCCCTCCAGGCCTTTCACCATCTTCGTAGCCCTCCTCTGGACACTCTCCAACAGTTTCATGTCCTTTTTATACTGTGGTGCCCAGAACTGCACACAGTACTTGAGGTGAGGCCGCACCAGCGCAGAGTAGAGCGGGACAATCACCTCCCTTGACCTACTAGCGATGCCGTGCTTGATGCACCCCAGGACACGGTTGGCCCTCCTGGCTGCCAGGGCACACTGCTGGCTCATATTCAACTTGCTGTCTACCACGACCCCCAGATCCCTCTCTTCTAAGCTGCTCTCCAGCGTCTCATCGCCCAGTCTGTACGTGCAGCCAGGGTTTCCCCGTCCCAGGTGCAGGACCCGGCACTTGCTCTTATTGAACTTCATGTGGTTGGTGATCGCCCAGCTCTCCAACCTATCCAGATCCCTCTGCAAGGCCTTTCCACCCTCATTCGAGTCCACAACTCCTCCAAGTTTGGTGTCATCAGTGAACTTGCTCAAAATACCTTCTATTCCTACATCCAGATCGTTTATAAAAATATTGAAAAGTACCGGCCCTAAAATGGAGCCTTGAGGGACCCCACTGGTGACCGCCCGCCAGCCTGACGCAGCCCCATTTACCATTTACCCTTTGGGCCCTGCCCGTTAGCCAATTGCTCACCCATCATATGATGTTTTTATTTAGCTGTATGGTGGACATTTTGTCCAGTAGGATCCTATGGGAAACCATGTCAAAAGCCTTGCTGAAGTCCAAAAAAATCACATCAGCTGGTTTCCCTTGGTCCACCATACGGGTGATCTTATCATAAAAGGAAATCAGGTTAGTTAGGCAGGACCTACCCTTCACAAACCCATGCTGGCTGGGACCAATGACTGCTTTGTCCCCCAGGTGCACCTCAATAAGGTCGAGAACCATCTTCTCCATGATTTTACCAGGCACTGATGTGAGACTGACAGGCCTGTAATTGCTAGGGTCTTCTTTCTGACCCTTCTTGAAAATTGGCACAACATTTGCCAGCTTCCAGTCTACCGGGACCTCTCCAAATTCCCAGGATCGTTGAAAAATAATTGAGAGAGGTTCCGCGATGACGTCCGCCAGCTCTTTCAGCACCCGGGGATGAATCCCGTCCGGACCCATGGACTTGTAGGGATCCAGGTGGAGTAGCAAATCCCGCACACGTTCAGGGTTGGTTGGGAGTTTGTCTTCCCCACTGTCCCGGTCCTCCAGCTCAGGGCACCCTGGGTCCCGAAGCCCGTCATCGGCATTGAAGACAGAGGCAAAGAAGGCGTTAAGCGTCTCTGCTTTGCCTATGTCATTGTGAAGAGACTTTCCCTATCAAGGAGCGGCCCTATGTATTCTTTAGTTCTCCTTTTTCCATTCACATATCTAAAAAAATCCTTTTTATTTTCTCTCACAGACACAGCCAGCTTCAACTCTAGGTGTGCTTTGGCCACACGAACTGACTTTTAAGTCAGTTCTCATGCAATCTTGATTGAATTTGAACTGATTCAATAAAAATGCAATTAAAATTGTTTGATGCACAAATGTTTAATATTTTGACTAATAAGTTTATTTATAAAGGTTTGCAGATGGGACCTAGTGATATACAGGAGAGGTGGTAAACATTTAAAATGAGGAGACTACTGGAGCTAAAATTATCTTTGGGTAGTGAGATCTTAAGATATTCATAGAGGACTCCTCTAGGTAAGTTAAGTTTCTCTGTAGGCACTTGATTCCATTTGAACACAGACAAAATCTGTTTTCTTTTTTTTTTTCCCCTTTACATTGCCCTCCCAAGATTCCCACAAAAAAAAAAAAAAAAAAAAAAAAAAAAAGCATATTTTTGAGATTAACTTTGAGATTAACTTTGAGATTTATGAAAAGTTAGCTTTTTTTGGTTGGTTATGGGGGTGGACTGTAATAGCAAGCATTTCAACAGTAAGTTGCCATTTAGCTTCTGGATACTAGACCAGCTCTTCAGTTCCACTTCTTCACATCAAATTGGGTGTTAGAAGGGGGCAGTCAATGTCATAAACCACTCTGGGCTCTCATGTAGAAGAAACAACAATGGAAAATATTTTTCCTTTTACCCCCTACTCCTCTTCTCTTCATGCTGACTGCTGAGAGGTTTTTAAAAGCCTATCACCATCATAAGCACATGGTTGGTTTTTACTCTTTATCAGGCACAGAGGAGGCAGGGCAGCCTTTTGAAATTTCTCAGCAGTCAGCAAGAATAAAGTGGGCATCCTAGTGGTAGGAGTAATTTTCAGCTTCCTGAAAACAATTGGCAGAATGCTGGGAAAAGCTATTAAAAATGAAGTTCGATCGCCAAAGTCTGTTTTGGCCTATATTTAATGAGATGTGTCAGCTAGAATTTACAATAAGTGGCTAATTGTTAATAATAGGCCTGTCTAAGACACTCTGTGACTTCAGCACATCTACACAATACAACCCCATGTGCTTGCTGGGTTTCTGTGTTTTGGGGACAACAGGTCAACTTATTACTGTAGTGAAGGAACAGGATGTGACAGGAATAAAGGTATCATTAACTTTATAAATGTGTATTTATTATGTATTAATGAGCATATTAGAGGGTAAATTACAACAAATAAGTTAAAAATTAAAAATGAAGATATAACCTCAATATAGTTGTGGCTTTTCTTCCTTCATAATTGTACTTGAGAACAGAGCAACATGTCTATGGGGAAGGATTTTTGTGCTGAAGGCACTGTCCAGCAGTTGCAAAGGTTATTTGGTTACTCTGGGCAAGTTACTATGTCTCTCTTTGCTTCAGTTTTGTCTGTGAAAGGGAATCACACCTAGCAAAAATGGAAAATCTATGCACTTTGAAGTCACGGAGGGTTAGTCATATAAAATGGATTTATGACAATGACTTAATATGACTAAATCTAAACCTAATATTCTTAAACTTTTGAATACTAAGCTTTTGAAGTCAGCTATGTCTATTAAATTAAACCACAATCAAATTCCAGGAAATTTTTTACAAACATTTTGTGTCAACAGGTTTGTAGTTTGCTTGAAATTTTAGTTTCATGCTGGAGGGTGCATTAGGCCAGTGCTCAATGCTCTGTCATCCCACTGTGATGTAGGGGTAACCAGGACTATGGTACTAGGGCAGTCTCCTGACTGTGTCGTGTACTCAAGGAAGTTGCTGCCTGAGGTATTTAGTGCTGCAAATTTGCTTCCAGGAATTAACTAGTGCTATGCTTTCGTTTCCTTCTGTCCTTGCATAGTTTGGTAAAGTTTCTATGGAGGGGTAATGTCTTTTATTAAATTAATTGATATAGTTGAAGGAAGGAGAAGAACTTTAAGAAAAAAATCATTTTTCAGCTTAGAAACAGAACAGGTCTTGTCTAAATCCCATCACCATCATAGACAAAATACCTGTTGCTTCTGGCTTTGCTACTTAGCAATCATTTTTCTCTAGCAAAACCAGAACCTACTTCTAAAGACAGTCTACTTCCCAATTTTCTTTATCAGACTTTTGTGTTTTCTGATAAAGAACAAAACCTGGGAGATTGCTTTCCTCATATATTTCCACAGTGCGTTCTACGGGTCTACTGTAGCTTCTACATACATTGCCAGGAATCTTAGAAAGCATTGTCTTAATGATTAAATACAAGTATCAAGAAATGACAAGAATGATGTGCTTTTATACTTACCTTTAAAAAAAATAAATCAAAACTATTTGTTGAAATAGAGGGAAAACCGACAGAAATTGTGGACACTTTTAATAGTACCTGGTAGAAACAAGTTAACTGGTAGATGCTCTAGCACTGCATATGTTGAATAGGCACCCAGACATTAACAGTGCTGGAAAATCATTAATAATGCATGTGCTTATGTTGGATGTGCATGCTAAATGAATAGTTTGAATTGGAAAGTGAGCTTGAGAGGTAGATGGCACATCATTATAGAGAGCTATACATGGGAATGGGTCTTGCTAATTGAGCTTGAGGTCCAATATTTCAGTCAGTTTTTTTTTTTTTTTTTTGTTTTTTTTTTTTTTAATGGAAGTGATTTTTCTTGATAGATTGAGTAATTTGTAAGCAATAAGCTTTTATCTTTTCTTTCCACCTTGTCCAGCTGCCAATTACTTCTTTAAAATGCTGTAAACCCATGAAATGCAGGAGAAAGTTATGCCCTCCCCCCCACTCCCAGAAGGGAAAAAAAAGAAAAAGAAAAAAAAGAGAACGAAACAAAAAGTGAAGCAAAGCTGCCCAGCCTCGGAGCCAATCTCACTGTCTCACTTGTAAGCCACTCTCAGTGAGTCTAAAAAATGTCTCTCTTTCTGTTGATATCTCAGAGCATAAGGAGATAGGGCACAGATGTCTTACTGAGGTAGGAGACATAGAAGCGGTGTTGCTTCCTTATCTGTTCCTCTCCCTGCTCATGATGTATTTTGAGGACTTTTTAATGCATTTACTTCCTTCATTTACATTCTTTATTTTCTTATTCCAGGTACCACTTTTTCTTTCTTCTGTTACACTTTCCCCTCCTTTTCTCTAAGGAAAATAAAACTGGAAGATTTTAAAAATATTTGAACAAAATAAGCAACCATGCTGTAATGTGTACATAGTTATGATGATAAAATTAAATTTGGTTTCTTGGACTTCTGTGTGGAGCATTTAATTTCTTATTATGGAAACAAATGTTTAGTTAATTACTCATACACCACCTGGCTTTACTTTACAAAGTACATTTAAAGCCCTTTGAGATACTTTCAGGCTGGAATTTTGTTAGTTTATTAATGTGATTAGAAAAAATATCCAGGAATACCTTACCATCTTTCTGAAAGCATCATTTAGCTTCTCAATTAGTAAATTTCTGTAAAGCAGTCTGCATCTCATCCAAGATCATCTTACATCTCTCTTCCTTTGGCATATTGTATCTGATTTGCTCTCAGTTGTGTTGTATTCCTTCAAGAAATGGCTGGATCCTCTGTAAATAGGTAGATGCTTTCCCCTTCTTGAGACAACAGGATTGAGAGATGATGGTTTTTGGCAGGTAATGGAATCACACTGGGGAGAAGTATGCCCGCAACTAAAGCAGAGAGGTGTCGGTGAGGAGCAGACAGTGATCTCGGAGGAGCCTGAGAGAACCTCCTGTGAATCAAAAGGGACAGGACAACAATTTTCTGCAAATTTTCTTAGTTACTGAGTTAACTGCAACCATGACTTCAGAAATGATCCAATGGGAAAGAAAGTTTTATTCTACCTTCTCTAGTTGTTTTCAGATTTCATTATTTTTTTTAAATATAAAATCAATTAAATTGTAGTTCACTTTCCAATCCTTCCCCCCCCCCCCTTTTTTTTTCAGTTTTAAGGTTTCAAACTTTGTAGGATTCCTTGTGTGCTTGCTATCGAAGCTCTTAACTCCAAGAGCAGCCATCTGAAATAGCTCTAGCAAAGATAATGGTAGACCTAAAGAGACTTACAGAGTTATGTTTTTGCAACCTAGAAACTTTTATTGCAGATAGTGCAAATGGGCAGATGTTCAACAAGGATCTCAATAGTTTTATACACTAATAACTGGGTTTAGATTTCTGATGATATTTTGATATAATAGACTGGGTTATTCACCAGTTTTGCAATCAATGCAGTATCACATCACCTTGTGGTGAACTAAACAAATGAGTTTAAAATTAATTTAAATGACGTTGCTAGAAAAAAGATTATCTTGTCAGTATTTTAGTAAATGGTAATTTTTGTGGTAAAAACCTTTTAAAATCTGCTTCCTGGCAACTAATCTGGTAGTCCATCTCTGTACAAGTGGATGAGCTCTGATTTCTTTAAAACTTGTTGGAAAAATATTCTAATGATGCATATGGACAGTATATCCTTATTTGTTGTTATTGTGGTTTATGGATGAGTCATGAATCATTCATACTGGATGTTGACTGTCTTCTGAGTTTTCTTTGTCGTTGCTCTGTCTTGAAGAAAGTAGTAACACATACTAGTCATATAGAAAAAATATAAAACAAAGGGTTTAGGAGACCTTTCTTTTCAATTAGGACCATTGTAGGATGGAGAAAAATGTAAGCTTCATTTGCTTAAAGGAATAATGCTTCTCCTTGATAGTGATTTGAAAAGGTATAAACCTTGTACTGCTATTCAGTCATGTGAAATTGGGGCACATTTTTATTCTAAATTGCTGTGAAGTTGTAGAGGATATCTGGCTAATTTCCAAGTCAAGCATGATTACAATGCTGTGCCTTCAACAAATTTCACAGAACAAATTTAGCCTTCAAAGGCATGAGAGGTTAAAGCTAGGTCAACTGACATCCTTCTTGCACAACAGCATGTCTTCAGTTAATTATGTTGCATCTAAATGTATGTTCTGTGTTGTCATACTGACTACACTAAGCCTAAAAATACTAAAAAAGAAAACGTGTAATTGATGAATTCACAGTCTGTCAGCATGGCATATTTAATAGCTTCTTCAAATGTATTAGCGAGGAGTTTCAGCTCAGAGCCCATTGTCCAATGCTGCAACAGATCTGTCCTACAAGCAAAATTTTACTAGGTTTTAATAAATTTAATACTGTTTTTCAGGCTATGCTCTACTGACACATGTATGAAACCATTAGAATGCATCAAATCAGCATTAGACTTCTTGCAATATGAGGTGCCTGCAGAATTACATATTCATTATTTAACTATATCAAATAGATCACAGTGGGAATCAGAACTTTATATTGATAATTAATACAGTACACGGACAGTTCTAAACTGTTACAGTGCCACATCATTTAAGTGACACTGCCCTCTAGAAGGTAGTGTCATAAATTACCTGTAGGTGATATATTGTAAGAAAATTACTTTATAGGTAGGTAATACTGTACAAGTGGATGCATACTATATATAAATATTTGTATTCTCAGCATATCTTGTAGTACCATTGTTTTCTTCTTTATGTGAATCCTTTTCATGTTCATCCAAGGCTGAAGGGTTGGCAAATCACCAGCAGCACAGCCCTGTCTGCTCAAGAGTATCAAAAGAAATTATCTCTATTCCTGTTTATTCTTTAGGAAATTTGCTTACAGCACTCATTAAATGCTTGTTCAGATTTGTACATTAAGTCCTTTCATACCAATAAGCTCAGCGTGGGCCCATAAGCCCTGCACAATTTTTGGTTATATAATTGTGTCACTCATCATCCACTTTTCTACCTGATCAGTCTGCACCCTTATTGCAGCATAGCTGCATGCTGTGGGACATGACTCCAGAACTCCTGCACAGCTAATCCTATAATTCCACCTTTCTACGTGTGCCATCCTCCCTTTAGTTGTATCCTCCTTACTCTATTGCCAGCAGCAGTTCTGCTAAACCCTGTTATCTATCTTTGCTTTTTCTCTTCTGCAATGTCTTCTCAATGTCAGCCAGACGAGTACTGCTGTGTCCTGGTGAGCACCTGGAGCAAGCACTGCATGCCTTGTCATTCAGCAACTGCATTTTTCTCATCTGCAGATACATTGAGCAATCACTATGCATGAGATGAGATAAAAATGATACAGAGGTTTGGGGATTCTCCAGTTATGTGTCTTTGCTCCGAAAATCCAGACTTTTCTTGTCGGGGCTTCAGAGATTCCTGGTTAGACCCTTAAACACAGGGATGGCTGTGTGTTGTGTCACAACCCCGTTTGCAAAGAAGGGGAATTTTAAATGCAAATAAGGAGAATTTTTAGATACAAAGGCAAGACAAAAAATACCAAAGTTGAGAAGTCCTATAACTGTGGTGCAAACCTCTGTGTGTCAGACAGCTCTGCATAGGATGCTGTCCCACTAGGTATTCCAGGAAGGAAGTTCAAGAGACCTGTTAAGCAGTGAGTCAAGTGGTGCCCTAGTGGCAAAAGATTGTGAGTAGCTGGAACATCAATCAGTTCAGTAAATATGGCTATTACTATTGCTTATTGGGAAGCTTATGTGTAAAAACCTGTTTTGGTGAATGACTGTGATGTAAAGAAATCTTGCTTCTCAAAGAAATAATAATTCTGATTTAGAGCAGAAGCTCTGTAAGAGGGTTGTTCAGAGGCTTGTTCTAGCTATGCCCTTGCCTTGTCCTTATTCAGATGGCTACCACTGGTGGAGACATAGGGCAAAAAGCAGTATATTTGGAAGTACAGTACTTGCATTTCTGATTATATTGAACAGTAAGGTATCCTTCAGTGACTGATGCATTAAATGGAAAATTTTTAATGAATATTTTTGTAGTCTACTTAGAGTATGTATGGATCAAGGTTGAAGACTGAAAAAAAAGTAAATTAGCCTAATTTTAAGAAATTCTTCAGCAAAATATAAATAATTTTTTGTAAGCAAATTAATGAAAACAAAAATAGACTGTAGCTATGGAATCAGTCCATAAGAAAGAAACCTGAAGTGTAGAACCGAGGCCTTAGATCAAAATAGCTGGGACAGGCTTAAGACAGAGTCTGTTTTAGGGACTGACAAGCCAAATTAGCTGTAGACCACTGGAATTCATGTCTCAGTATGTTTGTCCACTTGCTACTTGTCCTGGTTTCAGTTAGCACAGAATTAATTTTCTTCCTAGTAGCTGGTGGAATGCTGTGTTTTGGCTTAGAATGAGAAGAGTGCTGATAACACCCCGATGCTTTAATTGTTGCAGAGCAGTGCTTATACTAAGCCAAGGACATCTCAGCCTTTGCTCTGTCCTGCCAACGGGCAGGCTGGGGGGTGCAGTAAGAGCTGGGAGGGGACAGACCCAGGACAGGTGACCCAAACTAGCCAAAGGGGTATTCCATACCATCTGACGTCATGCTAAACAATATATAGGGGTGGCTAGCCGGGGGGAGGGGGCCGGACTGCTCGGGGTTAGGCTGGGCATCGGTCAGCGGGTGGTGAGCAATTGCATTGTGCATCACTTGTTTGTACATACTATTATTACTTTCGTATTATCCCCATTGTATCATCATTATTATTATTGTTATTATTATTTTTGTTATTTTTTTTTTTCCTGTCTTATTAAACTGTCTTTATCTCAACTCACGGGCTTCACTTTCCATTTCTCTCCCCCGTCCCAGAGAGGGAGGGGGGAGGGTGAGCGAACGGCTGCGTGGTGTTTAGCTGCCGGTCGGGTTAAACCACGACAGTCTTTTTGGCGCCCAACGTGGGGCCCGAAAGGTTGAGATAACGGCAGATCTGATCAGAGTGTGTTAAACTAAAATTGGTGTAAGGATTAGACCTGCTTAATAGTCACTTGTCATGATGCTGATTGCTTTAATCACAACTCTGCTGCGCCTGTTTTCCAAATTGAGTATTATAGTACATTATTTTCCGTATTTGCTCTCTGTAGTGTTGTTTCTCCTCTCCGGGCCCTGGTTTCAGACCATTATGGTACTAAGTGTTATAGCAATGGCTTATGAGACGATAAGATATCTGGTCATGACTCTAACTTGGTATTTATACTCAGTAACATCGTGGACTCTGTACTTTGGAAACAGCATCTTGGGAACTATTAGCAATTATACCTATTGTTTTTCTCCATTAGAGAGTCAATCTGTGGAGGGGAAAGAGGAGGATATTTTTCCTTACTTGCTTACTCTCCCTTTCTCCTTCACCACCCCTGTATCCTCCTGGGTCACTCTGCCTTCCTCCTTCACCACCCTCTTATCCCCTGAGCTTGTCACAATAGCTCTCCAAGATATTGAATATTTCTGGAATACTCAGAATACCATAGTCTTGTTGTTCTGCCTCATGAATGCACTTCAGATTCTGCTTAAAGTTAAACAACTACTTATGAAGCTCATCCGGAGATCTGCCCGGAGGCAGTATAGTTGTGGGTGGCAGGGAGTATGGGTGGATATGGGCAGGCATCTAGAGCAGTTGGCACCCCCAGTGTGTTGGAAATTCACCCCTGAACAATGGCAAAATCCTCAAAAACTGGCAGAATGCTTGAAAAAAAGGTGTAATGATTCTGGCAGTTCCAAAGTAACACAAATCATTGTAACGTGCTGGGGCCTGGCTCATGCCTATCGAGCTGCCATTGATACTGCTGTCAACTTAGTGACAGACCCTGCGGCCACTCCAAACCCTGTGACAGATCCAACGGCCACTGTGACCCCTACGGTGGATTCTGCAGCCGCTCCAGTCCCAGCTCCTGCAGCCACTCCAGTCCCAGCTCCTGCAGCCGCTCCAGTCCCAGCTCCTGCAGCTGCTCCAGTCCCAGTTCCTGCAGTCGCTCCAGTTCCAGCTCCGGCCGCTACTCCAGTCCCAGTTCCTGCAACTGCTCCAGCTCCAGCTCCTGAAGCCGCTCCAGCTCCAGCTCCTGCAGCTGCTCCAGTCCCAGTTCCTGCAGTCGCTCCAGTTCCAGCTCCGGCCGCTACTCCAGTCCCAGTTCCTGCAACTGCTCCAGTCCCAGCTTCTGAAGCCGCTCCAGCCCCAGCTCCTGAAGCCGCTCCAGCTCCAGCTCCTACTGCTGCTCCAGTCCCAGCTCCTGCAACTGCTCCAGCTCCAGCTCCAGCTCCTGTAGCCGCTACAGCTCCGGTTCCTGCAACTGCTCCAGCTCCTGTAGCCGCTCCAGCTCCTGTGGCCGTGTCAGAGAAACGAGCTGTAGCAGTGCAAGTTGACCCTGCAGAGGGCATTCCAACCCCTGTGGCAGACCCTGTAACAAAGTCAGAGAAACGAGCAGTAGCAGTGCAAGCTGCCCCTGTAGAGAAGGTGAAAATATGGTACAGAAATTCAAGTCGTTTAGAACGCAGAGAGTCTTCTGCCAATCCAGGTAAGGCTTCTGCCAAAACTAAGTATAGAGATGACGAAGATGATGACGACGCTGGGCCGTCAAGGATTCAGGAGGAGGAAGATGAGGATGCCGAAAGAGCAACAGTAACTACCCGAAGCCTAAACGAGCGCGAGCTACGAGATGTGCGAAAAGATTTTGGTCGCTGTATAGGTGAGCAGCTTGTCACCTGGCTGCTCCGGTGCTGGGACTCTGGAGCCAATTGTGTGGAATTAGACTGCAGGGAAGCCAAGCGGCTGGGATCCCTTGCTCGAGACGCCGGCATTGACAAAGCAATTGCAGATGGAGCACGACCCACCAGCCTCTGGAGGCGTCTCCTCTCAGCTGTGAGGGAAAGGTATCCCTTCAAGGAAGATATTTTATGTCTACCAGGCAAGTGGACCACTATGGAGAAGGGAATCCAGTACCTGAGGGAATTAGCCGTACGGGAAGTGATTTATGAGGATCCAGACCTCAATCAAACATCCACAGATCCAGATGAAGTCAAGTGTACACGACCCATGTGGCGGAAGTTTGTACGGAGTGCACCATCATCATATGCCAGCTCATTGGCAATAATGGCCTGGAAAGAGGATGAGGAACCCACAGTGGGTGAAGCGGCTAAACAACTCCGGCAGTACGAAGAAAGTCTCTCCTCTTCCTTACAGGCCTGCGTCTCAGCTGTGGAGAAACTTTCTGAAAAGGTTCACCAACTTGAAGAGAATCTATTGTCCTCCCCACCTGAACCAACCAGTGCCCACCGACCAAAGGAGAACACTTGGGAGAAACTTTCTGAAAAGGTTCACCAACTTGAAGAGAGATTATTCTCCTTCGCACCTGTACAAAGCAGTGTCTCAGCTGTCAGGGGTAGGCGTTCACCCACACAAGGAAGACGATATGGTGGGTACTCACCCCGTGCCACCCTGTGGTTTTACTTACGAGACCATGGAGAGGACATGAGAAAGTGGGATGGAAAATCTACCGCGACCCTAGAGGCACGGGTACGTGAGTTGCAAAAGAAAACAATCAGGAAAAAGGGATTCTCCGAAAAGTTTGCTGCTCCAACTTCCAGCAGACAGTCCTTCAAACACAGAAACGAGGAAGATTCTGACCAGGATTAGGGGGGCCCTGCCTCCAGCCAGGGGGAGGAAAGGGACAATCGAGTTTATTGGACTGTGTGGATTCGATGGCCTGGCACATCACGCGCACAGAAGTATAAGGCTTTAGTAGACACCGGTGCACAATGTACTATAATGCCATCGAGCTATAAAGGACCAGAGCCCATCTATATTTGTGGAGTGACAGGGGGATCTCAGCAGTTGACTGTATTGGAGGCTGAAGTGAGTCTGACTGGGAATGAGTGGGAAAAGCACCGCATTGTGACTGGTCCGGATGCTCCATGTATCCTTGGCATAGACTATCTTAGAAGAGGATACTGCAAGGACCCAAAAGGGTTCCGGTGGGCTTTTGGTATTGCTGCCTTAGAGACAGAGGGCATTAAACAATTATCTACCTTGCCTGGTCTCTCAGAGGACCCCTCTGTTGTGGGGTTGCTGAGGGTCGAAGAACAGCAAGTGCCAATTGCTACCACAACTGTGCACCGGCGGCAATATCGCACCAACCGAGACTCCCTGATTCCCATCCATAAGCTAATTCGTCAATTGGAGAGCCAAGGAGTGATCAGCAAGACTCATTCACCTTTCAATAGTCCCATATGGCCAGTGCGAAAGTCTAATGGCGAGTGGAGACTAACAGTGGACTATCGCGGCTTGAACGAAGTCACGCCACCACTGAGTGCTGCAGTGCCGGACATGCTGGAACTTCAGTATGAACTTGAATCGAAGGCAGCCAAGTGGTACGCCACAATTGATATCGCTAATGCATTTTTCTCCATCCCTCTAGCAGCAGAGTGCAGGCCACAATTTGCCTTCACTTGGAGGGGAGTCCAATATACTTGGAATAGGCTGCCCCAGGGGTGGAAACACAGCCCTACCATTTGCCATGGGCTGATCCAGTCTGCACTAGAGCAGGGGGAAGCTCCTGAACACCTGCAGTACATCGATGACATTATTGTGTGGGGTGACACAGCAGAGGAAGTTTTCGAGAAAGGGAAGAAAATAGTCCAAATCCTTCTGAAAGCCGGTTTTGCCATAAAACAAAATAAAGTCAAAGGACCTGCACGGGAGATCCAGTTTTTAGGAATAAAATGGCAAGATGGACGTCGTCAAATCCCAATGGATGTGATCAACAAAATAACAGCTATGTCTCCACCAACTAACAAAAAAGAAACACAGACTTTCCTAGGTGTTGTGGGGTTTTGGAGAATGCACATCCCAAATTACAGTCTGATTGTAAACCCACTCTACCAAGTAACTCGCAAGAAGAATGAGTTTGAATGGGGCCCTGAACAACGACAAGCCTTTGAACAAATCAAGCAGGAAATAGTCCATGCAGTAGCCCTTGGGCCAGTTCGAACAGGACCAGATGTAAAGAATGTGCTCTACACTGCAGCCGGGGAGAACGGCCCCACCTGGAGCCTCTGGCAGAAAGAACCTGGGGAAACTCGAGGTCGGCCTCTGGGGTTTTGGAGTCGGGGATACAGAGGATCTGAGGCCCGCTATACTCCAACTGAAAAGGAGATATTGGCAGCATATGAAGGAGTTCGATCTGCTTCGGAGGTGGTCGGTACTGAAGCGCAGCTCCTCCTAGCACCCCGATTACCGGTACTAGGCTGGATGTTCAAGGGAAGGGTCCCCTCTACGCATCATGCAACTGATGCTACATGGAGCAAGTGGGTTGCACTGATTACTCAGCGGGCTCGAATAGGAAACCCCAGTCGCCCAGGAATATTGGAAGTGATCATGGACTGGCCAGAAGGCAAATACTTTGGGATATCATCAGAGGAGGAGGTGGGTCGTGCTGAAGAAGCCCCACTGTACAACCAGTTGCCAGAGAATGAAAAGAAATATGCCCTGTTCACTGATGGGTCCTGTCGTATTGTGGGGAAGCATCGGAGATGGAAGGCTGCTGTATGGAGTCCTACGCGACGAGTTGCAGAAGCTGCTGAGGGAGAAGGTGAATCGAGTCAGTTTGCAGAAGTGAAAGCCATTCAGCTGGCTTTAGACATTGCTGAACGAGAAAAATGGCCAGTTCTCTATCTCTACACCGATTCATGGATGGTAGCAAATGCCCTGTGGGGATGGTTACAGCAATGGAAGCAAAACAACTGGCAGCGTAGGGGCAAACCTATCTGGGCTGCTGCATTGTGGCAAGATATTGCTGCTCGGGTAGAGAACCTGGCTGTGAAAGTATGCCACGTAGATGCTCATGTGCCCAAGAATCGGGCTACTGAAGAACATCAAAACAACCAGCAGGTGGATCAGGCTGCTAAGATTGAAGTAGCTCAGGTGGACCTGGATTGGCAGCATAAAGGTGAATTATTTATAGCCCGATGGGCCCATGACACCTCAGGCCATCAAGGTAGAGATGCAACATACAGATGGGCTCGTGATCGAGGGGTGGACTTGACCATGGACGCTATAGCACAGGTTATTCATGACTGTGAAACGTGCTGCAATCAAGCAAGCCAAACGGTCAAAGCCTCTTTGGTATGGAGGACGATGGCTGAAATATAAATATGGAGAGGCCTGGCAGATTGATTACATCACACTCCCTCAAACTCGCAATGGCAAGCGCCACGTACTTACAATGGTGGAAGCAACCACCGGATGGCTGGAAACATATCCTGTGCCTCATGCTACCGCCCGGAACACCATCCTGGGCCTTGAAAAGCAAGTCCTATGGCGACATGGCACCCCAGAAAGAATAGAATCAGATAATGGGACTCACTTCCGAAACAACCTTATAGACACTTGGGCCAAAGAACATGGTATTGAATGGGTGTATCACATCCCCTATCATGCACCAGCCTCCGGGAAAGTTGAACGATACAATGGCCTGTTAAAGACTACCTTGAAAGCAATGGGCGCTGGGACGTTCAAAAACTGGGATACGCATAAAAAGACTGTCGTGGTTTAACCCGACCGGCAGCTAAACACCACGCAGCCGTTCGCTCACCCTCCCCCCTCCCTCTCTGGGACGGGGGAGAGAAATGGAAAGTGAAGCCCGTGAGTTGAGATAAAGACAGTTTAATAAGACAGGAAAAAAAAAAAATAACAAAAATAATAATAACAATAATAATAATGATGATACAATGGGGATAATACGAAAGTAATAATAGTATGTACAAACAAGTGATGCACAATGCAATTGCTCACCACCCGCTGACCGATGCCCAGCCTAACCCCGAGCAGTCCGGCCCCCTCCCCCCGGCTAGCCACCCCTATATATTGTTTAGCATGACGTCAGATGGTATGGAATACCCCTTTGGCTAGTTTGGGTCACCTGTCCTGGGTCTGTCCCCTCCCAGCTCTTACTGCACCCCCCAGCCTGCCCGTTGGCAGGACAGAGCAAAGGCTGAGATGTCCTTGGCTTAGTATAAGCACTGCTCTGCAACAATTAAAGCATCGGGGTGTTATCAGCACTCTTCTCATTCTAAGCCAAAACACAGCATTCCACCAGCTACTAGGAAGAAAATTAATTCTGTGCTAACTGAAACCAGGACACTACTGTACCAAAACAGCTTTATTTCAACTGGATTTTTGCTCATCTGTTTTTAAAGGCAATCGCTGAGGCTTCCACTGTTTTTCTAGGGAATTAATAGGTGGCTAGATCTTGATGGGGCAAGGTGTCTTGATGGAGCATTTCCTATCAAGCCTGTCATGTTTTCCTACCCATCACAGAAATTAAGTGTTTCAAGACTGAATTTATTAATACAGAAGGAGATTGGGAAACAGAAAGATTCTATAGCAGGAGCATGCTCCTACCTCAGCTCCCTTCACAGTGCTGTGGAGTTTTGCATATAAAAGCTATCGTATCAGACCTGTGTATTTTGTCATGTACTTGCTGTGCTAGTAAATAATAAGGATGGAAATGAGCTACGGGAGATGCTGCTGAAGGTTCTGAGCTATTGGTTCAGGATTTCTGCACAAACCACTTGCTGCTAGTTTGTACTGGGATGAATGCTTCTGCAGAATCTTGAAAGGTATCAAGCTTAAAAGGGCACATCGAGATGTATCTATGATTAAATTGCTGTAAATAACCTTGGTGATACATGGTGCATTTTCTGAAGTGTAGCTGTTTCATCTCATATTATACTATGCTTCTCTTATTGTACTAGGCTTCTTGTGCTCTCCCATTTAAATTAACCATCCCTACCTCTGTGCAGCATAAGATATGCCTGTTT
This sequence comes from Netta rufina, assembly GCF_964035555.1. Classification (NCBI taxonomy): domain Eukaryota; kingdom Metazoa; phylum Chordata; class Aves; order Anseriformes; family Anatidae; genus Netta; species Netta rufina. The sequence continues at coordinate 1,232,012 of NC_140134.1, forward strand.
CTTTAAGTCATAAGCCACAGTGAATCAGTTTCTTACACTTCTCTTGTATATTATTTCATTCTTTTTCCATTGGCGATCTCTTATTTCATAGAATCACAAAATCATCTAGGTTGGAAGATACCTCCAAGGTCATCTAGTCCAACCCCTGACCTAACACTAACAAGTCCTTCACTAAACCATATCACTAAGCTCTACATGTAAACATCTTTTAAAGACCTCCAGGGATGGTGACTCAACCACTGCCCTGGGCAGCCTATTCCAATGCCTAACAGCCCTTCCCGTAAACAAGTTCCTCCTAATATCCAACCTAAACCTCCCCTGGTGCAACTTTAGCCCATTCCCCCTTGTCCTGTCACCAGGCATGTGGGAGAACAGACCAACCCCCACCTCACTACAGCCTCCTTTAAGGTACCTGTAGAGAGCAATAAGGTCACCCCTGAGCCTCCTCTTCTCCAAGCTGAACAATCCTAGCTCCCTCAGCTGCTCCTCATGAGACTTGTTCTCCAAACCCCTCACCAGCTTCATTGCCCTTCTCTGGACTCTCTCGAGCACCTCCATGTCCTTCTTGTAGTGAGGGACCCAAAGCTGAACACAGTAATCAAGGTGCAGCCTCACCAGAGCTAATTACAGAGGGACAATCACTTTCGTAGCCCTGCTGGCCACACTGCTTCTTATACAAGCCAGGATGCTGTTGGCCTTTTTGGCCACCTGAGCACACAGTTGGCTCATATTCAGCCAACTATCAACCAATACTCCCAGGTCCTTCTCTGCCAGGCAGCTTTCTAACCACTCATCTCACTCATCTCCCAGCCTGTAGCGCTGTTTGGGGTTGTGCCCCAGGTGCAGGACCCGGCACTTGCGTAATCAATTGTAACTCTGTTTCACACTCTGTTGTCACTCTAAATATCTTAGCCTTCTGTAGGCAAAACTAACATTGCCTTTGATAGGATTTTTGGCTATAAAATACTTTTTGGTTGCCCAATTGCATCCGTCAGATTTAAACAAAGTTCTGAGTGAGTGGCTATGCAATGCTGTACAGAGGTGTCACTGACACTTCATTGTTGTGGGGCTTTCTGGCTAGCAAGGACTGTGAATCAGGCTGTAATGGGAGCATGAGGCCATGTCTCAAGCTTTTCTCCATTTTATTTGTTGAGACATCTCCAAGGGCACTATCTGCAAATGGTCAACATGCTGAAAGAAAAAAAAAAAAAAAAAGCACAAAGAAAACATGCAGCTTCCTGGGAAACTTAGGAAGGTGTTCAGATATGCTGAGCAACTCCCACCCTGCAGTATCCATAGGAATAGCTGAGGTACTACCCAATTGATTTTCTAGTAGTATTTGGCCTTCCTAACCGAGTAAACAGTTATCCCAAAATACATACTTGTTACAGCCTGAGTGATACGTGTCTATAAGGGAGAGAAAGCAAAATTGTGTTTTTTGGCAAGGCCATACTAACTATATAAATGTTTCAGAGTTGACTGTACATATATTATATATAATATTTTAAATACACTTGACTCCTTCCCCCTTTTGAAGGCTTATAAGTAGTCAATTTAATTAGTTGTGCTTGATGTCACAGATTTCGCTATGAGCAAATGCTATTCATCTAAAAGGTCAAGAGTGGTGTCTTAGTATATTATCTACAATTCTCTTATGCATAATTTAATTATTTACATATAAGTAGATGTTGTTTGAAATTCATAGATACTATTTTTTACTATTCACAGAATACCATTGTGCCTAAGCTATTTATTATTTAATAAAATATAAAACCATAAAATAACCTATTAAAATATTTGTGCACTCCTCTGTTTAAATATTTGATTATTGAAGAAGTCCAATGCTTTTCTTAAAATCTCATAGCCTAATGAAAGAAAAAGTTAAAAGGGCTACTTTCTCCTCCAGAGATGCTCCAAGCACTCATTAGCTCTAATATGAATGATATGGTAAAACATTGAACTGAATGTCCCCATCTCCCTGACAAGGGGAAATAACACGCCAATGCCTGTGACCTTTGCTCCTCCCCAGAAACATAGTATGTGTTTGAATTTTGTTTTGATTTCAGAAAGCCTAGTCTATTGAACCAGTTTAGCTCTTTCAAGTTCTTTTACAGGTCTAGTATGTGTCTGGAAAATGAAGAACAGTGGGTTCTAAATGTGCATAAAAAGTCTGCCCTCAGCTCACTCAGATTCCACTACAACCTCAATTTAAATGTACCTGATATTATACAGCAGTCTAGGAAAGCCAGAACCAGTTTGACACCTCGCTACAGCCTCCCTTGAGGTACCCATAGAGAGCGATAAGGTCGCCCCTGAGCCTCCTCTTCTCCAGGCTGAACAAGCCCAGCTCCCTCAGCCGCTCCTTGTAGGACTTGTTCTCCAAACCCCTCACCAGCTTCGTCACCCTTCTCTGCACCCGCTCAAGCACCTCGATGTCCTTCTTGTAGCGAGGGGCCCAAAACTGAACACAGTACTCGAGGTGCGGCCTCACCAGAGCTGAGTACAGGGGGACGATCACCTCCCTAGCCCTGCTGGTCACACTGTTCCTGATACAAGCCAGGATGCCGTTGGCCTTCTTGGCCACCTGAGCACACTGCTGGCTCATATTCAGCCGACTATCCACCATCACTCCCAGGTCCTTCTATGCCTGGCAGCTCTCCAACCATTCCTCTCCCAGCCTGTAGCTCTGCTTGGGGTTATTGCGCCCCAGGTGCAGGACCCGGCACTTGGCCTTGTTGAACTTCATGCAGTTGACCTCAGCCCATCGGTGCAGCCTATCCAGATCCTCCTGCAGAGCCTTCCTACCCTCAAGCAGATCGACACACGCACCTAACTTGGTGTCATCTGCGAACTTACTGAGGGTGCACTCGATCCCCTCATCCAGATCATCGATGAAGATATTAAAGAGGACCGGCCCCAGCACCGAGCCCTGGGGGACACCACTAGTGACTGGCCTCCAACTGGACTTGGCTCCATTCACCACGACTCTTTGGGCCCGGCTATCCAGCCAGTTTCTAGCCCAACGAAGCGTGCGCCAGTCCAAGCCAAGAGCAGCCAGTTTCTTGAGGAGAATGCTGTGGGAGACGGTGTCAAAAGCCTTGCTGAAGTCAAGGTAGACCACATCCACAGCCTTTCCCTCGTCCACCCAGCGCGTCACTCTGTCATAGAAGGAGATCAGGTTCGTCAGGCATGACCTGCCTTTCATAAACCCATGCTGACTGGGCCTGATCGCCTGCTTGCCCTGCAAGTGCTGCGTGATGACTCTCAGGAGGATCTGCTCCATGAGCTTCCCTGGCACTGAGGTCAAACTGACAGGCCTGTAGTTTCCCGGGTCTGCCCTCCGGCCCTTCTTGTAGATGGGCGTCACATTTGCTAGCCTCTTTTGTATCTTTCAAGAAATCCCTGAAACCTTGATGTTTAGCTGCTTTAGCAACTCACACCCTGGAATTTACTATGTCTATTGGTATTTCTTCTGCCTGAACCATTTGCTTGAGCCAATGATTGAATGAGTCAGAAAGTTAAAATCTTGCATAGTTTAGAACAAGAACTTGCCTTGCCATTGTGATAGGAGCTGTGTTAACAAGCTACAGATGTTGAGTTAATGAATGTGTTTAATAAGCAGATGGGTGGTGGAAGTGGTTCTGCCTCCATATAGGAAGCAAAGAGAGCCCTGGGGAAGACAGAAACAGGGCTGTGCCTGATTGGATTGCTGCTATGTGGTACAACTTGGGATGGAGTAATTTACCAGCATGGAAGCTTTTTTGGATGTTTTATTAAAATCTTATACTTGCTTGGTTTTCATCCTGTAATAAGTATAATTTGGGAATGTATTTAGGAAGCTATGATAAAATATTTAGAAAACTAAAAAGATTCTCAGTAGAAAGACAATGACTGAGTTGAGCCTAGAGATTGAATAAGCCTTAAAATTGAAACAGTGCATCTAATCTTAATTGAATTTTGTTTTCTAGGGAATTCTGGTAGAACAGATCTAAGAGGAAATCTTGCTGAATTGAATAGCGATGAAGAATTCTCGTCTTCTGAAAGAGAAGATGTTGAAGAAGTTTTAGGTTATGTACCTTGTAAAAGGGCGTTTGCTAATCTTCAGAAGGCCTTCAACTAGGTGATGAGTCTGAAGATGCGACTGGCTGCCTGAAGCCAAAATGGAGGACTCTGTACCTGTAAGAAAGCACCCTCTTCCTGTGACCAGTGTCCTCCATTATAAATCGGTGTATATGACCGTGTTGGGTATCTGACCATACAACTGAGAAATGAGTGTGGTCTTGAAGACTGTGTAGTATATCTGTTTCATGTTGGGTGGAATAAACTTTTAATTTTTATGTCTATCCATGTGTCATCTCAGAAAGACGATAGTTTGAATCTAACACTAAGAACTCATTAAACGGAGATAACTTGCTCTGCAAATACAATCAGTCTATCACTATAAACTATTTTTTTCTTGGTAGTTTTAATACTTTGTTTTTCCAGTGGAGAAAAAGGTCACTATGGTAGTTAAATGCTTGGTGGCAATCCATAACATTCTATAGAAACTGTTAAGAGAATTGCCTGGAAAAACAAACAAACAAAAAATGTCAGAAAGGTACTTACTGAAGTGTTACCCTTCTTGAGGCACTGCAAGCAGCTCAGTCTAGGATCTTGAGGAGGTGGGAGGAAGTTGATTATTTCTAAGTCATAAGGTTGTTTTTTTTTCTTCTCTTCCTCATGGGAGAAAAGAAGGAACAGTATGGGGCAAAATAAGTTGTAGGGGACACAACCACAACTTTCAGTAGCAACGTGGGTTTAGGTTTAGGAGAAAATCTGGGAAAAATCTGTATTCAAGATAGTTATTTAAATTAATAAGAAAAAAATAATTATTATTTTAAGAGTCATGGAATTTCTAGCAAGGTATTCATAACTTCCAAGCTTCTTGAACTGATTCCGTGTTGTAATGTGATGAGTGAAACATTGAATTGAGTCTGCCTTGTCTCTTTACAGAGCATGTGGACTTATAGAAGAATAGTATATGTATCAATAATAAGTATTAAATCTAGAAGTGTATTATATTTGATGCTTGAATAATGAAATACAAGTTTGGATTCCTTGGCTGTGTTTTTAACTCCATTATTGATGTGGCAAAATGCACAACAAATTACTTCTCCACTGTTTTCTTCTTAATTCAGGATTAGACAATTCTGTTACTAAATTGATGTTGTTGCATGGCACCAGATACTTTTGTATGACACTTACTAATCCGATTCATGAGACTGACCCAAGTCCAAGACAGTCGTACAGGATATAGTTCTGACAGGCTGAAACTGGCACTCTGAACTTCTCACATTGTGATCTACCCTAAGAACACGCCTCTTAGTGAAAAATAATTTATTTATTTTTTTACTTTCAAATTATGGGACAACTTCTCTCAGGCTATATAAAACCAGTACTGAGAGATTCATACTCTACTTTGGAGGGAGATTTCATGTGAATGGATGCTTAGAAACATAGAGATTAAAAATTCAGGATACCATCTCCGTAAACTATAATTTGGAGAGCTGTGATCTGTAATCAGTGAAATTACAGGCACATAATTACTCTTTTATTTATTAAGCTTAAATTTCAATGTACTGTTGCAAATTCATCTTGTTCTCCAAATAATATCAACAACTCATCCAACCCAACAGTTCTCATCAGGGCAGTATTCAAACTGTCAAGGTCCTATGGCAGGTACTTCTGGAAAGACATGAGGGCAGGAGCCTTGCTGTGTGAGGTTATATGCTGCAAAGTGTGGGGTGGGTGTCTATACCCTCCACTATGACAAGTGGGTAGCACCAGCTGAAAAGTCACAGTAAAAATGAGATGGCATAGAAATGACACTACAGTGTCAATTGGTTACATTTTTAAACCATCATGGCAGAATGTGCAGAAATTACATTTCAACCAAACTACAGACATGCATCTTTATTTAGATCTACCTGAAGCTGATGGATACTGTTATCTTCATAACACAGGTAGGGAAAGGGCCTTAATCTGCTGTAATCAGTGTTGGTTTCATTGGCTCAAACCTTCTACTGTTATATGGGTAAAAAGTTATATGTATAAAAAAGTTATTGTACCTGGGTGATCATCACAGCCCTCTACTGCCTTTTCAAAACTGTCTGTAGATTTCTGCCTGGTTGTGCTCCATAATGCACTTCCACTAATGTAAATTTAGCAGATGCTGGCACTTTAACCCATTTGAATAAAGTGACAGGCCTAACCTGCAGTAAATTAGCAAGTTGTTGTTCATATGCGAACTTCATAGAATCATAGAATATCCTGAGTTGGAAGGGACCCTTAAGGATAATCAAGTCCAACTCTTGACACCGCACAGGTCTACCCAAAAGTTCAGACCATGAACTTGAAATAATGCCCTCAGTTTTTTCTGATAACACTGTAAAGAACATTTCTGTTCACATCCCAAGGAATCCTATTCCTAATAAAACTTCTTACAGTAAAACATCTATGTAGACCAAGCCTTAATATTTGGCAAATATTTGGACTTCTCCCAGAAGAATATCATTTCAGGTAGCACTGAAGAATACACTACGTTTGAGGGAACAGAGGAAGGTCAGAGAGGGTTTGTAATCACTGTCACAGGCAATCCTTCTGCTGTTGGTCAAAGATAAGGTTTGGTACTTTTGGAAACTAGTTATAGGATGTGCTGAGTAAACAAGACATTTAAGGTTGATGAATGCTTCTAAATACTTGGTGGTTTGTATTCTCCAGAAAGACTGCAAGGCCGGCCAAAGACTGAGGCTGCTTCAGGATGTCTGGCACACACAGTATTTGTAGTATTTCCTAAAACTGATGCACATGGGAAATTTGGACTAATAGTGCATTTTACCGAATGCCCATGTGGTTTGATTGTTTGCTGCAGTCTTTTTAAAATACTTTTAAAATCCTGATCTAAAGGAGTTGGTGTTTTCAATTTCTTCTGCATACCTTAGTCCCTAGATTGTTACTTTAAAATTCCAGATGGACAACTAGCATTCATATGCAAACTAAATTAGGGGTTGAAGCATGAGAACATACCACTTTTTACATTCAACTTTCTGGCCTGAGAAATCCTCATGTGCACAAGAATATTTTGGAAGTGCTCCTAACTGAACCCTCTGGGAGAATAGTTAATCAGATATTGAATCAGCAGTAAGTTCTTCTGCCCTTTACTTTAGAAGTCTCATTTTAACAGGATGGAGGCAGAGTTCCAAGTGCAATTAAAATCTAAGATAAAGTCATGTGCATTAATTATGCTGCAGGTTTAAGGAATCCTAGGAAAGACCCCAACTAGTTTACAAGCTTCATTGTCATCCTCTCCTCCAACTCCAAATATCCATTTGCCCCATTATAAAAATGTTTCTGTTGTGATGGAAAGGAATGTAGATGTTTGCAGAGCTAGATAGTATTTATTGTTTGTGGAGCATCAAACTGCGCAGTTAAGAACTGTTGTGATATAAATGCAGGGTTTGACATGAAGGGAAGAAGGAAATGCAGACATCACTAAAAGAATGGATAGGCTTGCTGTCCTATCAGTTCTTGCACTGAGTACCAGTGGCTTGCTTTTGCAGATTATTCACTTGAAAAGTATGCGTTGGGGCAAGTTTTGAAATTTTGGATGTGCTAATCAAGTGTTAACTTTTTCTCAGTTTTCTGAGGATGTGTTTGTTTCTTTGAGAAGTATGATTATGTTTGACTGTTGCATTGTCATGTTACAACTAAGGCTATCTGTTACTTTAATACCTACTACTTATTTTGTTTGCACCTTCTTTTGGTGGAGAGGTGTTTTAAATGGGCTGGAGGGTGTTCTAAGTGACGGAAATTACTAATTCAGAATGTTTACATTTTTTAAGCTGTGCCAGTGGCCTGATCCCAGCTGTCCTGTATCCTAGAATTTAATTCTGTTTCTCTAGGATGCCAGTTGACTTTGTAAGGCTTTCTAAACTTGGCCTATGTGAATGAAACCTGATCTAGTTTATATTTTATAATGACATACTTTTCATGTTCTGATTTTCTGCTTTGAAATAAGTTTCCATTTTTTCTCATCTGATTTCATGAGAATTTTCAGATGATATTTATAAAAGTGCAGTTTGGAACAGTTAAATTACATTTTTGTTTGGTGTTAGAGGCATTGTAAAATGTTAGTATGCCACTCATGGAGGATGCTTTGTGGTCAAGGCAAGTGCCTCTGCTTTGATTGTGTGCCTGTGGAATCTTGTTTGTTTAATCTTGAGTCTTGAGGACATTCCCAAGAGCAAGCAAAAGTGTTGAATGCTAGTGAGTCTGTGGTCTAATTTAACGTCCTTCTAAAGCTCTGTCCTTAAAACTATTGAGCAGCCTTTTTTTTTTTTTCTTTTTTCCTTTCTTGCTTTTTTTTTTTTTTTTCCCCTCCTCTTGATTTGGTTGTTTCCATCTCTCCAGCATTTCCTTTACTCCTCTGTGTTTTTTCTTAGCTGTAGCTTACTTATTAATTTGTTGCTCCTGATCAAGTACCATCTTTCTTATTTAACTTGGTGAAAGTGGCTTCAGCTAGTCTGTAGCAGTGGAGGAACACAGACATTCCTATTTGCTGCGTGCAAAATTATGTGCGCAGGTAGATGTAATCAAATGCTCAAATAAGCGAATCTCTTGTGTAGTGCATATGTAACAATTCAGAAGCATATGTATATAATATAAACTTTGGCTTCCTGCCTTTGTCAGGATGGAGATAATTCAATCATGTTCCATTGTGACTGTTTTTAGCTAAAGAGACAAATAGAATGACTTTCTGCAAACAGTATTGGTGACAACAATATCAGGAAATGTGCTCAGTGCTGGTAGTAATCAAAGGCTATTGTAGAGTACATGTATTTTTCTCAACAGTTAAAACAATTTGGGGAATGGAGAACATGCTATACCAGTAGAGAGTTTCATCTTGAGATAATTTGGTTACAATATATTATTCCTCTGAGTGCAAAATTGTTTTAATCCAGCATAAAATGGTGTAACAATTGAGAGCTGAAACTAGACAGATTTAGATTAGATGCTAAATGTAAAATATATAAGGGGGAGGGGGATATTAGCAATTGGACCAAGCAGCTGGAGCTCTGGGGCATGGTGGATTCTCCACTGAAATTTCCAAGGTAACTCTTAAAATCTTGTTTTAATCACATACTAGTTATTTGGCTTATTTAATTGTACAAAAATATATACATGGAGCCTGCATGACCTAGTGATTTATTTTGCCTTTAAATTCTGTGAACAAGAGTTGTCAAAATTTATTTCTTCAAGTTTCAGTATATCAAAGTAAGGTAATTACTTTATTTGTCATGTCTCTCTCTCTTCCCCCCATCCCCCTTTGTGTACTGTTAATACACAAGATTTTGATATTTATGATATTTATTTTGGGCCCTGATGGTTCATGTAGGAGGCATCTGAGACTTAACACTCTTGACCCACGCATGGAATGTAACTTCTGGCACCAAAGGCTTTATTAGCCAGGGGATCATGTAATTACTAATCTTTTGGTTCACTGTTCATTAGACCGTTTATGGTAAAAAAAGTGTTTTACCCCAGTGCAGTCCTTGTATTATCAGAAGGCCTGAAATCAATAATAGTGTATTCAAAGAAATGGAAAAAGCCTAGGTAAAATTTAATGAAAATCATGTAGTTTGTAAGGTTGGCTGATTCCACTCTATTGTCTTCACATCTAGGAAACAATTGAGAAAGTTAAAATGGAAATATACACCTACTAGCTAGACATGTCAATGACAAACCATTGCTATAAAAAATGGAATAACTCAAAATATGTCATTACCCAGGTTAAAATTGCTGTGATTTATTTTTAAGTTACTTCTCTTGTGTTAGCCTTCTCTGAGGTAAGAAAAAGGCAAGATATGAAATAACATCTTAATTGCCACATTTAAATGGTACTTTCTCACTCATTAGGACAGCTTACTTGTGAGCTAACTAGATACATGTAAACTAATGTATTGGCATTCCTCTATTACTATGGCTTTATTGCTATAGTTAATCTAATATAGCTCATGTGAACACACTCTTCTGAATTATGAAGATGAATTCTGAACCCTTCCCCAAGTGAAAGTCTGTCACTATTTGGTATGGATCATTATGCCCATTTTGTTATGAAAGTAAGTTTGCTGTATGATAGACTTGCTGTTTCCTAAATTTTGCTGGACATCCTCATTTCTGCACAGATATTTTTTTCCAAGCAAAACATGGAGAACTCTTCTAATTTGTCTGTTGCTTCCAGGCATTTATTCAGAGTCTGATGTACCATCGTTTGTTGGAGCTAATGCAAACAGACAGGTCACCACTAGCACAGAGATCTAATACATCCTAGGTAATTTACTCTTGGTATGCATATACTACATCATTAGATGTTAGGATCAGACATCCCAGCCTGGGAAATTCTGTTGAAAACTGAATCGTAAGATTAATTCTTCTGCAGAGTGCAGATGAGGGGTAACTGTGTATCTGTCCCGGGTATGGGAATGAGGTATTAGAAGGTCAATGATGTTCCAAAGATGCTCACCACATTCATTCTAGTGAGGATCTCTGATTTTCTACACCATTTTGATCGGAGAATCTTGGACTAAAGGGTGAGCATTAAACATACAGGACAAGTTATGGTTATGTTTGAGGTAACTGTCTGTCCTGGTTTCAGTTAGAACAGAATTAATTTTCTTCCTAGTAGCTGGTGGAATGCTGTGTTTTGGCTTAGGATGAGACGAGTGCTGATAACGCCCCGATGTTTTAATTGTTGCAGAGCAGTGCTTATACCAAGCCAAGGACATCTCAGCCTTTCGCTCTGTCCTGCCAACAGGCAGGCTGGGGGTGCAGTAAGAGCTGGGAGGGGACAGACCCAGGACAGGTGACCCAAACAAGCCAAAGGGGTATTCCATACCATCTGATGTCATGCTAAACAATATATAGGGGTGGCTAGCCGGGGGGAGGGGGCCGGACTGCTCGGGGTTAGGCTGGGCATCGGTCAGTGGGTGGTGAGCAATTGCATTGTGCATCACTTGTTTGTACATATTATTATTACTTTCCTATTATCACCATTGTATCATTATTATTATTATTGTTATTATTATTTTGTTATTATTATTTTCCTGTCTTATTAAACTGTCTTTATCTCAACTCACGGGCTTCACTTTCCATTTCTCTCCCCCATCCCAGAGAGGGAGGGGGGAGGGTGAGCGAACGGCTGTGTGGTGTTCAGCTGCCGGCCGGGTTAAACCACGACAGTCTTTTCAATATCTTGGAGAGCTATTGTAGCAAGCTTGGAGGGTAAGAGGGTGGTGAAGGAGGAAGGCAGAGTGATCCAGGAGGATACAGGGGTGGTGAAGGGGAAAGGGAGAGTAATCAAGTAAGAAAAAATATCTTCCCCTTTCCCCTCCACAGATTGACTCCGTAATGGAAAAAAACAATAGGTATAATTGCTAATAGTTTCCAAGATACGGTTTCCAAAGTATAGAGTTGACGATGTTACTGAGTACAAATACCAAGTTAGAGTCATGACCAGATATCTCATCGTCTCAGAAGCCATTGCTACAACACTCAGTACCATAATGATCTGAAACCAGGGCCCGGAGAGGATAAACAACATGACAGAGAGCAAATACGGAAAATAATGTACTATAATACTCAATTTGGAAAACAGGCGCAGCAGAGTTGAGATTAAAGCAATCAGCATTATGACAAGTGACTATTAAGCAGGTCTAATACTTACACCAATTTTAGTTTAACACACTCTGGTCAGATCTGCCATTATCTCAACCTTTCGAGCCCCACGTTGGGCAACAAAAAGACTGTCGTGGTTTAACCCGGCCGGCAGTTAAACACCACACAGCCGTTCGCTCACCCTCCCCCCTCCCTCTCTGGGATGGGGGAGAGAAATGGAAAGTGAAGCCCGTGAGTTGAGATAAAGACAGTTTAATAAGACAGGAAAATAATAATAACAAAATAATAATAACAATAATAATAATAATGAGATACAATGGTGATAATAGGAAAGTAATAATAATATGTACAAACAAGTGATGCACAATGCAATTGCTCACCACCCGCTGACCGATGCCCAGCCTAACCCCGAGCAGTCCGGCCCCCTCCCCCCGGCTAGCCACCCCTATATATTGTTTAGCATGATATCAGATGGTATGGAATACCCCTTTGGCTTGTTTGGGTCACCTGTCCTGGGTCTGTCCCCTCCCAGCTCTTACTGCACCCCCAGCCTGCCTGTTGGCAGGACAGAGCGAAAGGCTGAGATGTCCTTGGCTTGGTATAAGCACTGCTCTGCAACAATTAAAACATCGGGGCGTTATCAGCACTCGTCTCATCCTAAGCCAAAACACAGCATTCCACCAGCTACTAGGAAGAAAATTAATTCTGTTCTAACTGAAACCAGGACACTGTCCTAACAACATATTGCAAATCTCTTTTTATGCCAATAAAAAGAAAAGCTAATAACGATAAAATAAAGTGCACTTCTACCTTATCCCATTGCATTTCAACAAGGATTACATTTTTTTTTTTTCCTTGAGAAGTAATTATTAGAATCTGCTGACAAGTAGCAGATAAATTGCTGAGTTTTGATAAGGACATATGAGCACTAGAGGTCCTGACCTATGAACTAATTTCACATAAGCTACAATAAAATACGTTACTGTTTATTTCCATGATTCGTATCAGGGATGAATTTGAGATAGTAATCTGGAGAGAAAAAATTTCATGTATCCTTACCAATTTCTTGAACACCCAAGTGACCCCCTAGTAAAGTGGTCTTTAGCTACTTTTAAGTTCTAGTTATGTTTTTTGCTACGAACTTTCTCACTATGAATGGAATCGACACTCTTGATAAAATAATTGGTAGTAATTGTTGTACCAGTGTCAGTTTTAATAAACCATTCAAGTAGAAAATATTTTACAGATCCAGCCGTTTCCTGTGTGTCACCAGATAAAACTTTCACATCCTTCAGCACCTGGATCTTGAAGCTCATAGCTGTATTTTTCTTTCATGATATAAATTTTTTTTCTTAGTAATAATAGAGCTGTCATTTCTAATAAAATATGAAACAACCATCCAGGGAAATAACACTGGTGATAGATAGAGCAGGCTGAAACTCTAGCTTGAGTGAACACAAATGCTCGATAGCTTGGAATACAATTCTTTCATTAAACTGAACATGTTGAGGGCCTAGGACTAGATGCACAGGGGCAAAACTGTTTTGTGTTCAGGAGACTGACTCAGCTTCTGTTGGGACTATCCAGGTCACTGGAGTCAGGTCAGACTCCTAATACCTGAAGGGGATCCTACAATAAAGGAAATGCTGTCAAAAACAGGCAGCATTCATCTGTCTGGGGGAGATCCAATAGAAACAGGTACTAAAGATGGAAATCCTTTGTCAGCTTCTCTGCCAAACGATTCCCTTTATTTGTCACCTATCTTATTGGTGAAAAGGCTGTACCACCAGAAAGTATGTGCACAAAAGGATCATAGGGAGCTCTATAGATTTGATTTTTTTTTGCTTTGACATTAGTAACCAGGATCAAGGCAGAAGGAACAGTGCAGTAGAGATACCCCATCTCCCTATTCTGCTTTAGGCACACATGAGATGTATAGGAAAGGTTTCATTTGTATGTATACCTGGGTGGAGTATTTTCTCCCTCCTTCAGCCCTCTTTAGTAAGATTTGTCCAGTAGCTCAGGATATACACTGTTAGCCATCTGGCAAAATTTCTTCTCTTGGTGCTTGTTTCCTTTGTTCTAAAAGTGGAAATTAATATATTTTATTTTGTATCTTTACAAAATACTATGGCAGTTCTGGATTGACAGTGCATTGGAAAAATTCAGTTTCATCGCTATTGTGAGCAATATTGTTTCCTTGGCCCAAATATTGGAAACAAATACATGGGGAGCAGGCAGGGTTGAGTGGGGTGGGGAGGATCCAAGTGGATAAGAAAAGTAAAACTGCCTATTTAAATGATAATTATGCTCATCTCATCCTCCAAATAACAGCTAAAATGTCTGTGTTTTTCTCATTGAGTAGTCTGGTTGGCTAATGAACGATGTCTATTTGCAGTTAAAGCTATTGCAATGTTGACAATTAAGCATATATGTGGAACAGGATAATCAGTGTGAATGCTGTTTTATCACCAATGTTAATTATCTAATATTTTCCATCTTACAATAATGTAAAAATTCCTTAGGCATAAATGAAAATGAACCCATCAATTACAATTTTTCTCAAGATAATGGCTGACAGAACATTTGCCTCCCCACAAAAAATGGAAGCAAGAGAAAAATTAACAAAATTAACAACTTATTTGTTCAGGCTCTATGGTATATAAATGTAGTCATATGTTACATGATGTGTTTCTTATTTCATCATGGGGGGAAACTTCCAAGTTGGTGACTGGAACTACTCATACAAATCTTTCCTTATGAGAGGCTTGCATGTGCAGCCACTTCTAAAATTTATAAAGAAAACAATTTTAAAAGCAATGGAACAAACCCTTGTCCTAAATGTAGGTTGTGAATGAGAGCAGAATTGATCTAAAAAGTATTGTTTGGTATAGTAATTCTCACAGATTCGCTACATCAGTGCATAGGAGAGTCTGTGCTGCTCTGTGTACAAACAAGAAAAATACTTTCTGGCACATCTCCTTTATATTCCTGAACAACTTGCCCTTTTCATTTTATTTCTTGTCAGTAGTGGACTAATCTCAGTTACAGTCATTCCAATCAGACATTCTTAAATGACACTTAAATACTGGGGAGAGCCAATGGAGATTATTTTTTAACCTCCTTCCTCTGAACTTGAATAGACAACTTAAGTTAACAGGAATTGAGAGAAGCCATGAATACACAATAATTTTCAGGAAACCTAATCTTGTCAGCCTTACAAACTCTATGATCAATTTTCATTTCAAAGTTAATATTCAAATGAAAACTGGAAGACTCTGAATTACTCCTTCTAAATAAAAAACACAGCTGAAAGTAGCAGTGAATGCTTTTTAAAAGCATTCCAGAAACCAGGAAACATGGTTAACGACTTGTTGAGCTTCAAAGGAAAGTATAAGACTTCTGGCTTCTGTTTGCATGATACAAATATTTAGATTTTAATTTTCTTTCCACAGTTATTCTTCTGTAAGTATTTAGGCTTCCTGAGCAAACTGCAAGAAACAGCCTTGCTCTCAACAATAATTCCCAGGCAGTGACCTCTTTCTGCTCCTGAAACTGATTTTTAGATATCACAGAAAAAAGTGCTAATATGGAGTGTTCATTGATGCTTTATAGATTGATGTACTACTGTACTGTTTAATTATTTTTTTTATGACTGCTCAAACAACATTACAGGATGCGTCCAGGATATGTAGCTGCTTAAACAGCTTCATGACTGCATCACTGGACATGTAAACTTTTGGTTAACCCTATTTTGTAGATTCTTTTGGAAGCAGTTTCTCATTCCCATGTGACCTTTCCCTTTGAGTGAGCTCTTGCAACCTGCTGGAGTTGCTCATGATAGTTCTCATAGTCCTCATGTTTCCTTTCTTTCCTTTTTAAAAAAAAAAAAAAAAAAATTATTATTTTTTAATGTGAGATACTAAAGTGCAACCATCACAATTTCAATTTTCCTGATTAATCCAGTGGGTGGTATATGATCCATGCAATGAGATCTGTGCAGTGCAATCATGCTGATGTTCATGCTAAGCACAAGTCTTCTAGGTCCCAACTTCACTTGAGAAGCCCTAATTTTCCTGTTTGTTTGGAGACACAGATTGTTTCCTGCCATGTATCTGGACCATCGCTACTAGCTCATCTGACGAATGTTTATAAATTGGTTCTTGCATTAACTGTGAGAATCAAGTTAAGTGTCTTTAATAACTGAAATATCTTCCTTCAATTTCAGCAGAGAGGGTAGAGATTAAACAGAGCTCGTGGCAGAAGAAAAGTAAGGCTGCTTTCTCAGTTTTCTGTAATAACCCATGTCAGGCTTATCTCCAATAATGACTGTTGTATAACTACACAAAAGAGCCCTAGAATTTCTGCATCAGAGATCTCTCTTTAATCTAATACCTGTAACAAAGCAAGTTAAAGTCACTACCAGAAACTGAACAGCCACATCAACTGTTGGTTTAGGTTGGTGTACATTATAGCTCTCCTTTGCATGTGACAAACCTAAGGAATTATATTTGCCAAGTTCAATTTTTGAGGCACTTAAAGTTTCAGAATGTGAGCTTAGTTGGCAGAGTAGGCTGAACTTACAGTGTTTCTTCAGTAGGCATAGTGTACAGTCCTGTTTTGTTGGAAAACTGTGAAAATCTAGTTTTGCAAGTAAATTCTGCAACAAGAGTATGTAAGCACATTAGCAGTTACACATTCTGTAGCGTCCGTTGGCTTTCCAAGCTCATGAAGGTTTCTTCTCTGTGTTGTAGGTTAAGAGATTTGGGGAACAGATCTCCTCGAAGACAGGTTGAGGGAACTGGTGTTTATTAGCCTACAAAAGTCTCTAAGGTGACCTTATTGTGGCCTTGCAAAACTTAAAGTGGGCATACAAAAAAGATAGGGAGAGACACTTTACCAGAGTGTATAGCAATAGGGCAAGGGGTAATGTTTTTTAACTAAAAGAGGGAGGTTTAGATTAGATTTTAGGAAAAAGTTCTTTACTATCAGAGTGGTGAGACACTGACATAGGTTGCCCAGAGAAGCTGTGGATGCCCCATCCTTGGAAATGTTCAGCACGAGGTTGGATGGGACCTTGAGCAAGCTGGTCTAGTGGAAGGTGTCCCTGCCCATGGCAGGTTTGTGTGTGTGGAACTGGATGATACTTAAGGTCCCTTCCAACCTAAACCATTCTATGCTAATTTTAATGGGGATGTGGTTGGTGTGTTAGAGCACTACATGGCCTTGGCAGAGCTCTGGCACCTGACATATGGAAATGGGAATGTGATGAAGGTATCCCATTCAGTCTCTCTCACTTAAAGTTTGATTGTTTTAATTCCTTTAATCAAAGTTTTAATCAAGTTATCATATGGCCACACTGTGGCTGTAATTGTATATATGGATTTATGTGCAATATTTTAAAAATCTTGCAGCAAAAGCAACAATTTAAAATCTTGCTTTTTATGCAGGAATAGTCTTCCAGGTTTCCGCTATTACACAATTGAATGTAATTGTTTGTCAGCAGGTAACTACTTGGGAAACGCTTCTCTATGATTCTAGGGAACAAAAGAGGAAAAAAAATACAGCTTGCATTAAGTGTAGAAAACCTGCAAGATGGGCAGAACTCTGACTTTAAAATGTTACAAACTTCCTAGTAAGTATGCCAACTGCTTACAATGTTGAAGTTTTAATTTCATTGTGTGATAAAGGAACAGTATATTGTGTTTATGTATATATATATTTCTAATAACAAATAGGAATTCTTTCTTGTAAGATCGAGGTTTTAATATTTAGGCATTTCTGTAACAATATCGTGCTTCTTTTTATATCACATTGAAAACAATTGTACCTATATGTATGTAATAACTTGGTTTTAAGTGTCTGGCAAAACTACATATTGCATTCCAGGATGTTTTGGCCTGTAATCATTTTTCTTCCCCCTTACCTCATTCTACATAATACAAAAGAAATTTAGTATAGTCTTTTGAATATATATTCCATTTTCTATTACTAAAAGCAAAGAAACACACACACACACACAAAAAAAACAACCCTCCCCCAAAAGTGTTTTTGCTTTAAGATGGTATTAATAGTTCATCAGAAACACTTATAAAGCACTCTAAGATTTAGTAAAATTCTCATTTTTATCTTTCATGTGAATTGATTTATCTACTGGACATGAAACAGCCTTAATAGATAATCTAATTGATGTTCCTGTAAATATAGACCTATTCCCAACAGAACATCTTGTCTTTTTTTCAGGGTACTTTTCAATATCTCAAACAGTGGACTACACTTCCCTTAGAGATTAATTTACAGGCTTAAATATTTCCTAAACACATCTGTTGTGGTTATTAATTATTCTTGGTATTATTTGCACCACAATAAGTAACAAAGTTTGTTGTGCTAATCACTGTGGGAAAAAATATGGAAAACAGATAGGTCTTTGTTTCCTAAGACAGGCCACCTTTCTGTAAATCATCAGCTTTTTTCAGTACTGTGACTGATGCTCAGAAACAGAAGTGCTATGCTGGAAAGACCAGCACAGACTTAGCTGCAGAGTCTGTCCTGCTATTGAGAGCAAAGATGCTCTGCCTTCTCTGCTTTAACATGTGGAGTATTTGAAGATATTTCTCATTTGCCATGCTGTCTTTGCATATGATAAAGTTACAGTTGGTTAGCTCTGTGCAACAGTATGTCTTTCAGGTTTCCGCAGCTCCTTTGAATAGTTTTATCCCCAGTATGTTGAACTGCTTTTTTCCAGAGTCTCTCATTTCTTTTCTGAAATATTACTAGGCAACATGCCCATGGCTACTAAATCAAAAATCTTCAAACTTTTAATTAAGTCAAGAGAGTTCCAGCTAATTTCTTGCCTCTGTTGCTTTGGAATTTACATGACTAAAATCACAGGTATTAGAGGTCACAAAGATTGATTCCTTGAATCTTAAAAGCAGGAGCCATAACAGTCTCTACATTTGAGCAGTGCCAGTTAAAGTATAGCACCATTTCTGGCTGTGTCCTCTGGGCAATGATATTGTATAAATTTTAATTTGGTTAGCACTAAACAAAATTACTAAGCATGGAGAGGTTCTGATTCCATCACGCAGTGTCTCTGTTGGTTAATTATAGGGTGGAGTGGCCAAAGGGAGATAAATAAATAAGATTTGTATAGATAAGTTAATATGATTTAATGAAGATAAATAATAAACCATTAATACTATAAAGTGAGGTTGCAGATTTTATTGGAAACCACGAAGTTCAAATGAGATTAATCTATGCTGATATGTTTGTAGACAGATTAACTGTTTTCCTTGTCTCTTAAATGTGAAATTTTTCATTACTCAAGGTTAAAAATAGTAGTTTGGGCTTCATTCTTTGAAAAACAGTTCCTTAATCCCTTTTTGAGTTTTCAGGTCTTGTTTTAGTCGGCAAAACAAATATGCTGCTCAATGTTGTAGGCAATGATAACACCAGGGTAAACACAGGAAATGCTTTTATTAATATGATCTAAGCATTTAATTGCCTTCCTTGTAGTTTAATCTTATCTTTACACATTGAAGCAGTGCATATTGTACACTTCTGATCCTCAAAGGACAGTTTTTCGTATGGCATTGTAGAGTAAGACATTATCACCAGAAACCTGACAGACCTGTAATGTTGCTTGTCAGCCAAAGGGCTAGAAAGATTGTTATAATTATAGTTTGCAAAAGGCAATGCTGAATGCCATTTTATAACTAAAAAGGAGTGAAGTCAAGATGTGCCATGAATGCTGTGTTGCTATGAGAAAGGAGGTGTCAGAATTCAATAAGCCCCAAAGCAGAGAGTTCAGTCTCCAGATGATACATTTACAGTCAGCTTAAAATTAAAGAAACAAAGCTTTGAATTCTGAGTGGTGAAAGGGCTGTAATTAAGAAGCTTAAACTCCCCATTTTTGGAGTCACATTTAGGATAAACATACATTTGTGATAAACCAATTATATAGAGCAACAGTTCTCACGTTCTTCAATTTAAACTTTCCTCTTTGCAACCATATCTCTGTTTATACGTTTATGTGCAAACAAATAAATATAAACTGAACTAAAAAGGAGAGCTTGACACACTTTATTTTTTTATTAAATATGAGTATCACCACCATGGGCTTTTTATCATTCAAATCAGCATTGTGTTAAGTTAAATTTCTTCCTCAATTTAATTACATAAAAATAAAAACAATTTATTATTTGTGGCTTTTATTGCTCATGAACTGGGAGGAAGATGTGGGTTGTATATGGTATGGGGCTGGAAGTACAATTATTCCCCTGTAACTCTTGAGCACGTCCAACATAAAGCTACTTACACTGGTATTATTATTTTATAATTTAAATAGTTCTTCCCTGGAATTTCCCTTCCTTTTCTTTGGTCCCAATAATGTATTTACAGAGAGTCGCTTTTTTTTTCTTTTTCTTTTTTTTCTTTTTTCTTTTTTCCATCTATTTTAATTTTCTCTTTTAGGGTAGGTCATACAATACTTTCAGACACGGTTTCAGTTCTGGATTAAGTTTCTCTTGCTTGAAAGTGAGTAGTTAACATTGCAGACAATCTAATATTTCAGATCTTGTTTCATCTATGAATGGTATGATAATCTCAATCTCTTTCTATTTGTATAGGAAATATATTTCTTTATCTATTTTAAGACTGAGTTTGAACTTTTCATAGTAGCACCATACTAAATAGTCCTTTTGAAAGCCTAGAGTGAGAATCTCCCATAATTACAGAATCCATTCCCTTAACAATGAATCTACTGGGAAAATCTGTTATCCATGTGATCAATTTTCATAAATATTGCCAGTATTTTTTCCCATTATCCTTTATGCATTTTTATTACCTTTTTTTTACCTTTTAAAATGTGCTATAAAGCACTGTATACTGTAGAGGTCCCAGAACAAGACACAAAAGAATAGAGTAGGCATAAATTATCACTCTGCCAGTAGGTTGTACAGCTTGCCTAGGCATGTGTTATTATTTAGGCTGCTAAAGCCAAGTAGTCAGACTAAGTCGTTACACCCCTATATAAACTACATGTATTTCAAAAGACTGTTCTGTTTCAATCTGCATGCGAAAGGCATTTAGTGGATAAAATGAATAAAACTACATGCATAAGTGTCCTGGTTTCAGTTAGGATAGAGTTAATTACCCTCCTAGTAGCTGGTAGGGTGCTATGTTTCGGATTAGGATTAGAAGAGTGCTGATAATATGCTGATGTTTTGGTTGTTGCTTGCTTGCTTACACCAAGCCAAGGATGTTTCAGCTTCTTGCTCTGTCCTGCCAGTGGGCAGGCTGGGGGTGCAGCAGGAGCTGGGAGGGCAAAGACCCAGGACAGCTGACCCAAACTGGCCACAGGGGTATTCCATACCATCTGACATCATGCTAAACAATATTTAGGGGTGGCTAGCCAGGGTGGGTGCACCGGCTGGTCGGGGATAGGCATTGGTCAGCGGGTGGTGAGCAATTGCATTGTGCATCACTTGTTTCATACACATTATTAGTAGTAGCACTATTTATTTATTATTTTTTTTTTTTTTCCCTGTCTTAATAAACTGTCTCTATCTCAACCCACAGGCTTCAGTTTTCTCGTTTCTCTCCCCCATCCCAGAGAGGAATGGGGGAGGGCAAGCGAACGGCTGTGTGGTGTTTAGCTTCCGAGTGGGTTAAACCACAACAATAAGCCACAAATTAAACTGTCATTATGCAGAAAAATAGTTAAATGAAAATTGTATCCCTCCTTCAAATTTAGAAATAACATATTAATATTCATTTCAAATATTGTGAGCAAATTTCTTTGAAAACATAATGCCTTTCCCAGTCCTTGAAGGGCAAATTTGAGGGCTGTCTTAGAAATATGGTACTAGGCGGCTAAAAACAATCTTTCGATAGATTGTGAATTATGTATGTTTTGGACTATTCATCTATGATTTTCTTGGAAACATAGAATTGTATTGCACATTAGTTTTAACTAAAATCTGCTACAGGCCAATATCCTAAATTTAGACTGCTAACCTAGTAAATTTTGACTATGTATAACAAATTTGTTTGATATACCAAACTTACGTTGTCTTAGTACTAGAGCACGTTGAAGAAATTCCTACAAGGCTTCTGATATATGACACTAAATTAAATAGGGAATCTTGTTTAAACCTTTTGCTATTTTCAACAAGATGTTGCGAATTGGGATCTTTACCATCTTGAATTGGATTATAGGTTTTAAAAGTAAATATAATCAAGTGCACAGATATCATTAAATATTACTCTGTTTCTTTGTAGCTGTTGAAACTGGCAATGAGTTTACTCATGTCATTTCCAAGACCCACAGTTTGTCAGTGTACATCAAGCAATTGTGTAAAAGGTGTTCTACATTACATTTTACCAACAGATCTGAAAATGGACTTCCATTAACTTTTGTAAAAGCTATATATATGAAAGAATGCAATTTAAGCATCGTATATGCATGCCTTAACTTTTTCAAGGCAGAAATCCTGTTTCTCCTTTCTCAGTTTTGCAGGAGTGTGGCACTGCTGCTTTTAGTGGAATCATTTCTGATTTACAGTGGTTGAAGACAGGTTTTAGGGTAGAATAATTGATTTGGTAACAATGTTAAACAATAAGCATCTACTCCAGTCCATTCTGTGTAGATTTATATATGATAAGGGTGAGTGACTGGGAAAGGTGAAGAAAGTATTAATATTATAGTGTGTATTTTTCTATATGCCTTGTGTTTGGTTTTTGAACTTGAGGGGTCTACTGGGAAATCTACAAACTCTTACCAATTACTCTAATAATAAATTTGTCAAGACACAGCTCTTGTAATACTTTGTTCTTGGTTTTGATTCAATTATTTTGACTTTACTGAAATGAACCTAGAAATGTCTCCACTGGGGAATACAAAGGCAAAAAGAACAACATAATAAAGAAGTCATGAAGAAAGCTTTGTGAAGAGCCAAGTGATTCAAGAAACAGACAGGTGGAACATTTCTCATT
Organism: Netta rufina; assembly: GCF_964035555.1. Lineage (NCBI taxonomy): Eukaryota > Metazoa > Chordata > Aves > Anseriformes > Anatidae > Netta > Netta rufina. Next base: position 1,254,719 of record NC_140134.1, read on the forward strand.
TCCTGCTGTCCCATCTCAATATACTTCAACAAGTGAACCATATTTTACCATCAACGTCTTCCATACAACTACAGCAGTGTTTGCTCTGATCAGTGATCCTTTGCCTTTTACTGAGCTGAGCATAAAGGATTTTGAAAAACAGGGTGGGGGAAAGAAAAGCTAAGGATTTCTTCAGGGACAAGTCTTCGTAAAATACTGCAGCTCAGGGCTAGCTGGATTATTGGAAAGGTCTGTCTGCTTTTATCTGCATTTTATACCATTTGATGAAATGTAAAGAAATGATGTTAAGAATGAAATAGGGTTAATAAAAATTCTAAGAGAAGCTGTAGCTATTTCTTCTCTTCTGAATTTTTGAATGAAAGCTTTGTATGCTTTCACATTATTAATTCAATTTAACTGTATTAATGCAGTTTTAAGTATCAATTCCTTGTATTCTCTCCCCTAGTTTACATCACAGCCTCAGCTGAAAACATGAATATCTTAAGTTAACAGACATGACACTTATACAGGAATTACTCTGCTTAACAAAATCATTGACTGCACTCTGTCAATTTCTGTGAAGAAATCTTAAGTTTTGACTGATGATCTGAATAACTCTATGGATGCATAGATTACTATTTATTTATTTATTTATTTGTTTATTTATTTATTTATTTATTGTGCTCTATTGCAACTTAGCTTCTCAGAGAAAGGACTTTCTGCTCTACCTCATCCGCATGGCCCATCTTTGGAGAACTGCATAACAGCTCTGATTTCTTTAATGGGAACTGTCTTTATGTTGTGTGCTTTTGATGTTAATGGCAGAACTGCATGCAGTAGTTTGATTTTTTTAATTATTTGTACTGTGTTTTCAATTGTCTTGTGTTCATCTTATTCATTAGTTCTAACAGACAGGCCTTGTCAGGCTAGCATTCTGCTGGCTTTCCCAGACAAGTTATCTTTGCAAGAAATTATGCCAAAAGGGGATTTTTAGTAATACAATATTTGTCCAGGGTTCCTGATAATCTCACAGCCTAGTCTATACTGTTTTTCTGTGGCTATAGGTTAGGGAAATTCTGGAAACCTTGGAGCTGTCAAGCTCAAATGTCTTCTGTTTTTCTTGGTAAGTAGTTGGTGTGCTCTGAGCATGTCCTGCAGACCTACCATCCGCTATGGTGTGAGTACATGCAGCAAAGCTCTTATTCTTGTGGTGAAGTGAGCTAACCTTGTCGTTTACCTGTGCTGCATGTGCATGGCATTCTGGAATGTCCTAGATTCACAGGTTTCACTGAAGATATACTACATAGTGCATGAGAAGGAATCCTTGAGTTATATTACAAACAATAATTTTAGGTTCTGATGTGCTTTGAATTGATGACTCTTGCAGTATATAAAGCTTAAGACTTGCTGGATCTTGTAGTGTTCACCTGTATGGGAGAAGAGAACACTCAAGTTTGCTGTTATATTAGTGTATCTAATTTTATGTTATTTAATGCCTGTAAATACATGATGTTATTTTCTATCAGCATACTCTCATGTTTAGTCATTAAAATGAAATAAGAATATACTGGCAAAAACTTAAGATTTCCTCTCCACAAACATGACTACATCTACGGGTAAGTTGGCCAGGTAAGAAATATGTTTTAAAATACAACAACCTTAATTGAAAAGACAACACTGTCAGGAGTCTCTAGCATAGCAAAAGTCACAAAACTAAGAAGAAATCTATGTCCCTAGTGAAAAATGATTCCGATCACAAACCTATTAAGTGCAGTATCATTTGGAAGTGCCATGAGACTGCTTTTTGTAAACAGTTCAAGCACTGAGCTCTCAAGGAGATAAAATTCTCTGTTCTATGCATGCCATCTCCACATCAGGTTAAGGTCACTTGAAAGACCACCAGGGAACACTGCATTGTGGCTTGGTGTACAGAGAGCTGACCTATTGATAAACAGGGGAATTTGGCTTATAGACAAGCCATTCTGTAGTAGCACAAATATTTACTTGGAAGTAGAAAACAAAACAATACGTGCAGACTGAGCTTTTATTTCTTTTGGTACTTGCTTTTTGTCTTTTGTAAAACTCCATTAAAAGCTTTTCTTCCATGGAGTGTTTGGATGACGCAGTGGCTAAGTCAGATCTGACTGTGCTTCTAATAACTTAAAAAAATTATTCTGGCTGATAGCTGAGAATTGGTACAGTGATAGTAAGGTACAGGTAGTGTTGTGACAAACCTACGGTTCATTTGCAGTGGATGTAAATAAATACACTCAGGGAGCCATTATTTTTTTATGTATGTATTGTAATAGGTACACTTTGCTATCCAGCAGTGTGTGGTGTGGAAAGACAACAACAAATCACTGCTAGTGGATACTTGTGATCTGTTTTTCATGTGGGCACACATAAAGTGTAGGTACCCAATGGCCTTGTAGCTCAGACAAATAATACTTCATTCTAGTATATAAGATCAAGTAGAGCTCCTTTCTTCAAAGTAGGACATACTGGAAATAAATTACCCATCTCTGTTGTGCCTTGTGTAACATCTATCAAGAAGTTTCTATTGGATCAGTCTAAATTTCATATATAATATCTGACCTACAGACTTGTAATATCTATACTGTAAAATCGGTGACATTTCTTTTTGTATCCCTCCAATTTGCTCTATCACTTTTTTCCTTCCATTTGTACTTGAAAAACTTAGGATATTATAGAATTGGAAAGATAAGGTTAATTCCCTGACATATACGTAATTATTTTACGCAGGGCGGTGGTGTGTATGGTGGTTTATATTTCGTGGTTTGGGGGGGGGGTGTCTTTCTTGTGCCTTTTCTCATTCTTTTGCTTCTCACAATGATTTTGATGACAGTAATTGTAGACAACACTAAAAAGTCTATAATATTGTTCCAAAGCCAAATCTTGTAAATGAGCTCATAAAAAGTCAGGAGTTTTGTAGATTATTTCTGTCCTTAGATGTTTGGCTTAATGACTTATTTCCAATAAACCATTGCTTGTGTCTCTGGAGTTCCCATAGAAGAAAGAAAGCATTGAATTTTAAGCTTTTTTTTTTGTTTTGTTTTGCTTTTGTTTTTGCATGTTAACCTGCAATGCAATTTGCAAAGTTTGGTTCCACAAGCAGAAAGAAAAAGTTATGTCAATACTGAAGCTTACTGTCTTTGAGGTAAAAAAATGTTCTTTGACCTGGACCTTTGTGTTCACTTTCTGGTTGCTCCCAAGTTACCTCAGAAAAAAGAGGGCAGAAGGACTCTGCCACATGAGTTGATTTAGGAGCAGCAGCTTCTCTAGGATGTTTCCACACATGTCCTAAAACCACGGGGGTCTAGGAAGCATTAAACCTGCTGCATGTGTATGGGATTACTTCAGTGCAGGAAGTATCAGAAGTCAGTCTGTGTGGTAGAGCAGGGCTGTAGTTTATGACTAAGCCTGGCTGCTTATATATCCTTTGTGCTTCTGTTGGTATATATGTAGATTTACCAGAGTAATGACTTTTGTATTTATTTATTATCTTTTATCTTTTATCTTATTATCTTTTCTTTGTCACCTCAGATTTCTTACCTCGCTTTCATTCAACCAGCTATTCTTGCCATAACACAGTTCTGTGTGAATTATTTTAAGCTTTTGTTTCTTCTAATGCTTTTGAGCCTCAACTGCTATATCCATAAGATATTTTACTAACCCTGTACCACAAATTTGGACTGTCTTAAGCTTCTTGAAGATGCATGTACAATAGCAGGTCTGTAATGGATAATGGTTGAACTTGTTATCGGGACCTGTTACAAAATGAATCCCTGTTTCTTTGCTTCTTGAAATGAAGATAAACGAGTTCTTAATTCACAGTGGTATTCTAGACGTTGTAAGCAAGACACTGAAATTTGTTGGGTTACTTTGTTTTGTTTGGGTCTAGAGGATGGTGAAGATGAAGCAGAGATAAGTATTTCTAAGATCTACTGCCTGCTATTCCATTCTGTCCTGTGAGAATACATTTTGGTAGCAAACACAACCTCATATGTCGTACAATGTGCACTGAATAGAAGACCGGCAATTTTCCTATACATCTCACCTCAGGTTTTCCTAGTGCTTTGTAGATGATGGGTGATCCTTGTAGTAGATCTGTGAAAGAGAAAGTCAAAGGTACCATTAGTCAACTGCCAAGTGGGAAAACAGGGTCCTGGGGCAACAGATTCTGCATCTGTAAGTTCCAGCTAAAGCATTCCAGCTGGGGTTCTACTTACTGGGTTTTATTTATTTTATTATTTTATTATTTCATTTCATTTTATTTTATTTATTTTTTTATTTTCTTTTTGCTGTTGTTCAAGGAAACACTGATTTTCCATTCACTTTGACTTTTTTCTTGAGGGTTCGTGAAACGGGGAAAAAAAAAAGGAATGAAAAGCTAATTGAAAGGAAACAAACCACCCAAATTTCAAAGTTTCCTTCTGGGACTCTTCTGGGGATGAAATATGTTTCATCCCCAGAGGCATCTCAGGAGTGGAAGGAATAAAAGGGTCCTTCAAAGTCCAGTTCCAAAGTAATTTTATTTATTTCTTTCTTAGATCTTCTGGTAGATCAGCATTATACCAACAAACTGTTCTCCAAGGAGTGCGATGAAGTATGCTCTCCAGAGACATCCAGGAGTTCCTATCCAAGCCTGAATTGCAGGGGCTACAATCCCAGACAATGTACTTTACTGAAGATCAGGTTTGGTTGCTCAGTAAATACAGATTGCTCAATAGAAAGGAAAGTAGATTCATCCTGTGTGCCCAGTAGACTGAGACCAACTTGACACTCTGGTATATCTTTATACTGGCTCAGGGTCCTTTTCTGATTCTTTCTTTGTTTCTTCCTATATGCGGTATTGGAGAGGTAACGGAGCAAAAGCAGATGTCTGAACACGTTATACAAGAGATGCCCTGTTTAAAAAGAAAAACACAAATACACTTTGCATGTTCTCTTTCTTGTCCAAATTCTGAGAGCTTTGGGAAATTTGCAGTTAGTGAACTCTTCACACCTTAAATGCTAATTTTAATATGCATGTCATGTTTGAGAAATGTCAGCAGAAAAGACTGAATAATACTTGTTGCCTATTCATCTGAAGTACATAATTGCTCCAGCTGACATGTATGAATGCACTTTCATTATCGTGTCAAGAGGACACTTTGTGCTTGCAAATGAACAATGTTTGGGGTTGGCAATAAAATGGGAAGCACTTGCTTAAATAAAGTTTATTACAGTTTTTTAGAAAAGTGTAATTATGAAGTGTTCATACTGGATGAGAACACTGTTTCTGAAGTGTTAACTTTAATACGGAAATAGAGTTATGGTTTAAAGAGGAAGACTGCATTTAGGCTTTACTAAACTAAACACAATATGAATGTGAAATAATGCTATTTTATTTGCTTGTCCAAACAATACTCAGTGGGTATGTGAGCTGGTCCTGCAACCTGTCTAAGGACTGGTAACCTTCTATGCTGAAATCAGTCTACTTGTTCAGTCACCAGAGGTGGAAAATGAATGTTTAAATGTAGAGATCTGATCTGAGAGTCCAAGTTAAAGTGTTCAATGCTGCAGTTAAATCAGCCTGGGAGCTAATGGCAAAACCAATAATACTAACTTTTGCTGTGGATATGTGGATAATAGGATAATATTCCCTGTTTAAATAAATAAATAAATAAATAAATAAATAAATAAATAAAAAATAGTGGTACTACAAGCTTCATGCAGGATCTGCATTTTATAGACAGGGAAACTGAGGAAGAAAGAATAAGGCGAGGACTGTTGCACATGGATTTTCATGCCAAACTCTGCAAACTTCTGGCATTCACTTGTGCTTTTGGCCTTGACTTTTGGCCTCTATCTTTCTGCAGAAATCCTTCATTACAGAGAATTAAATAGGATTTTTTATATGTCTAAACATAGGTATCCAACTTCCATGGGTACTCACTTGGAAGCCACTTCCAAAACCTCTGGAAGTTCCAAGACATCAAAGCTGGTATTCAAATCTATGAGCTACTGGCTACCACCTTTGTGCCTGGCACATTTATTATATGGAACACATGAATTAGGTTATGATTTGACTCATGTACAGCTCTTGGTTTATATCAAGGACTGGTGAATTATGGGTTGCAATCTCTGGAGAAACATTGGATGAGTCTCTGTAGTCTGTTAATATCACCTCTGCTGTAGAGTTAAGTAGCAGAGGGAAATGTAGGATGTGAAGTACCAGCTGGGTGAAGCAAGTAGGAGAGATGCTGGAAGGTGTAGTCTCAGCTGGAGGTGGACATAGCAGTCAGCAGCAGCTGGCACAACCTGGAGATACACCCATCGGGGGGCTGCAGACAGAGTTTAGCACGGGAAGCTGGGAAATGTATTCATTCATCACCTCCACGAGACAACCTCTGCCAGCAAGGCTGTCATGGGGCCTCTGGCATCAAATGAAAGCTGAAGCCCTGAGGGAGCACAGATGGCAGTGTTATTTTTCAGTGTGATGAATTCACTCTTGCAGGTACTTTTTGCATTATGCCATGCTAGGAAGAGTGAATCTGATCTATACTGCATTCAGGAGTTAATAGGAAGTTGTTTAAACTTTTGTGATTATTCAGTACTTCTATCACTATGTAAAGGTAAGCTACTGCTCTTAAAAGAATTCTCTCCAAATCAGAACTTCCCAGTTCCACATTTTCCTTTGTTCTTTAAGAGATTTTCACAAATTTCAGCCATGCTGCTGTGCTTAAAAGGCTAGTGATTGTCCCAGCAGCAAGGCGGATTTTGCACAAAGTAAATAACAATTCAAGTCCTATGAAAGTTTCACTGTCCATTTATAGCGAGAGTTCAGATGTATTGCCCTAGAAGCTCCTGTATCTTTGCCTGCATTTTAAAAATGTTGTAATGCTCACATTTCTTCTACTTGTCTCTAGATGGTTAATGCCTGTTCTTTGTGTGTTCTGTTTTGTTTTTGAGGAAATAAGAACAATAAAATAAAACCATTTAAGAAGTCTTTCCTGCTCTTTGGGTCAGTAACTTCTCAATGAATTGTTGTCTGCTCTACACCTACCACCTACCCTCTAATGGTTTTTGTTTGCTTGTCTGTTTTTCTGTTTGATAACCTCTTGAAAATTTAGAAATGCTTCTATGAGTCTTTTCTAGCAGTCCTTATAGCTGCAAAGTGGCACTTGCATGAGTGCAGCCATTCAGTGAGAATCCTTGTAAGAGAAGATTTCTTGTGATGTCCACAGAATCACATATCTTTCAAAGGCCTTAAAGGTACAGGGTATTGAGGAGTTTTAGAAAGGTGATATGCAGATGGCTCTATGGGAACACCTGTTCTTTTCCAAGATGTTAATATAGGAAAGGAGAATTCCGGTTTCTGTCTGTATTTCTTTGCATCTGCTGTCACTTTCTGGCATGTTAAAACATCACTAGTGAGAGAACTGATGGTAGCCAATCAGGAAAACTTATTAAAAATAACTCTAAAAAATTAATATACTCTTTTTTTTTTTTTTTATACTTAATTACCAGTGCAACTAAAGAGAGACAATCCTCTCATAATGCTAATTTTATTTCCCTTGCTGATGCTAAGCAGTAGATGCAGAGATAGAAAATACAATAATCCCCTTAATGAAAGTTGGGGTTTATTACTAAACATTATATGTTTTCCAAAATTATGTAGTAAGTGTCTAAATTTAACTGGTATGTAGCAGTGGAGTGGTCCCTCCATTCTTACTTGCATTGTGCACTACACTGTCCCTGAGATCTCACATAGTTTTTATGCTATGCATCTCAAGTGCTATAACGGGAGGCAGTGATGGAGCCACACATAGCTCTTAGTATTATTGGTATTTTTGGTTTAAATTATATAGTGCCATTTCTTTTTGGTTTTGTGTGCATTGCCAACTATTCCATGTTAATTTAAATCAAAGTAGAAGAGTCATCAGGACAGGTCTGTATTGGTGCAGCAGTACTGTAAGGCCAAGGAACTTGCAAAAAAAAAAAAAAAATCTATTGAACTCATAATGTTTTCTACAGTCTGAAAGGAGCGTAACCTCCCCAGCTCCAAGGTCCTGTTTCAAACTGCTGGACCACCACTTGTTTTGTTTTGTTTTGTTTGTTGTGTAGTGTGGTGGTGTAAACTCAGTTGGTTCTATGAATGTGACTCATCTTACTGGTCATGACACAATGAAAATACAATTGTTTTCAAAGACACAGGCACTGCCATAACACAAACTAAACTTAGCAGTTCCAAGCTGACAGTAGATTTGTATTAGCAGTCTGAAAGCATAAAAGCTAAAGAGTGCTTGTATCAGGTTTTACAATTAAATGATAGACAACTGAATTTTATTTTAAATCAGAAGAAGTTGCTTTTGTTTAGCATGGCGTGAATGTGCCCCAGATTATATTTTTAAAGACTTTTTCTTTGATATTGTTGTGGTTGTTTTTGTGTTGTTTTTATTTGTCTTTGCCAGGAGCAGGTCAAACACATATTCATGGCTCTAATGAGATCAGTAGTAATAATTCTATTGATTTAATTGAACTACAGCTTTATTCATACTGTGTGGAGAATTCCTACAGTGGCAGAGAAGATTTATACTTTTTCAGTAGCTCTAAAATGCCTTTGGCTTATTACTTTTTGGACACACCAAAGCACTGGAAAGAATGTGATGCAACACTTACTCATGTTACCTGGTTATGTTGAAATGTAATGTTATATTTCTTATCATAAAATAAAAAAGTAGACTTGGAGATGAGAAATTCGTGTTTGCTTTACAGAGGAGTTGCACACTGAACCAAATAGGACTATATTTGGTGATTTTATTTGCAACAATAATGTGAATTCCAAACATTTAAGAACACAGGAGTCCTCCGTCATCAGCTAGTCCATCATTCTTCAGCAACCTGTAGGGAGATTTCACCCAGTGGTGCTTGCAGCTGTCTCAATGGTTTGACTAGAACACACTTATTAGAGAAGGTCTAAGTTAGATCTTAAAATAAACTCATCTCATCCCTGGGTGAGATAGACTAATGTCTAATTATCTTCTTGTGAAAATTTTGCTTCTTATTTTTAACCTCAACTCTGATGATTCTGTTTTCCCTCCATGTGGCTTTTTATGCTAATGTCTGTAGCTTTAGAAAATATCACTGCAGACCCAGGAATTCAGCATCTCTGATGTTTTAAATTCTATATAGTCCTTGTTAGAGGGAACACCTGGGATACTTTGAAAAATGTAAAGGAACTTAGGACATGTCTGAAATTGTGAATGTCCTCTACTCATGGAGATGATTTTAATGTCTAGTGAATTATTCCCACCACACCTTATCTTTTGGAATATAAGGTGACAGTACAAGTCTGTGTTGAGTATTGCGAATTAGTGATTTAGAGAGTGTTTGTGTATGCTGACTAATAGCAAGCAGAAAGTTACTTTTCCAGCAAATTAGTTAAGAGAAACATCAGAGAGCTAGGGAGACAAGAAAGAAAACATGGAGAAAATTGAAAGGTGAATCCGAATGTTCTTTTGTGAGCACTAGCGTTATGTTGTGCGTTGTATGGAAAACTGTATGCTACGGAGATGGAATATTAGAATCCATGGTAATTATAAACAAATTATGAAGACTTTATTGTAAGGCAATTTTCTGTTTTAAAACATACATCCTTTTGTATATAAATGGAGTATGTCAAATGTTTGGTCCCTTCCTGATTTGGAGTTTTAGGATAAAACATACTTTATTAGTAAACACTGATTCATCAGAGTAAAACAATTTTGTGAAAATTTATCAGAGATGTTGAACTTCTGTCTCAATGCAGATTACTTTCTGTCAGAAATCTGCATGGTTTTCTCAAGGTTTACTATAGAACCAAACAATACAGCAATGTTCTTTGCTAGTGGGATGGAAACCACAAACAGCAGAAAACTCAAAATTAAGATAATTCCAGTATCTCTGAAATTGAAAGAATTACAGTTTATGGAAAAATTCAGAAAAGTCCATTTAATTTTCACCTAACATGAGAGTAAATGATCTTGCATTGAATAATGTGAATCAGAAAATCATAGGGGTATTAATTTTGAACTTTTGTTTACTAATATGCAGAAAAAATACCTCCTGACATCTAAATTCATCATTCCCTTAACATTGTTTCACATGGTAATTTCTGTGGCATTTGGGCTGCTTAACTGTTCTCTGTTGACCTGGTTATGATGGTGACTTCAATTAGTTTTTTTGTATTTGTTATTTCTGTTTAGCTGCAATGTAATCACTACATGAACAAATCTCATCAAGTGACTTGAAACTAAGTTGCTTTTAGCTTCAACAAATAGAGAATAAATCTGTATCTCAGATTTCATTCATTTACTTTAGTTATTCTGTTCACCTGAATGCAGTGCTGGTTTGCCAGATACTGAAGTAGTCTTTTGTTCTTGAGTCAAAAGCTGTTCAACACATACATGCTGGACATGGACATGGGAAGGAATTCTATACTTGTTTAGCCCTGAAGTCCTTGGGGTTAGAAAAATACTTAAACTTATTTGAAGTCAAATTTTTCCCCGCTTCTGTGTATAGAGATCCAAAACTGTTATTTCAAGCTCCCCTCAAATTTATCACCAAGTATGAGATCTATCTCACTTCATGTGATTTCAGAATGAGGCTTCAAAGTGCATAGAGAGTTTTATTCAATCCTATAAAGAATTCAATTTCTGATGTCCCTTACACAGTCAACAGTATTCCCTTGCGGTGTAGTCATACCCACACACTTGTTAATAATAATACTAGTGTCTGTAACTAAGTACAAAAACAACTGGATAATGCCAAGTAAACTTGGCTTAGTCAGGATGTTTTATTGATAGTAATGCATAATGGCACAAACCTGTAAATGTTTGACCCATATTGTTTCTTCTTTTCAGTACTGTGAAGATACTGTCCTGTGCAAGCATGCATTTGCTTGGAAAGCATTTTGAAGTTCTAACTGTACAGTGATGTGTATCTGTACTACGGCTTTTGTGGAAGAGACTGATTTGTTCTCACCAAATGAATAAAGAGTTATATTCTCAAAAGAGGATTTGTGGAGAGATAAAGTATTAGACAAGGCTACTGAAGGATACTGAATAACACCCGTTGACTCCCAGAGTGTATTCCTTCATAATGATTTTGGCCATTACAATGAAATAGTCTATTAAGGGAATAAAAGGTTGTCAGTAAGGTATTTAAATGTCTGCTGCTGAACCTACAATATTTATATGTTACCTTTTAATGGTAAGTAAGATGCTTCAACTTAGGATGCAATTTCAAAACTGAAAAACTCTATTCCTTTAGTGTTGTGTATCAGCCTTAAGGTGGAAGTGGGTTTATATTCTCCCTAATGCACATTTATTCTCATCATAAAGTTAATTTTTTTTAATTTATTTTTAATTTTTTTTAGTAAGGCTAGCAATCATGGGAGAAATGAGCTAGTGCAGAGGTTAAATTAATTCTTGCACCTAAAGTAGGCAGAATATATTCTTGGATGAATGGCTCAGCATGATACATGTTACAGACGACTAAGGTGTTGTATAATACAGTTCTTGGCTTTTGACTATGGATAGGACTTTAGTCCTGTTTCTAGTAGCCTAACTATCTGAAAAATAATTCAAGACTTCTTGGAATACTTTAGTTTTACTGGTAGTCTTTAAATTCTGACTGCCCCATTTCATATCATTGTAGAATATATCAGAATTTTCATTAATAGTCGAAAACAAGAATACAATGTCTTTTAGCTGAAGAATGTCTGGTGTTAACTTCTTTGATGATATGTGCAGTATACTGGAATTTAAGTGCTGTCTTTTAATGTATACAATAAGGGATTTAATCCCCTTTTTTAAAAAAGCCATCAATCTAAACTTCCTAAACCCATTAGATGGATGATTACAGACTTAAAGAAACTATGGAATGCTTTCAGTGATCACTTGTCTCCAATCATTTAAATAATTTAATTTTATGGAAAGGTAGATTAAAAGACCAGTTTGTTCAATACAGATTTGCAGGCTTTCTTGATTATTGTTTCATGAAAGAATTGATTCTTCTTTTCTGAAACAGAATAAATTATAATAAGGTAAAAAAATAATAGAAGTGGTTGAATGATAATCATCGAATAACCTATTTAATGCCTATTATGCAATTATTTTTAACTCTTAGTAAATTTTAAATATTTTCACCCAGCCCATATGTGAATAACAAGAAATTTCTAGCTCAGTAGAAAGCAGTGGTATCAAAATATATGAGAAGAAATTAAAAGACTTATGAAACGGAAGTATTTCAAGGAAAAGTCTGTATTGAAAAAAATTAGAGTGCTTATTAAAATTATTAGGATAATACTACCGTGGTTCATAGTTCAAAAAGTTGAGTGTTTCCTGAGAGTGAAATATCTCTTCAAATTGCCAGTAGAAGTCCACTTCACTTCTTTTTCATGTATCTGTGAAAAAAACTAGTTGATTTCTGCAGTTTTTTGGGCATGTTTTCCTTGGAGAGGCAGGGCAGAGTGCTCAAACTGGAAGAGAATTTAGTACAATGGCAAGACAAATAGAATACTTAAACCCTGAAGTTTCATAAAATGGGCTGTAGGCTGTTAAGGTCTACAGCAAACTTACATAGAAGTTGGCATTCACAGATATCAACAACTTTTTGTATATAGGTATAGAAATTTTCATTAAAAGTAATGTTTTGAGAGACCAGGAAAATTAAGGCATTTGGAGCTGGAATATCTAAGATGTTGATTTTAATCTTTAGTGATTCTTAGTTCTGAATCACTTTTGGAAAAAAACAAAGCTGCAGATATAAAAGCTAAACTATAAATGTATAAATATTTATATAAACAAAAGTTGACAGTATGATCTACAGTTTTTAGTTGATGTGAAATTTTGATGTTTATTATGAATTATAGAAAGAGCAAATCCATGGTAGAACATAGTATTGAGATAAATTTTGGGTTCAGTAAGGGCTCCATGTATAAATAAGAGAAATAAGGAACTGAATCTTTATAGATAAATAAATAATAGTAATAATCATATTGAATCACAGAATCGTCTAGGTTGGAAGAGACCTCTAAGATCATCTAATCCAACCTCTGACCAAGTGTTAGGTCAGAGGCTGGACTTGATGATCTTGAGGTCTCTTCCAACCTAGACAATTCTGTGATTCAGTGATTCTAACACAAACAAGTTCTCCACTAAACCATATCACTAAGCTCTACATGTAAACATCTTTTAAAGACCTCCAGGGATGGTGACTCAACCACTGCCCTGGGCAGCCTATTCCAATGCCTAACAGCCCTTTCCGTAAACAAGTTCCTCCTAATATCCAACCTAAACCTCTCGTGGCACAACTTTAGCCCATTCCCCTTTGTCCTGTCACCAGGCACGTGGGAGAACAGACCAACCCCCACCTCACTACAGCCTCCTTTAAGGTACCTGTAGAGAGCAATAAGGTCACCCCTGAGCCTCCTCTTCTCCAAGCTGAACAATCCCAGCTCCCTCAGCTGCTCCTCATGAGACTTGTTCTCCAAAGAGGACAAGAGCTGACAATTTTGCAACTTTTGCCATCTGCCTGTAGAATTCCTCATCTGTCTCCTCATCCTGGTTTGGCAGTCTATAACAGACCCTCACCAGGATGCTTGCCTTGTTGGCCTTCCCGCTGATCCTAACCCATAAGGACTCAACCTTATCATTCCCAGTCTCAGCCTCTAGTTCTACAACGTCAAAACACGTTAATATAGAGAGCCACACCACCACCCCTTCTGTGCTGCCTGTCTCTTCTGAAGAGCCTCCAGTCATGGGAGTGGTCCCACCACATTTCAGTGATGGCAGCCAAGTCATAGCCAAGTCATAGCCATATTAAGCCTGCTGCATGATAGAGAAAATTCAGTCAACAAGATAAATGCTAGACTTACGGAAGATATTTGTGAGAGTGAACCTTACAATGATTCAAGAAGAAGATAAAGTAATTTAGATGAGAAAAGAGCTCTCAATATGAATTTTCAAAAGTAGGAAAGAAATGCCTATGACAGAAAACCTGTATGAGGAAAGAATGCTGCAGGGGAGAGAGATTAACAAATAGAGAGGAAGGGAAGAAAGCAGAGTGCTTTTCTGTTCTCTCTCCCTGGTGATTCCCATTTCTGCCAAGCAGAGGGAAGGGAAGGAAGGAAAAAAAAAGCCAGGGAATTTGTTGATCAACAACAAATGCATGATTATTTCTTTTTATATCTTAGTGACTATGACGGGCTTTTCTCCATGATCTATGTCGTAAGAATCTACTTCTTAATAGTGAATGCTAGACTAAGTTCCACTTCAAGCTACAAAACATATTTAAATTATGTGCTATGGATACTTTTTCAGAAAATTTCCAATACTCTTAATATTCTGAGTTGGAAGTATGCTGAGCTTGGGACTTCTAGTTATTATAATAGATAATATTTTATTGTAATTAGTGCTGTTTTCTTCTTGTACAGGGAAAATCTGCCTCCTTTGACACCTGTTACAGCAATGAAGCTGTATGAATATCATCTATTATTTCTAACATCTGAGCTTTGTCTAGAATGGTGAGTTAGATAAAAAAACACATTTAACTCAGTAATAATTCTTAATTAATATTGTTAAAATATTTCTTAATTCCTTTATCTAAGTGATCATATTTATTAAAAGAAATAACTAAAAATAATTTCTGATAATACATGGAAAGATCATAACTGTCATATTATGATGATCTTAAAAGGGAATAATAGCAACGGCTGTAAATCAGGCAAGGTCAAGAAATGCTTACCATTGACAAGAATAGCTCTTATGGAGTTGTTGGCATCATCATTCTTCTTCTGACTGTGGTTTATTTCATTATGTACTGTTGATACTAGGAAGTTAAAGTAAAAGTTCCTTCAGTAACGCCTGTATCTGTTCTCAGTGTCTGTTACCTGCAGAAGCAGGTAATGTGTATGAGCTGCTTGAGTTCTTTGTTACCAAACAAGTAAAAGATCAATCTCATACCCCTCAAAAAGAATCTTTGCATACAGTTCACCGGACTTGTCATCGCATCCAAAGATTTTATCTCTCTTCCAGTTTATGATAATTTGAGTGACATTTCTGTTTTCTTTTCTGCCACCTGCTGATGCAGCTCTAGTAGCACAAGCAAATTACAGGGAGCACCCTTCACAGTGTAAATGCCTTCAGAAACAAGAACATTTAAGGTTTAAACTCCTCTATGCTTGCTTTAGATCTGTGGTCCTTTGGATTGTTTATAAGCTGATTCTGTGGGCAATCCAAATATCTATATTACCTCAAGAGAGCCAGCAACCCCACTTCCAGAGAAGAGCCATGTTTTCAGAACAGTTTTATTTTCTGCAAATTTCTCTCTTGCTCTCTCTCTGATTTTTAAGAGATTTTTTGTCTGTCACTTCTCTGCTACATGTAGATTGTGTGTGTCAGGGGGCTGACACACAAAAGGACTCAATCTCTTAAGAAGCTGCCACCAGAGCACCTAAAAAACTGTCAGTTTAGATGTTTAAATGAGACACAGCAAGGGAGGGAATAATTCTTTTAACTAAAGGGTGGTGGGTAGACTAGAAAAAGGCTCAGCTCTACTGACAAGGTAACTGGAAATGGTACTTGAAGTAGCAGGGAGGTACTGATGAAGGCATCAGTAACAGGTAAAAAGTGATGGGAGCTATTAACAGGAAATAGAGAAAGCATTTATGGCAGTAGAAGGAAGCAGGTAAGGAGGATTAGAATTACATTAAGCAGATTGTTTCCTTTGTAGGATGCAATGTTGCATTTTCTCCCTGCATGATGGTTGTTTGAGCAGTATTTTAAAGCTACATCTGTGTATGTAATACAGTTGTGTACATGGCTGAGCCACGCAAATCAGTGCTTATATGTCTTGCAGATATTTTATGTCACTATGACAGGCAGTGGTCTTGGAAGCAGAAGGTATGTATGAGTTCTGCCTTAATGCAGAACTAAAACAGCATGACAGCCATTAATCAGAATTACTGTTAATGTGCAGTTGTAAGGTGACCTATGGAAAGGATAAAGGCTTCCAGCATTTTTGTCTAGTCTGAACTTCTAAACATCTTCTAGTATGACGTTAATATTCAAAGTAAATACATCCAAATGGATACTTTGTTTTCCAACTATCAATTTTCCCATTCTGTGTTCAGAACTGCAAGTCTAAAAATATCCAGCATTGTTTCAATATATTACAGGGTAAATAATCTGTAATTGAAAAAATATAGTAGAGTTTGAGGTAGAAAAATTAAGAAAAACACCATCTAAAATGTTTATAGGCTGTTTGTGTTCTGTGTCGTTTGAAGTAATGCATACTGCTCTGGCTGGGCTGTTGGACTGAAGCCTTAGAAATGAAGCTTAGTTGAAGTGGAGAGGAAATTCTTAGAGTCTCCATCAGTGTTTAGTCCCCTGGTTTTACTTTTCAAGGAAAATGCAAGTCATCTTCTACAACTCTACTGATTCTGTAATGCCAAATATTAGTGCAGACCAAACTCACCTTGCAGTATCCCACCATGCCATCATCTGTCCTGAATCAGAAGATAGATGCTGTGGTAGTAAAATAACCCTCCTGGTCTGTTCTTACGTTGGCTCTAGAGAAAGTGTTAGACTTCAAGACAAAATGTATTCCCAAACCTGGAGTAGTTCAGGAATGCTTTTCTTTAGTGGAGAGTGTTGGTGTTGAGACAAGTCTAAATACAGTAATGTTGGCCTGTTTACTTTTATTTGCAGTTTATGAAGTTTCTTTTTAGAGTTTAAAGACTAAATGTGACATGATAGGAATGCAAAGAGAAGCTGTTTGTTGGTGTGTTCTCTAAAGACTTAAACCCTTCTAGCAAATGTAACCTAAAATCCTAGCTGCGTTTCTTTCATCTACCTTGGTTGTTGGCATAATTTCCGTACAGATGCACTGTACATTAGATCCTAAATATGTTTTCATCAAATGGAAAACCCAGTTCACACTCTGTTTTGTGCTATATAACTTTTTCTGGCCACCTCATTCTGTAAAAAGATTTCTGTGTGAGAACACCATTAGGGCTGTGAGCACAGAACATGAATCATGCACTTGGAAGGATTGTTTTCAGTTGTTTACTACAAGGAGGCCATTTCAGAAAATGCTTTGCCTCAAGGGAAAAGTATCTAGAAAGTTAATTAGCATTCAGGTACTACCTCATGGAGCAGCCCTAAATTGTTAAGCTTGTTTGAGTGTCTCTGTAGTTTGATGTGTGCTGGGGAGGAAGAAGAACCCATGTTCTCACAGAATGGCATCACTGGTAGGTCTGCAGAGCTTGTAGTAAATCCAAGCTTTAGTTTCTTGTCAAGTTTTCATTTTGGTAGCTCTAACCCCTCGTCTGTTTTCTCAAAGAAAGATAAGAAAGATGGAAGAAGAGATTTCTTTCTTTCTTTCTTTTTTTTTTTTTTTTTTTTTTTTTTTTAGTAAAATACCTTTCTAGTGCTTGATTTCCCACCCCACACTATTATTTTCCACAGAAATTGGACTCTTATTGGACTCTTATTCTGTCTTTCTCTCCCCCCCTTTCTTTCTTCTCTCTCTCTCTCCTTCCTCCCTCCCTCCCTCCCTCCTTCCTTCCTTCCTTCCTTCCTTCCTTCCTTTTTTTTTTTTTTTTTGTTAAAAATAAGTCGTCCAAAAAAGAAGCCGTTATGTCAGTCATTGTCTCTTTCTTCCTCCCTAGCTCTGAATGTTGGACCCACTCATACCTTTGGTTACCTGTTTTGCTGTTAACTTGCCAGTTAGCAGGTGTCAAGTATCATGTTGCTGGATGTTATTAAATAGTTTTCCAGATGGCTGTAATATTACATCTTTAAATAAAAATACACAAGCTTAGTGTTAGCATTTTAGTTATGGAATGCTTTTGGCTCCTGAACTGCTTGTTTAAATTGTTGTAAGCCATTTGGTCACTGAGAAGTAATTGTGTATCACTGTAGACAACAATCTGTTTGCATTAATTAGCAATCAAAACATATTGCCAAATGGGGAATAGCATGTCTTTGACACCTCTACAGATCCTGGTAATTGAAGCCATGCAAAACCATGGATTTTCCTTTGCTGCATGTTTATTGTATGAACTTCCAGTCCATCTGCCCACATAGCCATCTGCAAAATCACCAGGGCAACAGCTGGTAGAAATGAGGTAGGTGAAATGGTATGTGAAGGTACAAAGAGGCTTGTAAAATGACATTGTGTTTTTGCAGCACAAGTAGCTTTTTGGAACATCTTGTGATGTTGCCAAAGAGGGGAAAGTGTGAATTTATTTATTTATTTCCATAAGTATACTCTTTTTGCCAGTTAAGGAAGAGATGTAGTAAGTGTGATATTAAATAATTTGAACCAGCTTTAAAGAAACAATGAAGTATAATAGAATGGCAAACTTTCTGATGACAGCACAGTAAACTACCTTAAACAGAACAGATAGGATTGTACTGATTGCATGGAATTAACATCAAAAAGGATTAAAATCTTAATATTCTCCCTCTTTCCCACTGTATTTTTGAAGGCATTTGAGTTAAAGGGATTTGTCTCTGGACACCAGTGTCTTCACAGAGGCACATTTGGAAGAAGAAGATGCCATTAGCTTGAATAGTTAGATGTGATATGTTTTTGCTAAAAATAGTTGAAAAAGCATTAAAAGACTGGGGAAGACTGCAAGAAATCAGAAGCTTTGTTCCATATGGGCTAAAGAAAGTGAAGCTAAAAATTATCATCTAGAATTGACACTAAAAAAAAAAAAGTGTTTTGGGGATTTTCCCCTTTAGGCAGTTAACTTTCTACTTCCTTTGAGAAATATGAATATGATGTGATATCAGGTTCATTCTAAACAGCAACCATTTGTAATATACACTGAGAAAAATCCCAGATTCTTAGTACTTTCTATATAGAACTTTTTTTCTTCTTCAGCAAAGCTTTTTCAACATGTTCTTAATAGTAGGGAAGTTTCATTTGAAAAATTAGGAGTAAGGAGCTAGAGTAGTCTGGACTTTGAGAAAAACATTCATATGAAGGGTGGGAGCTATGGGTTTAAAAGCTGAGAACTCTGGAGCCTTGCAAGCCTTCTTGTTTTGTAGTCCCTGATGCAATTTTGGTCAGGTGTTCCTTTATTAACACAGTTTGTGAAAATTAATATGTTTTTAGGAAAAGTTTCCATTTTGCTTAATTGTCACATTTTGATTAATCACACTCCTCTTCCCTTCCTCTGGAACCTGAAAAAAAAAAAAAAAAAAAAAAGAATTCCTGCCTAGTTCTTTATCCAGGAGGATGTAATAACTTTTTCATGGAAGGAATCTTAATGATGTAAATTCCCTGCACACTGGGGCACACTGGGGCAACACAATTCTGAGATGCGACATCCAGAAGTAAAATCCTCATTCAGTGTTAGTGGTGCTATATACAAATTCTTAAATCTTTGTAGTCATCCAAAGAAATCCCAGACCTGATGTCAATAGCTGGGAATTACTGACAGCCAGCAAGTGGCTAGGGCACACTGCACTGCCAGCCTCAATAGCTCAGTTTGAGACAGTGAAGGGGAACACAAGATAAAGAAACTACTGAAACCACTGAAAGTTCCAGGGTTCAAAGGCACGAGGCCTTGTTATACATGAATACTTTCAGGGTGCATCATCTGCTTCTGCGAAGAGCAAGGCAGGAGCATTTCTGTTAGATACATCAGACAGGGGCACAGATTAGCGGTATCCTGCTTGACAGGACATTTCTTTCATACCTGTATTTCAGGCTTGTGACTGCTCCATGCTGGTAGTGGTTTCTTAACTGCAGTGGCTGTTTCCCCAGTTGCTAGTAAGCCCATTCCCATGCTTCAGTTCTCTACTCACTTCCTACCTTTGTTACACTAATTTTACTTTACTGGAGAACATGTTAGAGGGGTCTATGTGTGTAGGTGCATCTTGTAGATTAAAAGTGATAAACAAGTGAAATGTTACTGTTTTTCATACTTTTTTCTTTACTCTGGTGAAAACTGATCTTTGGAACTGGAAGGGCTCATACCTTGTTACAGGAAGCAGAAGATACCAAGTGTTACAGGTTTTTGTAAGAACTGAACATCTTTTCTTTGAAAAGTAGTAAAAAGTACAGGCTAGGCTGCAGTTGTGACATTTACCTCCAGAAAGGTCTCAATAAATGTTGCTGCTCAGTGCTAGCCTAGGGGATTTACACAGGTCCAAAGTACCAATATTTTGGGGAGGGGTGAAGATGCTTGGGAAGGATTTACATGGATGTTCCCTGAACTTTTGATGCCTATGGTAGGCATACCATTAATTGCTTCCCAGCCAGCTATTAATGAAATAGATTAGACTCTCAAAACTGTTTGCCTTGTACACGAACAGTGCTGTTTCTTAAAAAGAAAAGCAGTTGGGCTCCAGTAGTACTAAAAGAGTTTGTGGGTCTTTCAAGTAGTTTGGGAGCCATGCTTTCTTGCAGTAACTACCAGAAGCCAGCCAGAACAGCAGTACATGCGTGAACCTTGGTGTGTATATTTGTGTGCAACTTGTAAACATGGTTATTTGAAATCTAGCTGTACCTCTGTGGTTTCTGCCTCTTCTTTTGTACTATGTAGAGAGAAAAGGCACAATGGGAGAGAGGAAGCAAAAATACATTCAAGTGCAGATCAGCACTTTGCATTTTGACTTATTTGAAGGAATGCATATATTGAGGAGTGCATGTATTCATTTTTGTCATGCTTAAGAATTAAAAATATTTGTTACTAAAATTGCCAGGTCCTCTGAGTTATTAATCACGGTATAATGAACCATTTGCAGAAAATAATTAGAATATGCAGAAAATAACTACAATAACTATGCCTGCACAGGAAGCAAAAGAGGAAAACACATTAAAAAATAAATTAATGTAATGCAAAATAACCTGAGTTCCACTGCACAGAAATTTATAATTGCATCAATCTTGTTAAGCTGCTCTTCCAGAAGATGCTGCACATCCTATGCAGAAGTACAATATAATGATCAGTGTCATTCAAAATTAGTATATTTCATATTCAGAGTGCTTTGCACATGCATTTAGCCTGTGTAGATAGGGCCATTTTTATGAAGCAAGATATTTTCTAGATTGGAACTCTTATAAACAACTCCTGCCAGCATTTTGGGCATGTGTTTTTGTAGTGCCCCTGAGTTTTGGCTTTTCTTTCTTTCCTTATTTCCTTCTTTTGTATTGATTTTTGTTTGTTTGTTTTTTAATGATTCAAAAGGTAGCGTATGGACATATTTCATAATATTTTAGGATCTTGTTTATGCCTCTGGGGTTACAGTGAGGGCCAGAGCTGAATTCTTGGCTCTTAGTGGCTCAGGAGGGAGGCATATTACAGAAATGGTGTTGGTATAGCTAAACAAATTCCTGTGCCATGATAAGTAAAGCTAAAGCATCTTCACAAAGAGGCACAAACTTTTTTTCCACAACTGGCTAATAAGTAAATAGCTAACATTTTCTCCTCCTCTGCTGTATTTCAGGATAACAGCTCTTCTGGATTGTCTTTCACACATCCAGAGAATTCCCAGGACTTAGCTGTATGTGACTGTAGTTACACATTCAAGACTTGATACTTAGGTTTTAGTGACAAACTGGGGTCCTGTGTGCTAGGGAAAATGCAACTGTGAGCAGAGAAACAGTGTATGATGATGAAGTGCATTTTAATAAGGGATCATTTAGTAGAGCATTTCCTGCCATTAATGCAGACATTTGAAAGAAGATCATGGCTTCAGGCAGCTTTCTTGCCTGCTTGGGAAGATGTACAAAGCAATGCATACCCTTGTGAAGTTTGACTAAAAGATGAATATCTGTGTGAGAGAGAACAGCATGGCTCATCGCCATAGTGGCTGCAAAATGATAGTGTCAGCTGGCAAAAGTCAAATACAGAAAGAGAGAAGATTGCAGTGTGAAACACGAGCAACTTGGGTTTCATTGCTAGCTTGAGCCATTGTGCTTGGGGGAGCTGTGGTGTTGGCAGGCTGATGTGAACAGCACCGAAACATTTGTTTGCATGCACAGGATGTCTGTTCAGATTAGCAGTCCTACTGTGATTCTGCAGAACATCTATTCATGACGATAAGTTGAACTGAGAATGTCAGGGTGCCTGGGAAAAAAGTACCTCTGTCTCTCGGGCTTGGAAAGAAAGTATAGTTTGGTGTGGATTTCTTGTTTTAAAAGACAATGTTTGCTTTTTTTTTTTTTTTTTTGGAAAATCTTTTGGACATTTTCAGAATTACCTTGTTTACTCCATGATTGTTTTTTCTTTGCTTAAATGTTGACCTAGATTAAAAGGGGAAAAAAAGTGAAATAAATAGATTTTTCAAAGGCTCCCAAATTAAGCAAAATAAATTTTCAACTTTGGTTGAAGGGAAAAAAAAAGCTATGTTTCACTGAATTTGTGACTGCTCATTTTCTTTTTCTTTTTTTTTTTTTTTTAAAAAAAGTTTATTATGCATTAAAACTAAGTTGTTGTAAAGGGGAAAGGTGTGCCAAAGAGTAAAGTTGAAGAGGATGCTATCAGATTTCCTGTCTTTAATTACTTGTCACAAGCAAGTGTTGATCTGTTACCAAAGCTGTTAATTTAATTGCTATGCAGTTCTGCTTTCCCTTAGAAGACTCCATCAAAAATATTCAGATGTCCTTTTCGATGAAAAGCCACACAACTGAACAGGAATGCCTCTGTTAACTCCTTCTCTGTTAAGCAGATGCAATTTTGATCTTGAATCAAGTGTGGTATTCTGATCTTATAAATTTATTTAATCTTTTATTAATCATATTGGTGTTCCTCAGATGTGAAGATTTTTGGCTTTAATTCATTCAGTAGTTGAGTTATTCCATAATACCAATGCTTACATACTTCTGTTCCCCTCTATTTTTTCTTGTCTCACTTCATTATGGTGAAAATTTATTTGCTCTTCTTTCATTGGTCTGGTGGTGAAAATAAGATGTCATTTTTAGTGTCTTTTGATCATCAGCAGAGACAGCCATCAGCAAAATATTTACATTTTCAGTGATGATTATGGATGAGGATGCATAAATCAAGAGTGCTTTATATTTTATAAGCTAAATTAACAAAGAGAAATTGTATCTGTAGTTTCATTAGGACTAGAAAGTGCCAAAATCTGACCTCTAAGCATGCCAATAATGATTGGAAACAGTAAAAATCAAGGCTTTATGCCCTGATATTAATTTATTTTACCTAGTTTTCAGTTAATTCCTGCCAGTACTCCCACTGATGATAGGAGCAAAGGAATGGTAAGTGTGACAGTTATCTTTTAATCTAGACCCACGGAAATTCTATATGCCCCTATAATTTAATAATAACAATAACAATAACAATAACAATAATAATAATAATAATAATAATAATAATAATAACAATAATAATAACAACAACAACAACAATAATAATAATAATAATAATAGAGTTATTAAAGTTGTGGTGATCTGTACCACTTGCATGTTGACAAGTTTTCTAACATCTTTTATCTAACTTTCTGGATCGGGCATATTAGCAAAGACACACTGATGGTCAAAAAGCAGTTGAGCTGATTTACGTAATTGGCTACGGTTAGGCATATTTGTTTATATTTCCAGGAAGTTAGGTCACATTTTTAACTCTTTTACGTCAGTCTTCTTTCATCCTGATGTCTTTAAAAACTTTGATTTAAGACAAAATATCTGCTTAAGTATATGTGCTTGTCCAACCAAATATTGAGTTTGATGGAAAAAATTACTAGAGGTTTGTGAGAAATTTGGTGATTGCAACGGTATTGCAATGCTACTAGATACTGCCTTTAAAAACTTTCAATATGCTTTTATAATTATTGTGTATGTTCTCACAGCTGTTCTTAAAGTATCCTTGAAGTGTTGGGATACTTTTTAAAAAGAGCTATTAATAATTAGTTATAGAATGGTCAAAAAGTACAGTGAATGAAGTGATAAAGTAAAATACATTAGTCTCAAAAAATCCTTATGGATTTTTCAGCCACTGGCTGACATTCAGCAAACCTGTATGTATATAAAACCAAACCAACTGCTTTTCATAGCCACCTGAGTTTTTCGTTTTACAATGGAAGATTTTTCCCACAATAGGAAAGTGAACTTTTAATGCACAGATGTTTGTGTAATTGTGATACAATACAGCAAATGCAGCCAGTATGGAGTGGCAATTCATCATTTATCACACTAACCTGTCAGTCTTACAGGAGGTATAGAAAACCAAACCAAGCTTGGTAAAAGTAGTTAATTCTTTTTACACTCTAAAAATGCATATTTAATTATTATTTTTGAACTATTTTGTTGGTGTCCAAATTGACAGTGTTGCACAAAGGGTTGGCTAGAGTAGAACAGCAGCTACTTGCTTCTGCTAATGGGGAAAGCTCAATTAATGTATTTATGCTAATGCTGAATGCATAAGCAATATGTGACATAGGTCTCACTTCAGTGCAACTTGCTCTAGTAATTGTCCTCTGCCAACTTTGTTTTATAGTATAGAGTGAGACTTGTATGGCTTTGGAACAGCTTCATGGATGCAAATGTCCATCTGTATAAATGGATTCCAGCTCTATTACCTTAAATTGCCCTAGAGCTTTTCAAGAAAGGACACAGGCTGTATGCTCCCAGACACTCCAAAACTGATTCTTAAAGTTTCTGAGAGTGGCAGGCTCATCTAGTACATGAGATTATTATTATTAGTATTTTTTTTTTCTCCAGTCTCATGGGCTTTTTCATGGGGGAAGGGAAGAAGAGACTCTCTCTGATATATTCCCAAGAAGAAAAAATAATTCTATAAGGAGAACTTTTTTTTTTATTCTTCCCTTTTTGGACCATGCTAAATTTGATCACACTATCTTAGAAAAATTGCTATAGAGCCAGAATACCTGTATTTATCTAAACATATGTAGAATTGTGTTCGGTATTCTATTTTAAATAAGAGAATATCTAAAGGTTTCACTATCTTTAAGTAGGAATTATTTCTCACTGCTGGTAATATTATCTGGGAATTATTGCTAGGGAAATAAAATGTCTCCTATGCCTTTGTCTTCCTATATGTCCTTAACACTTATTCTTTTTTGGTCAGAACTGGTGTTTAGCATGGAAACACTACACAGTATCAGTATGCTCAACATATGTCAGTTTTATGAAGTGTCTGTGTGATTCATGAACCACACTGAAACCCAAGTTATTGAAAGTTATGTACAGAGTGAGTGTTAATATTCTTTAAGTAAAGATAAGATTATTTTGGTATAAACCTGGTACCAAAGCCAGGCAACCTTCTGTCCTTCCTACAGTAAAATAATGCCTGTTGTAACTTTTTTTTAACTGGTGTACTGTAAGTATGCTTTTCAAAAACAAACAAACAAACAAACAAACAAAAAAAAAAAACAACAACACAAGGAAAAGTAAGATAGAAAGACATTGTTACTTTCCCTAGATCACTTTGATTTTTGTCATTACAAAACAATACCTTTACAGAAGATGCCTTTCAAAACCAGCCAACGCTATGACAGATAAGTTATAGCTGGTCTGATTATTCACGCAGATATCAGCAGGTTATTCCAAGAGGGCTTTATTTCATATTGTTATAGCTATTCTCTGAAAGAAACAGTAATCTTTCTGATGAGCATGGGGAGCAATTTCTTCAATACCAATCCAATTTATTTGGACCCTCTGATTGGTGCTTTCAGCTAGATCTCTAAGCACCATATTAATTATTCATTAAGGTACTTGAAGAGAGAATATTTGCATAGCCATACTGTCAAAATTGATGAGGCTTTGCATATGCACCGTAGGAATAGCTTTCAACCTAGTGATAAAGATAGAGATGATCATAATTAAAAAAAAAAAATAAATCTTAAAAGCCAACAAAATTTGAACTTTCTCATAACCACAGCACATTTATTTTTATAGCACCCACATGTCCTATTGAGAGACCATTAAATATTCTTCCTGTAGCTGGTCACATGGGTATAGAATTAAAACAAAACAAAACAAAACAAAAAAAAAAAAACATACTCAAGAACATTTTTATAATAAAAGGTCATAATGGGGGTAATAGATACTAAAAGAAAGAAAGAGTCCTTGTGCGAGTGGAGGAAAGAGGAAGTCTGCTGCACAGTCTACGTATTTCAGACTTGGAGACACAGACTGATTTTAAGGGAAATTATAGTGTTTTGTTAATATGTGCACAGGTGGGTGCACTTGGGTGTAAATCACTGGCTTCTAAGAGGTTAGGATGCTTCTCTTTGTATGTGTATGTTAAGGTACAGAGAATACCTTTAAAATGGGATCATCTTGGTTTTCTTGAAAGCTGCAGGCTGGCTAGACTATGACTTGGCCTAATTCCTACAATTCTTTTTCAGCTGAGGGAACCAAGCTGAAATAGTGAAATGTGATTTATTTATTTATTTTTTATCTCATCTTACTCCTTTCTCCTAGACTCTGAGCTGTGCAGGGGAGAATCTCTTACTTCATACCACATAGAATCAGGAAGGAGTGAATTCAGGAATCATTGTACAAGCCTCAAAGTATTTTAATTCATTTTCTCAGTATCCAGTCTCAGTAGTAATGGTCAACTACTCTATGTAAAACTTTGACTGGTCTAAACTTTCTAATATGGCTTACTTGCTATCAGAGGAGGGAAGAATGCACCGCATTTTGAGTGTAGAAAGTGGTGTCATAAATTTTGGTAAACACTGAACTGGAATTGGTTGGTTTGTCAAAAGGCAGTTTTAGCAGCCCCTGCAGTAGATAGGTAAAATTCTTGTGTCAGAGGTGAATTTTTACTCACAATGATGTAATGACATCTATAGGATCATCTTTCAGGTTGTGCTGAGAGACGTATAGGAAAAAAATGACCCCTTACTACTACTCAAGTTATTCCTTCTGCTAAAGCAATGTGTGGTCTTAATTTTGTAGCTGAAGTGAACTGACATTGCAGTTGCTCTAAGGGGATTGTTCCGCATATATCTTCCCGTGTTCTAACAGCAAATAGCATTCTGGTGTGATCTCAGAAATATTGTGTCATCAAAGGGACCATCATAACAGAGAAGTTTCCCTTACATGGCTTATTCATGTAAACTTGTAATATTAAAACTAATTGATAGCTAGGATATGTATGACAATAATCTCAGATCAATTTAAGTAGAATTCTATTGAACCTTAAAATGTGTGATTACTCTAGAAAACCAATTTCAGTGCACATCTATAGAGAAACCATTACAATATAAAGTGAAGTGGTGCCATATCAGTTATGCTTTCATTATAAAAATGAATTAAATGAAACAGAAAATAATGTGCTTAGGTAATGTTGTAGTTCAGAAACAAGCCCAGAAATTACAGTTGTTCCTAATAACGTGCCACAGGGATTTTAAAACTCAGCTGTATCATGTCTCAGAAATTGCAGAGCAAATATACTTGATGATGCATTGATGCCACAAAGTTTGGGAATTTCTTAATACACCAAGATACAAAAGACCAGAGGCCAGATACTGTAGTAAGCCAACTTTAATTTCAGGTGTTTTTGCTTTTGTACACTAATCTAAAGTTTTCAATCCTGTGGAAAGAATTTGAGCATTTGATATGCATTGTAAATAAGGGGAATCTATCATCCTAATCCCTAGAGAGTCTGAAAATATGATATCTTATTTAAATCTCATTTACTTTTTTTTTACCTTTAACAGCTCTATATACAAAATGAATATTATTAAAATGCTCTTTAAGGTGAGTCTGTGAGTGAGTTGGTATTCCATTTCCAAACAAAGGCTGGATAAAATTGAAGACACTGAGAGAGACACTGACTATAATGAGTGTTGGAAAAGGCAT
This sequence comes from Netta rufina, assembly GCF_964035555.1. Lineage (NCBI taxonomy): Eukaryota > Metazoa > Chordata > Aves > Anseriformes > Anatidae > Netta > Netta rufina. The sequence goes on from NC_140134.1 coordinate 1,282,559, forward strand.
ATATACAAGTCCTGTGCTAGAATCAGAAGACACCTAACAATGGAATTGGAAAAATACAGTACTACAGTGTAAGATAATATGAATTTCATTAGTATTCAAAACGTATGCTGACATTCTATCAGTGAAACACTGCTGTAAGCATCAGCCCATTTGCATGCAGAACAATGGTCTTTTAAATAGGAAAATAAATGAGGAGTTAGTTCTGATATGGGAAATGTTTCAGACTATTTCCTTACATTCAAATTTCAGCAACTTTGGTGTGTTTGCTGATTTCCAAATTTTAAAGGAATAACCATGATATGAAGTAAATAACCAAAAAAAAGAAATCAAAATAAGTATTTCAAGAAAGTCTTCATAATCATTTGGGATTTCATTTTAATCCAATATTAAATCTCAGAGGTATTCCACTGTCTTCCCTGCCCTGCCCTGCCCTGCCCTTCCCCCCCTCCCCTCTCCTTCCCCCCCCCTCCCCCTCCCCCCCCCCCTTCCCCCTGCATGTTGGATAACAGAAAAATGTGAGATAACTTTACCAATGAGCGAAAGGCATCAGATTACACGCAGAAGCTACAGACCTGTCGTTTACCTTTGATAAAATGTAGTCTTAAAACAAAATCCACCACTAGTATCTAAAGATGTGTTTGTAATATTAGCAAGCAGCAATTTCAATATTCTCTTTTGACTGTGTGATAAAAATATTTATAAAACTAATGTAATTTAAGAGAGAAAAGGAATAAGAAAGCTTCTGTGTTATTTTTCATTCTACTTAATAGAGTGCACCCAAAGGGTAGTAGATGTGAGGTATTAGTGGCCAGTACAGTAAACATCCTGGATAAAGAGCCTGATCAGGACATTTATTCTAATTTTATTTGTAATTAGTTCACCTGCTGCCAATTATGAATATAAATCCTAGCCCCAGGTATGCCTCAAATCTAAATTCTTACTTATATCTAAGTTTTTCTGGATCTGTGCTGCATCCTTAACTGATTTGACATAGCTACCAAATATGGATCAAATGCTTAATGCTTAAAAAGTACTTTTATTTCACAATGAAAGTGCAACTATAAGAGGAAATTCCCGCTCAAGCAGACTTTCTTTTTAAAACAATGAAATTTTCATTTAAATAAGCTTGGAAGAAAATGTCTGCAAGTACTTTGCAATTTTTACTAAGGATATAGTAGTAGTTGTAATTAATAAATATTTAATAACCAAAGATGGAATTGTTAACTTATGGAAATAGCACAATATATTTCCACATTAGTGTCTGGGAGTTGTTGGAAAACAATGAAAGGTGGAACAGTCTAGTCTGCAGCTAGAACAGTCAGTGTTTGGTAAGACATGACCTACATTTTCCAACCTATGATATTTTTTCTTTCTCATGTTGGAAACTGAGGAAGAAAAACACGTTACTTAACAAAACTATCTTGAGCATTCAGTTATCATCTTTTAAATGAGTTTCTTCATCAGAAGAATCTGATAAATTTCCATACTGAAAGGGTGTTCTCTCTCATATCTTTGCATAAAGATGTTGCTGTGATAGATTCAGGCAGCAACAGAGACCATCTTAACGTTGTTTCCAAAGCTAGCTTGGAACTTTCACATAATATTTCCATGGCCAATTGACTTCATGCCATGATGCAGTATCAAGTTAAATAGGTTAATTATTTTCTCTGTTTATTGTTATTGTTTAAGAACGAGTACTTCTCAAAATTTGAACAGGTGTGCAGGAACTTAAGATGTGAGTGCAACTAGGAGTCAAAATATGGCTGGGAAGTAGAGCTTCTAAAAGAAGGGGATTCTTGTTTGTAGTACTGACTAGTACTCCCAAATCAAAGTAATCTAAAAGTTAGCTCTTTAATGAATACTGCTGGCTTGAAGCCTGTGTATTCAGTTTGGTCCACGTGTAGCAAGATTGTATTTCAAGGGACTATTTTAGCAGTGCTCTGTAGTGGTTAAGACAGTGTTAGCTCTTCTATTATGTATTCTTTTCTTCATGCTTGCTATTTACAAGTATGCTACTGGGTAATATTTTAACCTTTCATTGTCAGGATCACTGTAACCTCCACAGGATTAGGGTTGTTTATTTTCCTGGGTTACAGGACACTCAGATTGTATAGATCTTTCAAATCACTTGTGTTGAAGTAAATTAATTCTTTACTGCCATGGAAGGTTATTTCCAATTCCTTAAATCCATTTTATTTGAGAAAAATGACCATAATTATGATCTTCCTGAGCTGCTGTAAATTAGAAGGCATTATAGAGAAACAGATAAGAATTAGGAACAGTTTTGTGAGTTTAAAAATATCAGTTTGACTACTGTTAAAATAGTAAAATCCAAATGGGAATCATGTATGCTATGTGTTTTTGCAATACATATGGTTTCTCTCAACATTTTATGCAAGCTGAAATTAATAATTAGAAAAATGTATATATATATATATTTATCTACAAGTAGCTTGGTGGCATTTAGTTTATTGGGATTTATCATTGGCAGTCTCCCTATAAAATACTTTGAAGTTCGTCTCATCCAGTGTTTTATGTTGAAGCTATTTGATGTTCAGTGAATGACCTCTGGAGTCAGGTCTCCACTCAGCTGCAGCACAGATGAACTCCCTGAGAGTCCCCTCTTCTCTCTGTGGTCCAATAAATATCTTATTAATTTAACCATATGAGAGACAGGAGATCTGGTTTCAGTTTCTGTTGTTGGTGTTAAGAGACAGGAACATTTATTCTGTAGGTTTTAGAAATCTTAAAAATATTAAAATGGGTTGCAAAATACCTGCCTTCCTAATGGATTTGGCCATACAGGGAAGTTGGATGGTGGACAACTTAACCTGTGATCCTACTCTCATCCTTGGCATGGGAGAAACACTAAGCAGCTTAGTGTCGAGCAGCCTCAGGTGCTCTGTGCTGGTTCAGTGGGAGAAATATAAAGGACTTGTTGGCAGAAAATGAAGTGAGGTATGTATGCCTCCAGCATCTAACAAGGATGTCAAGGGACTAAGTTTTGCTTTTATTCCTAGGCACTATAAATGATGGTACAGAATATGGCTCTTGTGATGTAATGGCTTTAGATGGTAGTGAAAACTTCTAGGAGTAGAGCACTTTGTCAGGATTTGGTGGACACAATACTTTTTATCCTTTCAACTTCTCCTAACACGTCATACTTGACTCAAGTATCTGAAAATGTTGTGGTGCCAGGTGATTTTTTTTTTTCCAGATTCCATGTGAACACTTCTGGAAATACATTCTGCCATGGGCAGTAATTAACATACTCAGACAATCTACTGCATGCATAGCAAGCTCAAATATTTTGCTGTATTCATTTCTCTGATTTAATGGGTCTCCCTGAAGTCCCTGGAGGGTGGTGAAAATAGCTGTCTTTTGATTCAGACTCAGAACTACTCCTTAGTAGACTGACTTTTTGTATCTGTGCTACCTTCTCCTGGGTGAAGTTAATCTGAGGTAGAGAGAAATCAAACAAGAACCTTCAGAGCAGTCAAGGTGTGGCTGTGTGGGATAACACATCAGCTGGTTTGCCATGAATTCTCTCCCCACTTTGCAAACAAGGTGAAGCTTTGTGAGGAGTAAACTTTCCCTCATTTGTTGTAGTGAGAGCCTGCTCAGAGGCTATTACCAAGTAGTGGATGTGCTGTAAATCCATTCTTGTTTAATCTGTAGCTTGTTAACATGTATACACCAACAAGTGCATTTTGATTTCTAAGAGTCTAAAAATTACCCATATAAAAGAAATCATATTGTCTTTATAAATACAGCCATCTGTGGAAGGTGTGACAACATGCAGAATACACCCTGCGTTGCGAATTCTAAGAAAAGTATATGGGATTTGAACTGAATACAGGAAGCTTAGATACAAACCTAAGAAGCAATGTATCTCCCAGCCTGTTACTGTTCCAAAGTAAAATGTGTTAACTCCATTTCTGAGTACTTGACTTTGTAGCTTTACTAATGTTCTTTCATTTGTATACTTCAATGTACTTCCCTTGCCTAGAAAAATATTATGGTGGAGTCTCTGATTGTCTATTACAGTGAAGAATAACGGGGGCACAATGTCACATTTTCACATTAACCACTCGCCTTAATGCTACTCCCCCTGATCCTGCATTAATCAATTCAGGACTATGTGACCAGTGAGGCAGGAAATCCTGTCCTGTCCTCTCCACCATCTATCTCTAACTGCAGATTCCTGCCTACTTCCCTCACATTAGCATTACTATTTGTATGGCTGCTCTGTGTGTCAGATCAGCTTTCTGACAGATGTTTATTTCATTTTGATCTGATTGCAGTTACCTATGATGCTACATCCTGAATGAGCTGCATTTAAGTAAGAGTTAAAATATGCCTACAACCCATCCACAAGAAATCTGCAGTTGCTTACACCTCATTCTTGATCTGAAAGACAAAGAAACCTACTGATACTTCATATAAGTCTTGGCAACCTCCCTTTACCTCTTTGGTGAGCAGGTTTTAAAGAAAGTGACTCAAGAAAATGTAACAGAAGGAGATGTAGATATCTAACCTGGGTAAGACAGGCAGCAACTTTTTAAAATAGAGGATTTTAGCTAGTAGGACAGCTTGGATGGTGAGTTCCAGATAAGGAATACACCTCTGAGACTTTGCAACTGAGATCAGTGGTAAAATTTTGCTGTTGGTTCCTCAAGACTTTTCATACATTTAAAGTGCTCGGATAGCTGGGTCCAATCTCCTAGCTGCAAAGCATGTAAAGCAATCTCACTCAAGATATACTTTTGTAACTGACTAGCCATAGGGATGATTTACCAAGACTTGCAAAGCAGCAAGACTTCATGAGCAGGAGGACCCCTGTGGCACGCTAACCTGAGACCTCAGAGTCCATTCTTGCACTTTACCTTAAAACGCTCCTCGTTTTAATTCAGAACAGCATCAGTATCATAACCTCAGGTGCAATTTGAGCTGAGAGCCTTGGTGTGACTGTGCTGAAACAGCATAGAATCACAGATTCATTTAGGTTAGAAAAGACCTTTAAGATCACCAAGTCCAACCATCCACCGAACAGTACACATCCACCACTAAACCATATCCCTAGGCAATACGTCCACATGCATGCTGAGCACATGAGCAACAATACACATATCTGGCAGTATACAAAATCTGAACTGCAACTGACAGTCAATTTTTATCTTAAATTATACATTGCTAAGGTCTTTAATGACATGCTTTCTCATCAAGAGGTTACAGTCTCTGTGAACCTATGATACAGCAAGAACTGGCCATGACCTCAGCTGATGAGTCAGCTATGCAGCCATATGATCCTAGTGGCACAACGTTTGGAACAGAAGGGCTCAAGACAATTGCAAAAGAAATTGAGGATAATTTCCAGAGGCAGGGAAGATTCCACAAGAATGTAGGAGTAAGCTAGAGCAGCCCATTCCCAATTTCACTCTTTTAGTAAAGGATGAAAAAAGGATGCTGAAAAGCTCTTATCTCAGAAATCAAAGGAGGAATTAAAATCTCATTTACTGGGAAGACCATTGTAGAAAGGTCCGATCAGTCATCTGATTGCTGACTAATTAATGAACATCACATTTGTCACTTCTGCTTCTGAAGCATGTTCTCTTGGATAAATGTAACAGTAAAGGACAATCTGCAGCTTTCTAAGCTAAGATGTCATAGACTTTTTGAGCAGAAAAAGTATCTGCCTCAACATCAGGTCTTTATTGAAACCATCCCCCAGTGCTGTAAAATCCTTATTACCAACAAAGCATTGGAGAAAGTCCTCTCAATTACCTCTACTGCCCCTATATGCTACCATGATATTAGTTCCTTTTCAGCTGAGTTACAAGACCATGCAAAGCTGGAAGATGAAGTACTGTTATCTAATTTTTCTTAGAAAAAGACGAATTAGCCATAGGTATTTTGCAACCTAGCTGCAACGTTTGACAGACAGCCATAGATTCCTCCTATCCTATCTCAGCTGTTTGACAAGAAAATGTTTTTTTGTATTGTTCTTAATATAAATCCTTGTTATAGACACATTCATCATCAGGATGTCTCAATGCTTCATCTCAAATATTTTATTCTTTATTTTTCTCAACCAATAGTGCTTGTTTCTTGCTCAGCTACTGATAAAAGATTAGACACCATTTATGAAGTTTAAATTTCCTCTGCATGATACTCTATCTTTCAGTATAATATATTCTTTCAGCATTGCTTCAGATTGAGAAATGGATGTGAGAAGAATGAGTTAAGAGGAAGAAGTATTCCTTTGTTTTGCAACTAGTACTATGGCTTTTCCTTAAATTGGTCTTGTGGTAGGAAGACAATGGTATTACAGACTGATTGATAATGTCAGCCCAAATGTATGTGGGCAATACGCAGAAACATGAACATCATCTTAACATAATCATAACTTTGAATAATGCCCTTCTCCATTAAGAAATACAAACCTAATGTTTCCCTAAAAATGTTAACCTTTTTTTAAAATTATTATTATTATTTTTTAACATATTTCTGTATGTATATATACGCATATATTGCATACAGAAAGTGTTTTGTGATTTACATGTAGGAGACATGGAATCCTGTACGGAATTTATACTTACATGTAAGATGTACATCTCAACATTTCTTTCTGTGTATCAGTTGGTATACTTTTTCATTCATATTAGGGAGGTATTTCGGTAGTGTGACCAAATTTGCTGAACTGTGGTTTATAGTAGGCGATTAACAGCTGTTAAATAGGATTATTGCAGGCTGTTATCTTCATGTAGCATCAATTCAAATGCTAATTTCACTCAATTTATTGTTCATAATGCCACTCTACTGCCAGGTACACTGTGCTCATGATGAATGACAATGCATCCAAAATGAATATATCCAATTTAAGATACATACCACTGGATTTTGTGGCCTGTTTTATAGCTCATTTACATAGGTCAAAATCCAAGAGTGGAGTGTTATGTGTGTGAAAAAGAAGTAGAGTCAAGCCTAGCACAACAGAATTGTGGGATAAATATATTTCATTCTGTTTTTTTGGCTGTAATTACAAATGAAACTTTAGTAATGAAAATAAATCACATTTTTCACCTTTTGATTGTTTCACCTGTTGAAGAATGCCATTTAAACTGGGAGATATGATAGAGCAACGTACCATGTCTGAAAGATGCACATCTGAAGTTTAAGATTCAAAGTGCACTTTTTTTTTTTCAAGCAAAGTTCATAATTTTTTCTCCCTGGACCTTATTTGTTATCCTCCTCTTATTAGGATATGGCCAACAGTAGATGTCTCTCCAGATGAACTTCAGGGTATACTAGACATATAAGTTTTGCTCTTGGGACAATGTTGTCATGGGAAGGTACGGTCCTAATATTCTCCTTCCTGCCCTTTACTATAAATTTCCACCATCTGCCTTCTGCTGGCAGTAACACTCGTATGGATTGCTCCAATCTGACAGAAGAATAATGCTTCAGGAAAGATATTTCAGGTGAAATAGGTCTTTGCCTTAGTTTTCTGTGCAGCCAGAATGCAGTCAACAAGAGCGTGTGGTGTTTGGAAAGTGGGACTGCTGTTTTTGAACTGTACAGTCTTAGACTTAGTCTTGGCCCCTTGGAACTCACTGGGAAGCCATACACATAAGCTGTGATTTCTCGTTAAATTTTTGTATCATCTTTACAGATGGTACTTGTGGTCTCTTGGTACGCACACCAAGATCTTGATAATTGTTCTTTGAATGTTTTTGTACAAAGGAGTACCGGATAAATTAAAGGAGAGTTTGCTAAGTTTATGCATAAATATTCTTACATCTAATGCTTATTAAGGCAGCTAGATACCTTTAGAAGATATTTCTCTTAAATTTGACTTCTGTGCCATTGTCTCTATTGTTTGCTAAATTTCTATGCTTACCGGTCAATTAATACTGTTGAATGTCGCAGAAGGAGACTTTTAACTTTTCTGCTTTAGAAAGAAAGAAGGAAACAAAGATTTCCTTGCACTTCACAATTTGTCTCTTGGTATCTGTGGGGATAATTATCTTTCATATTTAAACAAGCAAAAAAGAATGTATAATGTAATAGGCTTATTGCTACTGCAGTGAAAGCCCATGTAATAAAATAAGATATATTCTATCCAGTCTAATTCTTCTTCTGTTTAGTATCTTGTAAGGCACATATTACATGTTCTATTGTTAAAATTTAGATTTGGCTTTCTAACTAAATTCTTGATAATAATTATAGCAAATGAAAATATTAATCCCAATTTTATTTTTAATGGTCTTATATGGCCTAGAGACCTCCCAAACTGTAGCAGTATTCTTTCATGTAGTGCTTCTCAGACTCTTCCTAAATTTTATTTAAGTGAATCACAACAGGGGAAATTAAAAGCTTATCTGGAAGCGTAAACAGTAATAAAATTTGAATGAAGTGTCACTGGAAGACATCAGACACCTCCAGTTTAAATAATCATAATCAATCACATCAACATGACATTTTCTTCACCATATAGGCAGTAATACACTACTCTGAACTACCTTCAGATTTGTACCATTTGTTCCCATTTGTACCATGGGAAAATTAATGATTAAGAGATTATAGTTGCTATTGATGCTAAGAAATACTTATTAGGATAAAAGGTTTCAGATCTTCTTGTTTTCAGATGGGTCAAGTTTTATCATGGTCTTGTGCCAGTATGTCTTATGCTTGTCTTATAAATGGTGTACATCCATTTTTAGCACAATGGAGAAATAAAACATATTTTGTTCATGGGCTTTCAGCAGTTAAGTTCTGAGACATATAAAGTGATTGATAAATATATCTTTGTCTGATTATAACTACTGTAAAAGGAATATATTTGACTATATTGACTATATGCATATTGACTATATGCAACTTTGCAGAAATATATTTAATTTCTCATTTGCTCTGTAGAATAACAAACAGTTATGCTAAATAAAAATTACTCTCTGTGGTTTAGAGGACAAATAATCATATGTTTTAGGATTGTGCCACTTGTAGGCACAAAAGGTAGAGAAACAGTTTTTCAGCCAACAGTTTTCTGACAAATTAAGCCTGTTTTCTATTAGTGAAATATCTAAAAGCAGAGTTGGATTTTCATTTTCTGTAATCTTAAAAAAAAATTAAAAAATAAAAATACTTTCTTCACTCTTTGGATTGCTTGTTAAGTATTTTCTTTATTTAGGAGCTACTTTTCATTTTTAACAAGTGACTGTTTGTACTGAGTCTCACTTATTTTCCTCTGCTTGTTGAAGAAAGATACTTTTTACACAGGAGTATAACGACAGGCAACCATGTTCCACTCTGAATCCACCCTTTCATGTCTGAAATATGAAATGAAGAATAACTACCCTCCATGTTTTTAAACACTAGCTCACATCTGTACTCCTGAAGAAACAAATCAAAGTTCAGGTACAACTGAATGAAAAAATGTCTAGGAACTGACTAAAAAGACTTGCACATGATTATTCCTTATTTTTATTTCAGTCTTGCTGGTTAACTTTGTAGGACCTATTAATGTTCCAACTGAAGTCACTTGAACTTAAGAGAAATCCTTGGAAATAGATCCTCTCCTTAAGAGAAATCCTTGGAAACAGATCCTCCATGGGAGTGGTTCACAACCTGATCCAGTGTCTACTGGAGATAACGTAAGCCCTCCAGAAGCCTTTGGCAAAGGCTGTGTGTGCAGAAATAGCATGTGGCACTTAATCCACCTTGACACAGACAAAAGTAGCAGTCTTGTAATATAGTTTATATAGGTTATATTTTTGAACCTTCTCAAGTGAAATCTTGCCAAAGTTATTTTCTGACTCAGTCCAGAATTATGATGTAAATTATGAGGGCCTAGAGTCTGCCTTCAGTTATTTGTGCATGGCCTCCATTGACTCAGTAGTCTTTGAGATTCTAGTCATTCTTAACGTGTAAGTCAGACTTTGTTAATGTAACAGGAAGATGAGCTTTAACAGCAAAGATTTGTATAGAAAATACTATATAGTTTAGCACCGTAAAAAGCTCTAAAACCTTTTAGAACCAGTGGAGAAAGTAATAAATATAGCTTCACAAAACTCCCATCTTCTTTTCAACCTGCAAGCAAATTTAGAAAGAACCAAAGATACCTTTCTCTCAAACAATTAATACAGCCACAGTGCAAATAAGCTTATGCTCAGCACTAGATTCCATGATTGCTAAGAGCTATGCCTTGGGCAAAACAGGGTGGGGTATGAGGAAATCATCTTTTCATCCTAGCATTAATCAGAACTGCAACAATATGATTCCATCAGCATTAACAGTAAGTATAATTAGAACTATTATATAGGGTGTGTTGATATTAGAGGGTACATGATCTTCTGAAAAGATCTGTTGAAAATACTGTATGAGTATAGGAGCAGAATGGAGAAGCAATGCTGGCCGTTAAGGGCATGAGATAAAGAAGTCTGGATTAATGCTTATTCTTTGACCCATATAATAATGATTTAAAAGTCCCTACAATTGGTGGAAAAGGTTAGTGCTTTTCCTTTACTTGGGAATGTCTATTTGAAACTTGTCAGAACAGTGATTATTTCCATTACATGTTTGTACAGACCCAAGAAAGACAGGGTCATGCTACCATAATTGCAATAAAATTAGAAGACATCCATTGTTAGAGACACTAAACAGAATCCATGAAATAATGTATGTTGCATGTCATAGTGATAGGTGTAAAGATTAAGGACAACATTCCAGCTCAGTTGACTTCCTTGTCTAAATGCCCAGTGGTTTCAAGGTGGCCAAGATTTCAGTTCGTGTATTTCAGAAAAATCCTGAAGAACACCTCAGACTGTTATCACAAAATTAATAGTAGTGTTCATATGTCCTTTTGATGAAAGAACAGAAATACAATCGCTTTTATTTGTATTTGTGATAAAAGTGCATACTGTATGATTGAGGAATTACTATGATTATTCAATTTATCTTTGTTTCTTATACAATGGTACTGTTTCTGTGCATGGGAGGGTGTATAGAATTCAAAAAAGACATGGTGTGACTGCAGTCATAGCAAGAGCATGTTGTCAGTTATGAGAAAAGCATTTCCGTGCCAAGTTCTAGGCCATTTGTATTGATATTCATGAATAAAGTGGAATTGATATGGCACTATTATAATCATATAATATAAACACTCAGGCTCATGTTTATTTTAGAAACATCCAACAAAAAATAATGGAGTAGTAAAAAAGAAAAAAAAAATATTTTTTCTTGGTTAGAGAATTTTTGAAAAAGAATATTTTTAAGTGGATCTGTTTTGTTGCACTGTGGAGGGTTGATAGATAAGATGGAGAGACTTTAATTAACTCTTCTTACTGGAAATGATTCTAAAGAGCCAAGCAATAATGACCTGGTACCAATGTGTTTAGAAAATCTTGTCAATGTTCTTTGTCTAGTGTATCTATGGCTATAGTCACACCATGCACAGGTATGTAGGCAGAAGTCTGTGCTCATGTTTGATAGTGACTAAATAGTATCTAAAGACTGTGGCCCAAGTTGTGTTGCACAGCACTACACAGTCAAAATACGGTTTTTGTTCCATGTAATACATTATGTTTTCATGACTGATGCACACTGAAACCTTGTAGTAGTGTATAAGGGTACTGCAATCACTCAAGTGGTTTTGCTTGTGAGCAAAGGAAAAAATAACCATAGAATGTGAACTCCAGAATTCTTTCCCCAACCAATTTTCATAAGCTACTTAATGTAAAGTGACAAGCCTTTAAATCACTCTAATTTTAAAAATTGGTTACAGAGGTGCCCAAATGATCTCTGATCAGCTCAAAGGGACATTTTAAACAGTAAACCGAACCCAGATTGTAATTTGAGCTATTAGCTATCATCTTATCAGCATTTAGTATCATTGTCATAGCACACAGAAAGAGAAATAACAGAAAGCCAAAAAAAAAGTGAAAATAAAAACACAATGAATCAATGGAAACATATAATTTGTAAGTAGCATCACGGATTTTCTTTCTTCTTTCTGGATCCATTCACCCTCAATAAAGCAAATGGCATATGAAAGGATCAGCAGTGATTCATATGCCATTTTACGTAGCTGGTTTGAGAGTGCTGGATGATGTATTTGCTATTTATGTAGTCAACAAGCAGAGTTCTAGGAAGCTTCTAAAGTGGTTAAGAGACAAAGAATGATTTGTCTTTTTCACTAATGACAATGAGCATCTTATGCAGCAGCTTCAGAGCTCAGGCAAATGGACTAATCTCATTTGTTCTTTTCAGAGCAAATATTAGGTTGTATGGAAAGTATAAATTATTCTTATGCAGTAAAACCCCGAAAAAAATAAAACTGAAATAAGTATTAAAATAACTTTTTAAATGTTACAAATGGGTAAAAAAATAGAAATAAAAATAAAAGCCTAGAGAGGCTGGCAGTTCAGATGTCATCACAAAAGGTCTGAACAAAAACTCCAGCTCCAAATTATTTCAAACTTTGCAAAAATCTGGATGTGAATATCATGATTTGAACCAAACTTCAGCCAGATGCATAAATGCTCAAATAACTGAGGACAGTCTAGAAGCTATTTTTTTCTTTAAAGAACAAAACTAAACAAACAAAACAACAACAACAATAAAAGAATTTTGTCAGTGAAGTAGACATAATTGATAATGACTTTTTTGTTTTGTTTGTTTGTTTTTAAATCTCAACTTTCAGAGTTTTCATGAATTAAAAATTTTCTCATTTTCAGAATACTACTTGGTACTACAGGTGGTAATTTTCTCCCTAATTTTTCTCATTTGCAGCTTTGTAATACCTGAAAGCTAATTTGCTGTTTTTAGGGGAATAGTAAGAGGCAGACAGATCATAGCCTTATTTTAAAATATGAAGAGTTTAAAAAAAAATGCACAGTAAGAAAAAAGGAGAAAAAAAATGACAATTTTTGACTTTTGGAAAGTTCAATTAAACCTTTTGGCCATTTCTAGCCAGATAATTAATACTTGTCATCTGTTGTTTTTAAGTACTAGAAATAAAGAAGCTTGTCCTTGTATCTTCAGAGAAAAATCACCTTTAAAGTTTTTGTATGGCACTCTTGTTCAGGTAGATGAGATAATTTCTTTTCGTGCTTTCTTGTGCTTGTGATTTTAGTCTTGTTATGGGAAACATTTATGTTTATAAAATGCAGAACATGTGATGGGGTGTTTGCTGGTTAAAAGGAAAAAAAAAAAAGAAAAAATCAGAAAACAAGAAAGTAAACTCCTTAACTTTGCTCTAAACCTTGAAAAGTTGGAGATGGATCTGTCTTAAAACAGCTCATGACAAAGCAGTAAAAATTTAGTTTACAAGTGATATTGTACTGCAGACCTCTCCTGAAATTCAAAAAACTGACTGAGAAAGAGCTTATTTATTGAAAAAAATATATATTTTAGTAACTGAAAACTCAAAATTGATTGAGGTTTTAGACTTAAATTGATAATTAACTCAAAAAGATATTGACTTAGTAAATGATGGACTGTACTCTAAATGAAATGTTTTATTTTGGAAAAGTTGAAAGCATTACAACTTTTGTGAAAGCCTTTACAAATCTTTTCATTGTGGGACTAACCTAAATTTCTCCCAAAGTGACGACTGTAGTAGGGAACAAAGGGGCTTCTATTATCTGAAACTTCATTAGAAGGTCTCACTGACTACATTGTTTGTTTTTGTTTTATTTTCAATCTGAAATGTTTTTTCTTTTAAAATCTTGCAAATTTCCTTGTTGTTTCAGAGTGAGACAATTTTTCTATATGTACATGTATGTATGTGAAAGACAAGGATTCACTCCTGTAACTGAAAACTCTGAATGACAGTAAAGTTCTCTCCTTTGTGTACCCTTGCCCTTCATTAGACCACTTGTTTGTCTGTCTGTGGGTCACAGGTGACTTCCTCAAGAGCATGTGAAGCCAGGGTCATTCAGTGTTGCTTTTTCCTTTGAGAAATTAATTATCGTCAAAGCTTCTTGGGATGTTGCCCTGTTCTATCCAACTGGGAAAACAGAGAAGATAATCTGACAACTAATTTCCACAACAAATTATGTCTGCTGATCTGCACTATATATTGGAAGGAGACTGTGTAAGATTCTGCCCTTTTAGGTGGATTGAGCTTTCTTTCTTTTGCTGTTTTATAATGATAGACCTTGCCTAAAATGATGAAATGCTGGTTCCTTGCCAAAAATTTAAAGTGACATATGTGTATTTTCCGCTAGGAAACTTTATATTAGCTCATTAGCATCTTTCACAGCTGAAATAACACAGTGAGCCAATGTGAATCAAACATTCCCAGGTGGCTAATTTCCACCCACTGATTGGAGAGTGATGAAAACAAAGAATAAGTGGTCAGCCTGCATATAATTTCAAAAGTGCCCCATTCATGGAGAAAACATCTGAGATCAAAAGACCATCGTACAAGTGTAATCGATACTGACCTGATTTGTGATAAAGAGTAAAATCAGTCATATTATCATTCATTATTATAATACATGTAATAATTTTCCTATAGTCCTTTTTTTGTTTGTTTGTTTGTTTTGTTTTTGTTTTTGTTTTTGTTTTTGTTTTTTTTTTTCCACTCTGCATGAAACCCCTGTTTGTGGATTTCTGTTGAAAAGTTTGTTGACGAATATCTTGGCAGTTGCTTTCACTTGGACTGACAATATCCACCATCACCAATATAGGGTCACACTGTTGGGATACCTGGCTGGTAAACATAATGTGTTTGTTTCTGGGCTTCAAAAAAACAAAGTGTGAAATAAACATTTCAGTTTCCTGGGCAGCTTTCTTCCTTCTGAAGCCCCAAACCTCTCTAGCATTATTTTTGGTACATTTCCTCAGCTGCTCAAATGCTTCTGAAATGAGAAAATATATATATTTTTGAAAAGGTAAAAAATAAAATTCAGCATATAACAGATGCAAAAATGAATGTTGAGATGAATGTAGTGTGGGCTCAGAAGTTAACTGTCATCACTCCCCGTTGCATTTTTGTCTGTTCCATGTGCTGTGCACCTGTGGCTTGCAGACAATGGATTTGATTGCACCGCAGAAAACTGGCAGTCTAGTTAAAGCTGCTGCTGCCTGTTGTTCCATCTTTGTTCTCTTCTGTGAGCTTTTTTCATGCTTTTCTGCTTTTAAATATTTTTTTACATTACCTCTGTGTTTTTTTAATTATTCTATTAGTACTCTTTGCTGCTGCTTTTGAGATACTGTAAATAAAGCAAAGGAAAAAAAAAAAAAACACAAAACCACAGTACAGAGGTTTAATTGAAGGCATTGTAGATTCTAGACAAAAGAAAATATATATTCAGCAATCTTTTAAATACATAAAAATATGACCAGTGTTAAGGTGACTTGAGACCACCAGGCAGTAGAAATGAGCTAACTGCACAGTCACCTCCCCCCAGATCCTATCATCAAAATTAAGTGAACACCTGCACTAAACAAAATTGAGCTGAACCAGTATGAATATTAAGTTCTGAGCCTGATTTACTGCCATGTTACTCCAGTTTTATGCTGGCATAAATTCCCTTTAAAGCGATAGAGTTACACTGTTATGAATTGGGAGTAATGTGGTTGTGAATCAAGTTGTTCAGGTTCTTTCCTGTGATGTCAGGTCTTGTTTTACTTTGAAGTATAAATTCACATGCCATTTTATGTCCTTTTTGGTAGAGCATAGTGCTAGAGTCTGTCAGGCTGTATGACTTGTGAAAAATAAGTTTTTCTTAAAATTTTCATTTAATTATTTGTCTGACAAGATTTTTCAGCTTTGTACTGACTTGTCAGGCCTAGAAGAGGCACAATTTCTCTAACAGTTTATTAACAATTATTTACTTGGCCCACTTGTACCAGAAAATGCCATATATACATCATGACATTTCCTGTGGAAGAGCCAGTCTGGTCCCTGTTAGGCACTGTGTCCTCATTTAGTGTTTTGTGTAAAGTTCTTATGTGGGCCACACTACCGGGTTGCACAACATCTTGCACAGAATTCAGTACAAAATGAAAAACATAGATTGCTGAGGGTATGTGGAGAATTATACCTTTATTTCTCATGTTTTTATTACGTTGTCTACACAGATCCACCTGGTGCAGTTGTGTTTAGTGCCAAGTACACATAGAGTCTGTGTGCAGCCTGGACAGAAATCAGTGCTAAATGCTGGCTGGTGGAAGCATGGAAGTGTAGACAGGTGCCAGATATTTCTAGTCTGGAGGACTACTAGAGCAAAATAATTACCTCTTGCTTGACAAAGGTTCTCAGCTTGACCAGGCTTTTGCTTGAGAACCCAGGATACTCAGTGGAGGAGAAACACCCATTTTGCATTCATCATGTTTGAGTTTCTGGAGGTTTGGCCTAATTATTTTTATTGGAACTATTTTGTCCATCGTAATGATGAATTCTGTTATTTTCTAAACTGTCATATCTAGCTAGCCACTTGATCTGTGGTACACATTTTCTTTTTCTATATTTTCTTCCCTGTGATAGAATTAAATGTTTTTAAGGAGGCAAGTGATAAAAAAATAGGGCTGCATGAAAGATGCAAACAGATACAGAGAGAGACACTTGCAGCTGCAAGTAAAAATTTGACAAGACAAATATGCTGCAACCTGTCTCCTGGGGCTCAGTTTAAGTTTTTAAAGCCAATTGGAAGACTACCATGGACTTCAGTATGGATTGGATTAAACCTTTAATCCTTTATTTTAAACCTGTATTGACTCAGATGATTAAGTTTTTCTGGAAATCAGTGTGGTTTTATTCATCTGTTTACCTTCCTATAGGTTCTGGGTAAATAATCTCATCTATTCAGGCTATTCAGGCTACCTTATCCCCTCATTCAGCCATACATTGGTGGTTTCTCTTTTTATTAAGTTAACATCTATCATGGGTAATGGGTAATTTATAACAACATAATGCCTTCCTAAATCTGGGATAGTATTTGAAATGCAAAATCATCCTGAAAGAAACTCTAATCTCCCTTTATAATTGTCCTGTTACTTTTTTTTTTTTTTCCTGGAAATTTTTCATATATTATACTTTTTGGATCATTGAGCTGACTACTCTCTTATTAATTCAAAAGTTCTACAACAAATCTTTTCTGTAACAGTCTAGAGAAAATGATACTAAGTTATCCTGTCAGTAGCATTGAATTTTATATTGATATTTCAGATGATGTCAGAAAAAAATGTTGCAATAATGTGTCTGCTATGTTTCAGTAATCTTCTGCTCAGTATTCCTCTTGCTCATATATAATACTGACTCTATGTTAAGGTCTTCTGTCAGCACCTTTTGTTGTAGGAAAGAAAATAAGTGTATAGGGTGAAAAATGCTTTTCCCATATCTTCATACCTACTACCCAAATGTTTTTCCTTTATTTCAAAAACCTTAGAGTTCTTTCTGTGAAATGCAGGAGCCTTAGTAAGATGTAGGAATAAGTGTTTGCAGTTTTTATGTGGAAAATGCAGTATGAGATTGATCAAAGTAATTTAAGAGCTCAAGCTGTAAGTGAAAATAGCTTCAGCTAAATAGAATGTGCTAAGGAGTCAAAAAATTTTTTTCATGACAATATTTTCAATACTTTGCATCAAAGTTTTTGCTTGAAACCAAGATTTTGTATCAAAACTGGGCTTCAAAAAAAAAAAGTGTGAAATAAAATGTCTCCATTATATTTATTTCAGTTCAGCACAGATATGTGAACACACAAATTTAAGGTGTTCCAAATCTTTTTTAAACTTTCAGCCTAGCTCCTGAGCTCTTCAGTGGGTAGTCCAGGTTGATTGCCGTTGGGTATTCCTGCTATCAATTGCTTAAACTGAACAGATCAGGATTAAGGAGGAGTACAAGTATTGTACACAGATTTGCTTGAAGCAGCAAGCTGAAGTGTGGCAGGGTCACTGACAATATGGTTAAAACAGAAGATTGTTTTCTAAATACCAATGTGTTACCAAATTAATAAATCTGAGGAGCAAAAAATATGAATATAATCTGTGCTCTAATGAGCTAGTTAGGGAACATAACAACTGAAAAAGTCAAAGTAGAAGTATGTAGTATCTGTTCACAAGTTCTCTCTAGTCAGTTAGACAGATACCTTGTGAGCTGTAGAGACTGTATGCTTCAAAAAGATCTTTTATTTGTTCTGGTGTTCACCAGTTTGTTCTGGTTTTACTTTGTCTTTACTTGAGGCTGGTAGCTCTTCTGTTTACTTCAGCAGTTGCTTCTCATCCTCCTGCTGTTATGTTCTTTCCTTTAAGGAGTCTGAAATTAGACTTGATTTCCTTTGGAATCAGCCATAGATGGCTTATACTCACTGTTGTCTATACAAGCTATACATTTCTTGTCAGGCTGTTATGCTTCCATCTTACAGTCTCTTTGACCCTTGTGGTTGTACTAGGAAGGAGCAAAGGGAAGATATCTCCATACTGAAGCTGGGAACTGCAGTGGGAGTCTGTATGTTTGTGTGCCCAGATCACTCATTAAATTTCCACAGTCATGCCAGTATGAAATGATGCTGAGTTTGTGTCCAGGTACTTTGTCTGCGGGATTTGGATTTGGAAATAATATGAGGTTGTGTGTTTTTATAATTTTAATATCTAAACAAAGGCTACAGAGTATAATACTTACATAATCAAACTTCTGTCCTTGCCCAAACCTGTGTTTGTCTGAGTGCACATTAGTGGGAAGTAGTTATAGCATTCTTTTATGCATTAACAGAAACACAAGTGGACTCATCTGTGTATCAGCTGTATTATTTTATCTAGTGAGTAATTATCTAAAAGTGAATTTGAAATTACCTAATCCTTTAACAAGTATGTACTGTTCATATATACAGCTCTATGAACTGCTATGCAGTGTAAGTTTATCCTGGTTCTGGTACTCATCAGCTAGTTGCTCATAGGGACTGATTCAGTCTCCTACAAAGATGGGCGTTACCTGAAGTATTACCTGGGATCAAGGTATGATCAGGCTTAGAGAAGTGGCTAGTAGCTGGAAATGGGCCAACAGGTGAGATTTTAATTGAGAAGTTGTAGTGGAACAGCTTTTTTTGCTGCTCTTCATGTGCTATCTGTAAATGACGGACTTTACTCCTTGGACCTTCCAATCTTGAAACTTTTCTAAACACCAGTTTATAATGGGAATGATTTCATGGTATAGCAAGTATATAGCATTTTAATATTAATAACACTGATCTAATGAAATATAGCTCATGCTTTTGGGAACTCTTTAAGAGTCCTTCCCACTCCTGACTGCAGGTGGGTTTTAATTTTCTAGTCTCAAACCAGACACTAATACAGACTGTCAATTTCTAGTTAAAAGGAAATCATTATCAGCCCCCTTGATATTTGCTGCTTGACAACCAAGGTGAATACCCCAATGACATACCACAGTGGTTTACAAAAACAGTGAAGAGAGGGAAAGGTATAACCTACAATATTTTGAAAAAGAATTATCTCTACTAATTTTGATATTATGAATTTCATCCGATTTCCTGAAGCTCAAATTGACCTTACAGATTAACAGTGTTCAAACTTGCTACCAGTTAATTTTATAGGAGCTTTTCTTCATGTCTGCTTTAGAAAGACTGGGTTGTAATTTAGTGGCAGGGATCTCTACAGGTAATTTTTTGCCTTGGAGAGCTATACACAGGACTTTCTATGCCATTTAATTTCACTGGATGTGCTGTGCCAGGAATTAGAGGCTGAGCAGCTGAGCTGGAATGCTCTTTGCCCACTGGCTGCTACACATCCAACAGAAAAGGCCTCTATCTTGGGCTAGCAATGTGTGGGGGTGAACCAGACAGTGGAGGAATAGTTGATGGTGCAGCTGGTAATGCTGACCCAGCAATCATTAAAAATACTCTGGAGGAGCCGTAGCCAGTGTGCTAGCAGGGAGGCTTGTGCTTGTTGGCACTCTGATACCCTCCAGTTGTCTTGGATGAATTGGTGTGGCTCTTAGGTCAAATTTGAGAATCTCAGCTTCTCAAACTATAGATATGCAAAACATCCTTCACCTTACTGGAGGTGAATTACTTCTCTGTGGCTTCTTTCTCAAAACTAACAACGAGAGGGTAAATTTCTTCCCAGTCCAACCTTGCTTACAGTACGCTACAACTGAACTTGTTTTCATGACTTACAGTAGGTTTTCAGAAGTATGCAATTGCGAAACCTTGTCACTGAAATCAACACTTCATGTGCATATGGGCAAATCTTGCATATGGACTTGCATACGCAAATTAGATTTACATGCCTGTTTTTTGTTTATTTGTTTGTTTGTTTGTTTTTTAAAGCCAGTGGGTAAGTATATTTTAAAAGTAAATAGAAATCTGAGGCTTTCCTGTTGTATTTAATAAATCACCAGAAATGTAGTCTGCATGAATCACCAGTTCTGTGGTTCTGTGATCTGTCGCTACTCAGGAAAGAGACGCATTGTTTTTGATAAGACATTTCTTCAAGCAGTGTTTATATGTTATATGTTTTTTTAGGTAGAGTGACAGCTTCCAGAAAACCATAGCAATCTGCACGCAATGACAAACATTTTTGGATCTGCAATAGGTTCTGTAGCTAGAGCTGTGGAAACGAAGGCCTACAGTTGTGATTATCCTCTGCTGAAAGAATAAATAGATAGTTTAGCAATCCTGTGAACATCAGAATGTCATGACTTGACCTACATTCTCTCTCCCCTCCCCATTGGTGTAGTTGATAGAAAAAAAATAGGAAAGCCCCGTTGTTATAGTATTAAAACAAAGCACTAGAAAAGGTTATATTTTGTCCCCAAAATGCCAGACAGTTGGTTTTTGAAACACAAGTGATGGTTTCATTGAGGTTCATCCATTCAGATAATAACTAATAACCAGCCATCACATTCAAGGTAGCAGTGGAAAGGGAAAATAATTCGGAGGAAAAATGTCTGTTAAACATGTTCTTCATTTAGACTGCTGTATACTTTAGATACACTATTTAAATGTCTTCTTGACAATAAAATAATGTAAAAGTTAGAAAGTAGTGATTCCCTGACACTTGAAGAGCTTTTAAAGACATATTAAATTATTACCAGAATTAAATCGCATAACTGATTAATGATATGAAGATGTAACAAAGTATATTGAGGGGCACTGAAGGGACTGTTTAGTCCAGACAGAATCATTGGATTACTTGTAAAATCTGTAACATAAACCAAAAAATCTGTAACATAAACCAAAAATCTGTAATATAAACTTGCATGTCCATGGATAAAATATTTTTTAAATAGTTGAAGCCTGGAATAAATCCTTCCCTTAAATTATCAGGTTACAGTCTTCTAGTGATGAAGAGCTGTCAGTAGTCCATGAGAGCACTATCTGTTCCAGGGAGTGATTAGACTTACATCATTAAGCATTTGGAATAATTGGAATAGAATGTAGACACAGGATAAATGTCTCCTGCTCTTAAAACAAGTATCTTAGCTTCTCATTAATGTTTACTGAAAGTGATAGTTATAATGACAAAATAACTGAATGGACTTTTTAAACAATTCAAATGGTTTCCTGTAGATCAGAAAAAGAACATGTTCCACTGAAGATTGAAAACTAGGTCAACTGTACCAAGGTCATCTTGGGTATAGATATTATTCAGCCCTTGAATAAATGGACACCTGTTTGGCTGTAACTAATTACAGTGGTGCAGCTGAGTGCTTTCATTTTGATCACAAAATGCATTCACAGGAGTAAAACCAAGAACAGTAGGGATTTTTCAGAAGTGAGCAAAGGAACAGTTAGGAAATTTAGAAATGCAGTGATTCACTGTCAGCCAATCTCTACCTTCTGTAACTACAACAACAACAACAAAAAAACCAAAGAAATAATATTATGAAGTCTCAACCATGCTAATACGAAAACAGAAAATAATATTCGTGATAGACTGCCCCACTCACTAAGCACCTGTGTCTGGAGTTTGGGCTGAATTCTTCATATGTCAAAAGAAAAGACAAAACTTTTGATGTTTTTGAGTAAGTTCTCCTGTTTTCCATCCTTCTATGTCTGAGTAGTCTTTGATGTCAATATGAATGACTGAGAAGAACGAAAACACACGAGAAGGCTCATCTCACAGGGTAATCCTCTTAGTGAAGTTGTGGTAGAGTCTTAAACTCTGAAATTCCCACAAAGAAAGCAATAAAGAAAAAAAAATACGATCCTATTTAGTCTTTTTAGTTCTAAGTTGTTGGGTGTTATTTATTTATTTATCTATTCATTATTTTACAGGCAGGAAACTGTCTACTTTAAGAAGTACACATTTATACTGACAGTATAAGGAACTGATATCTTAGTTCTGTCCTGGTCTAAAAGCATTCCAGAATGTCCAAAGAATTTTATTTGCCTGGAATGCAGAAGGAAGCTCTTCTGCTATCCTTTAGTATTTTAAAATCGAATGCTGCTTTGAAGTTGTAGTGTTTTGTTGTTATTGTTGTTTGTTGTTGCTCAGGTATTTGACATTTCAAATTTAGTGTTTTAACATCTTCTGAAAATGTCTTCTGAAAATGCTGCGATTTCTTAGCTCAAATATTGACTAGAGCATCTCATAGTCAAACTTTTTAGGACTAGAAACATGGCTGAAGTTAGTCATCAGTGCTGCATGGGATAAAACCAAAACATATACCTCTGGCTTCCCTGAGCTGTCTATTCCTATTATACACAGAACACCCACTGAAGATACCTGACTGAGATTCTCTATATTGTCAGTGGAAAGAGATAAGCTTCTAACGTAGGTACTAAAGTTATTTTTTTTTTCTTTTTTCTTTTATTAGTAGAATAGTATTGATACTTTTGTTTTCCTACCCTTTGCTAATTACGATGGTAAGTTTTGTGATAAATGTTTCTTTCTTGCCCTCTGAAGTCTCAATGTTTGCTATGAATTTTAGATGATACCAAAATACCAACAATGAAAAGTGGTTATTGGCTGATAGTGTTTTTATTGCATTTAGATCTGTAGTGTCAGCTAGGACCAGACCAGAAATGTCTCTCAGGATCCTGTTTATAACATCTCTTCATCTGGGGATATTGGTCATATTCAGGCATATAGCTGCATAGACATACCATAAGCTGCAGGGAGCACAGTAGCTGAATCTTGGTCTTCACAGGTGGTTAACCTACTTTTTTTTTTTTCTTCTTCTGCTGTTCTCAGTTTTTAGGCACAGGTAAATGGTTATTAGGTAATTTAAGATCAGATGGAGCTTTAAAGTATTACTTTCAATCTGCCTATTAAGTTAGAATCTAATTTTGTCTAAAATGGCTTTTCACAATGTCATAGTATTCCTGAGTGATTCAAGTTTTACTGTAATGTTTTAAATTAGTATCTGTTTGTATCTGTTTTTCATAATTGCTGTACACTATTATATGCACTTCTGGTTAAAGATCATAACTATATGGACAAATTCTCAGTTAGCACAATTTTAGTTCAAAGAAAAGTGAAATATACTCAGTCATCTATGTTAGATGGTTACCCATGAGGTGGTCATAACACTCACCCATCTAACTGCTATTCAGTGTCGCTAGTAGTTTTTAGAAAGATCCTGTGGCAGAAGAAAATTTAAGGAACATACTCCTCTACTACTGCAAGGAAAAATAGAATCTAATATTCATGGAAAAAGAGACAGTAGGAGGTCATGTGCTCTTATCAAATGTAGAAGCATCTTTAAAATATTCTTCTCAAGTTCTTAATTTCCAGAAAAATCTCTGCTGACAGAGATTTTGTGGACTCAGTACACAGAGTCCTATGCTTCATTGTCATTCAGCATTAGAAACTTTTCTAAAGTCTAAATATGACATGCAACATAAGTTGATCACTCTTGTCCTAGTAGACATGTCCCAGTGGATATGGGAACAGTGTTAACTTCCATCACATAATTGCACTCTAATTATACTTGAAGATTACCATCATCCCTCACCTTAATTGTCTCTTCTCTGGACTAAGTTATGCTGTTCTTTTGGTCTTTGTCCTTGACTCATCGTCTAGATCTGGGTAAAAGGTAGACCTTTTTAGTCTGTTACAAACTTTATTTTGTATATAATATAATGTTTCCAGATGAGATCTTAAAAGAAGTGTTGTCATTTCTGTCTATTAGCATGATCAGTTCTGTGCAAGAAAAGAGCAAGATTTTGAAGAACATAGGAATTTCTAGCAATATGTCCTTAATTGTGTTCATGAGACCATCAGACTTCAGAGAATGAATTATGCCTATGATACCAAGGATTTGTCTAGGAATTTGCACAGGTAGGGTAAAATTATTCATCTATTCTGAAATATCAAGTACCCTCTCAAAATACACTTTGTGTTCAAAAGAAATTACTTTATCTGAAAAAGCCCATTCTTAAGTGCAGGACTAACTCTTTATTTATTGATTTTTAATATATACATATATTCATATCAAATGAAAGATAGTTAACTTTTGCATCTATTTCAAATATGATAGTAGCATTGTAACCATATTTCAAATGAGGTGTAATACAGAGGTGCAAAGTTGCATGAGACCAAATATGTAACAATGTTTCTGAGAAATTCTGTGATTTCTGCACTGTGAATTTTACATAAATTGCCTGCTATCACTCATTGTTTGTTTGCCCTGTAGAAAATGATTTTGTGGCCTCAGTTCAGTTCCCAGTAGACAGATTGTGTCTCTGAAACTGTTACTCCAGTTGCTGAGATGTCTATGAGTAGATAGGCTGTGCAACTTGAACTAGTCTCTGGCTCCCAAGAGCAGTATCTCCTGGTAATGTAGCTATGGATCAGCAGGAGACAGGAGAAAGTACACAATCTTTGAATAAATACACTTTCTCTTCACCAGAACCTGTGATTTGGGGCTGTTCAAATACAGGACGTTGGTACCAGTTCAGTGATGCCATCAGAAACAGATGTATGACTTGACCACTACTGTAGGGCTTCAGGATTTTGAGGGTGATTTTTTTATTGGCAGAAGAATCCACTGAACTATGTGTGTTTGTGATTGGTTTTAAAAAATAATTTTGTGAATGTCTCTGAACAGAAATTTTATATATCATGGTAGCAGCTGATCATAACCACAAGACCTGATGAAGCAAGTTACCACATACAGCTTGGCAAGAAAGTCTCATCTAAAAACGCAGTCTAAACACTCCTTGAAAGCTGAAAGGTGCAATGATTCAGTGCATTATAAAAATCTAAATCCACACAGGGTTTGTTTGCTTTTTTATCTTGTGAGAATCCCTCATGTCAAGTAAAAAGAAGTAACAGTAGGGTTTATACGTACAAGCAGACTGAGCACAAAGCT
This sequence comes from Netta rufina, assembly GCF_964035555.1. Taxonomy (NCBI): domain Eukaryota; kingdom Metazoa; phylum Chordata; class Aves; order Anseriformes; family Anatidae; genus Netta; species Netta rufina. The sequence continues at coordinate 1,307,841 of NC_140134.1, forward strand.
TCAGGAAATATGAAAAGGGGGGCAGCACTGTACTGCTTGACAGTAGAACTAAGCTCTGGACAAGACAGATGTGCCAATCTCGGTTCTCATACATGATCTTTTTCTAGAGTCAGGTTGATAGAGTAAGTCAGTTATCTTATTAAAAAACAAACACGCATACCAAGAATGAAATTTCTTGTTTCATTTTTAGAAAATTGCCCATGGTGTCAGTATTCACCTGGAAAGAAATATTAAGCCATTTAAGAAATATTAATCCCAGTCTCCTCCAGTATGTGAGAGTGCCTAAGCTATGAAGTATTTTGGGCTGATGTCCTTCAGTATCTTCCTTTTAAACCAAGATTGTTTTATTAATTCAATATTATCTGAGAGGCTGGGGGAGAAAGACATGGGAAGAGAGACTTAGTCTGTTGATTATGACTGCCAGCTGGACAGCAGGAAATTCATCTTTGTGTCCTTACTCCAGTTTATAATTTTTGTTAGACTACAGAAAACACAGGTATTGCAGTTACCTTCTTTTCTCATGAGGCTATAGTCTCTGTGATCTGTAAAAGGCAGCCTGTATGGCATCAGTAGGGAAGCCATTGTTTAATAACCTAAAAGAGACATTGACTATTCTATGTTAAATCACTTCTGAGCCCATGACAATCATTCTCTAGTTTTGCATCAATACAGCTAAGAACCATTTGTTGTTCATGTTCCCTCTGATCTTTTCCCATTTGGCAAGAAGCAGAACTGTTCATTATTCCTTTTGAACCTGTTCTAATTCTGTAGGCATTCACTTAATTGCAATACCCTATTTTAAAACGTGTAGGTGGCTTTAAAATATTGCATACTCATGTTCATCTAATTCCAGGACAAACAAGTTTGAAAAATTCTTCTGTCTGCACTAATAGAATATAATCCAAAGAATATAAATTTTATTCAACTTAGAAAATAGAATGGGCATGTGATGTCTCTAAACTTGGTTAAGCAACACAGTAAAAAAATGAGAAATGCTGAACCAAGAAGCAATCTGTGTTCACACATCATGTTGCTCTTAATCACATTAGACTCAAATATTCATTGATGATTTTTGTACTTAAAGCTGCTGCTGTTTACTTTTCAATTTTTTTCATTAATGCCAGATTCATACAGCATTAGGCAATAATTTGCTGAGGTACTGTCATATATTTTATTGCAAAAATGTAATCATGCTTGTCAATTATAAAACTTATTGCATTATATGTCCAAGTTATTTTTGCTTCATATCATTTAGAAGATAAAGAAGATCTTTAAATCTTCTGCAGCAGCATAGCTTAAAAAAATAATGTTTAGATTATTCATTAGTCACACTAACAGCATGCAATGATTGACAAAACTATGTCTTCTAACAATGTGCAATTGATAGTTACTAAAGGGGATACAATTCTGAGGCATGCATCACTTGATAAACAAAACTTTATTTGTGTGTCTTCAATACATGTTTGCAAGTTTCTTCTCTGTTCATTGAAATTCTTGCAATGTGATTTTACTGTGTATGCTAGAAGTGATACAACCATTCCAAAGTGATGAATTTTGTCCAGGTCATTCCAAATGACTGATATGTCTGGTATCTCAGTGTGCATTACAGAATCACAGAATCACAGAATCACAGAATTTCTAGGTTGGAAGAGACCTCAAGGTCATCGAGTCCAACCTCCAACCTAACGCTAACAGCCCTCCACTAAACCATATCCCTAAGCTCTACATCTAACTGTCTTTTGAAGACTTCCAGGGATGGTGACTCCACCACTTCCCTGGGCAGCCTGTTCCAATGTCTAACAACCCTTTCAGTGAAGAAGTTCTTCCTAACATCTAACCTAAAACTCCCCTGGCTCAACTTAAGCCCATTCCCCCTCGTCCTGTCACCAGGCACGTGGGAGAACAGGCCAACCCCCACCTCGCTACAGCCTCCCTTGAGGTACCTAAAAAGAGCGATAAGGTCACCCCTGAGCCTCCTCTTCTCCAGGCTGAACAAGCCCAGCTCCCTCAGCCGCTCCTCATAGGACTTGTTCTCCAGGCCCCTCACCAGCTTCGTCGCCCTTCTCTGCACCCGCTCAAGCACCTCGATGTCCTTCTTGTAGCGAGGGGCCCAAAACTGAACACAGTACTCGAGGTGCGGCCTCACCAGAGCTGAGTACAGGGGGACGATCACCTCCCTCGCCCTGCTGGTCACGCTGTTCCTGATACAAGCCAGGATGCCGTTGGCCTTCTTGGCTACCTGAGCACACTGCTGGCTCATATTCAGCCGACAATTATGCCATGTTAGACAGAAAAAATCAATTTATAAATATCATAGGGTATTTTCAGTTAATTTATTTGCAAGGAAGATTTATTCTGTTCTTGTTCTTTATGAGTTTTACTGTGCAGTGTTTACAAAGGGGAACATTGAGCTTTGTAATATGAATTCTCAGGAGCAGCATAAATGTTCCCAGTGGAAAACTGAGAACTTTCACTTTGTGAGACTGAACCTCCTGGAATGAGTATTCAAGGTTGACTACAAGACATCAGAGTTCTGAGCCTAGGTTTCAATTTCATTTGTAGCAGGCTATGGCCTTGCTGGTATGGCAGTGGGAATGAGGAAAGGATCAGGTACAACTAAAGGGGGTAGTAGAATAGGAAGGGGAAAAAAACCTACTACAACAGTAGAAATAGTCACTGTTAAAATTTGCTGTCCTTAAGCAGTAGATTAGTGGGTAATTTGAACAGAACCAAGAATATGATAGAGGTGTGCCATGGATTTCACACACACATATGTGCATTTCATGTTTTTTCAATGGGGAAAGAACGGAGAAAGAGTGACACTGTTCAAGTCAAAGAGCAGGGCAGAATATCTCAGCTAGAAATGGCCAGTATCATCTAGAAATCCCATGCTTTGAAACTGGAAGGAGAGTTTGTATTGTAGGTGGGACTCTCAAGAGTGCAATGCAAAGGAAAGATTCATGATATGGAGCAGAGAAGTAATATATGTTGGATGTGTCTCAAACCTGGCTTTAAATACTCCTGGAAATGACTGCAGCTTAATTTACAAGGAAACTTTGTTACGGGAGGTCTTGACCCATGGTGATACATTACAGACAGAGAAAAGCAGCTAGAAGGGAAGCCTGTATCACCGCTCTTGGCCATAGATACAAGTAACTAAGGACTTACTAGCTGTATTTTGAATTGAAATGGGTATTAATATGTTGATCTAGAGGCATGTCACTGATTCTTCTCTAGTGCTTAAAATGTTATATGGTACTGTACAAAGTGAAAATACAGGCACTCTGTTAGGGATTTTGAACTGCCATAGATCCTACAGGTTTGATAAAGTGTCATTGTTTCTTGCTGTAGATTTTGTTTCATAACAAGATGTTTCTTCCCAACATCACATAGCTTATCATAGAAATGATGGGCTATTTATTTACCATCAGGAAAATACCTCAGATGGCTTATACTGAATTTGTTCCTTTTCTCAGGAGATCAATCCAAAAGATGAAGAATAAAAAGGAAAACAAAAAACTTACAGCTGCATATTTCTTGTTGTGAAACGATTGCAGAGAAGCATGTGCAGAGGGCTTTTGCTCTGCAACTCAGGTCAGCTGCCAGCAAGTTAGATTACCTCTTCCTGAAGACTGAAAAAGGATGAGACACTTATGAGGGAGTAGTTATTATACACGTTTACACAAAGTGTGAAAACTATATGCTACTTGCAGTCTCATCTTTCCAACTGATGACTTGCTACTGGCAAAGCAGATGTTTCTCACAGGGTATTGCTTGGCTGTTTGTAAACAGCTTCTTTCAGAGACATTTCCAAAAGTGTATACTTTGCTTGTACACAGGTATCTTTGTAGTCCAGCACTTTTTGTGACTCTAACTGTTGCAAACCTTATTTGAGTTTTGTTTCTTCTGATTGTCTGTCTAGTTTAATTATTATTAAATCTGTGCAACATTGGGTTTCTCTATTTAAAATTATTTAAAATTATTTAAAATTATTTTTTGATATATCTACAGTAGTAATGTTTAGTAACTGATGATATTGGACAGTTTTACTACAACACCAACAGCAGACACTTTCATCTGGAAAAAATAATCAGTTGATGTTAAGAGAGAGCTGATTTTGTGGGCCTGAAGCAATGGAAAAATAAGGGCATGTTGTGTCATACCTAGACAGTACTGTTAAAAGGGAAAAAATTAAGATGTAAATGCAGTTTCATGAAGCCTATTAAAATCTTTAGGACTTTGAGAAGTACCATAGGAGACAAATCATTATTTAATTATTTAATAAATTAATTATTTAATTGAATAAGAATTTGGAGTTTCTCTACATAGTGGCAATTCTAGGTTTCAGATAGCTCTTGTAAGGGATCTGGATTCTCTTCCAGTATCACCACTTTTACAACATCCTTCTTAATGTCCTGCTTTCCTTCTGACAAAGATCAGGCTAGTATCTCACTGTCTTAGTAGGACAGTGAACAGTTATTTAAGTGTGACACTTAAATGTTTAAGATCTGCAAGTACTTGGACCTTACCATGTGGAAGCTCCTATTGAAATATAGGCATTGATCATCAGCTTGGATAACAGACAATGGTATGAATGAAATTGATACAACTGGGATGTTAGAACAGACAGTGAATTTCAGAACAATAATAATTTTAAAAGTATTTTTACAGCCCTTTTCATTCATTTTTACCCCCAAAGAAAACCCGTGGCAGTCTTTAGGTTGAATTGGAACTGGAAAACCAGTTCTTAACACCACGTTTACTGCAAGCTAGTAGTTATAAAACTTAGAGCAATAGCTATGTTATGTGTTTGCTCTAGTACCCTTGGCTGTAAGGGTGTACCATGTGTTTTCATCCTTCTGTATTTGCTGTGTTTATAGTCTCAGAAATAATGGCCCCTATATTGTTTCCCTAAAGTCTATATTAGAACAAAGTGTAATAACATCACTGCTCAGTTCAGAAGGTAGTAAGGTATTGCCTGCAGCATTATTCACAATATGAACTCTCTATATCTCTTTACTTGTGTTAGAGCTGACTAGATGCTATTATATCACCAAGTGACAGCAAACTTTTTCAACTAGAGGTGTTCTAAAACAGCTCTTTGAACAGAATTCCTACAGGAAGGCACAGAAAATTGTGGGTTTTGATTAATGTTAATTTGATTTGGTTAATGATAATCTTTATAGTAAGATGCTCTATCAGTTGCTTTTAGGAGATCAAGTATTTGTTTGTTAAAATTTAGTCACATTTGTAGCTTCAAGTGTTTTGAAGAAGTGTCAGAAGATGTGGTTACAGAATCTTTTCAAGACATCTTAGCTCCAAAAATAGCTCACAGGGGAGCAGTCAGCTTAGCTACTGCTCTTTTTGCATAGATAACTGGCATAACGCAAAGGAGACATACAATCAAGGTTGCAATAAAATTCTTAGCCAAATATGAAGACTAAGGTCCACTACAGTAAAATAAAGTTTTGGTCTGCCTTTCAGTTAGTCCTCCTGAAGTATTCATATATCATCCCAAATTTGCTCCCACTGCGATCAGTAAGAATCTGACATTGATTTGCATGAGATCAGAGCAGGCACATGTTGTAAGGAGCCTTTCATTCTTCCTCTGAAAGGAGCAGTTCTTTTAAAGCAAAGAGTAAATCTGTGTTTCCTATGTGTGTCCCTGCAGCCCCAAAGCCTCCACAACTGTTAGATTTGCATGTGGAAGAGGAATTGGAGAGTGGATTAAGCAGAACTACATGCAGTGCTGATAACTGTTGTAAATTTTTGTCTTTTTTTCCATGATCATTCTTGATGTTATTGTGAGGTCTGTCTGTCCCTTTAGAGCAATGCAATCTGCTTAAAATTGTGTCCAGCTGTTCCACGTTATTCCAGCATGCATCGAAAATCCTTTTGAATCTATATATTTACTTCCTGCTCCTTACTTCTCCCTCCCTTACCCCCCCCAAAAAAACAAACAAACAAACAAACAAAACCACACACCTCCATGAATAAGGCAGTACTATTTTCTAAAATGTCTTTTATGGCCTAGTTTCCAAGGTGGCAAGAGGAAAATTGCTCCCGATTCTTAATTTGAAGGGTGCCTTCAGCTGAGCTGGTAAGAAACAAGTATCAGGCTGTGTAGAAACTGATCCTTCCAGCATTGTTTGTTCACTGTGGATAAGGCAGAATCAAATCTAAACCATATGGGCCAAAACAATTCATCGCCAAAGTCCATGAAAATAACTTGAAGCCTGTACTGACAGGAAAAGACATCAAATACACTCAGGTATGGTGGGATTGTGAGGAAGCCATTCAGGAGAATTACAAGAAACAGCTGGAGGAGCTATAAGAATGTTTTCTTTCTTACACAAGTTAATTGAAGATGTAGAAAGCTTTTTTTTTTTTCTGTAGAAAAAAAAAAAACTCTAGAAAAATGACATTTCTAATTTTCTTCTGTAAGAAGAAATTGCTTCTTCGTGTGTGTATCCCAGTAGTCCCAAAGTCTCTATAGAGAGCCAGAAGATTTATATTTGAGTGAAAGCAACTGCATCACACATAGGAGCTTGCAAAAGTACAGTAAACATCCTTCAAACAAATTCTCATGTGCTCTGACTACAAAGTGAATGAAAAGCAATACACAGGGTTGGAAAGAAACCACATTTCTAGGTTGGTTTCAATAGACTCTTAGTTTTCCCAGTGTATTAGTACTCACTCTGAGTCTGCTACATCCTGCTTTCTCCCCCACAACACAGCTGAACTGCACTTTGTCTACCACTGTGACATTTTGTGGAATACCAACAAACCTTCTATCAAGGTTTATCTTTAAAACAGTAAAAATGATAACTCTCGGTACTTGTGTGGGGTCTGGTTAATTTAATCTCTTAAAATGTAGTCAGTAGAAGCATAAAGATAAGTATTTATCTCCATACAAAAGATGTCAGAAAGAAAGTAGATTAAAGCAGAGTCCAGGGTTAGTTTAAATACCCTGAGCATTACTGTGCCATTGATTTTTGAACAGAAATCCCCGTTGAGCTCTGTGGGGATTTCTGCTTGAAAATCAATGGTGCAAAATGACACTCTCAAATTAAGATACAAAGATGGAGGACAAGCTTTAATTGGTGCTTGCTTGTTGGGACAGCCTTCCCCTTTAGAGGGAGTTGCTGCTCTTTTCATTAAACAATAAATGGTAAAACCTGGAGAAATTTCTTGCAAGAGGATAGTTATTCTAATGTTATTCCTATTGCAAATCTTCCTATACATTAGATTTCATTAGTTTCATTAACACAAAGACCAATTAAATATTCATTATTTTTAGATTTTAGGTAATGTGAAGGATCTCTCTCTGTCAGGGACTAGAGTGCCTGCCTCTCTCTAGGCAGGGGGAGTGTAAGAAACTGAGAAAAAAAAACTTTTTTCTGTAGTGTTTTCTGCAATATGAGTCATTTCATATCCATTAATTAATGTATATCACATTCCGTGAGAACAAGTAATTACTTGGCCTCACAGATAGGGAAAACAAAAACAAAAACAAAAACAAACAAACAAACAAACAAAAAACAGCATAACTGCATGACTTTCCTGTGTCTTTTTGGGAAGTGGGTGGCTGTGGTGTTAGCTGAAAACTGTCCCCTTCTCTGGAGGCAGAGATGCAAAATCTGCCACCTTCTCCTAGGAGGAATGCATGGCTGTTTTTTAAGAAGGGCATATTTCATGTAAGGAATAAAGATGGCCACAGAATGCATTTTAGTAAAATTTAATTGCAACTGTTATTGTTAAAAAGTGGATTAGATAATGAAAGGTCTTTCTGAAAACTATATGGTCAAGGAGGGAAAAGAAGATATGTTTGAAGAAAAAGTCCCTGCTAATGGTTGTCAAACAATGAGATAAAAGCTGACAATAGAATTCCAGGTAGACTTAAGATTTTTGCCTATTCTTATCTAATTGTGGTTAAGATAGCAGGAAGAAGTGGTGCTTTGAATTATTGATGAAATTCATCTTACTGGTCCATAGGGCAAACAAACTGCATAGTAAGTAAGTTGCACAGGGCAAACTTACTGGTCCATAGGGCAAACAAACAAGTTTTGTGACTTTTATTGGCATTACAGAAAGCAGTTCTGGGCCTTACTCAGAAAACAAAAAGCAAGTTTACAGAAGCTGAGACAAATTTTGACTTGAGGCTTGTCCTGTTGAGATAGGTGACTTAAATACTCCTGACTTAAAAAGTAGTCATTTTCCTCAAAAGAAAAGACGATAAATTTGTTGGGAGCCACACATTTATTATAATATAGTGGTGGACACTTTAAGACCAGTTCTTGCATAGCCTAGTCAGATCTGTTCAGGTTTTATTTCCATTAAAAATGTCCTTCCCTTCCCTTCCCTTCCCTTCCCTTCCCTTCCCTTCCCTTCCCTTCCCTTCCCTTCCCTTCCCTTCCCTTCCCTTCCCTTCCCTTCCCTTCCCTTCCCTTCCCTTCCCTTCCCTTCCCTTCCCTTCCCTTCCCTTCCCTTCCCTCAACGTAAATGTTACAAATTAAATGTTAAAATGCTAAAAATTAATTTTTTTGTTTCCTGAAAAAAAAGGGGGGGGAGGGGGAGGGGAGGGAGAAGATAACACTCTTTTTAGGAAATAAGTGTTTAAAAAAAAAAGCAAAATTATGTATGTTTTTTCTTTCAGTCCTGCCCATATTCTAATGCTTCAAAGCATACCTAGGGTGCCTAGGTTGTTTAATTTACTAGTCCTAATATATATACGTCCAAGATACTTTTATGCTTTTTTGCTGTGAAGGCATGGGCATTTCATACTAGTAATTTTGGCTAAGGTGTACCTGCACTGCTGAGATGTTTTCTAGTCTTTGGCTCTGTGGTTTTGTTTAAGCTCCATCCTATGTTTTGTATAAATTCTTTTTAAGCAGTGATTGAAGAACTCATTCAATGGGGGAAAAAATTGCTTTTGACAGTGGCTCTGAAGCATCCCAGTTCACCCTTAGTGAGACTGCTTTTATTTGGCCAGTCTGCATATAGCTCAGCAGTGGCTGATGCAGCTGTGCCTGTTTGGCACACAGGTTTTTAATTTTGTAATTGGTAACTAGCCAATAACAACCAGCTCTGTGGATTTTCGTGCAAATGTGTGGGAAAGGAATGACCTATGGCTGCTGTATATGCAAAGAACAAGCACTGGTACTAAAGCTGTAGCCTTACTCATCATACTGACAGCCTTCAGGATTGTGGTGCTAGAGAGGATATGTGGTCTGGGAATAGGCAGGCATAAGGACTGGAATACATACGTGATTTTTCTTAATTCTTCCTCTAAAGGGTTGCAGTGGTTCTTAGGCTTTTAGCAGCAGACTGAAGACTCTGCAGGATATGACAGTATGTATTTTTATTTTTTATTTTTTTTGTCACCATTTTTTTAAGGTCCTTTGGAAAAAAACAGTTATTTTCTGGACAGTTACCTTATGAAATAGCATGAAATTTAAGAACAGAGGACTCATGTACTTTAGGAAGTACAGGAGAGGTATCTGAATAGTGCTAGGGCTGTATCTGGGATTTACCTGAATAATGCATTTTTGGCCTGGTCTTTAGGACTGGGCTGTGTAAGTGTGTTGGAGGCTGCTTTTGTCCAGAACAGGCCTCTAGCTTTCTGTTACAGCCATTATTGTATTTTGTTTTGCCTATGTTTTTGTAGGCAATGTAATATCCATTTCCTTTTCATCCTCTGAACATAGCCATGTTTTCATCTTACAAATAAGAAGACAGAGCATCACTAGCAACAGAAGCACACAAAATGAACTAGTAAAAAAGTAAAAATTACTTACATGAGAGACACTAATGTGAGGGTTACATCCTCTCAGATAATGTGTGATGACTAGAAGCCTGTTTCTGAGACTGCCTTGCTCTAAATGTGAAGGTGTGCAGTGAGTGGGAGATGTGGCAATTGGCAGCGGTCTCGGTCATAGTGACCATGAGTGGTTGAGTGGCGACAGAAGGACAACTGCCACCAAAACTTCAGCACTAGATATGGGGAAAGCAGGCTACAGGCTGCTCAGGGAACTGGTCAGCAAGGTTTCCTGGGAAACTGCTTTTGAAGGCATTAGAGTCCATCAGTGCTGGTCAATCTTTAAGCACTGCCTCCTAAAAGCACAAGATCAGGCAATTCCAAAATACTGGAAGTCAGGCAGGAGGGGCAGAAGGCTGGCCTGGCTGACCAGGGGTCTTCTACTGAAGCTTAGGCAAAAAGAGAAAGTGTACAGCTGCTGAAAGGAGGGTCAGGTGACGAGGAACGAATACATTGAGGCTGTTCGTGTTTGTAGGGAGAAAATTCGCATGGCCAAAGCCCAGCTAGAGTTGAAGCTGACCATGTCTGTGGGAGACAATAAAAAAGTTTTTTTTTAGATATGCGAACAGAAAAAGGAGGACCAAAGAAAACATAGGTTCGCTAATTGATGGGGAAGGTCTCCTCACAGACAATAACATAGGCAAACCAGAGACATTTAATGCCTTCTTCGCCTCTGTCTTCAACACTCGTGATGGGCTTTGGGACCCAGGGTGCCCTGAGCTGGAGGACCATGATGGTGGGAATGACAAACTCCCAACCGCCCCTGAACATGTGCAGGATTTGTTGCTCTGCCTGGATCCATGCACGTCCATGGGTCTGGATGGGATCCATCCCAGGGTGCTTAAAGAGCTGGCTGATGTCATCGCAGGACCTCTCTCAATTATTTTTCAATGATCTTGGGAATCTGGAGAGGTCCCAGTAGACTGGAAACTGGAAAATGTTGTGCCAATTTTCAAGAAGGGTAAGAAAGAAGACCCTAGCAATTACAGGCCTGTCAGTCTCATGTCAGTGCCTGGTAAAATTATGGAGAAGAAAATTCTTGAAGTTATTGAGGTGCAGCTGGGGGACAATGTAGTCATTGGTCCCAGACAACATGGGTTCATGAGGCGTAGATCCTGCCTAACAAATTTGATTTCCTTTTATGATAAGATCATCCACCTAGTTGATCAAGAGAAACCAGCTGATGTGATCTTTTTGGACTTCAGCAAGGCTTTTGATGCTGTTTCCCATAGGATCCTACTGGACAAAATGTCCAGCATACAACTTAACAAAAACATCATACAATGGGTGGGCAATTGGCTGACGGGCAGAGCTCAAAGGGTTGTGGTTAATGGGGCCACATCTGGCTGGTGGATGGTCTCTAGTGGGGTCCCTCAAGGCTCCGTTTTAGGGCCAGTCCTCTTCAATGTCTTTATAAATGATTTGGATGTAGGACTAGAAGGTGTTCTGAGCAAATTTGCCAACGACACCAAACTTGGAGGAGTTGTAGACTTGGATGAGGGTGGACAGGCCTTGCAGAGATATCTGGACAGATTAGAAAACTGGGTGATCACCAACCGCATGAAGTTTAACAAGAGCAAGTGCTGGGTCCTGCACCTGGGATGGGGCAACCCTGGCTATACGTACAGACTGGGCGATGAGATGCTAGAGAGCAGCCCCACAGAGAGGGATCTGGGGGTTGTGGTTGGCAGCAAGTTGAATATGAGCCAGCAGTATGCCCTGGCAGCCAGGAGGGCCAACCATATCCTGGGGTGCGTCAAGCATGGCATCACTAGTCGGTCAAGGGAGGTGACTGTCCCGCTCTACTCTGCCCTGGTGCAGCCTCACCTTGAGTACTGTGTGCAGTTCTGGGCACCACAGTACAAAAAGGACATTCAGCTGTTGGAGAGTGTCCAGAGGAGGGCAACGAAGATGGTGAAGGACCTAGAGGGGAAGACATATGAGGAGTGGCTGATGTCACCGGGCCTGTTCAGCCAGGAGAAGAGGAGGCTGAGGGGAGACCTCATCACAGTCTACAACTTCCTCAAGAGGGGGAGTGGAGAGGCAGGTGACCTATTCTCTGTAAACATCAATGATAGGACCCGTGGGAATGGTGTTAAGCTGAGGCAGGGGAAGTTTAGGCTGGACATCAGGAAGAGGTTCTTCACCAAGAGTGGTTGCACACTGGAGCAGGCTCCCCAGTGAGGTAGTCACTGCACCAAGCCTGTCTGAATTTAGGAAGCAATTGGACTGTGCACTAAGTCACCTGGTCTAAACTTTTGGGTAGACCTGTGCGGTGCCAGGAGTTGGGCTTGATGATCCTTATGGGTCCCTTCCAACTCGGGATATTCTATGATTCTATGAGTGATGTGCTGGGATGTCTGTATTCTAGCAGGAAATCTTCAAAAAACTCAATGAGAGACAGAGCAAAAACTTAAGGATTTGGGTAACCCGTCTGTTACCTGCAGTTTGTGTGTCAGAGGAAGACATCTATCCTTTGTGAGTGAAGTGCTGAGCACTGATTTGCTTTTTGTTTTTTATTGTCTTCAAGGCTAGACTAATGTTTGGAGGTGTGGCATCTTTTTTAAGTGTTTCTTTTGTTGGAAAGAAAAGTTTCTCTAAAGACTCCACTCATATGGCTTATGTTCCCTAGCCATACTGATGCCCAGAAAAAGACCTGAAGCAGAGAAAATGCTAGTTTATAAGTTAATTCCATCTGAGCTGTCATATCTTTTCAGGCTCCTTGGAACCTGAGCCCCAGGTCACAGTGCAGAGATATAAAAAAAATATGTATGTTCATAATTAGCTTATAAATAATGCAGTGTTCTCATTCAGACTTCATCCTTTCAACATGATCATGGATTATTGTTCTCTGTGCAGTTTAAATTTCTGAGCATTAGGTGGCCCTTTTTTTCTCCAATTTGCTAAGTTAATTCTCTCTTACAACACACTAAATGCTCACAGAATGCAGTGGTGGGGAGCCTGGGTGGACACTATGTTTGGTTTTCATTTGTTTTCATTTGTTTTCCTGCCAAAAATGTAACATAAATAGTATGATGCTTATATTCAGGTATGAGTTTGTATATCTGGAGTCTGAACTGTTGAGGCTGTTAGACTGATGCTTCACTCCACTTTAAACTCAAAGGTTTTATGCTATAGACAGAAATAGATTGAGGTTGTTTGAGGCTGAGATGCACTAATAAGTACTTTAACAGAATAAAGAACATGAAAGAGGTATAGAGTTCACATGAAATATTTGGACATAAAAATAAAAGCACCTTTCTTCCTTACATTTACTTGGTAAACAACCTCCAATGTCTCTTAAAAAACCTGAAAGGTTACCCCATTTAAGAAAAAAAAATAACATTTATTAGAGAGATCCCTTTTCCTCAATGGATGTTTGCTTCTCAGATTTAACAAATGAAAATATTTTTAGTGGCTGCTGTCAATTTGCACAGACAAAGAGAGTACATGAGAAATTTTGTCCTAATTACTAGGCTGTTTATATTTTTGTTAAATAGGTGCTGCTATTGCTAAGTGAACAAGGACCATGTTGTCATTTTGCATAGAGATTTTTGTAGCAGAGGGTCAGAAAAACTCTTTTTGATGAAACACCTAGAGGTTTTTATTATGTGTCTTCCCAAATGAAATGTGATTAGATGGAGGAAGGAAAAAAAAGAATGTCATATCAAAAGCAAGAAGATGTAATCTTTTCCTCTGCACCCTGCTCCTCCACACCTCCCATGTAACTGTGGTGGCCTGTTCCCCCTGCATCACAGCATCACACATATCCAGAAGCTGTTCTATAAATACAGGAGTCTTTCTTGCACTCTAGTGTATTTATAGAACAGATGACTACCATTGATAGAGACCAAAATCAAGCAAGATGCAAATACATTTTCTTTTCCTTTTGTGTAGCTCTGGTCTACAATAGGGATACCACAGCAGTCTCAGACCATTAACTTTGAAGAGTTACGGAGAATGAGAGGTACTAAAAGGCTGGAAAAGAAGAAATGTAAAATCTCTCATTAAAATGAAAGGAGGGAGAGGGAGAGGAGCCCCTGAGCAATATTCTAGTCCTGTTTTGTAAGTATACGAAATTGAAGGAAAGGAGGAGAGTAGAAAACCTAACCTAAGATTTGTCAAGAACATATTTGTTTCAACCACTGTAATTCTCCAGTGAAATTCTCTCTGTAAGATGGGTAACATGAAGAGAGAGATAAACTGTTTATAGGATTGTGTTTTTTAGTAAATCTTTTCCATACTTTTTCAAGAGATATTTTTATAAACACAGTAGAGAACTACTCCTAACAAAACTTTCACTGGAAAGCAAAGAACTATTGGATAACCATAAAATAGTTATCTGTCCTGGTTTCAGTTAGAACAGAGTTAATTTTCTTCCTAGTAGCTGGTGGAATGCTATGTTTTGGCTTAGGATGAGAAGAGTGCTGATAACACCCTGATGAATTGTTGCAGAGCAGTGCTTATACTAAGCCAAGGACATCTCAGCTTCTTGCTCTGTCCTGCCAACGGGCAGGCTGGGGGTGCAGCAATATCTGGGAGGGGACAGACCCAGGACAGGTGACCCAAACTAGCCAAAGGGGTATTCCATAGCATCTGACGTCATGCTAAAAAATATATAGGGGTGGCTAGCCAGGGGAGGGGGCTGGACTGCTCGGGGTTAGGCTGGGCATTGGTCAGCGGGTGGTGAGCAATTGCATTGTGCATCACTTGTTCGTACACATTATTATTAGTAGTACTATTATCATCATTGTATTATTATTATTATTATTATTGTTGTTGTTGTTGTTGTTATTATTATTATTATTATTTTCCTATCTTATTAAACTGTCTTTATCTCAACTCACAGGCTTCACTTTCCATTTCTCTCCCCCGTCCCAGAGAGGGAGGGGGGAGGGTGAGCTAACGGCTGTGTGGTGTTTAGCTGCCGGCCGGGTTAAACCACGACAGTCTTTTTGGCGCCCAACGTGGGGCTCGAAAGGTTGAGATAACAGCAGATCCGACCAGAGTGTGTTAAACTAAAATTGGTGTAAGTATTAGACCTGCTTAATAGTCACTTGTCATAATGCTGATTGCTTTAATCTCAACTCTGCTGTGCCTGTTTTCCAAATTGAGTATTATAGCACATTATTTTCCGTATGTGCTCTCTGTCATGTTGTTTATCCTCTCCGGGCCCCAGTTTCAGATCATTATGGTACTGTGTGTTGTAACAGTGGCTTCTGAGACGATGAGATATCTGGTCATGACTCTAACTTGGTATTTGTACTCAGTAACATCGTCAACTCTATACTTTGGAAACCATACCTTGGAAACTATTAGCAATTATACCTGTTGCCTTTTTTCATTAGAGAGTCAATCTGTGGAGGGGAAAGGGGAAGATATTTTTTCTTACTTGATCACTCTCCCTTTCTTCTTCACCACCCCCTTATCCTCCTTGATCACTCTCCCTTTCTCCTTCACCACCCTCTTATCCTCCAAGCTTGTTACAATAGCTCTCCAACATATTGAATATCCTTGGGATACTCAGACCAGCATGGTCTTGTTGTTATGCCTCCTGAATGTGCTTCAGGTTTTGCTTAAAGTTAAACAACTACTTAGGAAGCTCATCCGGAGATCTGCCCGGAGGCAGTATAGTTGTGGGTGGCAGGGAGTATGGGAGGATATGGGCAGGCATCTAGAGCAGTTAGCACCCCCAGTGTTTTGGAAATTCATCTCTGAACAACTGCAAAATCCTAAAAAACTGTCAGAATGCTTGAAAAAAAGGTGTCATGACTCTGGCAGTTCCAAAGTAACACAAATCATTGTAACGTGCTGGGGCCTGGCTCATGCCTATCAAGCTGCCATTGATACTGCTATCAACTTAGTGACAGACCCTGCGGCCACTCCAAGTCCTGTGACAGATCCAATGGCCACTGCAACCCCTACAGTGGACTCTGCAGCCGCTCCAGTTCCAGTTCCTGCAGCTGCTCCAGTTCCAGCTCCTGCAGCCGCTCCAGTCCCAGCTCCTGCAGCTGCTCCAGCTCCTGTGGCTGGGTCAGAGAAACGAGCTGTAGCAGTGCAAGTTGACCCTTCAGAGGGTATTCCAACCCCTGTGGCAGACCCTGTAGCTGGGTCAGAGAAACGAGCTGTAGCAGTGCAAGTTGCCCCTGTAGAGAAGGTGAAAAAATGGTATAGAGATTCAGGTCGTTTAGAACGCAGAAAGTCTTCTGCCAAATCTAGGTATAGAGATGACAATGATGCTGGGCCATCAGGGATTCAGGAGGAGGAAGATGAGGATGCCGAAAAACCAACAGTAACTACCTAAAACTACCTGAACTTTTCAGAGAATCCCTTTTTCCCGATTGTTTTCTTTTGCAACTCATGTACCCATGCCTCTAGGGTCACGGTAGATTTTCCATCCCATTTTCTCATGTCCTCTCCATGGTCTCGTAAGTAAAACCACAGGGTGGCATGGGGTGAGTACCCACCATATCGTATTCCTTGTGTGGATGAACGCCTACCCCTGATAGCCAAGACACTGCTTTGTACAGGTGCAGAGGAAAATAATCTCTCTTCAAGTTGGTGAACCTTTTCAGAAAGTTTCTCCCAAGTGTTCTCTTTTGGTCGGTGGACACTGGTTGGTTCAGGTGGGGAGGATGATAGATTCTCTTCAAGTTGGTGAACCTTTTCAGAAAGTTTCTCCACAGCTGAGACGCAGGCCTGTAAGGAAGAGGAGAGACTTTCTTCATACTGCCGGAGTTGTTTAGCCACTTCATCCACTGTGGGTTCCTCATCCTCTTTCCAGGCCACTATTGCCAATGAGCTGGCACATGATGATGGTGCAGTCCGTACAAACTTCCGCCACATGGGTCGTGTACACCTGACTTCATCTGGATCTTTGGATGTTTGTCTGAGGTCTGGGTCCTCATAAATCACTTCCCATATGGCTAATTCCCTCAGGTACTGGTTTCCCTTCTCCATAGTGGTCCACTTGCCTGGTAGACATAAAAGTTCTTCCTTGAAGGGGTACCTTTCCCTCACAGCTGAGGGAAATCAGGAATATTGTATGATTGCACAAAAACAAATCATCTAAAATGAAGAGAGCGTACATAAACCACACATTTTACTAGCCTTGAATGAAGAGATCACAGCTGTGCTATACATATTGCAAACCTGCTGCTGCTCTCTGTGTTGATATTTCATGTGGCATGGTGTCCAGTCTGGGGACAAGAAATTTCAAGGAAGATTTGAACAACCATTTATAGAGGGCAGAAAGGGGAACAAGATTTCTCTACAAACATGAAACATGATGAAAGATTTAAAAATATCAGGATTTTGAGGTTGAAGAAGAGTTTGAGAAGTGTGCATGATAATTGTTAACTACATGAAGAATATTGCAGAATGGAAAAATCTTATGTCCAATTCTGTGGTGACTTTAAGTAAAACACAAATCACAGCAAGAAAAATACTTTAGAGAATGCTTTCTAAGGCAAGGATAATGATGTATGTTTATTGAGTTTTGAAATTTCATTTGTTGGAAATCTGTAAGAATAGGATGGGAAAGTGTTTCAAGAATGATAGAAATACAATTGTTCCTGCCTTGGGCAGTGCACTGATCAGTGCTGTACAGTGACCTCACAAAGCCCCCTGGGGCTCTGTGGTTTTGTGTTTTTATGCAATAGTACTGTAGAAAGAAATGTTTTAGTCAGAAACAGCTTGTCCATTTCTAAAAGACAATCTTTTTTGTTCAGAAGGCATGTATCCTATATTCCCACTATCTGAATTACTGAATATCTGAATGCACTCTGCTGCTAGAGGGATGGAGAAAAATGCATTAGCGATATCAATTGTGGCGTACCACTTGGCTGTCTTCGATTCAAGTTCGTACTAGAGTTCCAGCATGTCCGGCACTGCAGCACTCAGTGGTGGCATGACTTCGTTCAGTCCACGATAGTCCACTGTTAGTCTCCACTCACCATTAGACTTTCGCACTGGCCATATCACAGAATCACAGAATTTCTAGGTTGGAAGAGACCTCCAAGGTCATCGAGTCCAACCTCTGACCTAACGCTAGCAGTCCCCACTAAACCATATCCCTAAGCTCTACATCTAAATGTCTTTTGAAGACTTCCAGGGATGGTGACTCCACCACTGCCCTGGGCAGCCTGTTCCAATGCCTCACAACCCTTTCAGTAAAGAAGTTCTTCCTAACATCTAACCTAAAACTCCCCTGGTGCAACTTAAGCCCATTCCCCCTCCTCCTGTCACCAGGCACGTAGGAGAACAGGCCAACCCCCACCTCGCTACAGCCTCCCTTGAGGTACCTATAGAGAGCGATAAGGTCGCCCCTGAGCCTCCTTTTCTCCAGGCTGAACAAGCCCAGCTCCCTCAGCCGCTCCTCGTAGGACTTGTTCTCCAGGCCCCTCACCAGCTTCATCGCCCTTCTCTGGACTCGCTCAAGCACCTCGATGTCCTTCTTGTAGTGAGGGGCCCAAAACTGAACACAGTACTCGAGGTGCGGCCTCACCAGAGCTGAGTACAGGGGGACGATCACCTCCCTAGCCCTGCTGGTCACACTGTTCCTGATACAAGCCAGGATGCCGTTGGCCTTCTTGGCCACCTGAGCACACTGCTGGCTCATATTCAGCTGACTATCCACCATCACTCCCAGGTCCTTCTCTGCCTGGCAGCTCTCCAACCACTCATCTCCCAGCCTGTAGCTCTGCTTGGGGTTATTGTGCCCCAGGTGCAGGACCCGGCACTTGGCCTTGTTGAACTTCATGCAGTTGACCTCAGCCCATCAGTGCAGCCTATCCAGATCCTCCTGCAGAGCTTTCCTACGCTCAAGCAGATCGACACACACACCTAACTTAGTGTCATCTGCAAATTTACTGAGGGTGCACTCAATGCCCTCGTCCAGATCATCGATGAAGATATTAAAGAGGACCGGCCCCAGCACCGAGCCCTGGGGAATGCCACTAGTGACCGTCCTCCAACTGGACTTGACTCCATTCACCACGACTCTCTGGGCCCAGCTATCCAGCCAGTTTCTAACCCAACGAAGCGTGCGCCAGTCCAAGCCAAGAGCAGCCAATTTCTTGAGGAGAATGCTGTGGGAGACGGTGTCAAAAGCCTTGCTGAAGTCAAGGTAGACCACATCCACAGCCTTTCCCTCATCCACCCAGCGCGTCACTTTGTCATAGAAGGAGATCAGGTTCGTCAAGCAGGGTCTGCCTTTCATAAACCCATGCTGACTGGGCCTGATCACCTGCTTGCCCTGCAAGTGCTGCGTGATGACTCTCAGGAGGATCTGCTCCATGAGCTTCCCTGGCACTGAGGTCAAACTGACAGGCCTGTAGTTTCCCGGGTCTGCCCCCCGGCCCTTCTTGTAGATGGGCGTCACATTTGCTAGCCGCCAGTCAACTGGGACCTCCCCCGATCACCAGGACTGCTGATAAATGATGGATAGTGGCTTGGCCAGCTCCTCTGCCAGTTCTCTCAGTACCCTTGGGTGGATCCCATCTGGCCCCATTGACTCGTGCACATCCAAGTGCCGTAGCAGGTCACGAACCAGTTCTTCGTGGATGGTGAGGGCCACATCCTGCTCCCCATCCCCTTCCACCAGCTCAGGGTACTGAGTATCCAGAGAGCAACTGGTATTGCCGCTAAAGACTGAGGCAAAGAAGGCATTGAGCACCTCCGCCTTTTCCTCATCTCTTGTAACTAAGTTTCCCCCCGCATCCAGTAAAGGATGGAGATTCTCCTTAGTCCTCCGCCTCGCTACATCCTTAAAGTCCTCCCTAGTGGCCTGCCCACTTTTCCAAAGACTATAAACCCTCTTTTTTCTCCTAAGATCAAGCCACAATTCTCTGTTCAGCCAGGCTGGTCTTCTTCCCCGCCAGCTCGTCTTTGGGCACGTGGGGAAATGGGACTATTGAAAGGTGAATGAGTCTTGCTGATCACTCCTTGGCTCTCCAATTGACGAATTAGCTTATGTATGGGAATCAGGGAGTCTTGGTTAGTGTGATATTGCCTCCGGTGCACAGTTGTGGTAGCGATTGGCACTTGCTGTTCTTCGACCCTCAGCAACCCCACAACAGAGGGGTCCTCTGAGAGACCAGGCAAGGTAGATAATTGTTTAATGCACTCTATCTCTAATGGTTTATTGTACTGTTCACCATAATAATTTCTTATAGAACATTTCATTTCAGAGTTCCTTAGAATTCCTTTGAATTTATTATATGATGAAAGACTAGTTTGTGGCATAATTCCTGGATTAGACTGTACTCAGTAAATAAATTACTTGAAAGTGTGAGTGACAGTAACATATTTGCTGTGTCAGTGTCAGTATTCATAGGGAAGTTGTTTGGTATTTTTGTTTGTTTATTTTTACAGTATTCCATTATTCAGTGCTCATGTGGTAGTAATTGATGATAAATAAGAAATGGCAACCTTCCATATTTTTTGGCTTAATAGAACATACTATAAAAAAAGCAGTTTTCCATTGTTTTAGATGATTTGAGAGCCTTGGTCAGTGTTTGTTTAATAGTTTAATTATTTACTTAAGTGGCCAACTGCAAATGTAAGACAAGGGTTTCTGTTATTTCACAGGGATAATTCACTCATTAATAACATTTATAAAGTATATTACATTAAATGCAAATACTAAGTTGTTCACTTGTACAGGGAGGCATCAAAGAGTAAAATAAAACTCCCCATTGAGGTACCTTCACTATATACTGTAAGAAAGTGCTTTAGAATGCATTTACTGTTTCTGACCATGAGTTCATTGCATTTGTACTGAATTGGGGTCAACACTGTGTGCTGCACATTCCCAGAAAGTCCAGATTTTGGTTTGATGTAACCATAAGCAGGGAGAACCAAAGTGCTCAGACTCAGTAGGTTCTGATTTAAACTTCTCATATTTGGAGATGCCAGATGATCAGGGAGTTTTTGGTCACGTAATGGAGATACATTTCTTTTTTTATTTATCTTGTAAATTATGTGATGTGTGTCTTTCCGATAATATGAAAAAAATCAGTGGCAGACTTGTAGCCTACATCACAGCAGTATGGAGATGTGCTTTCTTTCTGCTCTGTAGACCAAGGGCCCAGATGTTTTACTCCCCTTGGCTGCATGATTGTTTTCCCTGCCTGAGATGTACTGGCCATTCACAGGAGAGGTATGCTTAGTTTAGAATAGAATATAATTAGTTCAGATGGATTTAAGAACAGTGACACTAGAGAAAAAAAATATAAAATAAAAACTATGACAAAGCAATGTTGGTTAGCATTTTTGAACAGCAAATGTGGGATAACATTCTGATTCTCTCAGATTATATTTTCCTGTTGACTCTTTTGATCTGCCTTGTTTTCTTATTTACACTTTTATATTTCTGAAAGGGCTTTCACAGACAGAAATCTCCACAGGAATTTTATTTTCTTTGGCTATCCTCAAAGGCTCTTTTTTCAATTTATTATCAAAATAGCAAGATCTGCACATTCAGTAAATCAATGTAGGTTAACTTTTTAATAGGAAAGGCATTCTAAGTTTCTGGCATCAGTCTGTATCTTGTTTCAATTATAATGTCTCTCACTGGGCTAAGCATTTGTCTGGTAGGTATGTCTATTGGCAACATCTTAATATTCAAAGGTCAAGCTGCAAAGAAGTGGCCAGTGTGATGACATCTTTGCTCTTTAATAATCAGATGGGATGTCTGTGATGTCTTGAAGTGCTTCTTCTAAGTGGCAGTGTGCCACTGCAGTAGTTAATTGCTTGTTAGTTTCTTGGATCAATGCAAAAGAGAGATGTGAAGATTTTTCCAAAGACTGCTTTTTTCCTCTCAACACAGCTCTATTCGAGCACTTTCCTCTGATTTATCCAAGAATGATCTGAGTATGTGAGAGGAAAATTCAATACTCAATTTAGCTAGCTACCTAGGAGTTTTTGTTTTGTTTTGTTTTGACTACAGTAGGGTCAGTGATTCTGTATAATTCCTAAGATTTCTACCATGGGGAGCTGAATTAATTACTAATATATTCTGCAAATGTTTTGGATTTGATAGATCCCATGTAGGCATCCTTTTCTGCCCACTCATTGCTCCTTTTTCATGACTTCTTTCCTTTCTTATAGATTCCCCATGCTGCCACAGAGTCTAAATTTTATTTACAGCTGAGATGAACATGCTTACTTGCTGGACTTTTAGTGTAGGTCTCACTAAACCATCCCTGAACTTAATGGCTGTTAATAAGTTTGTTTTAATGCCTAGCCATGTGCTACAGGGATGATAGCCATGTGCTACAGGGATGATGTATGTGTATTTCTGACACTGTTGGTACATCATACAGCTGTGAATGTTGTGTAAAGAAAATGTTCACTGCTTGTATCTGGGCACATGAATACACCTATTTTAGGTAGATGTCCCCAGCTGCCAGAAATCTCAATTAGTGTGTATAAAGGCCATGAAGATGACTTGTATTGTAAAATACCACCCTGAAAATCTAAGATCTGTAGAATCCTGGCATTTCAAAATTTCTCATCTCTTTACATTCTTCATCTGAACTTTTAACAATAAGATTAAAAAAAAAAAAAAAAAAAGCCAGCATTAAAAAAAATGTATCCTGGCCATCCTCTCCTTAATTTTTTTCCTCTGTCACAGTCACAATTCCCAGAAGTTTGAGAACAATGCTACTTATCAAATCAGTATTCACCCAGTTGTTTTTTTGGGCCACAGTCATGTCATAACATCCAGTGTGAATGTTACCATTGGTATGGGAGAGTCTCAGTAGCTCATAGCTGTTCTACCTCTCTGAGACATCAAGAAGCTCTAAAGCACAAGAAATGAAGGACTGTTATTTGCCAAGTTTGAGATTTATTTCACCACTTTAACATTATGGGAAAAATGTAATCATTGCCTCACAACACATTTAACATTTTTCTCTTTCAGCAACTGTCAGGACACTATGACAGACCAAACCACTGGCCAATATTGTCATAGTAGTTCTTACCATGATGCCTTTGAATGCCTTTCCATCCTAAATAACCTATGACTTAAAAGAGACAGAAGAATTTAATGTGAATCCAGTGTATTTACAAGGATGTGCTATTATTATATTTATATATATATATATATACACATATAAATAAAAGTAACTTGTGGTTATCTTATCACTGTGAAACTGATCAAGTACTTTCAGCAGAAGACTCCAGACACATCAATGTAGCTATGTGAAGGCTTCTGAAAAATTAAGGTTGATGTGTTGACAGCTGTAATACCACTAGCTTTTAATCCTTGGTTTCTTTTTTTCATTATTAGGGATTCCCAGACATAGGTAGCAGAAGATTAGGTTTATACACTAACAATATAAAATCCTGTAATCCCTTGAAAGTTTAAAATCTTCCTTGGGCTGGAGAAGGAAACACTTTATCAATATGTACAGCTAGTGGCCTCTTTAAAGGATAAAAAGCACATCTCCTAGCTTGGGGGAAGCAGAATCCTTTTATGCCAGCCTAAGGAATTTCAGTTTTGAACCTGTGCCTCAATTTGTGGAAAAGGTTTGGGAGATGCTTCTATTTATTATTTTTTTCCATTATTTCAGGTTCAGAGAAATATATGGTATGTGGCTTCTTGTTGTTTTGTTTGTTTTTGTTTTTGCTTATATATTTTTTTCCATTTATAGCTTTATAAGAGCTTTACAGTGGTCAATAAATGTTATGTAACCCATAGGCCAGGCTTTTGACTGGCAGCAATAGGAGCCAGTCACCAAGTATGAACCTACAAAGACACAAGCACTGTCCAGAAACCTGGATATTGAATTTAATTGTCTCGGTGTTGTGTAAGTGATAATTTCTCACTTACATGTGATGAGTTAATCAAATGAATTTAAGCAAAAGAAACTTCTTTCGGAGTGCTGGAATAAAAAGGGAAACACCATGAATAGCTTCCAGAAGACAACCAACCTCCCCAGCTAGCAGTCAGCTAGTTGGTCTCTCATTTCTCCAGCTACAGCCCAGTCACAGGTTGTCTCTGATGGGGGGGTTGGGTGACTTTCTTTCTTTTTTTTTCCTTTTTTTTTTTTTTTTTTTTTTTACATCACCTGAGAATGCAGGCCATGACAAAGAGGTAGGACCAGACCCCCTGAAACAACTGGAGCCTTTTAGAGTGAAGCCCAAACCAACAGGAGCAATCAGTCTCTAAAGCCATGCCTCATGAGAAACTTTCTGTAATGAAGTAAAATAACCTCAGATTGTTTAAGACAGGAAAATAAAAGTTTCTTAGACAGCTTTCCCCCCATACTTTCTATTTGTGAGAGTTCTTTCCTCTGATATTGTGGGAAGACGTTCCACTTTCTATCCCAAGCAGGAGGCTTTTTGATGTCTGCTTGTCCTGCAACAACTCTCCAAGGAATCCTTGTGGGTTACTGGGAAAAGTACCTTTATTTTTATGGCCTCAAGTCTGGCCATGTATGCTCTTTGAGGTGCATTCTTGCAATAGGCTTATTTACTGTACCTGTGCCCTCTTCACCTGACCTGCTCTGGTCTCTAGAAGATTTTCTAGTAGTCCAACATGCTCAGTTTTTCTCGGAAAAGACATTCTGCATCCTTCCTCTCCCCCTCCTTTCTGCAGAGCCAGCAATCAGTTGAAGGTGACCAAGCAGACTTCCTCTCAATGACCAGCTACACCTGTTGGTAAAAGGGCATGCAGTAGTGATATCCTAAATGGCAAGTAACCAAGTAAACAGCATAGCACACATTGCAGGAGGCCTCTCCAATCTTTTTCTAATCTTGGTATTTCTGATTAGTCACTGCCTCTTGTTGCCTCTTGGCTGCTTTCTGATCAGTCCCCACTAGATGAGTTTGTTGTTAACTGCTCTGTTCCTGCTGACTGCACCCTCTTGGCTGCTCCCACTGGCTGCATTCATTGCTAGGTCCCCCCTGCAGCTTTCTCTGTGAGCTGCTTCCAATCATGCTCTCTGCATGGCTCTGCCCATCACTGTGAGGGCAGTGAGTGTGCTTTCCTACAGTGCATATCTGCTAATCTGCAGCTCGGGTAGCTCCTGAAGGTAAAAAGGTTCTTGGAGAAAGGTGCAGTGAAAAGCAGGAAATGTCCAGAGTACTTGTCACAAAGCAGAGGCTTTGTGGATGGGGATCTTCTGATAAATCCTGGGATTTTTGCCACAGTTTATTTGTCACAAAGTTTGACATATTAAATGGAACTGACTCCTTCCCCACAAGTACATCTGGCACCACTGGGGTTTTATGCTTTGCACAATGTGATTACAAATGAAATCGGTCCTTCAAATAAACAGTGTAGATCTTTCAAACTCGAAGTATGGCATGTAAAAAGGAAAGGAAAATGCTGTTATTTACATTGTATTGTTCTTTTGTTTCTGGTAAATGCCCCAGATTTGTCCCATCCACATGGACCTCCACCCTTTGGACTTGTTTTTCCTGCTAACATTTGTCTTTATTTTACTTTGAGAGACAGGTCATTTGTCCAATGAATGTAGTCAGTTAACATTGCTAGGAATCCATGACATTAACATTCCTAGCAAATCCATGAGATACCAAATCCTATGAATGCCTACTTTCCAGCATGTCTTTTTAGCTGTAGTACTTGGAGGCATATCTCAGAAGCATTCGTCAGTTTAATTCGTATAGTAGAGTAATGTAGCAAGCAACTAGTGCTGCTGGGGCCTGACAGCCACACTGCGTATAAAACAGGAACAGCCAGCTATCAATTGTCTGAGAGCAAAATGTATCCATCTCCGCAGCGCAGCCCCACGCTCTGTGTGCCCAAAGGTAACCTAGCCTGCTTATCTGCCTTCTCTGTTTGAAGTGACCTTTATTTTTATAGAAACCTATTTGGCAGATAAATGTAGTCAGAATGCTCTGATATTCTAGTTTAGATATGCTTTGCTATCTGTTTACTTTGTTGATGTTATCCCATATGGCATTATCCTTTATAACCATTTATGGAAATGCAGAGTGCTAATGGAATTAACTGAAGACTAATGGAGAATTCATTTTCTATGATTTTTATTTTTTTTCTAGTAAGAACATTTTCTATGATTTTTATTTTTTTTCTAGTAAGAAAACATATATGTTTCTTGATTAGTGGAAATCTACACTTAATAACTATTTTCTGTTGAAAATATGATATATATATTTTAAACGTATCTTTTTATAAGTCTCTGAAATGGATCTCCATGTTAAAAGTATAGGGCCCAAAAACAGTTGTACATTTTCTTAGGTTGCTACTTGCTTAGTAAGTAGTAAGAAAAATGCTGAGGTCAGGAGAGTCAAGGATGTGTAACACCCCTCCATGGGACAAATCCCCTCTTGATTTGTTATAATATTTAAACAGATTTCTGAGCAAGTCTGCAAGTAGGTGAGAAAGCTAGGCCATCTTAATGCATTACTAATGCAAATGTAGCTTCCTGAATAGAGGGAATGAAGTATTTACTTCAATCCTAGGCTTGTATCAGCCATGTGCAAATCAAAACTTAAATATTTGAATTTTCCATTATTCTTGTGAATAAGCATATGATTACTTTGCTAAAGCAATGCCTCAGGCTCTGAACTTGCTACTGCATTTTGTGAGTTGCGGGGATTTTTCACTGCAGCTCTCTGAAAAGCTAGGCTTCAGAAAGAAACAAACTTAAATATCTTCTTAAGCTCAAACTCTACAAATGTAAGTGACCTGCATATACTTTTCTGTCCAAGGAGACAGAAAGACTTATAAAGATTCAGTTTTATTTCTTTGTGTATATAATTAAAACTAAAGAAGCAGTAAGAAGACTGAGAGGTCAGAGAAATTTCCATGCCAGCTTAAAAGAAAAATCATCAAATCTGTTTCTGGAACGTGGGAGTTTAATTTGCATCAATATTCAGTGTGTGTGTGTGTATGTTTTATTTTCATGATAATCAGAGAAAACAGTTTTAACTGAATTATAACTTAAATGGGAAAGTTTGCTGATGTCCCAATGCCAAATCTGTCCTGAGAAGTCAGTAAATACTTTTTTAAGCCTGAGTAATTTTTGAGACATTTGGAAATATGAGCCTGATTAAAATGTACTGGAGTCAATGGGAGTCTTTCTAATAACTGCAGTGAGCGCTAGAACAATTTCATTTGAATCTTTCTACTTTTTAGCCCATTGCTTCTTTTTTTTCAATGTAGTAAACTAATCTTAGTTTGGGAAGTGTTGCAGTAGTAATGAGCCAGGCCTGCAAAAGCTTATTTACATATCTACCTTCAGACATGTGAACAGTTCTACTGAGTTCTGGGGGTTACATGTATGCATAAACATTATACACACACTTTTATTTTTGAAGGATTGGAACCTAAATAAATAAATGGATCAAAAGATTTTTTTTAGGAACTTCATTGCTTGCTTTTCTTTTCCGAGATAGGGTTCTAATAGCTAATTCAGAAAAGAATTTCTCAGAAAATAACTAGGGAGGGAGACCCTACTGCAAGTCCAATTAAAGTGAAGCTGCCCAGTAGAATCACCCCAAGAATCCCCCGAATTTATTTGGAGCAAAACTGAACTTTCAGTATGATACTCTTGAATCTTTTTCCCTGTAAAGCTCTGCCACTTATATTTTTTAGGGCTTTATAATTTTTTGGTAATTCTGCCATATATGTTTGAAAAGAATAAACCACTAGGTACACTCCATAATTGCATTGAAATAACACTTTGTGACTTAAAAAAATATAATACCTACAGATAGGACTTCAGTTTTTCTGAATCCTCAAAAATTAGGAGTCATGATGAGACTGCAACACTACAAAAATGGCTTGAGGCTTAGCAGCGCTGTGGTACTGATGATACTTCCAAATGTATTGTCCTCTCAAAATCAGTCTTTCCTCTAGTTCTGCTTTTGTCACTCTGGAAATTATTGAGTTCTGTCACTGTTTCACACAGTAAAATAAAAACTTTAATAAAACACATTGAAATATCTATGGAAATTTCTATGGAAATTTCTATGTCTTTTTCCATCATTATCATTGTAAGTGATACTGTACACTGTACTGCAGAAATGTTAGGTCTTTTGTGCAGCTTAAAATTCTGAAAAACTGATACTTCCTTATTGTCATATGCAAAGGAAACCACTGCTTGCTTCAAAGTCAGTGTCAAGTTTTATAGATTCTTCTCTGAAATCAAGAGACTTTGCAATAGTGTTCCCCTAGTTGTTATTAATGGTGGTTGAGGTTATGTTATACTGATTCACACTAGTGGAGACATGATGCCTCTCTTGAACTGAAAATACTATAAGAATTTCCCCTCCTGGGGCCTGCCTTGCAATGTCCTATAATTGCTGGTCACTGTTCAGCTAAACACATGAACATATGTTTCATTTCCTTGCAGATCTTCTTAAATGTTCTCTCATTCAAGCAATTACTGTTGCCATTTAAAGACTTGAGTGTGTTTTGGTGAAATACACATTTCTAGGTATTTTCCAAATACAGGTGAAAAGGTATTCTGGCCTTCAAACATTTAAGTCATGAGGCCAGATTCACATTTGCATGTCAATAAATATTCTTATCTCAGCTCAGTAGAAAAAAGGCAGAGAGATATTTTTAATTATCTTGCCTTCTTGTAGTTTATCCTAAGCAAATGTTTGAACATGTGAGACATTTCTATTTTTGGTGAGTAATAGTGTCAGTCTTTTTTGCTTCATTTTCTTCTCGTGTAAGATTCTTGCCAGGCAAGAGCAAAATATTCAGGCCTCATTTACATTGAAAATTACTCTCTCATGGGCTAGGGGAAAAGATAGAGATTTTTTTTTCTTTTTTTTTTTTTTTTTCTAACAGTTTTTTTTGTTTGTTTGTTTGGATGATAATACATGCAGCTATAAAATGATGTTCTATAAGGGTTTAATGCTTTCTGTAAGTGCTTGCCTTGTCTTTAAAGACTGTAGATATTAAAGACCTGTTCTCTAGGAGAAAAAAAAAAAGAGGCCCTGTCTTTGGAGAAGAAAAGGACTTGTGATGACAGAGTACTTTGTGCAAGTTTAAATTCTTGATAGATTAAATAACATGAAAAATACAAGAAGTTATGGGTGAAATTTGTAATTTTTTCAGGCTGAGCATCTAAAAATTCGTATGAATATCTGCAACTCTTGCTCTATAGGTATCATAAGAGAAAACATTAGCTGGTTTCAATTCAGCTAATAATGTGAGAGAATTAGGGTTTCACACACTTTTTGAAAAGATTTCAATGACTGACTTTGACCAAAATAATTGAATGTTTTAAAACAATATTTTAAAATTGGGGCTGTTTCAGATTTTGAGTGATGTTTGGTTTGGCAGGTTTGAATTTTGAGTTTGGCACATTTGTCTGTTCTTTCAGAACAGCAGACATTTATATCATTTTCCTTATTCTTAAAGATGGTGTGTCTTGCCACTGATGTTTTTTTTGTTTGTCAGAATTTCCAAAACTGAAAACTCTACAGAGCAAACATATGAGGATTTTCTGTGGTAGGAATACATCCAAAGTAGCTACACTTGCCAGAGTGTAACAATTGGACTTCACTGTACAGATTGCTACTGTGATGAGAAACACAGTGACACACCTAATCATGGAAAGTCTTGCCTCAGAAAGAGGCTTCTTTCCCACAATCTTTGTAAGATAAGCCTGTTCTTGCTGCTTACTGGTGATTTTCCGGACAGTCATTGCAGCAGGCTTCACAGCTTCTGTGCTCCTCAAGCATGTAGAATCCTGGTTGTCAGACCTAAATACCAAGAATCAGAAAGTTGTAGAGAAGTGAGAAGACAGATGGAAGAAGAATCATGGGGCACAGAGGTCTCCAGGAAGTTCAGAAGCTATATAGAACATTGATTGGGATGTGAACTGATTTAATAGGTGGTAAAGGATTGATACTGAGTAACGGAGTAAACTTCAGGGAGATCTTTGCCAAGTACGAATCCTTTAGGACTGGGAAGACAGGAGACAAAATAGATTGTGAAATACTACTTCTATTTGTATTTTAAAACTGTGTAATTTGTCACTACCTATTACTTGTAGTGCTTTAAGTTCCCTGTTGTGCTGTCATCAGCTGCTCACATCTTGTATTATTCTGCTTGTCATGTGAATTGTTTGATCTCTTCTTGTACTTCTGTCATGAAAGCTACTATTAACTGGACTGAACATGGGAAGTGATCTTGCAGAGCTGTGTGCAGATGACAGGGCCAATTAGTGACAAACCCACTCTGTTTGGTGCCACCCTATGCAATACTACGGTTCAGTCTGGAGGAATTTATTGGATCCTAAAGTGCTGGTAGACAGCTGATAAGCAGACAGTTGCATCTAGATCTATAAGCTCTAAACATACAAGCTTTATTTGGTTCATAAAACTATCACCTTTATGTAAGTTGAAGAAGTGAAGCTGATATGCCTAGCTGAAATTAAGAATGGTTAATGATGATGATAAAATTACAATGTCACCCAATAATTAAAGTTTTGTTGTGATGTGAACTGCATTGTCCCAGCATGTGGAGGAAAATCTTACACCCTAGACTGTGACCTTATCTACAATACATTGTTTTTGAAAGAGAAATCATGTTGAAATGGATCTTATGAGCTACTACCAAGTTCTACGAACTTTCCTCATCCATATTTATAAAAACACAGAGCAGCAAAACCTGCATTAACTGAGAAGAAGCAAACGGGACCTCTCCTATAAATCTTCTAAGGGGTGGGACAAGGTGCACTTTTAGTGACCTGTGGCTGTACTCTGTTCCAACCATAAACAGCATGTCCTTCTCTACAGAGCAGCAGGTACTTTGAACTGTCAGTGCTCTTGCGTCCAGAAGCAGTGGACATGTAGGGTGTGAAATCAGCTCCATAACACGTGCTCTAGAATCTGCACATTTTTCTTTCTCATATACTATTCACAGTTTCACTCAATGATCGGCCTGTTAAGTTACTGACTAGGTCTGTGTCCTTACCCATTGAAAACATATTAAGGTCACTGCATGCATGGTATTTCCAGGTTTTCGCTATGTATTGTTGGAAACATTTCCATTCTTTATTGCTCTCTAATGTATACTAAGAAATTATTAATAATCAACTACTTATGGAAAACTGTTGTAATGTTTTTGTTTGTTATGTTCTACCCTATCAATATATGATGTTTGTGTTCTATTACTTCCCCTCTCCAGCTGCTACTATTGAGGAAAGTGATACTGCCGTTGCATTAAGCTCTTGGGGGAGCTCAGCGAAGTACTTGAAGAGTTGCATAAAGGACTAGCATCCACAATGCCCAGGCAGCTTTTCTATGTCTGGGTAAGGATCTTTAGATAAAATCCTAGAATGACGTGCAGTGGCTACAATGTCATAGCACTTATAGCTAACACGTGGTGGTACTAAGGCAATAAAAAAGACCTTGATGAATCTCACTGTTGGTTGCCAGTATTTTTATAACAGATCACAAATTGAAAGTCATCTCAGATATGTGAGAAGATTTTACTGTGATAAATGCTTTCCTTTTTCCACACTTTATTCCCATTTTAGTGTCTTATATTAAAGGAGGAAGTGACATCTTCTTTGTAGGGTCTGATTTCAGAATGGACCAGGATAGGACACTGATGCTTATTCTTGTGTCCTTCTGGTGTTCCTGTCTGTGCCTGATGATGTTATTCTGAGACCTAACTATTGGCCCTTAAGACATTGATACAATTAATTAGATTGTGAAAAATGACAGATGTTCATTTTCCAGGCTTTAATCTTTGGGAGTTTCCAATGTGTATGGAGACAGAGTTGTAATTCTAAGTTGTTCCAGAGGTCTAACAGATTCTAAGATCATTAACATCATGTTCTTTACAGCACAGAATTTGGCTATAAATTATGCTGGTGAGAGCTTGAATATAACATTTTGAGCTCAATTCTGCTGAGGCCCTGAAACCTCGTTGTGTTACAGTTGTAAACAAGGATATGGGAACTAATTAAAAGGAGAAACTCCAAGACCAGTGCAAATTTGAATAGGATCTGGTAGTTCAGTGGAATTAAAGCTCCCTCAAATTACTTT
Organism: Netta rufina; assembly: GCF_964035555.1. Taxonomy (NCBI): domain Eukaryota; kingdom Metazoa; phylum Chordata; class Aves; order Anseriformes; family Anatidae; genus Netta; species Netta rufina. The sequence continues at coordinate 1,339,669 of NC_140134.1, forward strand.
TTTTTGCTATCGTTCTGTTCTAAGGCACTATAAATTATTATTTTATTTATTTATTATTTTCTGCTAATTTCCTCTGTTGTTTGTGAATTGCTTTTAAGTCATGTGGCTTTCAAGTGATATGGTGCATTAGTAGAAAAATGGATTTGGACTCCAAGTTTCTCTTTGAAAAATAGTTAAAATCCCAGTCATATTTAATAACATTATTTCTGTCTTAAGGATGGAGTATTCTTTCAGATTGTTTTTCATAGAGGATAAGGATTAGTGCCTCTTTATCAGTGTTGTCCACATCCTCACTCTGTATACTTTATTATCACAGCTAGAAGGTGCTTCTTCAAGACTGAGTTCTGGAGCTGTAAAATCAACCTTTCAAAAGCTGAGGAAAATTGAAATGTCACTCCTACATGGAGCTTTAGGAGTTAGACTAAACATTTGCCTCAACGCAGACCATCCATTCTGATGCCTAGTTTAGAAACTTTCAAAATCAATTTAAAATATTTTCTTTATACGTTTCATATCCTCTCAATATCATTTTTTTTTTATTATTATTATTACTGAATTGCCATGGCCAGAGGAACATTTGGGAAAGACATTGATTTGGTAACTGCAATGACTACTTTTCTTTCTTCCTCTGCTATACCAGGCACCAAATGGGATGCAGAGCATCACGTTTTTGCCAGATGCATTAGGCTGTTGTGCTGTTTGTCAGGCAATTCCTCATATCCATAGAACTAGCAACACACTTCAAGGCCAAATTAGATTTATGTGGAATGGTAGCTGAGCTAGCAGCATTATGTACATCTAAGTGACCGTGTTAATTAGCAACCAAAACATAAACAGTAGCATCTCTGCAAGGAGAACACTAGCAAGCTAACTACATCTGTGGCAAATCAAATTAAAAGAAATCCCATTATCTTGCTTGGGTTTCTGCTTTCTACTGATCACGTTACTGCAGGCTAGTTACTGCAGAGATATTTCATTACTCCAATATGCTTTCTTAGAACAAAGCATGGAGCCATAAGAATGAAAGCCAACACCTAAGAACACTACTAGATCATTATGTACAGTTAAACTAAATATGTGGAATGCTTTTTTTTTCCTTTCTGCATAGATCAGATGAGATGGCAGAGTCACCAGAGCACATGGTACATTTATAATTTTAATGCAGTATTCTAATACTTTAGTTTATATGCTATTACCATGATAACCAGCGAGCTTTTTTGAAGAAAAATATTTTTCACGGTGCTTAGAACTTTGCATTACTCTGGAGTTTTTTTTGTAGTAGTTTATGAATATTCTTATAGGAGCACATATTCATCTCTTAACTTTATAATCTTTCATGTTATTCTGCAAAGAGTATAGAAACCATTAAGTTTTCAGTGCTATAAATCAGATTATTTCATTGTTAAATCCTGAAAATAAAGGACAAGAACACAAACAGAAGCACACGTACAAACTGTTTATGTACAATGATCTTGGGGTTAGGGGAAAATAAAAACAAATGGAAATATATTTATCCCTTCTCTCCTTTATCCCTTCTCACCTTTAACTAGATCATATTTAACTAGGCTTTGGCACTGATATTTTCCAACAAAGTAAAAGAGAATGATTAGATTTTCAGTATGTACTATCACTATTTTAAATATTAAAGGTAATTTTTTAACAATGTAAATGAATTAAAAGCAAAATACCTTCAGAGGGACATAGTCTTAGATATCAAGCACTTTACCTCGCTAAATGTTAATCAGGAAAACCGGAAAATAAATTCAGCTGCTTTTTTTTTTTTTGCCACTACTTTCCCCTTTTTGGTAAAACTTTACCAATGAAAATAAGTCATTTCTATGTAAAACAACAGGCAGTATAATTAAGGGCTCTAGCAGTAAACCAACCATATATAAGTTTAAGCTGACAAGTTTATAAGCTGCTGGGGATACTATCTACCACAGAACTTCAATTAAGATAATGGCATATACTTTAACAATACCCCTCTGTTATGATCCAGATTTTAAATTATATTCACATTTGCTATCCTGGCTTTTTACATCCTTCACTTTTAATTTGAAGGAGAAAAACTATAATTATTTTAGAAGAGGAATATGTTTATGTGTGAGAAAGCAGACCCTTCCCACCTTCATGGTATGGACTATGCATTGAAGCAGTCTACTAGCTACTCTGTTTTGATTTTGTCACTTTTGTTCCAGTGTGGAGTCAAAGAGCAACACTCAAAAAATCTATCATAATCTTTCTCCTGCCAGCATGAGTCTTATTTTATTTATTTACCTTTATTTAAAGGTAATAATTAGTTTTCACAAAAATTGCAGATCAAGAGCACTAAAAGCTAGTTTACTTGAACAGCAACACCAAAAAAAACAGACCTGTGGTGCCAGCTTTCAAGTCTGATTCCAAGGGATTATCTGTTACGAACAAGGAGGTACAATAGTCAGCAGCATTTGCCAGCTACTGCTATGCAGCATTCTCTTAGATACTTTTCTCTGTTATGCTGAGTACTGCACAGTACGAATTGCTCAGTAGAGTTGTATGTGACACTGTTGGAACTGAGTTCTTTTCTTATATTGCCTACCTTTTTTTTGTTTGGTTGTTTTGTTACTTCTCATGTCTATTTAATATTTGGCTTTTGCTTAGACTCCTAATGATAAATAAAATTTGTCATTGCCAACTGTACTGATTACAGCAATCTACTATTACCATCCTAAAAATGAAAGCATTCAATGCGTGCTGTGTATCCAACAGTTTTAGTCAGTGCAGCAGAATAACTGTGTGTCTGTCCCACTGTTTTCTTTCTGAAGTGGTAAAATTCCTGCTCACAGGACAGTGGTGCATTGCAGCCAAAGGGACTACTTTGATAAGACATATCCAAGCTATGTGGTTTTATGTCATAGAATTTGGATCCCTTCCTTTGCTGGAACAGCAAGACAGGTTTTGGTTGTGGATGGTAACTGTATACTACAGGGTAGTGTTAGTTATTGTGAAACTTTTAGGTGAGTATCCTCTGGTCCTGGGAACTTGCTGGTGTTCTTTTTACTTATTTATGTATTTGTTTTTCTCCTGTAAAATCCTTATTAATTACTGATACGTTCACTCATACTGAGCTCCTACATTCTGATGTTGTCTTAAAGGAAGATAGATGCAAAAGAAAGAGCTTCTTGGGGGATGGCAGGATGCCCTTTTTCTGCCTTGATTACCTGTAGATCACAGCACCTCTCTGGCAAGCTTCTTCCTTCTGTTTCCTTTAGAAAAGTTTTTATTACTAGCTTTTGTTCAAGTAACAAGTTATTCCCCAACACCCCTCACCTGTTTTAAAAATTTTACATTTAACTTTGCAGAATTTAGGCTTTTTTCCTTTTTAGCATTTTTGTATATTTTTTCCCTTTTTGATGAATCTTCTTTTACTGCTAACAATTCCCCTTACTCAGCTATTAAAATATGCTACCTGTATTTGGTTCTTTCAGTCTTTAACTCCTGATAAGCATTTACTCTGAGATCCTAGTATAGTATCTTTAAACAATGTCTGTTCAGTTTGCAAGAATTTACTCTTTCAGATGTTTCCATTAAAGAGCCTTCTCTCTGTTATATAACCACTAAAAGGAGGAACTGTCACTAATATAGATTATTTTTTTATTTTGGCTTTGCTATCTGCAAGGATGCTCAATATTATGTCAATTAGTTGCCATTATAGAACTACTTTTTGTAGTCAGCTTGGGAACAGTAGTCTTTTTCTGATCCTGGCTAAATCAAAAGCCATTTTTCTAAGACTCACTCTAAGAGGTGTCTCAGGTTCTCCCTGTCATCAGTACCCCAGGTCTTCCAGACAGATAATGTATTTTCTAAAACTTATTTGGTCTTTATGGAATGTTTGAAATATTTGGTAAATTGAGTGCCTGTCTTCTCAAATTTTGTTAATGGGATATTTCAAGAGAACGTTCTCCATCTCTGTGTGCCGAAGGTTGACAGAAAGCTACACTTGAAAGCCCTGTTAAATGTAAATCTAAGCACAACACAGTTGTATCAGTTGTTTGACTATTATTCGTGACCCAACAAATCCTGTGTACTAACCACGATGCAAGTAGCCAGCCCCCTACCCACCACGGGTAGACCTTGCAGCAGGATGCTGGGAGCTGTGCTGAAGCTGGGGAGCACATCTCCTTGAGAGCTACATGCCCACAGGGTCATCAGAGGAGGTATTATCTCCATTTCATGGTAGTCAGGGTTGTGCCTTTGTGATGTGTTCTTGATGTATGAATGTCCACTGACCATGCATTCTCCTGGACTGAAATAGTTGAAGGTGGAGAAGGTGTCCTCTTCAAAGTACCAAGGGAGATAGGAAAAGGGAACTGATCCAAGGGGAACTGATCTATTTAAAATGGGTCACTAATACTTGCTTGTTAGGTAATGTCCAGTTATATCAAGCACCACCGTAAGTACTAAAAATTATATTCAACACAATGTATGTGTGTATAAGCAGATTCAGAATAATCAGCCAGGTACCTACAGAAAACCCAGTTTCCTGAGAGCAGCCATGAGTACTTTGTAAGTGGCAGGTGTCATAACCTTTGTGCATCTGAACCATGTAAAGGTTAATTATATTCGACTCCACTGCAACTATGGTTACATTCATGGGACTTATTGCTTAATGCTGCTCTTTAACAAATATGTCACTGTATAGACAAGTTATATTAATACAGAACTGAGATTATTCACATCAATTACAGTAGGTTATACTTAAAAAATAGAGATGGGAAAGATATTTAGTCTGAATAATTATGAATTGGACTCTTCGGTTTGCAAATAGTTCAGTAAATTATCTTTATTTCTGATAGTGCATTTGTTATTTTTTAATATTTCCTCGCTTGTCTAGAAAGATAGTTTTCAGCTATGGAGCTATGATCAGTAAACATTGACTACTTCTTGCTATTTATTTCTTGTAATGTTATTTTTACAGACCCATTAGACAAGTGGAATTTTCCAATGATCAATGAATGAAATATTTTTACATGTATTTTTGCGGGTACGGCCAAATTATTATGAGTACACAAAGTAAAATAAATATTGTTTAGTACCAATGTTATCCAACAGAATAGACCAAAACCAATGTCTCTAAAATTAAGTTTCAAATATTTGGGGTTTTGCTAAACTCTAAAATTTTCATTGCACATCCATAGGCTGACACAAAGTCAAAACGAAAGAGTAAGATCCCTTCCAACCCCTTCAATTCTGTGATTCTGTAATTCTGTGATCACATAGCCTTATTTCTTAAAGACCTAAAAATTCCTGAAGACGTTGTATATTCAATATGATTGCTTGTTTGAATAAGGTAGCTGGATTCCTTTTGCAGATCTGGCTTTATCAATTTAACTTTGTGCATTATCATGTCTATTCTGAGGTGGCATCACCATGCAGAATAACATGTAAACTCTCCCAGTTAAAATACTATAGGAATGTACTGACATTTCCTACTGCTCTTGGAAACTAGATAGACATCACAAAATGTAGAACTTAGAAAAAAAACAAGTTCTCTCTTCAGAAGTGGTCTGGCTTGACAGAATCAGGAGGAGTAGGCTCTTTTGCAGACTTAAGTGTTGCATTTTGGCGTTAAAATCTTGAGGAACACTTGCCAAATTAAAAGCTGCTAGTTTTACACGATCAGTACATAAACATAGGACAAGAAAAAACAGAATCTAGTCCCCTCCCATCACAGGACCTATTTGATATAACTACCTTCATAAATGAAGAAGCCTTGTCTTACTGAATGCCTAGGAGTAGCAACAGAAGGCCACTTCAGAATCTCAGTGCTCAGAAACAATATTAGGATTTCCAGCCTACATTTCTCTGTGCTTTATATTTTCTTATTTCTTGGCTATGCTTAAAAATTTCTTTTCTTCTCCCAGTGTCCAAACTGTTTTGTCATTTCAAATAAAATAAGTTCTCCACCGCTCAGGTCATCCTAGACTCTGGATCACGGATCCTGTGTGTATCACTTTCCTGCATGCAAACCAATTTATTTTTTCTATATTGAGGGTGCTCAGAATTGTATACATTGTTTTCCAGTTCAGATCTCGGTGGTGCCATTAATGTTAACTTCAATGATTCCCCTCTTTACTTAAAAGTTGTACATCTGGTATTATAATTGCCTTTTTTTTTTTTTTTTTTTTTTTTTTTTTGGCCAAGTCAGAATGCATGTAATGTATTTCTTCATTTTCCTGTGTCTACTGTCATCAGAGTCAAAGGATGGAGCACTTGGTTTGTCAATTGCTCTGAGATCTTCAGATAAAAGTAAAAATTTGAGGAGAGTTTGGATTACAGCAGGACTTAAGGACTTACAACTTAAGCAGGACTTAGAACTGCCTTAAAAAAAAAAAAAAAAACTAAAAAAAAAAAAAACTCTACCTGTTCAAAAGTGTATTTTAGTGGCATAATATGGAAAATCATGAAGGCAAAAGAGCAGCTAACTGTGGTGATAATAACCATGATCAAAAGGAACTGTACTTGTAGCTAAGGCAGGTGCTATTATTAAGTGTACCTGCAGCTTTGCTTTCCAGAACCTCTGTATGTGCTCTTCCTTTAAGAAAGGTTCTCTTTTGGTCTTAGCCACTTCATTGATAATTACCAGACGTTCTGTTACATGATGGGAAATATCAGAGCTCACTCCTTTGATCGTGCTGCTAGTACATGTTCACTTGGACACTTAAATTACCACAGACTGGATCATGACTACCGTACCATTTTCTGTATTAGTGAAAGATATATACACAGACATTGAACAAACAGCGCTGGTTAGCAGAAATGCAAGGCTTTTGGAGCATCTTTACAGGTAATGGCTAGTACATGTCTCTGTCTATTTACAATAGGGTCTTCTACCAATATTCCTCTATTTCACTAGCTGGTTTGAAGGAACTATCGTTGTTAAGGCCCTCAAGGGTGCAATGTGAATGGGAACAGAGGTCAGGTCCAAGCCTGTACTAAGATTAGCCCTCAGACATGGTGAATCTGTACTTGGCTATCAAACAGCTGGTGGTATTTCAAGTACATTGACCTCAAACTCTGTTCCGGCCATGACCATTAGGAGAGCAGTAGCTCTTAGAACTCAGAGGTGTCCCTTTGTGTTTCTGTTGCAGTATTTCTATTACTGCAGCTGCTGTGGGATCTTAACCAGAACCAAAACCAGACAGATTGAAAGAGACTGCAGCTGCCTTCAAAGTATGATTTAGGCTGAACTGGAGAACTGGTAAGGCAAAGTAATGCTGGTGTACTCTTGTTCACACTGCAGCAGTGGAACAATGTTATTTCTTCTGTGTGCTGCTTTTGAGGCAGTTTATTCCTGGCACCATTGAGGAACAATTTTTCCAGGGAGTCTTGAGTATTCTAAGGAACAGTGGGTGATTTTGCTCTTTAAGCATCAATAACAAAGTATAATAGCAGAAGTTACTTAAGGTGAAGCCCCAAATCTTATTTTTCTGGAGACACAGCATGCCACATCCAGCTATTTCTCTGTGTATCACTTAGGGTGCTTCTGAACCATGGAACCTGGTGAATGCTAAAGTTGAGGGATATTTCATGATTTGGCAATAGTAGTATACTGTGTTTTGGACAGGAGATTGTATTGCTTTAGTTTAAAACACACATCATTTTTGTTTGTTTTTCATTCTGTTATTGTTTTTTTATTTTTGTATGAACACTTACATTTGCTAATATAGAATACGTATTTACTGCTGCCTTTCACTGGTGTGTATGAGAACAGTTAGATCCCTTTTGTATTGCATGTAACTCTGTTGTGGCTGTTTGTGCAAAATGTTTGTGCTCTGTTTGTGTAAAATGGCTGAATGGGTGATGGCTCACCATTCATTTTCTTTATCAAACAATCCAGGATTTTGTGGCATTCTAGTCACGATATGTAACAGAACCCCAAAGACAGATTATGCAGTCACAACAACGAAAATTGATTACTAAGCAGTCAATGAGTCATCTGCCTCAGGAAGTAACTACTTCAATCTATTATTGTCGATGTCCTGATGGGTCAACCAGGACGTGAAAAGGAATTTGCATTAAATTGATTTGAGTGTTTTTTTTCTAGAAATAACATCACTCAATCAAATGAAACATTCAGACAGAGCTAGGGAGAACCAACTGAATTTGATTTGGGAGGCAGAGCAGCAAGGGATGAGCAGGTTGATTCAGATAAAAAATATAAATGGGATTTAGAGCACCATAAATCTCATATTACAGAATGAAGAGTTAGAACTGTTGTTAAAATATTCTGCAATGCAGATTGGGCTGCAAATTCTGGAAATTCTTTATTTGCTTCTTGATTTGTATGTATGCACGTTTTTATATACTCACATCCCCCAGTTATGTGAATTGTGTGCTTATGCAAATGGTGTGCTTATATATACACTCACCATAACGCATTGCCATCAGGTAAAACAACAATGTGGCCTGTTTCCAGTTATCTTGGATGATTTTACTGTATTGATCTTATATAAAAACTGGAGCATGGAATGTATCTCTTCAAATATTTTTTTCCTTCTCAGAGCTGAAGACTTTCACAAGGAGCAGCCCACCACTCAATAAAATTCAATAAGCTATGAATCATACTGAAATGTCACTTCCTTCTCATCAGTCTTATTCTTAAAGCAATTCATCCTCTCTCTCATACTTGTAGTATGGTGTGGGTGTGCTAGCATCTTAAATTATAGTGGGTTTCTGCTATCTTGTTATCTGCAATAGCTTTTTATCTTCTTTGAATAGCATTACTTATACCATTTAAGAGTCCAATTAAAATCACATACTTTAAAGAACTCACTACTTAACCATAGACATGATTTGTGAATTGTTCTCTTATCGATTTTTATATGGTCAGTCTTTATGTCCATTCCAATAAGTTTTACCTGAGTAATAATTTTGTGATTTGGCTCAAGGAATTACAGCAAGATCTTCGAAAAATTATTAGTGACTCTGCTGATGACAGTTCTTGGCTTCCCACTATGAGGCATTTATAAAACTGTGATGGTTGTGGGTGGATACATTAATATAATTGTTTCAGAGCCAGGCCTCTCTAAAGTTACAACATGGGCTGGAACACCAAAACTGTGCCCCAGTAACTGTCGCCATTGAAGCATGCTGGCTTTAGTAAATGAGGCTTAACTCTGAACCACTGCAAGGGAAAGAAGGACAGAAAAAAATCATAATCCACTAGTGAAACTGTGTGAGTATCAGCTTGTGAAAGCACCAGCTGAGTATGCTGGATACAGGATAGACAAAATCGCTCAAATACAGGAAGCACCACAACCATAATTCCCTCCGGCTAATCTATAAATGTCATCTTCTTTAGCGGACTTGGCCTTATCCTGCCTATTTCAGACAGGCACAAAGAAAGCAGAGAAACTGCTCTGTAAGGGATGGAGTTAGGGAGCTGCCTATTATTTCAGGCCAACAGTTCAGAAGCCAAAATTATATCGTAGTTTTTATTAGAAACCTGAAGACATATACATCACATAAAGGATTTTGTTGTGTAAAAGCTTGAAAAATCTGTATATGTTACATAAATAAACATCAGGCTTTTCCTGTCACAGTCATGATATACATATACTGAATGTATAGAAATTTATATTTTATAGAACAACAACAATATTACTTTAGTAGTTAGGTGCCTGTAATGTAATAAAAAGTGATGGTGCTATTGTCAGATAAACCCTCTAGCCATCACATTCACTGTTTTTCTGACCAAAACCAAAATGTATCAGTAGAAAATTTGATACCTTGATGGCATATATATATATATATTCAGTAAGGAAGAAAAAAAACAAGTGTAAATGTAAATTCTTTTCTGATTCTGTTCTTGCTTTATTTCACTCATCATTTGTTCTGATAATAGAACAAATCTGCTATCTTTTCTTTTCCCCTTTCCAAGTACAGGTGCTTATGTTTCTCCTTCAGGCAGTTAATTGGTTGATAATGGTGAAGACATAGTAATGGTTTCTTCATATTCTCTCCTGATTTACACATCTGTGAGGCTAAGATTGAGTTCTAGGCATGGGCAAATGATGGGGAATTGGGATTTTATTTATATATATATATGTATATACATATATGTATATATATACGTGTATATATATATACATGTGCATATATATATATATATTTGACAGCATTGTGAAGATATCCATAAAGTAATCAAATAGTTGGGGATAAATTGCAAGTCACTGTCAAGCAACTTAAAATGTATATTGTGCCATGGATTACTATGGTTCCGGAGAGAGTAACATTTCTAGTACAAATTGCTCTAGCTTCATTTCTCCATTTTCTGTAAATCAGGACACCTTACACTACCTAAAGTAATGGTGCATCCAGATAGCCAGTTGTGCAGTTTCTATTAAATCTAAATTGTAGCCATTGAAGTAGGATACTAGAACAGACTTTATAATTTCATTTTGTGCTAAGTGTTTTACCAATTTGTAACTGGAGGCAGTGTCTGCCTGGCATTGCATTGCATATCCTAAAAGAAAACTGGAAGCATAAGAGCCCAATCTCTGTATTATGAAGTTGACAGTATAATAATTACTTCTGAATCTTCACCTGCATGGATAAATTTTGCCAAAAAAATAGGAAAAGGAAGTGTTAATGATTCCTCTCTACAGTGGGGAGTTTGAAGGCACATCTATGTTAGTGTTTTAGTTTGACTCAGAAGCTCACTTTCGAAGAGGAATCTCCTGGTTGTCCCCATTCAAGTGTGCTTTGGTTTGCACTGGAGGATGGCCATGGAGGGCACTCAGATCCCTCTCCAATGAAACTGGATTGAAAAATGTTCCAGAAATGCACCTATTTTACTCCAATTCCTAATGAACATTAAATCCATGGAATCAGATTAAAGGTAGTCCAAAGTAAATTTATGAATCATGTAGTGCAATGCTGAGTCCTGGGAACAGTTGTTGCACTCCACAGAAGCACTTCTGCTGGCCTGCAGTACTTGCTAATTCAGGTATTTCCTGAAGTTGCACAGAAACTTATGTCCCAGCTTGGCAAAACAATTAAACACGTCTAATTTTTGCTATACAGTGCTTGCTGGTATAGATTCCTGGCAAGAACCACAAGATACAGGAGCAAAAGTGAAGAATGTTTGAATTTCTACAGAGCAGGATGAGTAGTCAAGGCAGACAGTAATCTGAGGCTGAGCATAAACTCTGAGATGGAACATAGGCATCGACCAGTTCCTATAAATAACATGGATGAGAGGCTTGAAGTACCTTGAAGATAATAAGTAAAGCTATTAAATTGTATCTTTGCTCTTAAAAAAAAAAAAAAAAAAAAAAAAAAAAAAAGAACAAACAAACAACAACAACAACAAAAGTCGATGAGGCTTCTTAATCCAAAAGGTAACATGATCAAAATGAATTTCAGGACAGCTAAGTTAGGGCACAACATTCTAAGTAGCTTAAGTCTGACAGACTGAAAGGAAAGTATTTGAAAGTAAAAAAGTAATAATTTACTTTCAGTCTGTCAGAAACATGAGTTTATTGTTCCCTGATATAAACAATGTTATTAGAAGGTGAAAACCATGATTTTGTAATGGTGTTGTGGTTTAACCCGGTTGGCAGCTAAACACCACACAGCCGTTCGCTCAGCCTCCCCCCTCCCTCTCTTGGATGGGGGAGAGAAACGAGAAAACTGAAGACAGTGGGTTGAGATAGAGACAGTTTATTAGGACAGAAATAAAATAATAATAATAATGTACAAAACAAGTGACGCACAATACAATTGCTCACCACCCAATGACCAATGCCCAGCCTATCCGCGAGCAGCCCGGCACCCCCCACCCCAGCTAGCCACCCCTATATATTGTTTAGTATGACATCAGATGGTATGGAATATCCCTTTGGCCAGTTTGGGTCAGCTGTCTTGGGTCTGTCCCCTCCCAGCTCCTGCTGCACCCCCAGCCTGCCTGCTAGCAGGACAGAGCGAGAAGCTGAAAAGTCCTTGGCTTGGTGTAAGCACTGCTCTGCAACAACCAGAACATCAGTGTGTTAGTAACATTCTTCTCATCCTAAATCCAAAACATAGCACCCTACCAGCTACCAGGAGGAAAACCAACTCTATCCTAGCTAAAACCAGGAAAATGGCTAGAATATGAATTGGGGTAAAAATTATCTTATTTTAAACTAGCTAACAGTGGCATCACTAAAAATGATTTCTGAAATGAAACATGATTCAAATTCTGTCATGAACTGTGCATGGTTGCTATCCAGTCAAGTTACTGAAATCATCAGCTAAATGATGCAAAAAAGTGGATTGCTTTTAGAAACAGAAAAAAAGTAATGGGTTACGGATATAAATTAGGATTAGAAAAACTATCCTAATTTTTTCCACACATAAATACCTTTGTGTGGCCCCTCATGCTGCCTCTGATTTATTGGTAGCAGATGCCCGTAAGGACAGGACAAGAACACACAGAATCACAGAATTTCTAGGTTGGAAGAGACCTCAAGATCATCGAGTCCAACCTCTGACCTAATGCTAACAGTCCCCACTAAACCATATCCCTAAGCTCTACATTTAAACGTCTTTTGGAGACTTCCAGGGATGGTGACTCCACCACTTCCCTGGGCAGCCTGTTCCAATGTCTAACAACCCTTTCAGTAAAGGAGTTCTTCCTAACATCCAACCTAAAACTCCCCTGGTGCAACTTAAGCCCATTCCCCTTCATCCTGTCACCAGGCACGTGGGAGAATAGACCAACCCCCACCTCGCTACAGCCTCCTTTAAGGTATCTGTAAAGAGCAATAAGGTCACCCCTGAGCCTCCTTTTCTCCAGGCTGAACAAGCCCAGCTCCCTCAGCCGCTCCTCATAGGACTTGTTCTCCAGGCCCCTCACCAGCTTCGTCGCCCTTCTCTGGACTCGCTCAAGCACCTCGATGTCCTTCTTGTAGCAAGGGGCCCAAAACTGAACACAGTACTCGAGGTGCGGCCTCACCAGAGCTGAGTACAGGGGAACGATCACCTCCCTAGCCCTGCTGGTCACACTGTTTCTTATGCAAGCCAGGATGCCGTTGGCCTTCTTGGCCACCTGAGCACACTGCTGGCTCATATTCAGCTGACTATCCACCATCACTCCCAGGTCCTTCTCTGCCTGGCAGCTCTCCAACCACTCATCTCCCAGCCTGTAGCTCTGCTTGGGGTTATTGCGCCCCAGGTGCAGGACCCGGCACTTGGCCTTGTTGAACTTCATGCAGTTGACCTCAGCCCATCGGTGCAGCCTATCCAGATCCTCCTGCAGAGCCTTCCTACGCTTAAGCAGATTGACACACGCACCTAACTTGGTGTCATCTGCAAACTTACTGAGGGTGCACTCAATGCCCTCGTCCAGATCATCGATGAAGACATTAAAGAGGACTGGCCCCAGCACCGAGCCCTGGGGAATGCCACTAGTGACCGGCCTCCAACTGGACTTGACTCCATTCACCACGACTCTTTGGGCCCGGCTATCCAGCCAGTTTCTAACCCAACGAAGCGTGCGCCAGTCCAAGCCAAGAGCAGCCAGTTTCTTGAGGAGAATGCTGTGGGAGACGGTGTCAAAAGCCTTGCTGAAGTCAAGGTAGACCACATCCACAGCCTTTCCCTCATCCACCCAGCGCGTCACTTTGTCATAGAAGGAGATCAGGTTCGTCAAGCAGGGTCTGCCTTTCATAAACCCATGCTGACTGGGCCTGATCACCTGCTTGCCCTGCAAGTGCTGCGTGATGACTCTCAGGAGGATCTGCTCCATGAGCTTCCCTGGCACTGAGGTCAAACTGACAGGCCTGTAGTTTCCCGGGTCTGCCCCCCGGCCCTTCTTGTAGATGGGCGTCACATTTGCTAGCCGCCAGTCAACTGGGACCTCCCCCGATCACCAGGACTGCTGATAAATGATGGATAGTGGCTTGGCCAGCTCCTCTGCCAGTTCTCTCAGTACCCTTGGGTGGATCCCATCTGGCCCCATTGACTCGTGCACATCCAAGTGCCGTAGCAGGTCACGAACCAGTTCTTCGTGGATGGTGAGGGCCACATCCTGCTCCCCATCCCCTTCCACCAGCTCAGGGTACTGAGTATCCAGAGAACAACCGGTATTGCCGCTAAAGACTGAGGCAAAGAAGGCATTGAGCACCTCCGCCTTTTCCTCATCTCTTGTAACTAAGTTTCCCCCCGCATCCAGTAAAGGATGGAGATTCTCCTTAGTCCTCCTTTTTGTGTTGATGTATTTATAAAAACATTTTTTGTTATCTTTAACGGCAGTAGCCAAATTGAGCTCCAAATGAGCTTTGGCCTTCCTAATTTTGTCCCTGCACAGCCCTGCAACATTCTTATAGTCCTCCCTAGTGGCCTGCCCACTTTTCCAAAGATTATAAACCCTCTTTTTTCTCCTAAGATCAAGCCACAATTCTCTGTTCAGCCAGACCAGTCTTCCCCGCCAGCTCATCTTTGGGCATGTGGGGTCAGACCGTTCCTGCGCCATTAAGATTTCCCTCTTGAAGAGCGCCCAGCCTTCCTGGACTCCTCTGCCCTTCAAAACTGCCTCCCAAGGGACTCCACCAACCAGTGTTCTCAGCAGCACAAAGTCAGCCCTCCGGAAGTCCAATACAGCGGTTTTACTGGTCCCCTTCCTGGCCTCGCCAAGAATAGTGAACTTCTCTGTTTCGTGGTCACTCTGCCCAAGACACCCCCAAGACACTGATGCTTTCTCAGAATTTTATTCTCTTAGAATAAAACAGCTTGTGTCTCTGGGCCTTCCTGAAACAGAAATTAGTCATTTATGGAAACTTCTGCTAATTTTAGTTATCTGAAATAGGTTATATTTGAAAACTGAAAGGTTTCCATAATTTTCATAGAGTCTGGAAGAAGATAGCTGTCCAGAAACAAGGCAATTGCTTTAGGAAACTCTTTGGCAATTTTACTTACAACCCCATTGTCTCTTTCAGACAATCCTATAAGGAGCTCTGAAAAAGTGAGGCGGTAACTACTACTATGTAGTCATGTCATAACTTCACCCAAGTTAAGCAGCAGTTTTAGGATTCTTGATTCTCAGATTGCCACTTCAACCAACAAACCCAGTGGAAGATGCAACAGATCTCA